>NC_058085.1:30728336-31328336 GCF_014858855.1 Bufo gargarizans | reverse complement strand
GATATTACCCAAGCAACATATGAAGCTATACCCGCACCCCTCAGCCCAGATTTTTCATTTGATCCAATTCCGCAGGCCCAATCTTCTGATTCATCACAGACTGTAACTCAAAATAAAAGCGGGAGAAGTTCTGACACGAGAGCTGACACGAAGATTAAGTTGTTTTCATGTTCAGAATGTGGAAAATCGTTTAACCATGAATTAGAACTTCTTCAACATGAGAGAAGCCACACAGGCGAGAAGCCGTTTTCATGTTCGCAATGTGGGAAACGTTTTGCTTTCAAAAAAACTCTTGTTGCTCATGAAAAGATGCACATTGAAGAGATGGCACAGAGGAGTGACACAGGGAAGGAGCCAATATCATGTTCTCAATGTGGAAAAACTTTTATCATAAAAGCAAATCTTGTTGCACATCAGAGAATTCACACAGGAGACTTGCCATATCCTTGTTTCGAATGTGGGAAATTATTTATCAGTAAATCAAAGCTTATGGCACATGAAAGAATTCACACAGGGGAGAGGCCATACGTGTGTTCAGAATGTGGGAAAAGCTTTACTCAGAATTCTGATCTTGTTAGACATGGGAGAGTTCACACAGGGGAGAAGCCATATTTGTGTACAGTATGTGGGAAATCCTTTTCTCGGAAAACATATCTTGTTGATCACCAGAGAACCTTTCACAAGGGAAAAGTACATTTATGAATGTGGGAAGCATTTTACCCAAAAATCACATATTTCATCTTCAAAGAACTCAAGCAGGGATGTGGTCATTTTTCTTTTTTTAACTAACATGTCATGCAACAGAAAGGAAAGGCAATTAAGGCAGACCACATCACTGCTGCGGGCCTACAGGTGAACTTTCTGTTAGTTTGCAACTTAAATCCCAGTTAATTACCTGTATCCACCACTAGAGGGAGCTTGGTGAAAAGAGATTTTTACAGTTTGCATTGGGCTCAATGGAAGTTGTATTTATTCCTATTCTGTTCAGAAGAGGCAAAGGAATTAGAGCTGTAGAGAGGAGATTTGGCAATGTCAGTTGTCTGGTGTAAATAAATTCGGAAATCAGAATGAGCGCCATATTTATAAAGCACCTGTAAATTTGTCCATTCACTTCAATGGGACAGCTCTGTTCTATTCACTTCAACAGACAGAAGCCGTTCTATAGAAGTGAATAGGGGTGCTATACTTGTAATTAAATTGCTTGCCACGGCAGTTGCGACAGCAAGCAGGTAAACCTAGAAGGCAGTGCTTGTACGAGCGCTGCTTTCTCTTTAAACAGCTGATCAGTAGGAGGTCTTACTCTTGAAGATAGGTCCTCAGTATAAAAAAGCAGACAACCTCTTTAACCACCTCCGGACCGCCTAACGCAGATGTGCGGTCCGGAGGTGGCAGCGCTGCGCACAGTCACGCATATACGCGTCATCTCGCGAGATGACGCGAGTATGCGCCCGCGCGTGCGCAGTTCGCGCCGGCATTTCATCGAGAAGTATTTCGTCAGCAAGCTGCCAGCCAATGATCGTGGCTGGCAGGTTGCTGATTTTTAAAAAAGCCAATTAAAGTGCCAGATATCAGATCATATTAGTAAATATGATCTGATATATGGCTGCCTGCTCCTCTGCTGGTTCTTTTCGTCGGTTGGATCCAGCAGAGGAGCAGGCTTCACAGTGAGTACACCAAACACTACACTTTAGCCCCTGATCACCCCCCTGAACCCCAATTAATCCTTTGATCACCCCTGTCAATCACAAGTGAAAAGAAAAAAGTGATCAGTGCAAACTGTCACTTTTTTTTTTCACTGTTATTGACCGTTAGGTTTTAGGTATAGTTTAGGTCCCTTGGTTAGGTAGTTAGCGATCAGTTAGCGCCCAGCCCACCGCACCGCAGTCCGTTATTCGCTGATTAGCGTATCGCTAATCAGCATTTGTACTTTTATAGTATCTGGAAGTGATCAAAACTGATCACGGTCAGATCTATAATAGTACTAGTGTCACTTTAGTTCGCCCTCCACCCAAAACGCAGTGTTTGCCCGATCAGGCCTGATCGGTCGCCCACACGTGCGTTCGCCCACACCCGCCCCACCGCAGTGACAAAAAAAATTTTTTTTTTGATCACTGCACATTCACTTTACACGCACTGTGGCGATAAAAAAATCTGTTTTGATATTTTTTATCAACCGCAGCGGCCTCCGGTACTTCGCTAGGCTCCCCTTTGTAAGACAGGCTTGCTTTTTTTTCTTGGGTAGTCTCAGGGAATACCCCTAAATTTAGTTGCCCACATGTCAAACAGGGGGTATTCCTCTGAAGAGGCCTACAGGCTTCTGACCCAGTCGGATGAGGAATGGGAACCCTCATCTGATGAATCCAGCGGGTCAGAATACGAACCTGTAGAAAGCAGTGGCTCTCTGACCCAAAGTTCGGACGAGGAGGCTGAGGTCCCTGATACCACCAGGCGTACCCGGCCCCGTGTCGCTAGACCGCAGGATCCGCTTCAAGAGCAGCAGAGTGGGGCTGGTGCTGTCGGATTACGTGGTGAGGCATACACCAGCAGCCCAGCCCTCCCTGGACCTAGTACCAGCACTGCCGTACAACCTGGTGAAGTAGCGAGCACCAGAAGGGCAGTTGAAGCTGGTACGGTGGCACGTGCAGTAGTGACCCCGTCGCAGCCACCGCAAAGACGTGCCCGTAGAGCCCCTAGAATCCCAGAGGTGCTGGCAAACCCTGATTGGCAGTCCCCAACTTCCGCCGCACCTGTAGTTTTCCCTTTCACCGCCCAGTCTGGAGTTCGGGTTGAGACAGCTCAGATCGGTTCGGCCCTGGGATTTTTTGAGCTGTTCTTGACTGCGGAGCTTTTAGACATAGTTGTGGCCGAAACAAACAGGTATGCCACACAATTTATCACCGCTAACCCGGGAAGCTTTTATGCCCAGCCTTTCCGGTGGAAACCAGTCCAAGTTTCCGAACTTAAAACTTTTCTGGGCCTCCTCCTCAACATGGGCCTGACAAAAAAGCATGAATTGCGGTCATATTGGTCCACGAACCCGATTCATCACATGCCCATGTTCTCTGCTGCCATGTCCAGGGCACGTTTTGAGGCCATCCTGCGGTTCCTGCACTTTAGTGACAACACCGCCTCCCGTCCCAGGGGCCACCCTGCTTTTGACCGGCTCCACAAAATTCGGCCCCTCATAGACCATTTCAACCAGAAATTTGCAGATATTTATACCCCAGAGCAAAACATCTGCATAGACGAGTCCCTGATACATTTTACCGGGCGCCTTGGCTTCAAACAATACATCCCAAGCAAGCGCGCCCGGTATGGGGTCAAATTGTATAAGCTCTGTGAAAGGGCCACAGGCTATACCCACAAATTTCGTGTCTATGAGGGAAAAGATCAGACCCTGGAGCCGGTCGGTTGCCCTGACTACCTGGGGAGCAGTGGGAAGACAGTTTGGGACTTGGTGTCACCCTTATTCGGCAAGGGGTACCATCTTTATGTGGACAATTTTTACACAAGTGTGGCCCTCTTTAGGCATTTGTTTCTAGAACGGATTGGCGCCTGTGGTACCGCGCGAACTAGTCGCGCGGGCTTCCCCCAACGGCTCGTTACCACCCGTCTTGCAAGGGGGCAGAGGGCCGCACTGTGTAACGAAGAACTGCTCGCGGTGAAATGGAGAGACAAGCGTGACGTTTACATGCTCTCCTCCATTCACGCAGACACGACAATACAAATTGAGCGAGCAACCCGTGTCATTGAAAAGCCCCTCTCAGTCCACGACTATAACCTCCACATGGGAGGGGTGGACTTCAATGACCAGATGTTGTCTCCGTATTTAGTTTCCCGACGCACCAGACGCTGGTATAAGATGGTGTCTGTATATTTAATTCAATTGGCTCTGTACAATAGTTTTGTTCTCTACAGTAAGGCTGGGAGAACTGGATCCTTCCTCAAATTTCAGGAAGAGATCATCGCGAACCTCCTGTACCCAGGAGGTTCCGTGGCCCCATCCACCAGTGTAGTTAGCCGTCTACACGAGCGACATTTCCCCAATGTCGATCCTGGTACCTAAACCCAACAGTCACCCCGAAAAAGATGTCGTGTCTGTAGCAGGAGTGGAATAAGGCGTGACACCCGCTATTTCTGTCCTGACTGTCCGGACCACCCTGCCCTATGCTTTGGAGAGTGTTTCCGGAAGTACCACTCACAGGTACACTATTAGCATAGGGATCATCTCACCTGGACAGGCACACAGGGCTATTAGGGCCCATTCACTCACTGCTGCTGCAAATGTCTCCTTTCACACGGGACAAAGTGCATAAGGCACTTCGCCACATCTTTTGGGCGATTTGCGCTTTGCACATTGACCCATGGGGAAGGAGAGGTTTGTTCTATAAAGGTAAAAAAACACACCAGTAAGCAAACACGTTAATGTTCAGTTAAAAAAGTTAAAGTTTATATGTTCTGTTGCAAAGTTAATAAAATTATTGCGTTGCGGCCTGGTTTTTTCTTTTTTTTTTTTTTTTTTCTTTTTTTTACCTTCCAGGTGGACCAACCGATTGACTAGCTGCAGCACCGATGTGCATTCTGACAGAAGCATTGCGCTGCTGTCAGATTACACGCAAGTCGGTGTATGCGGCGCTGCAAGACGGGATTTTCTCCTCTGCAGTAACAGATACGTTTGCCAAGGCATACGAGCTGAGGAGGAGGCGGCGTTCCTATGCTTTGGCAAACACTTTGTATATATATATATAAAAAAAATTAAAAAAAATCCCGGCAATGATTTATTCATCCACATCGATTGATGTGAATGGAGAAATCTGGTTTGCCAGGGCATACGAGCTAAGTGGGTATGGATGTAGGGCGGAGCTCCTATGTCCTGGCAGACGCCTTTCCCCTCCATTTTATTTTTTTTGGCAGAGATTTTTTCATCCACATTGATCGATGCGAATGAAGAAATCTGTGCCGTTCATTTTTTTCTTTCAGCCCAGAGGCTGAACGGAAAAAAAAATCTCATTACCCGTATGCTCAATATAAGGAGAATAGCAGAAACTCCTAATGCTGGCCATACATGTAATGATTGCGGAGACCCTCAAATGCCAGGGCAGTACAAACACCCCACAACTGACCCCATTTTGGAAAGAAGACACCCCAAGGTATTTGCTGAGGGGCATATTGAGTCCATGAAAGATTAAAATTTTTGTCCTAAGTTAGCGGAAAGTGAGACTTTGTGAGAAAAAAAATAAAAATAAAATCAATTTCCGCTAACTTATGCAAAAAAAAATAATTTCGATGAACTTGCCAGGCCCCTCATTGGATACCTTGGGGTGTCTTCTTTCCAAAGTGGGGTCACATGTGGGGTATTTATACTGCCCTGGCTTTTTAGGGGCCCTAAAGCGTGAGAAGAAGCCTGGGATCCAAATGTCTAAAAATGCCCTCCTAAAAGGAATTTGGGCCCCTTTGCGCATCTAGGCTGCAAAAAAGTGTGACACATCTGGTATCGCCGTACTCAGGAGAAGTTGGGCAATGTGTTTTGGGGTGTCATTTTACATATACCCATGCTGGGTGAGATAAACATCTTGATCAAATGCCAACTTTGTATAAAAAAATTAGAAAAGTTGTCTTTTGCCAGGATATTTCTCTCACCCAGCATGGGTATATGTAAAATGACACCCCAAAACACATTCCCCAACTTCTCCTGAGTACGGCGATACCAGATGTGTCACACTTTTTTGCAGACAAGGTGGGCAAAGGGGCACATATTCCAAAGTGCACCTTTCGGGTTTC
The DNA here is from genome assembly GCF_014858855.1 of Bufo gargarizans. Classification (NCBI taxonomy): domain Eukaryota; kingdom Metazoa; phylum Chordata; class Amphibia; order Anura; family Bufonidae; genus Bufo; species Bufo gargarizans. The sequence goes on along the minus strand of NC_058085.1, from coordinate 31,322,555 downwards.
ACCGGTCATTTTTTACAGATTTTGATTGCAAGGTACTTCTCACACATTTGGGCCCCTAAATTGCCAGGGCAGTATAACTACCCCACAAGTGACCCCATTTTGGAAAGAAGACACCCCAAGGTATTCTGTGAGGGGCATGGTGAGTTCCTAGAATTTTTTATTTTTTGTCGCAAGTTAGTGGAATATGAGACTTTGTAAGAAAAAATTAAAAAAATAAAATCATCATCATTTTCCGCTAACTTGTGACAAAAAATAAAAAGTTCTATGAACTCACTATGCCCATCAGCGAATACCTTAGGGTGTCTACTTTCCGAAATTGGGTCATTTGTGGGGGTTTTCTACTGTTTGGGCATTGTAGAACCTCAGGAAACATGACAGGTGCTCAGAAAGTCAGAGCTGCTTCAAAAAGCGGAAATTCACATTTTTGTACCATAGTTTGTAAATGCTCTAACTTTTACCCAAACCATTTTTTTTTTTTGCCCAAACATTTTTTTTTTAGCAAAGACATGTAGAACAATAAATTTGGCGAAAAATTTATATATGGATGTCGTTTTTTTTGCAAAATTTTACAGCTGAAAGTGAAAAATGTCATTTTTTTGCAAAAAAATCGTTACATTTTGATTAATAACAAAAAAAGTAAAAATGCCAGCAGCAATGAAATACCACCAAATGAAAGCTCCATTAGTGAGAAGAAAAGGAGGTAAAATTCAGTTGTATGGTAAGTTGCATGACCGAGCGATAAACGGTGAAAGTAGTGTAGTGCAGAAGTGTAAAAAGTGCTCTGGTCATGAAGGGGGTTTCACCTAGCGGGGCTGAAGTGGTTAATTTAGTTCAAATGGTTTCAATAAAGTTTGTGCCACATGCCTTCAATCAGGAACTTCTGTGATTCCTTGTCCTGGCAGCGTTTAGCTGCTGTATTATCCTACCTTGCTGATGGTGAGGATGAAGCAGGCCGGTTGGGTTCACTTAAGCTGAAGCTGGGATCATTTCTCATCCAGGCTTGAGCACTAATAAACCTGCAGAAGTATGAGAATGGAGGAAAGGATACATTATAGTCTCTTTTGTATTTTGAGCCCTGTTGTGCCCATTTCTCTTGTAGGCCATATGGCAGTTTAGACACCACTGGGAACAAGTAAAAAATCCCAGCAAACCGCGAATATGCTACATAAATATAATTCTTCTTTATTTCATATCTCAGTTAATAGCAATTTTTACGCATTTCGGCAGACAGCCTGTATCAATAGATACATAATGTAATTCAAACCAACTTTATATAAGGTATGTCTAATCAAACATAAGTGACATCATCCACCTCCCTATGGATGGAAGCATACCAGCACCAACCCGCAACTTAGTTCCACTTCCACCCTGCACACACCGTGAACAGAAAGGATATCACAAATCGAAAGTGGGAAATCAACGGGCCGATAGTGTCTATAATGAAAAGTAAAGAATAAGGCACTTAAAGAGGACCTTTCACTACAATACAAAATCTAAACTAAGTATACAGACCTGGAGAGTGGCGCCCAGGGATCTCCCTGCACTTGCTATTATATCTGGGCGCCGCTCTGCTCTCCCGGTATGGGCTCCGGTATCTTCAGATTTTTGGCTCAACTGGGAACAGCCTGCTCTTGTTCTCCTGGGCGTCTCCTTCTCCCAGGCTGGAGTGCTGGCCAATCGCAGCGCTCAGCTCATAACCTGAGAGTTTTTTTCTCTCAGGTTATGAGCTGAGCGCTGCGATTGGCCAGCACTCCAGCCTGGGAGAAGGAGACGCCCAGGAGAACAAGAGCAGGCTGTTCCCAGTTGAGCCAAAAATCTGAAGATACCGGAGCCCATACCGGGAGAACGGAGCGGCGTGCAGGGAGATCCCTGGGCGCCGCTCTCCATGTCAGCATACTTAGTTTAGATTTTTTATTGTAGTGAAAGGTCCTCTTTAAGTAAAGCAATATATACAGTCAGGTTCATAAATATTGGGACATTGACACAATTCTTAAATTTTTGGCTCTATACACCACCACAATGGATTTGAAATTAAACAAACAAGATGTGCTTTACCTGCAGACTGTCAGCTTTAATTTGAGGGTATTTACATCCAAATCAGGTGAACGGTGTAGGAATTACAAGTTTGCATATGTGCCTCCCACTTGTTAAGGGACCAAAAGTAATGGGACAGAATAATAATCATAAATCAAACTTTCACTTTTTAATACTTGGTTGCAAATCCTTTTCAGTCAATTACAGCCTGAAGTCTGGAACGCATAGACATCACCAGATACTAGGTTTCATCCCTGGTGATGCTCTGCCAGGCCTCTACTGCAATTGTCTTCAGTTCCTGCTTGTTCTTGGGGCATTTACCCTTCAGTTTTGTCTTCAGCAAGTGAAGTGCATGCTCAATCGGATTCAGGTCAGGTGATTGACTTGGCTATTGCATAACATTCCACTTCTTTCCCTTCAAAAACTCTTTGGTTGCTTTTGCAGTATGCCGTCCAATGAGTTCTGAAGCATTGGGCTGAATATGAGCAGATAATATTGCCCGAAACACTTCAGAATTCATCCTGCTGCTTTTGTCAGCAGTCACATCATCAATAAATACAAGAGAACCAGTTCCATTGGCAGCCTTATGTGCCCACGCCATGACACTACCACCACCATGCTTCACTGATGAGGTGGTATGCGCTTAGGATCATGAGCAATTCCTTTCCTTCTCCATACTCTTCTCTTCCCATCACTCTGGTACAAGTTGATCTTGGTCTCACCATAGGATGTTGTTCCAGAACTGTGAAGGCTTTTTTAGATGTCGCTTGGCAAACTCTAATCTGGCCTTCCTGTTTTTGAGGCTCACCAATGGTTTACATCTTGTGGTGAACCCTCCGTATTCACTCTGGTAAAGTCTTCTCTTGATTGTTGACTTTGACACACATACAGCTACCTCCTGGAGAGTGTTCTTGATCTGGCCAACTGTTGTGAAGGGTGTTTTCTTCACCAGGGAAAGAATTCTTCGGTCATCCACCACCGCTGTTTTCCGTGGTCTTCCGGGTCTTTTGGTGTTGCTGAGCTCATCGGTGTGTTCCTTCTTTTTAACAATGTTCCAAACAGTCTTTTTGGCCACGCCTAATGTTTTTGCTATCTCTCTGATGGGATTGTTTTGTTTTTTCAGCCTAATAATGATTTGCTTCACTGATAGTGGCAGCTCTTTGGATCTTATCTTGAGAGTTGACAGCAACAGATTCCAAGTGCAAATAGCAGACTGGAAATGACCTCTGGACTTTTTATCTGCTCATTGTAATTGGGATAATGAGGAAATAACACACACCTGGCAATGGAACAGCTGAGAAGCCAATTGTCCCATTACTTTTGGTCCCTTAACAAGTGGGAGGCACATATGCAAACTGTTGTAATTCCTACACCGTTCATCTGATTTGGATGTAAATACCCTAAAATTAAAGCTGACAGTCTGAAGTTTAAGCACATCTTGTTTCATTTCAAATCCATTGTGGTGGTGTATAGAGCCAAAAATGTTAGAATTGTGTCCATGTCCCAATATTTATGGACCAGACTGTGTGTATATATATATATATATATATATATATATATATATGCTGTGTCTATCAGAACATTACAATCCTATAACTTTGCAACCTCATAGTCACGATTCAGACCTCTGGGATGTAGTGTGTTGTGAGTATGTATCCAAAAAGCTTCCCTCCAGAGTAGGAGTTTTTTTTAGATCACCTCCTCTCCTTGGTCTAGTGACCTGCTCTAGAACCTGAAACCTAAGCTGGGACACTGTATGTTTACATCTGTCAAAATGGTATGGTAACAGCAATAATACATTTTTTGTCCTTATTGTGGACTTATGCTTACATATCCTTTCTCTCACCATCTGCATAGTTTCTTCCACGTATGCAAGCCCACATGGGTATTTGATCAAATAGATCACATATTTTGATTCACATGTGTAAAATCCTTCTATTTTAAAAGCCTTTGCTGTGTGGGGATGGTAAACCTCTGAGCCTTTGATTTATATGAGAACATTGAAGACAATGTAGGCACGGGAACGTGCCTTTTTTCACAGTCCTCAATGTGCTCTGTCTCAATGTTTCTCTTTTGCGCCTTAGATCTGCATGCACCAGTTTATCTCTAAGACTGGGATTCTTTTTATTGCAGATCAATTGTGGATTTTTTAACTCCTCCACATTAGGATAAGCTTTAGTTAGGATACTCCAGTGTTTCCTGACTACATTGTCTATATTCGCATTATAGGGATAAAACTTATGTATGAACGCCACTCGTTGCTGTTTAGTCCCCATAGTACCCTGAGATGGACTCACAACATCTATTGTCACTAGCCAGCTGTCCACCGGAATGGAATGAAGATCCGTGATCACTTTCAAAAATGCGCCGTATCGAATAGAAACGAGCGGGTATTTTTCGTCAATGGTGTAGGCACCTTTTTTCAAGGCGGAACAACTACTGCGGGACAGAGCCAGGCAGTGCAGACCCGCTGCCAGGTAAGAGAGAATCTCTTGTCATAAATTTATCTTTGAAAAACCTTGACCATGATCAGGTGGTGGCATTGCAGAAGGGTCTAACTTTTAGCCCTACCACAGGGTTCGACAGCTTCCAAATGGATTTTGATTTGCAACAGTTTTTTCCAAACAGGCTTAAAGCCCATTTTTCGGAACCCAAAGAAATAAATTATACAAATGGGACCCTAAGGTACAGGGTAGAGGGACAGTTAAAGAGGACCTTTCATCGGTCCAAACATTGTGAACTAAGTATCATGACATATACAGCGGCGCCCAGGGATCTCACTGCACTTACTATTATCCCTGGGCGCTGCTCCATTCTCCCGTTATGTCCTCCGGTATGTTGGGGGACTTGGTTATAGTAGGCGGAGACTTAGGGGACTTGGTTATAGTAGGCGGAGTCTGCCCTTGTTCTGCTGGGGCGTCTCTTTCTCTTAGGCTGTAGCGCTGGCCAATCGCAGCGCAGAGCTCACTGCCTGGGAGTTTTATTTTTTCTCCCAGGCTGTGAGCTGCGATTGGCCAGCGCTACAGCCTAGGAGGAGGAGACGCCCAGCAGAACAAGGGCAGTCTCCTCCTACTATAACCAAGTCCCCGAACATACCGGAGGACATAACGGGAGAACGGAGCGGCGCCCAGGGATAATAGTAAGTGCAGCGAGATCCCTGGGCGCCTCTGTATATGTCATGATACTTAGTTCACAATGTTTGGACCGATGAAAGGTCCTCTTTAAGTCTGCAAGACTTTGATCTTAAAATACAAAGTACATTTATGCCGCCAAAGACCTATCACCCTGTAGAAACATATATACAACTTGTTTCCAGAGAAGTTGAGACATGCTTGCGGTCTATAAAACAATGGGATCTGCATATGTGCCACAATGTTACCCCTAAAGAAAGGGCAGCCATTAAAACATTAATGGAGGATGCATCCTTGATCATAAAGCCCGCTGATAAAGGGGGCTCTATAGTGATCATGGACAAGAATAACTACATTCGAGAGGTGATGCGTCAATTCTCCGACACTGACACTTATGAAAGCCTGCAAAGCCTCGAAGAAAAGATAATACAAATGGTGGATTATTATGGAGCAAAGGGTGTTATTGATGCAATATCTTTGACTTTAGAAGTAGTGTTGATCGCGAATTTTCCAAATGCAGATTTTCGCAATCAAGAAAATATTGACTGAAGATCACGAATTCTCGAATATATGACGAATATTTTCCCAAATATTCGCAAAATATTGCTAATTCGAATATTGCCCCTGCCGCTCATCACTGGCAATTTTCCACAGCTGCCATAGGCTTCAAAGAAGAACATGTTTTGGAGGGAAAAAGCCAGACTTGTTGACACCATAACCAGACAGACTGACCTTGTGACCGTCTGGTTTAGCTCTGTTGTTATGTCTGGAAATCTGTATCTGGAAAAACTGCTGTGCCATTGGGTATCATTGAAGCTCTAATGTAAGTCTATGACAGACAGGAGCGGTAACTTTGTAAATGTTTTGGCTGGGTTTCTCCACTCCACCCTCCCACTAGAAGTTTCCAGTCTAGCTACAAATTATATATAAGGAGAGTCAGTCTGAGCCCCCAGTGTGCTGCAGTTAAGGATCAGTGCTTACAACAGGAGACTCTCCCAGACTACTGAGTGACCAGAAGAAGACGCTGAGACAGGGATACGCTGCCACAGACCCTGGATCACCAGCCTTGGACCAGGGTACCAGCCTTCTGAGAGACAGAGAGGGACAGCTAGCTCAGGCCTTTCCCCAGCATTATACCTTTCTTCTGCCAGGGAGGAGATTGGAGAAGCTAGCCCTACGCCTCGCCTGTATTGCTTTGTACCTGAATTGCTCCAGTAAAGAAGCATACTGGTTACTGCAGACCCTGACTCTCTGGACTTATTTCCCATTGGGGTGCACCACGCCTTACCATCCCCTCTGGAGAGCAGCAACACGTGGCGATGCCTTCATGGTGTCCGGGGGACCCAGTATAGCGTTGGCCACTGCACACGGAATAAAATAAGCCGTGGGCATTCCAACACAATCATAGGTATGAGGACTCCACATTAGCACATGAGGCGGCATCACCGGATCCTGTGGGAAAATAGCACTGACCGGCATTCTCAATAAGAACAAGCGTGTCCTTCTTATCCTGGTCTTTATTGCAGCCAACCTTCATCCCCAAGCAGCCCAGTGGCCTTCTCATCATCATTAGCTTCTTCTCCTGCTCAGACTCTTCCTCCTCCTTGTCCTACGCGCCATTGTGAGACATCCGTTACGGAATGTGTGGCCCTGAGAGAACTATTCTCAACCAGCAATTAGCTTGTGGCACGCTGAACTCCCAGCCGTCCCTGTTGCTGGAGGAGCAGTTGTGGTAAATGTGGTGCACCTGTCCTCCTTCATCAAAATGTCATTATTCTTCTGTAAAATTCCATAGACTCCTGGCCAGGCATCTGTGGTGGGGCACTTCCACACTTTCATTCTGATGTACGATATTTATACTTCTGCCCAGTAATCATTTTTTTTTTCTAAAAAATTCTTAATTTTCTAAATGACTCATGCACAGTATACTCCTGTTCCCTGACTCCATGGACTTCTGGGCAGGCAGACTGGAACAGTGGCTGAAACTGGCCCAGTAAGCTCTCTATCTTCTGTCTTGCCGAGCCTTCAGCGTCATCTCGGAGGGATTTCAGCGTCGCAGGGGGTGTGGGGACACCCAAACTGACCAGGTTGTCCTCCACCAGTGTTTTCAGAACATCGTTTTTGTCAAAATGAATGAGGTCTGGATTCGGCTGAGGCCGATGTAATAGATCTGCCCTCACGGATGGTTCCCCGTCCTGCCACTGTCTGCCTGCCTAAAATCATGTTCCATACCATATAGCTGCTAATCCCTTATTGCCTCCACTACTACACTGTCTTGTATGTTCTATGCCAGGCATGCCCAACCTGCAACCCTCCAGATGTTGAAACACTACAACTCCCAGCATGCCCGGACAGCCTACAGCAGGGCATGATTGAAGTTGTAGTTTTAAAACATCTGGAGGGCCGCAGGATGAGCATGCCTGTCTATGCTGTGCTGCTTCTGCTGCCACGTGTCTCTTATTACCAAACTCTTTCCATTAAAAGGAGAATTTGTTTAGGCTCCTTCACAATGAGACACTTCTTCTTCTGACAATCAACACTTGTGCGTTTCATATGGGCGGCATTCTGACCCCATTAAGTCATGTTTTTTAGGAGGCTTAGTCCCCAGACAAGCAACAATTTTTCCCCCATAACACCGTGTGTGTTTAAACGCCATCTGCCCCCAATAAGGGACAACGTTTGGAAGCCTTAGGCCCCTTTCACACGGGCGAGATTTCCGTGCGGGTGCGATGCATGAGTTGAACGCATTGCACCCGCACTGAATCCTGACCCATTAATTTCTATGGGGCTGTTCACATGAGCGGTGATTTTCACGCATCACTTATGCGTTGCGTGAAAATCGCAGCATGTTCTATATTCTGCGTTTTTAACGTAACGCAGGCCCCATAGAAATGAATGGGGTTGCGTGAAAATCGCAAGCATCCGCTAGCAAGTGCGGATGCGGTGCGATTTTCACGCATGGGTTCTAGGTGACAGTCTATTTATTGTATTATTTTCCCTTATAACATGGTTATAAGGGAAAATAATAGCATTCTGACTACAGACTGCATAGTATAATAGTGCTGGAGGGGTTAAAAAAATAAAAAAGTTAACTCACCTTATCCCCATGATCGCCTAGTTCCCGGTCGGTCTCTTCTTTAGCTGTGACTAAAGGACCTGTGGTGATGTCAGATCACATGCTCCATCACCACGGTGATGGACCATGTGATTGGAGCATGTGATCTGACATCACCAAAGGTCATTCAGCCCAAGCCCACAGCTAAAGAACAGACCGACCGGGAACTACACGATCATGGGGATAAGGTGAGTTAACGTTTTTATTTTTTTTTAACCCTTCCAGCGCTATTATACTAAGCATTCTGTATTCAGAATGCTATTATTTTCCTTTATAACTATGTTATAAGGGAAAATAATAGAATCTTCAGAACATCAATCCCAAGCCCGAACTTCTGTGAAGAAGTTCGGGTTTGGGTACCAAACATGCCCGATTTTTCTCACGCGAGTGCAAAACGCATGACAATGTTTTGCACTCGCGCGGAAAAATCGCGGGTGTTTCCGCAACGCACCCGCACATTTTTCCGCAACGCCCGTGTGAAAGGGGCCTTAGGGCCGCTTCACACGAGCGGATGCCGTGCGTGGCATCCGCTCCGTGAAAGAGTGCCAAGACCCGCTGCAGACTGCAGAGGCACGGAGCAGTAACATGACTGTTAATGCTCCGTGCCTCTCTGTGATCTCTTTACTACGAAATCACAGTTGTCACTGTGATTTCGTAGTAAAGAGATCACAGAGAGGCACGGAGCATTAACAGTCATGTTACTGCTCCGTGCCTCTGCAGTCTGCAGCGGGTCTTGGCACTCTTTCACGGAGCGGATGCCACGCACGGCATCCGCTCGTGTGAAGCGGCCCTTAGAGTATGAAAAAGTATAAACCATGTGCCGGCACAGTGCATTTATCCACAGCTCTGCTCCATACACTTCTTATACAGAGACAGCTCCGTAACATACACGTCACACAGAGACAGCTCTGCTACATACACATCACACAGAGACAGCTCTGCTACATACACGTCACACAGAGACAGCTCTGCTACATACACATCACACAGAGACAGCTCTGCTACATACACATCACACAGAGACAGCTCTGCTACATACACATCACACAGAGACAGCTCTGCTACATACACATCACACAGACACAGCTCCGCTACATACACATCACACAGAGACAGCTCTGCTACATACACATCACACAGACACAGCTCCGCTACATACACGTCACACAGAGACAGCTCCACTATATACACATCACAGAGACAGCTCCGCTACATACACGTCACACAGAGACAGCTCCGCTACATACACATCACACAGAGACAGCTCCGCTACATACACGTCACACAGAGACAGCTCCGCTACATACACATCACACAGAGACAGCTCTACTACATACACATCACCCAGACAGCTCCGCTACATACACATCACACAGAGACAGCTCCGCTACATACACATCACACAGAGACAGCTCCGCTACATACACGTCACACAGAGACAGCTCCGCTACATACACATCACACAGAGACAGCTCTGCTACATACACATCACACAGAGACAGCTCTGCTACATACACATCACACAGAGACAGCTCTGCTACATACACTTCTTATACAGAGACAGCTCCGTAACATACACGTCACACAGAGACAGCTCTGCTACATACACATCACACAGAGACAGCACTGCTACATACACGTCACACAGAGACAGCTCCGCTACATACACGTCACACAGAGACAGCCTGCTACATACACATCACACAGAGACAGCTCCGCTACATACACATCACACAGAGACAGCCCCGCTACATACACATCACACAGAGACAGCCCCGCTACATACACGTCACACAGAGACAGCTCCGCTACATACACATCACACAGAGACAGCTCCGCTGCATACACGTCACACAGAGACAGCTCCGCTACATACACATCACACAGAGACAGCTCCGCTACATACACATCACACAGAGACATCTCCGCTACATACACATCACACAGAGACATCTCCGCTACATACACGTCACACAGAGACAGCTCCGCTACATACACATCACACACAGACAGCTCCGCTACACACATATCACACAGAGACAGCTCCGCTACATACACATCACACAGAGACAGCTCCGCTACATACACGTCACACAGAGACAGCTCCGCTACATACACATCACACAGAGACAGCTCCTCTACATACACATCATACAGAGACAGCTCCGCTACATACACATCACACAGAGACAGCTCCGCTACATACACGTCACAGAGACAGCTCCGCTACATACACATCACACAGAGACAGCTCCGCTACATACACATCACACAGAGACAGCTCCGCTACATACACGTCACAGAGACAGCTCCGCTACATACACGTCACACAGAGACAGCTCCGCTACATACACGTCACACAGAGACAGCTCCGCTACATACACGTCACACAGAGACAGCTCCACTACATACACATCACACAGAGACAGCTCTGCTACATACACGTCACAGAGACAGTTCCACTCAGCACCAATCACAATAAACCAACACAGCAAAACAACGTCCTTTATACGCTGGTCATATGATCGCTGACTCCTCCCACGTATGGTCACATGGTTATGACATCACCACAGGTCTTTTACCTCCTCCAGCAGCACAGCCTGTACCCTGACTCCTCCCACACATGGTCACATGGCCTTGACAACATGAAAGGTCCTTTAACTCCTCTTGCCGCACAACCTGGACCCTGACTCCTCCCACACATGATCACATGGTCATGACATAATGAAAGGTCCTTTAGCCCACTAGTCTCCCCCTCCCTCTTCCATGTAGTGTTGTCCAGCGGTGCAGGTGGAGGTATGTGTACAGTCACCGCCATTGTCTGTCAGGATTACTGGGGAGGGGTCAGATAATATTTGATTGTGTAACATGGACGTGTTCACACGTGTGCTCCTCCGCGATGATGCGTGTCACTGTATTCATTACCTAAGCATGACTAGGAGAATACAATGGGGGAGATTTATTAAAACTGCTGAAAAGGAAAGCTGACTCAGTTGCCCTTAGCAACAAATCAGATCCCACCTTTCACTTTTTGGCGCTCCCCTGCTTAATGAAAGGACCAATCTGATTGGTTGATGTGGGAAACTAGGTCAGTTTTCCTTTGCACCAGCTTTGGGCAATCTTCCCCTCATTTGCAAACCTTCCTCTAAATATGACTAGTTTTCCTACAGCCCTGAAGTCTGTGGGTGACTGGCTATTTAGCAGGATATCAGGCAGTCAATAGTGAAAAAAGATAAAATATATTTATGATTAATATTTCAAACCTTTTCAAAATGTATATGAAAGTTGTATCTGGGGGCAAAGAAATGTATTGACTCCTACTATTTGTTATTGATATCGTAACTTTCATATACATTTTGAAAAGTTTTGAAATATTAATCATAAATATATTTTATCTTTTTTTAATCCAAGGCTCTTATTTATCTAAATCAGTGATGAGCAGTGTTGTAGTGATGATTAGGGTTCATATATCTAAATTCGACTTCGGCTTGCAGTTTTAAAGGTTTTCAAGTAATAAAATCAAATGCTGAATTTCTTCACTGAAGTGTTGCGACACTTTTGACTTAACGAATTTCACCTTGGTAAAGTCCATACATTTGAATGCTGTACGGAAACGGGTCTCTGTACAGCGTTCAAACAAAGTTTTGAACAAAGCAACTCGGATCGCACTCAATAGGTGATAGATAATCAGTTCTCACCTCTCCTGTGTACTCTCCTGTCATACTATATACAGTGATAAGCAGGGTTGTCTAGTGGTGATAGATAATCAGTTCTCACCTCTCCTGCATTCTCTTCTGTCCTTTGTACTATATACAGTGATAAGCAGTGTGTTCTAGTGGTGATAGATAATCAGTTCTCACCTCCTGTGTTCTCCCCGTCATTATACTATATACAGTGATAAACAGTCTGTTCTAGTGGTGATAGATAATCAGTTCTCACCCCACCTGTGTACTCTCCTGTCATACTATATACAGTGATAAGCAGGGTTGTCTAGTGGTGATAGATAATCAGTTCTCACCTCTCCTGCATTCTCTTCTGTCCTTTGTACTATATACAGTGATAAGCAGTGTGTTCTAGTGGTGATAGATAATCAGTTCTCACCTTTCCTGCATTCTCTCCTGTCCTTTGTACTATAAGCAGTGATAAGCAGGGTGTTCTAGTGGTGACAGATAATCAGTTCAAACCTTTCCTGCATTCTCTCCTGTCCCTCATGCTATAAACAGTGATAAGCAGAGTGTTCTAGTGGTGATAGATAATCAGTTCTTACTTCTTCAGTGTTCTCTCATGTTATAAACAGTGATAAGCAGAGTGTTCTAGTGGTGATAGATAATCAGTTCTTACTTCTTCAGTGTTCTCTCATGTTATAAACAGTGATAAGCAGGGTGCTCTAGAAATTATATATAATCAGTTCTTACCTCTACAGTGTTCTCTCCTGTTATAAACATAAAGTTATAGTGTTTTATTGGTGATGGAAAACCCTTTCTGAACTCTCATATGTTCTCTCCTGTCCCTTATACTATAAACAGTGATAAGCAGGGTGTTCTAGTAACGATAGATAATCAGTTCTCACCTCTCCAGTGTTCTCTCCTGTCCTTATACTTTAAACAGTGATAAGCAGGGTGTTCTTGTGGTGATAGATAATCAGTCCTCACCTCTCCTGTGTTCTCTCCTGTCCCTTATACTATAAACAATGATAAGCAGAGTGTTCTAGTGGTGATAGATAATCAGTTCTCACCTCTCCTGTTTTCTTTCCTGTACCTCATGCTATAAACAGTGATAAGCAGGGTGTTATAGTGATGATACATAATCAGTTATTACTTTTTATGTGTTCTCTCCTGTGCTTATACTATACACAGTGATAATCAGCATGTTCTAGTGATGATAGATAACCAGTTCTTACCTCTCCTGTGTTCTCTCCTGTCCTTATACTATAAACAGTGATAGAAAGTGTTCTAGTGATAGAAAATCTAGTTCCCACCTCTCATGTGATCTCTTCTGTTCCTTTTACTATAAACATTAATATGTAGGTTGTTGTAGTGGTGATAATAATTTCTAACCTCTCCGGTGTTCTCTCCCATCTATCTTCTATATACAGTGATAAGCCGGGTGTTGTATTGGTGATAGATAATCAGTTCTCACCTCTCTTGTAAAATCGAATGCTAAATTTCTTCACTGAAGTCTTGTGATACTTTACAAATTTCACCTCAGCGAGGCCCATACATTTAAATGCTGTATGGAAACAGGTCTCTCTACAGGTCTCTATTTAAACATAGTGACTTCGGATCTATAAACAGTGATAAGCAGAGTATTATAGTGGTGATAGAAAATCAGTTCTGAACTCTCCTGTGTTCTCTCCTGTCCTTATACTATATACAGTGATAAGCAAGGTCATAGCATAGATAATCAGTTCTCACCTCTCTTGTAAAATCGAATGCTGTACAGAAACAGATCTCTGTACAGCATTCAAACAAAGTTTTGAATAAAGTGACTTCTGATCTATGATCTGAAGCGCGATTCATCAACGCTAGAGGTGATAGATAATCAGTTGTCACCTCGCATGCGTTCTCTCCTGTCCTTTGTACTATAAACAGTGATAAGCATTGTGTTCTAGTGGTGATAGAGAATCAGTTCTTACCTCTCCTGTGTTCTGTCCTGTCTTTATATTATAAGCAGTGATAAGCAGGGTGTTCTTGAGGTGATAATCAGTTCTCACCTCTCAGGTGTTCTCTCCCATCCTTCTACGATAAACAGTGATCAGCATGGTGTTCTAATGGTGATAGAAAATTAGTTCTAAAATCTCATGTGTTCTCTCCTGTCACTTATACTATAAACAAAGAGAAATCACAGTTCTGATAGATACGGACATTAGAAGTCCAATTCAGTCACTAGTGTCACTAATTAAACATACCACAGAGCACCTTCACCAGGGTAAAATGTAACCTTTACTAATAATGATTAAAATTAACCCAAAGATGTGCCATAAAAAGCAATTTTCTTTTCCATTTAGGCTGGGTAGGCTATGGAGGGAAGAAAATACCTCACACTCGCCCTATAAACTGTTGGCCCTGCCTACCAAAACAGAATGGCTGCTTCTCTCCTGTTCTGTTCTGAACTGTCACATGTTCTCTCCTGTCCCTTATACTATATACATTGATAAACAGGGCGTTCTATTGGTGATAGATAATCAGTTCTCACCTCTCTTGTGTTCTCTCCTCTCCCTTATACTATATACAGTGATAAACAGGGTGTTCTATTGGTGATAGATAATCAGTTCTCACCTCTCCTGTGTTCTTCCCTGTCCTTATACTATATACAGTGATAAGTAGGGTGTTCTACTGGTGATAGATAATCAGCTATTATTTTTCCTCTGTTCTCTCCTGTCCTTATACTATAAACAGTGATCAGCAGAGTATTCTGGTGATGATATGTAATCAGTTCTCACCTCTCCTGTGTTCTCTCCTGTCCTTATACTATATACAGTGATAAACAGGGCGTTCTATTGGTGATAGATAATCATTTCTCACCTTTCCTGTTTTCGTCACTGTCCTTATACTATATACAGTAATAAGTAGGGTTTTCTAGTGATGACAGATAATTCAGTTCTCACCTCTTCTGTGTTCTCTCCTCTCCACTAAACTATAAACAGTGATAAGCAGGGTGTTCTAGTGTTCATAGATAATCAGTTCTCACCTCTCCTGTCCTTATACTATAAACAGTGATAAGCAGGGTGTTCTAATGGTGATAGAGAATCAATTCCCACCTCTACTGTGTTCCCTTTTGTTCCTTATACTATAAACAATAATAAGCAGGTTGTTCTAGTGGTGATAGATAATCAGTTCTCACCTCTCTTATGTTCTCTCCTGTCTTTATACTATGATCAGTGATCAGCAGGGTTTTCTTCTGGTCATAGATAATCAGTTCTCACCTCTTATGTGTTCCCTCCTGTCCTTATACTATAAATAGTGATAAGCAGGGTGTTCTAGTGATGATAGATAATTTCTCACCTCTCCTATGTTCTCTCCTGGTACTCATGCTATAAACAGGGATCAGCACGGTATTCTAGTGGTGATAGAAAATCAGTTATTACTTTTCCTCTGTTCTCTCCAGTCCTTATACTATATACAGTGATAAGCTGAGTGTTTTATTGGTGATGGAAAACCCTTTCTGAACTCTCATATGTTCTCTCCTGTCCCTTATACTATAAACAGTGATAAGCAATGTGTTCTAGTAATGATAGATAATCAGTTCTCACCTCTCCTGTGTTCTACCCTGTCCTTATACTATATACAGTGATAAGCAGCGCGTTCTATTGATGAGAGATAATCAGTTTCTCACCTCTCCTGTGTTCTCTCCTGTCCTTATACTATATACAGTGATAAGTAGGGTGTTCTAGTGGTGACAGATAATCAGTTCTCACCTCTCTTGTGTTCTATCCTGTGCTGCCTACTGTTTTCTTCAGGCCTGCCCCTCTGTGCTACCTACTGTCCTTCATACCTGCCCTGCTTTGCAAATGCAATATCCATTTCCGTAAGGCTAGAGCTACACTGTGACATGTGTCACAGAAAGTTTGCACAACATTATTTATAATGATAGTCAATGGTGTTGCAATGCAATATACTTTGACATAAAATCCATCCAAGTTGCATTTCTGTGCGACTATTGCATCGCAGCATGTCGCAGTGCAACACCATTGACTATCATTATAAAAATGTTCCTTCCAAGCGGAGCCCAAATTGCGAAATATATGATGGGAAGCCTGATGTCATAATGTATTTTGTGAAAATGCTAAATGTTAAACTTAAGGTAATTGTTACTTGAAGAATTTGGCCCAATTCCAATAAATTCTGTGAAACTAGTATTGAGTCAGTATGCTCCCCACACACCTAGATGAACATCCTGATCATGTAGTTTTCCAAATTATAAATCAGGGTCTCTTAAATGCAACATGGTGCCCTAAAACTATTTCGGCAAAATCTACAAAAAGAAAGCAAAATACAGCACCCATTCTAAATGGAAGATTCAAGTTCCAGCATGCACATCTTTTTAGGGGCCCAGTCCAATGGCTCCTCAGTAACAACAAAAACCAAAAAGATGAGGACCAATTCCAACAGTTGTGATGATGAGATTCTTTATTCCATAGTAGTGATTCTATAAACCCAAATACATACGACGTTTCGGCTGACACTCATGCTTGAAGAAGGCTGAGTGTCAGCCGAAACTTTGCATCTATTTGGGTTTATAGAATCACTACTATGGATTAAAGAACCTCATCATCATAACTGTTGGATGCTGTCCTCATCTTTTTTGGTTTCAGCAAAATCTCAGCCGCCATATATTACATGTATTACCGTACTCGGGAGAAATACTCCAACAAGTTGATTACCACTTGTGAAATTGACATGGTAAATGTTATCATTTTTTACAAATTATGAAAGAATACAATGTACAGTGAAAAAAAATCAAATCATGCGGATACATAAAAGCAACATTAATAATTATTATGAAAAAAAACATGTCTACGCCCTCAAGACGAAACATACTAAACCCGTTATCTCCAGTAACTGTATTACATGTTTTACACAGGATTTTCTAGGATTTTACATCGACTCATCTTCTCTCTATGCAGGTTTTTTCAATATAGGATCCTCTCAGTGGATATCTTCTATATAAGATCTTTCTCCAGATTGACACCTCATGGATGGATAGGGATAAGGACAAGATGGCGGAGAGTATAATAAATCTCACCCTAGAGATCCTCTTCTGGCTTACTGGAGAGGTGAGAGATTCTAATGATGTCACATTACATCATCTTATCTATGTTACTAACGGATGGATATGACTGGAGAGGTGAGGGACTCTGGAGATGTATGGAGTGATATTTATTACTGTGTCTCTCCATAACCAGGACTGCACAGTAGTGAAGAAGACCTCTAGTGAGCGCTGTCAGGTCCCTGTGTCTGAAGGATGGGGAAGAACCCTGAGCCCAATCATAGGGCCTCCACCTCAACCCCTGATACATGAAGAAATCAATAGGGAAAAGATCCTAGAACTCACCAACAAGATGATTGAGCTGCTGACTGGAGAGGTGACACTGCTGGGAATGCTGGGGCATTATACAGGAACGCTATGAAGGGATCGGGGTGATGACTGTATCATTGTGTTGTCAGGTTCCTATAAGGTGTCAGGATGTCACCGTCTATTTCTCCATGGAAGAGTGGGAGTATTTAGAAGGACACAAAGATCTGTACAAGGACGTCATGATGGAGGATTACTGGTCCCTCACTTCACCAGGTAATAAACATGACTAAATACACACGTCCTCTCATTATCTGTATCTAAGGAACGAATTCAGTCACTGGATGTGTTTCCTACAGTTAAGGACGAGAGAAGAACACCAGAGAGATGTCCCAGTCCTCTTCTTCCACAGGATGGGTCAGAAGAACATCACAATGTCCCACAGGATGATCAGGTAGATGGAGATAAGGTCTCATGAAATGTCCCTTGTTATCTGTAGAAGGCTGTGAAGATCTTGTGTTCAGTCTTGTTTTATCCACCAGTGTTATATGTTTTATCCTTGTATAATGAGAAAGGTGGAGATGGCAGGATTACAGCTGACCATAGACATTGACCATCTTCTCAGTTTTCTGGTTATGGAGACTGCTGGTTGGAATAAGGAACCAACAGATAATTGGGTCAGATAACTCCTGCTGTCATGTGTTCTTGCTAGTTAATATTTTTGGGTATCTGCAGGTTGTCATTAGAAATGAGTGAATTTCTTAAAATTAGTTTTGGGTCCAATTTTTACAAATAAGTCAGCAGATTTGATTAAGGTATGAATAAATCCATCCGAATCAAAGTTGCTCAGATTGCCCTGAAAATTTGTGTTTGACTGTATGCAACGCCTTCAAGCTCTTTTATGTCCAAACAGCATTAGTAATATAATAGTGATAGTGATATATAAAGCTATGTAGCAAAAAAGGGAGAGGCGCTCATAGGGTAGTAGGTTTTTAGTCGATTGATTGAAAGAAAAGATGGTTAGGCTCACCTTTTGTCATGCCCTGTCCTGTGGGTGTTCTGAGGAGATCTGTCAGAATTGCTGCACGTGACTCAATCTGACAGTTTGTTTTGTTGTGGGTTTGAGCTGAATTCCACCTCCTCCCAGGTGTTGTTCTTTAGGTAATTAGTGAGGCTATTTATTCTTCTCTCTCCTTATAGCCTTTGCGGGTTATAGTTCTGCCTTGTGTGAGCTCTGGTGGTTTGGTGTATCATCTGCTCTAACACATCTCAAGATAAGTCCTTTTCCCTTTTTCCTTCTGTGTTCTTCAGTTGTAGAAGGAGCTGGGTGTCTCTTTCCCTCTTCCATACAGCTGAGGGTTTGTTTCTACCATCCAGATATGGACCTGGGCATAGCAGCTTAGGGAAAGTCTTTTAGGGATTGCTAGGAGGTGACCCCTTTGTTCAATAGCATTTGGGGCCTAGTCAGTTGCCAGTCCTCTAGAGGAGTGATATGAGAGACAATAGATGGGTGTGGAGAAAATGAGGTCCACAGTTTTCGATACCTCCTGGCGCAATAACACGACCTCAAGCAGTTGAAGATGATTCCTTTTATTTAAATATAGATGACAACGCGTTTCAGAGTTGAAAACACTCCTCTTTTTCAAGTCTAATAATAAGTGGTAGTCAAATATAAAGCTATGGGTAGACAGATGCTAGCCAGTGGTAGCCTAAAAACTTATTGCATTGTCAGATTTTATTTATTTACGGATCAAAGCATGGTCCACAAATTTTCCCTTTTTGGTGGCAAATGCCTTAATCTCTATCTTTTGAATCGAATCGCAAAAGATTTAGATTCTTGTGAGTTCCGAATTTCTTGGAAATTCGATACTAATTCCATTAGATTTAGAATCAATTCACTCCTCTTTAAATATCAATAATGGATAACAAATTGTTAAAGGGCATTAGTCAGCAGATTTGTACCTACGGTGCCTTGCAAAAGTATTTACCCCCCTTGACTTTTTTCATGTTTTGGTGCCTCACAACCTGGATTGTTTAAGGATTTGCATAATTTAATTTACAGAACATGCCGACAACTTTGAAGATGTTTTTTTTCTAAAGTTTTTTTTATTGTGAAGCAAGCAACAAATAGGAAAAAATAACAGAAAAAGTCAATGTGCATAACTATTCACGCCCCCCTAAAGTCAATACTTTGTAGAGCCACCTTTTGCGGCAATCACAGCTCCAAGTCGCTTTGGATAAGTCTCTATGAGCTTCCCACATCTTACCACTGGGATTGTCTCTCATTCCTCCTTGCAGAACTGCTCCAGCTCCTTCAGGTTGGATTGTTTGCACTTGTGAACAGCAATCTTTAACCCCTTAGGGACCCATGACGTACCGGTACGGCATGGATCCCGAGTCCTTAAGGACCCATGACGTACCGGTACGTCATGAGTTTAAAGTGAGATTGTGGCACCCCAGGGGTTAATCTGCACAGGATGCCGGCTGAAATCATTCAGCCGGCATCCTGTCACAACGCTTGGGGGGGTCATATGACCCCCCCGTATCGGCGATCGCAGCAAACCGCAGGTCAATTCAGACCTGCGGTTTGTTGCGATTTCTGCTGTTTCTGATCACCGCGGTCCCTGTCCGCGGCAATCAGAAACTTTAGTGTGGCACAAATATATATGTATCACCCCCCCTGCACCCCTGCATGATTTCAGCCTGGTGGGAGGTGCAGGGGGGGTGTTGCGCCTCCCGCCGAATAATCTTTGGCTTCTAGTGGGTATACCAGGGTGTCAGCACATTGCTGACACCCTGGTATAAACGGCTGACATCTGTGAATGGATGTCAGCTGTTTAACCCTTTCCGGACCGCTGTATGGTAAGAGTTAACAGTAAGATGCGGCTCCCTGCCTCTCCCATCGGGGGGCTGCTGTGCCTTTGCAGCCCCCCGACAGGATGGGTTGACAGAGGGAGGGAGCCCCAGTCCTTACCCTTCCCCGTCTGCGAAGTTGTGGCCACAACTTCGCAGCGGGGGAAGGTTCCCATGGCAACAGGACGCCTTCTCAGGCGTCCTGCTGTCCATGGTGCTGAACAGATCTATGCTAAAGGCATAGATCTGTTCAGACAAAGTGTAAGTAAAATACAGTACAGTACAATATATATTGTACTGTACTGTATTATACAGACATCAGACCCACTGGATCTTCAAGAACCAAGTGGGTCTGGGTAAAAAAAAAAAAGTAAGAAAAAGTGAAAAAAAGTGAAAATAAAAAAAAAACACATTTATCACTAATTAAAAATGAAAAAAATAAAATTCCCTACACATGTTTGGTATCGCCGCGTCCGTAACGACCTGATCTATAAAACGGTCATGTTACTTTCCCCACACGGTGAACGCCATAAAAATAAAGAAATAAAAACTATGAGAAAATTGAAATTTTGCCCACCTTACTTCCCAAAAAAGGTAATAAAAGTGATCAAAAAAGTCGCATGTACGCCAAAATAGTGCCAATCAAACCGTCATCTCATCCCGCAAAAAATGAGACCCTACCAAAGATAATCACCCATAAACTGAAAAAACTATGGCTCTTAGACTACGGAAACACTAAAACATGATTTTTTTTGTTTCAAAAATGAAATCATTGTGTAAAACTTACATAAATAAAAAAAAGTATACATATTAGGTATCGCCGTGTCCGTATCGACCGGCTCTATAAAAATATCACATGAGTTAACCCCTCAGATGACCACCGTAAAAAAATAAAAATAAAAACGGTTTAAAAAAAGCAATTTTTTGTCATCTTACGTCACAAAAAGTGCAATAGCAAGCGATCAAAAAGTCATATGCACCCCAAAATAGTGCCAATAAAACAGCCATCTCATCCCACAAAAAATGAGACCCTACTTAAGATAATCGCCCAAAAACTGAAAAAACTATGGCTCTTAGGCTATGGAGACACTAAAACTTTTTTTGTTTTAAAAATGAAATCATTGTGTAAAACTTACATAAATAAAAAAAATTGTATACATATTAGGTATCGCCGCGTCCATGACAACCTGCTCTATAAAATTACCACATGATCTAACCTTTCAGGTGAATGTTGTAAATAACAAAAAAAAACTGCCAAAAAAGCTATTTCTTGTTACCTTGCCGCACAAAAAGTGTAATATAGAGCAACCAAAAATCATATGTACCCTAAACTAGTACCAACAAAACTGCCACCTTATCCCGTAGTTTCTAAAATGGGTCACTTTTTTGGAGTTTCTACTCTAGGGGTGCATCAGGGGGGCTTCAAATGGGGCATGGTGTCAAAAAAACCAGTCCAGCAAAATCTGCCTTCCAAAAAACGTATGGCATTCCTTTCCTTCTGAGCCCTGCCGTGTGCCCGTACAGCAGTTTACAAACACATATGAGGTGTTTCTGTAAACTACAGAATCAGGGCCATAAATATTGAGTTTTGTTTGGCTGTTAACCCTTGCTTTGTTACTTGAAAAAAAATATTAAAATGGAAAATCTTCCCAAAAAGTGAAATTTTGAAATTGTATCTCTATTTTCCATTAAATCTTGTGCAACACCTAAAGGGTTAACAAAGTTTGTAAAATCAGTTTTGAATACCTTGAGGGGTGTAGTTTCTTAGATGGGGTCACTTTTAGGGAGTTTCTACTCTAGGGGTGCATCAGGGGGCTTCAAATGGGACATGGTGTAAATAAACCAGTCCAGCAAAATCTGCCTTCCAAAAACCAAATGGTGCACCTTTCACTCTACGCCCCGCTGTGTGGCCGTACAGTAGTTTACGGCCACATATGGGGTGTTTCTGTAAACGGCAGAGTCAGGGCAATAAAGATACAGTCTTGTTTGGCTGTTAACCCTTGCTTTGTTAGTGGAAAAAATGGGTTAAAATTGAAAATTAGGCAAAAAAATGAAATTCTCAAATTTCATCCCCATTTGCCAATAACTCTTGTGCAACACCTAAAGGGTTAACGAAGTTTGTAAAATCAGTTTTGAATACCTTTAGGGGTGTAGTTTATAGAATGGGGTCATTTTTGGGTGGTTTCTATTATGTAAGCCTCGCAAAGTGACTTCAGAGCTGTAGTGGTCCCTAAAAATTAGGTTTTTGTAAATTTCTGAAAAATTTCAATATTTGCTTCTAAAGTTCTAAACCTTGTAACAACCCCAGAAAATAAAATATCATTCCCAAAATAATTCAAACATGAAGTAGACATATGGGGAATGTAAAGGCATCACAATTTTTGGGGGTATTACTATGTATTACAGAAGTAGAGAAACTGAAACTTTGAAATTTGCAAATTTTTTTTAAAATTTTGGTAAATTTGGTATTTTTTTTATGCAAAAAATAATAATTTTTTTGACTTTATTTTACCAGTGTCATGAAGTACAATATGTGACGAAAAAACAATCTCAGAATAGCCTGGATAAGTCAAAGCGTTTTAAAGTTATCAGCACTTAAAGTGACACTGGTCAGATTTGCAAAAAATGGCCAAGTCCTTAAGGTGAAATAGGGCTGAGTCCTTAAGGGGTTAAGGACCCTGCCATTTTTCACCTTAACCACCTCCCGACCGCCTAACGCAGGGATGCGTCCTGCGGGCGGCCGGGTTATTCCTCCGTCACGCATATACACGTCATCTTGCGAGAGCCGAGATTTTGCGTGGACTCGCGCGTGCATGCGCGTTCACAGCGACGCGCAGCCATGAAGTTGATCTCCAGCCTGCCAGTGGCGATCATTCTTTTTTAACCCCTAACAGGTATATTAGACACTGTTTTGTTAACAGCGTCTAATATACCTGGTCCTCTGGTGGTCCCTTTTGCTTGGATCGACCACCAGAGGACACAGGCAGCTCTGTAAGTAGCACTAATCACCACACTACACTACACCCCCCCCCCTGTCACTTATTAACCCCTGATCACCCCATATAGACTCCCTGATAACCCCCCTGTCATTGATCACCCCCCTGTAAGGCTCCATTCAGACGTCCGTATGTGTTTTGCGGATCGGCGGATCCGCAAAACACGGACACCAGCAATGTGCTTTCCGCATTTTGCGGATCCGCACATTGCCAGAACTATATAGAAAATGCCTTTTCTTGTCCGCAATTGCGGACAAGAATAGGACATGTTCTATAGGCTCTACAAAAAACGCAGTGTTCGCCCGATCAGGCCTGATCTTGTGCGCACACTTGCGTTCAGTCCGCCCCACCGCAGTGACAGAATTTTTTTTTTCTTATCACTGCAAAAACACCGTAAAATCGCTGCGGCTCCATAAAGAACACTTTTGAGGGGCATGGCGAGTTCATAGAATTTTTTTTTTGGCACAAGTTAGCGAAAATTGATTTTTTTTTTTATTTTTTCTTACAAAGTCTCATATTCCACTAACTTGTGACAAAAAATAAAATCTTACATGAACTCACCATACCGCTCACGGAATACAAATGCGTAAAAATGCCCTGTGAAATCCTGAAAGTACTCATTGGAATTTGGGCCCCTTTGCGCATCTTGGCTGCAAAAAAGTGTCACACATGTGGTATCGCCGTACTCAGGAGAAGTTGGGCAATGTGTTTTGGGGTGTCTTTTTACATATACCCATGCTAGGTGAGAGAAATATCTCAGTAAATTGACAACTTTGTATAAAAAAAAGTTGTCATTTACAGAGAGATTTCTCACACACAGACTTCAGAGCTGTAGTGGTCCCTAAAAATTGGGTTTTTGTAAATTTCTGAAAAATTTCTATATTTGCTTCTAAAGTTCTAAACCTTGTAACAACCCCAAAAAATAAAATATCATTCCCAAAATAATTCAAACATGAAGTAGACATATGGGGAATGTAAAGTCATCACAATTTTTGGGGGTATTACTATGTATTACAGAAGTAGAGAAACTGAAACTTTGAAATTTGCAAATTTTAATTTTTTTTGGTAAATTTGGTATTTTTTTTATGCAAAAAATAATAATTTTTTTGACTTTATTTTACCAGTGTCATGAAGTACAATATGTGACGAAAAAACTATCTCAGAATAGCCTGGATAAGTCAAAAGCGTTTTAAAGTTATCAGCACTTAAAGTGACACTGGTCAGATTTGCAAAAAATGGCCAAGTCCTTAAGGTGAAATAAGGCTGTGTCCTTAAGGGGTTAAGGACCCTGCCATTTTTCACCTTAACCACCTCCCGACCGCCTAACGCAGGGATGCGTCCTGCAGGCGGCCGGGTTATTCCTCTGTCACGTCATCTCGTGAGAGCCGAGATTCGCTGGCAGGCTATAGATGCGATTTTTTTTTAACCCCTAACAGGTATATTAGACGCTGTTTTGATAACCGCGTCTAATATACCTGCTACCTGGTCCTCTGGTGGTCCCTTTTGCTTGGATCGACCACCAGAGGACACAAGCAGCTCTGTAAGTAGCACCAATCACCACACTACACTACACCCCCCCTGTCACTTATTAACCCCTGATCACCCCATATAGACTCCCTGATCACCCCCCTGTCATCGATCACCCCCCTGTAAGGCTCCATTCAGATGTCCGTATGTGTTTTGCGGATCCGCAAAACACGGACACCGGCAATGTGCACATTGCCAGAACTATATAAAAAAGGCATTTTCTATATAGTTCTGGCAATGTGCGGATCCGCAAAATGCGGAAAGCACATTGCTGGTGTCCGTGTTTTGCGGATCCGCCGATCCGCAAAACACATACGAACGTCTGAATGGAGCCTTACAGGGGGGTGATCAATGACAGGGGGGTTATCAGGGAGTCTATATGGGGTGATCAGGGGTTAATAAGGGGTTAATAAGTGACAGGGGGGTGTAGTGTAGTGTGGTGATTAGTGCTACTTACAGAGCTGCCTGTGTCCTCTGGTGGTCGATCCAAGCAAAAGGGACCACCAGAGGACCAGGTATATTAGATGCTGTTAACAAAACAGTGTCTAATATACCTGTTAGGGGTTAAAAAAAATCGCATCTACAGCCTGCCAGCGAATGATCGCCACTGGCAGGCTGTAGATCAACTTCATGGCTGCGCGTCGCTGTGAACGCGCATGCACGCACGAGTCCACGTGAAATCTCGGCTCTCGCAAGATGACGTGTATATGCGTGACGGAGGAATAACCCGGCCGCCCGCAGGACGCATCCCTGCGTTAGGCAGTCGGGAGGTGGTTAAGGACCAGTTCAGGTCTGAAGTCACTTTGTGAGGCTTACATAGTAGAACCACACATTTTAGAAACTACCCCCTTCATGGTATACAAAACTGATTTTACAAACTTTGTTAACCCGTTAGGTGTTAGGTGTTCAACAAGAATTGATGGAAAATAGAGATGAAATTTCAGAATTTCACTTTTTTGGCAGATTTTCCATTTTATTTAATTTTTTCCACTAACAAAGCAAGGATTAACAGCCAAACAAAAGATAATATTTATTGCCCTGATTCTGTCGTTTACAGAAACACCCCATATGTGGTCGTAAACTGCTGTATAGGCACACGGTATTGCGCAGAAGGAAAGGAACGCCATATGGTTTTTGAAAAGCAAATTTCACTGGGATAATTTTAAGCTGCCATGTCACATTTGAAGACCCCCTGATGCACCCCTAGAGTAGAAACTCCAAAAAAGTGACCCGACTTTAGAAACTACACCCCTCAAGATATACAAAACTGATTTTACAATCTTTGTTAACCCTTTAGGTGTTCCACAAAAATGAATGCAAAATAGAGATAACATTTTAAAAATTTCCATTTTAATCAATTTTTTCCAGTTACAAAGCAAGGATTAACAGCCAAACAAAACTCTGATTCTGTACTTTACAGAAACACCCCATATGTGGTCGTAAAAGCTTCTTTATGGGCAGACGGCATTGCGCAGAAGGAAAGGAATGCCATATGGTTTTTGTGGGCCAGATGTTGCTGGACTGTTTTTTTTTACCCCATGTCCTATTTGAAACACCCCTAGAGTAGAAACTCCAAAAAAGTGACCCCATTTTGGAAACTACGGGATAAGGTGGCAGTTTTGTTGGTACTATTTTAGGGTACATATGATTTTAGGTTGCTCTATAGTAAACTTTTTCTGAGGCAAGGTAACAAAAAAAAATTCTGTTTTGGCACTTTTTATTTTTTGTTATTTTGCAACGTTCATCTGACAGGTTAGATCATGTGGTATTTTGATAGAGCAGGTTGTTACGGACATGACAATACCAACTTTTTTGGGTTGTTTGTTTCAGTTTTACATAATAAAGCATTTAAAAAAAAAAAAAAGATTTTTTTAGTGTCTCTACATCCACATTCTTAAAGCCCAGGGCTCGTAAAAATATCAAGGAGCCATCGGCTCCTAACCTTAAAAATTTAGTTGCCAAATTGAAATTTTTAGTCGCCATATTTAAAATACATATAATTACGGTATAATATTTAAAAAAACACGTCTTACATAGGGTTGTCACGATACAAAAATTTTGACTCTATTTCAATACCATAAAAAAGTATTGCGATACTCAATACCACGTGAAAAAAATAAAACCCCCAAAAAGCCGTGTGCATTCCACATTTTATGGAACATCTGGACCATAATAGAACAGGCCTAACCTAATTTTTGTCGGGACGAGGGGACAAAAAAATTGCAAATTGCAAGTTTTTTTATTTTGTATATATTTTTTTTCTGTTACGCCGTTCACCGCATAGGAGATATTTTTAAATATTTTAATACTTCACACTTTTTTGGGCGTGGCAATATGTAAATTTTTTTATTGTTTGTTTATATATTTTTTTATGTAAAATTGGGCAACGGGGTGATTTAAACGTAATATTTTGGTGTTTGTTTTTTAAATTTTTTAAATTTTTTTTTTTACTTTTTATTTAATACCTATTTACCCCCTTAGGGGCTAGAACCTGGGATCTTTTCATCCCTTGTTCTATTCACCCTGATAGAGCTCTATCAGGATGAATAGGACTTCACACTCTCCCTGCTGCTCTGTACACACAGCAGCAGGGAGCCGACTATGGCAGCCAGGGCTTCAGTAGCGTCCTGGCTGCCATGGTAACTGATCGGTGCCCCAGGATTGCACTGCTGGGGCTCCGATCGGAACTGCCACTGCACTACCAATGATAATACTTAGGGGATGGGGGGTTGGAGGCGCACTGCACCCCCAATGATTCTGATTTATAATACTGGAGTTGAGGGAGGTTCGGTGCACTGCGCCACCAATGAATATAGTTTATGCTTAATACAAACGCAGGCTGCGGGTGCCGGACATATCCCATACCCGGCACCCAGCCTCTATAACTACGCTCGCTGCGATCTGTGTGGCACCTGAGGGGTTAATAGAGGCGGATCTCAGCGCGCAGTCATAGAGGCTGGGTGCCGGGTATGGGATATGTCCGGCACCCGCAGCCTGCGTTTCTGTTAAGCATAAACTATATTCATTGGTGGCGCAGTGGCCACAGCCCCTCCCCTCCTCCTCCCTGCTATCAGCCCACTGGTGGCGGTGGCAGCGGCAGCAGCGGTGCAGGGGGGAGGTACTGCCTCTTTCTCCCCTATGCTGTGTTGAGAAGAACATGGCACGCGCTGACAGCAGCGCGTGCCATGTCAGTTTGTGAAAGCGGCAGAGCAGCGGAGGGTCTAGGCGCAAATGGCGCCATTTAGCAATTCTAGGTCACATTTGCAACCATTTTGGTTGCCATCTGGAGCCCTGAAGCCGTAGTTTTTTTATTTTTTCGATGACTGTCTAGGGGCTCATTTTTTGGGGGATGAGATGATGGTTTGATTGGTACTATTTTAGGGCGTATATGACTTTTTGATCGCTTGCTATTACACTTTTTGGGATGTAAGGTGACAAAAAATGGCTTTTTTTGACACCGTTTTTATTTTTTTATTTTTTACGGTGTTCACCTGAGGGGTTAGGCCATGTGATATTTTTATAGAGCAGGTTCTTACGGACGCAGCGATACCTAATATGTCAACTTTTTTTATTTATGTAAGTTTTACACATTTCGGGGCATGTATGACTTTTTGATCATATTTTACTCAACTTTCTTTTGTCAAAAAAATTCCTTCATGGTGTTCACCGTACGGTCTAGATACTATTTTCAGTTTTAATAGTTTGGATAATTTCAAACAAGGAGGTACCAATAATGTTTTTTGGTATTTTTTGCTTTTTTAAACAGGGAAGGGAGTAATTAGCATTTTTAATTCTTCTTTTTTTACTTTTTTTACTTTGTGTTTGGTCCTCTTCGGGGCTTTGAAAATGCAATCTTTGCTTATAACATAGACTGCTATATAATATTACTGCTGTCTATGGCAAAATCACTATGTCCTTGTTAAGCCCTGCCTCAGCTCGGCTATGGTGTCGCTCAGCTCTTTAGCTGACGCCATATGTAAAGATCTGACATCCGCCACACGTGGTGACGAGAAGGGGGTTAAAAAGACTGTTGAATATGAAATAATCCATTTTACTACTGTTGCTATCTGTATTTTCATTTCAACTTCCCTTCATGTCTGGAGTTACTAGACTTAGGGGGAAGGACGTTTTAGGAAATTGTAATTGATCTGTACAAGTTTTTATATCTATAATTTTATTTTTGTAGAAAAATTGAGAAAATATTTGGGTCATATAAAACATCCCTCAAGACTTCTCCAATATCCCACATGACTTCTACAATATTTGTTTCACAGCTTGTGAATCCGGGTGAAGATCTGAACATTATATATGTTACAGAGACATATGTGAGGGGTGAGGAGCAGAGTACAGAGGACATTCCTACAGATCACTGCCCAGGTGAGTAGTAACCACTGAATAAGGCTGAACAGACTCATATTTTATTTATTTTTATTTTTTATGTTGCTGCTCTGAGAACAGTGGTTCCCGCTTTGTGCTCTTTCTGTAACAATCTTTTTACATAGCCTGATTTATCATAAGCGATAAAACAAGTCTACTTATTCAGCTTGTTTGTCCCCCATACACTTTGTATAATGTCAGCATCGTTTGGTTGCATAGTGAAATGCGCTGCTGAACTTTTTCATATTTGCTTAAAAGAACTGATTGGCCAACAAACAAGCATTTTCTTGGGTGTTTATATGGATGACAATTATCTGAACGAATGTTTTGATGAATATTTGTTCCCGATTATTGGCCAATTAAGAAGTCTGTACACAACCAGTTAGCGAGGCTTTAGCCGTGGACACACATACTGTCATGTTCATGGTCGTGACTCCTTGGGAGCCGCATGCAGTTTCCCATGGTCTGGGTGTTGTGTCAACCGCAGCTGGGGGCACTTAGTTGTTTGCCTCAAGTGCGGTTGCCGCGGACAACAGGTATGCATGGTTGCCTTTGGTTATGTGTGTGTGTTTGTATGCACTTTCTATGTCTGGTGTGCACAGGGTTTATGTATGTGTGCACTGTGACACTTCCCTTCGCCTGTGGCTGCCCGTGGCAACGTGTTGTATTGTTTACATGTGTTGGCAGTGTCTCGGCCTTCTGGCCGGCTCCCAGGACACGGTTGCCACACATGTCGTTGTCGCCGGTAACAGCTGCAGTGTGATAGTTGTTTGTGCACTTCCCCTTTTAGTAGCTTCACTACCCTGTTTGGTGATGGAAGGGTTAACTCCCTTCCCACAGTGTGTCTGTGTGGGTGTTGCCACTTTGGGCTATAAAGCCTCTATGGAGACCTGAAGCTGAGGGGTTCTTCAGCAATGGTTTGCTGGAGACATCCTCCTGGTTATTCACCATCTCTCCAGTGAGGGCCACCCTTGTGGTCATAACTCTTGTTTGATGTTATGAAGATGTGTCTGTGGTATGCTTGTTTATTGCACCTTATGGTCCTAGGTTCCTGTGTGATGTGTGTTGTGTGCTGTGTCCGTTTGTGTTTTAGGACAGCAGCACTTGCACATGGGTTCCAGGCTTAGTGTCTGTGGCAGGTGAGTGTTCTGTTTGTGGCATTTACCTGCTATTTCCATAAGTTGTATATGTTCCCCTTCCCTTTGCAGCTTGGCCACTTTAGACTCTGGTTTCTCAGCGTCCAGGAGGAACAGGTAGTCTACCCAGCTCCTAGCTCAGGGATCTGTGGAGGGTTAGTAGGGATCCGAGGTTCCGGAGCATGAGCCCTCCTACCATCAAGGTCGGCTCATGCAGCTAGGAGTTGGGGTCAGATTAGGGATGCGCTAGGAGGTGACCTGCTCCCTAATTCTGTCTCCCTGGTCGAGCAGCGACTACCATCATCTGGCATCGCACGGCTAAGGGTTTTCCCCATCCTCAGCCGTGACACATGCACAATTTAATTCATTATACTGGTGCATTGATTTCACATAAGTTAGCAAGGAAGGGGGAGAGGGAGGAAGGGTGAAAATCCAGAAGGGGAACTGAAGTCATAAAAGTGCAAACTGGTGGAGGAAAGAAAGGTGAATATACTGAAGGAGGAGGGGAACTGAAGTCATAAAAGTGCAAACTGGTGGAGGAAAGAAAGGTGACTATACTGAAGGAGGAGGGGAACTGAAGTCATAAAAGTGCAAACTGGTGGAGGAAAGAAAGGTGTAACGGGGTGCCGAAGGCGCACTCGGTCCCCCATCAGCCGCAGACCTGCTGCTTAGCTTCGGGAGCGAGGATCTATGTTTGACCTCGTTCCCAGGGCAGCTTTGCTAGCTGGGAGGCTCCCTGCTCCTAGGTCTGCCTTGAGCGCCGAGCTGATCACTCGGTGCTCGACTGGTCGGTCTGTCGGTCATGTGATGCTGGCCATGCCACGTGACCCTCACTCCCCACTATAAATACAGGCAGCCTGCTGGCCACAGGTTGTCTGTTAATTTAGGTTCCTGGCATTTGTTGGATACCTGTATACTTACCTGATCCTGTTCCCTGATGATCCTTTGCCTGCTCCTCCTGTACTGCTCATCTCTCCTGGTATCCTGACCCCGGCTTCCACCTGACGATTCTTTGCGGACTCCTGTTGTACTTCATTTCTCTCCTGGTATTTGACCTCTACTTTTCCTGACTATTCTCTGCTCATTCCTTAGTACTGCGTAGCTCTCTAGGTATTGACCCGGTCCGTTCACTATCCGTTATTTGTCTTGTCTGTCCTTCCCGCACATATCCTAAGTTAGGGACTGCCGTCCAGCTGTCATCAGGACTCGTGAGGCAAATAGGCAGGGCCAGGGGGGAGGGTGGAGCGCAGTGGTCACTATCCTCCCCCCTGTGTGTGTGTATACGTGACCGTTACAAAAGGTGAATAAACTGTATTAAGGTAACACAATATATAAACACTTGTTGTGGGAATGCCTGGGGATAAAAGAGTACTGGATTAAAATATTTCGGAAATTACAGAATAGTTCCCCTCTGAAATACGAAGCGTGTATTGACTTGGCGATCTTAGGCACTTTCCCAGAGACAAATAAAAATAAAATTGAGCAATTACTCTGGCTCCGGGGCATAGCCTTGGCCAAAATAATAATAGTTAAATATTGGGGCTCCAAAAATTACCCTAATTTTCAGGAATGGATAGAGTATATGGATAGAGTAAAGCTTTACGAATACAATCTCGCCTATACGGAAAAAAAAGAATGGGGATTTGATACATGATGAGAATATGTTGTAATGTATGGCACTGTATTTAGTAATATGATATTCGATTTGATATATTGTAATCTTCTGTTCTCTTTTTTTATTCCCTTTTTGAAAATAAAATGATTTATAAAAAAAAAAACCACAAGAATTATCTGAAAACAATGCTGCTGAAGCTGATCATATACAATAAATATATGTCGGCCCAACCCACTGACTTTATCGGGATTGGCCAGCCAAGCATCTAACGTGACAGCTCAAACAGATAAGGGTTTAGCTATAATGAGTGTAAATCAACTATCAGGAGCTTAGAGATAAGGGCTATAGATTCAACCGACAGAGAAGTTCTCTGACCGATTTTAGTATG
Organism: Bufo gargarizans; assembly: GCF_014858855.1. Classification (NCBI taxonomy): domain Eukaryota; kingdom Metazoa; phylum Chordata; class Amphibia; order Anura; family Bufonidae; genus Bufo; species Bufo gargarizans. The sequence goes on along the minus strand of NC_058085.1, from coordinate 31,290,368 downwards.
AAGCAGAAAGCCTGATACTGTGTAGATGAAGTAAAAATTAAAGCTGTAGAAGAAAAACTGTTGAGAATGTTTAATAAAGACCAATACCCTAAAACAAGTAGAATGCAATAATGAAGAAAATTGCCCCTAAAGGTGTTCACAGCCTTAAATGGCAGCTGTGGTGGGCACTCAGAGGCGGCATATGTGGCCTGTCATACATAACATGTGGTATGTCTAGAAGCTTTTTCTCAGAATGTGTGCATTAAAAAGAGTATTATGGGAAGAGGTGGGCTGTCTAACTAGAACAAAAAAGGTGTTAATGTGGAAGGAGAGTTGTAGTAGTGTGTGCCTTCATATCCATTGACATTCAGCTTTTTTTTTATTATATTAATGCAGCATGTCTATATACTACTCTCTGGTTTCATATGTAATTGTTAGTGCACCCTTCCTCCTACAAACTTAGGGAAGCTGGTGAGTCTGAGGGACTTCTGCAAGAGAACAAGCAACTATTGCTCCTGGAGCTAATGAGATTGGGAAAGTGTTGAGGAGTCCTTTCCTAAAGGAAAGAAAGATACTAAAAGATAGTGAGTGCTGTGATTGAAGGACAAGAGGATATATCTACAAGTGGCTGTACCAGTGTGATACTGTAAAGACAGCCAGGGTCTGTATTAACCCCCACCCCAACATGTCAATCTTGTGGTTGCCACTCATAGCTCAAGGTGACATAAAGCACAGAGGCTTCAGTGGTAAAGTTTTATGTGTGCTGTTAGTAGGAGTCAAAGGGTCACTAACTTTTCAAAAGACATATGATATGTCATAGAGACATACCAAAAGTTTAGATCAGTGGAGGTCTGAGTGTCCCCCACAAACCCCTAGAACAAGGAGAGAAAGGCACGTGTTAGAAGTCTACAGGCCCATCTCAATTCTGTCCTCAGCAGCGAGGGGAGAGAGTGCGCATTTCTCCCTCCTCATTCTAGGTATTGGTTGGGGTCTAAGCGCTCAGACCTCCACCAATCTAAACTTTTCATATGTCTCTGTGACATATCAAAAGTTTTTTGTAAAAAGAATGACCCTTTAAGTTGAACTCTTAAAAAATCAGTAATCCCGTATGGAGTTTGGGTTGTGTTATTAGGAACCTCACAAAGGTATTACATGCATGTTGTGGTGTTCAAGGAACAAGCACATAGCTGTATGAGTAATTCCTATAAGAGTAGTGGCCTGGGAGTCCCGGAGACTGCAGAGGTCCTGGGCTTTATCATACAAGAGGCTGTTGGAACCCATACACAATGCCTAGTTGGGATATATGCTATCATAGATGGTAACCCTTATTAGACCCATTGAGACACATGTGTTCCAGCAAGAGACATCAGCCATATTAGTAGCAAACGTGACCGACTGGAGGATTTGTGGTGTTAGTGCACAGTGTACTAGGCCTAGTAAAAACTGTTTTTCTGCCAGTGGTCAGTGGTCAACTGTCAATCTGTTCGGGAATATTACCCACCAAGATTTAGAGAAAACATCAAATTTTGTTTGAGACGGACACCACCTAATAGCAATGACTAACGGGTCCCTTCTTGAATTTCCACTGAGCATTTCTATAGAAGAGAGTGGTCGTAAGTACAGTACATGAAACCTATGTAGATGTTGACTTCAACACAGTAGTGGATACAAGAGAACAGTGATTTTGAGCCAAAACCAGGCGTGGGTCAAAAACGCAGAACGGGTGGAAATGTTTCCATTATAGATTATATCAGTGTCAGGGCCGGTTTTAGACAATATGTAGCCCTGGGCAAAATCAAAAGTGGGGCCCCAATTCTTCTAATAATGTACTAACAACACAGTTACATTCTGTCGATTCCGACCCTCCCTCACCAATTTACACCCCGTAAAGCTCCTCACAGTTCTTCACCCTCTTGGCACCAGAATATGCCACATGCCCCCTCCCCACACAGCAATGAGTTTCCGTTACTCACGGCATCTAAGAGTCTTAAAAACCGAAAGCGCAGGATTCCTCTTCAGGCGCGCTTTCCCCCAGAGGAGATCAGGGAAAGCACCCTGTTCTAAAATTGAGTCGCAGCCTGTACTTGTGATAAAGTGATTTCTATACGGAATAATGGAGCAACTTACATTTGATGAATGTAAGCTGTGGTCCACTTGGGGGACTTAACAAAAAGAAAAAAAAATATATAAAAAAAGTTTTGAAAATATTGTAATATATCTGCAGATATAATATAAATATGTATATGAAAAATATATAATAACTGGTTTGGTAATCTTCTCCAAATATAGTGTATGAGTTATTTGGAGTTAATAACACCCGCAGGACTGTTAATATTTCCCCCAAATAAAGTTAAAAAAAAGGTAAAAAATAAGGGACATATTAGACATATTAGGTATCGCCACGTCCGTATCGACTGGCTCTATAAACATATCACATGACCTAACCCCTCAGATGAACAACGTAAAAAAAAAAAAACTATGCTAAATAAACCATTTTTTGTCACCTTACATCACAAAAAGTACAACAGTAAGCGATCAAAAAGGCGTATGCCCACCAAAATAGTACCAATGTAACCGTCACCTCATCCCACAAAAAATGAGCCCTTACCTAAGACAATCGCCCAAAAATAAAATAACTATGGCTCAGAATATGGAGAGACTAAAGCATCATTTTTGGGGTTTTAAAAAAGCTGTTATTGTGTAAAACTTAAGTAAATTTAAAAAAGTATACATATTAGGTATCGCCGCGTCCGTAATAACCTGCTCTATAAAAATATCACATAAAAATATCACATAACCTAACCCCTCAGGAGTGTAATAGCAAGTGATCAAAAAGTCATACGCACCCCAAAATAGTGCCAATCAAACCGTCATCTCATCCCGCAAAAATCATACCCTACCCAAGATAATCGCCCAAAAACTGAAAAAACTATGGCTCTCAGACTATGGAGACACCAAAACATGATTTTTTTTTGTTTCAAAAATAAAATCATTGTGTACAACTTACATAAATAAATAAAATTAGGTATCGCCGCGTCCGTGACAACCTGCTTTATAAAAATACCACATGATCAAACCTGTCAAATGAATGTTGTAAATAACAAAAAAAAACTGTGCCAAAACAGCTATTTCTTGTTACCTTGCCTCACAAAAAGTGTAATATAGAGCAACCAAAAATCATATGTACCCTAAACTAGTACCAACAAAACTGCCACCCTATCCCGTAGTTTCTAAAATAGGATCACTTTTTTGGACTTTCTACTCTAGGGGTGCATCAGGGGGGCTTCAAATGGGACATGGTATAAAAAAAACAGTCCAGCAAAATCTGCCTTCCAAAAACCGTATGGCATTCCTTTCCTCCTGCGCACTGCCGTGTGCCTGTACAGCAGTTTACTACCACATATAAGGGGTTTCTGTAAACTACAGAATCAGGGAAATAAATATTGAGTTTTGTTTGGCTGTTAACCCTTGCTTTGTAACTGGAAAAAAATATATTAAAATGGAAAATCTGCCAAAAAAGTGAAATTTCGAAATTGTATCTCTATTTTCCATTAATTCTTGTGGAACACCTAAAGGGTTAACAAAGTTTGTAAAATCAGTTTTTAATACCTTGAGGGGTGTAGTTTCTAGAATGGGGTCACTTTTTGGAGTTTCTACTCTAGGGGTGCATCAGGGGGGCTTCAAATGGGACATGGTATCAAAAAAACAGTCCAGCTAAATCTGCCTTCCAAAAACCGTATGGCGTTCCTTTCCTTTTGCGCCCTGCCGTGTGCCCATACAGCAGTTTACGACCACATATGGGGTGTAGTTTCTAGAATGGGGTTATTTTTATGGTTTCTATTATGTAAACCTCACAAAGTGACTTCAGACCTGAACTAGTCCTTAAAAAGTGGGTTTTTGAAAAGTTCTGAAAAATTTCAAGATTTGCTTCTAAGCCTTGTAACATCCCCAAAAAATAAAATATCATTCCCAAAATGATCCAAACATGAAGTAGACATATGGGGAATGTAAAGTAATAACTATTTTTGGAGGTATTACTATGTATTATAGAAGTAGAGAAATTGAAACGTAAAAATTAGAAAATGTTTCCAAATTTGGTATTTTTTTATAAATAAAAATGTTGTGGTTTTTTTGTGTCATAAAGTACAATATGTGACGAAAAAACTATTTCAGAATGGCCTGTATAAGTCAAAGCGTTTTAAAGTTATCGCTACATAAAGCGACACTGGTCAGATTTGCAAAAAATGGCTCGGTCCTTAAGGTGAAAATGAGCCCGGTCCCTAAGGGGTTAAGAATACAACTATGTACTGCAGGAGGGGGTTTATAGTCATTTAATGCCCCTGAGCTGCCTTTCATATCCTGGCTTTCACTCACCCAGAAACTACAGTAGACAGTCCATTGTGAGCCAGTGTTATTTACTTAACTGCCTTCTTTCCTTTAGCAGCGGTGCACGGCTGGGAGGGAGTAAGCTCATAGAGGCTTCGGAACAGTAGTTCATGCCGGCTCCTTGTCAGGAATGGCTGCAGCTGCCCCTTCTCCTGCTCTTTTCCCCATAGACTTAGTGTGCTATTACCCTTCAGTTGCCCCCGGCCACTCCGGTAGGATCCTAGCACAGCTCGTCTTGTAACTTCTGGGAAATGTGGGGACAGGAGCGGTGGAGAACACCCAGGGCTGGAAGTTTTCTGTATTGAAGTCTCCGGGGATAAGCAGGGAAGGGCAACCGAGGAAAAGGAGAATAGCTCTTCTCCTCTCTCTTTGGCTATGGAGCGACAACAGACAGGCTGGCAGCATTCCACTTCTCTGACTGCTTCAATGCCGCCGCCCGCTCTTCAATGCTGCCACCCGCCCCACAATATGTCTTTCCTCAATAGACTTTTTTCTAGCTAATACTTAACCCTATTCTCATAACTTATCTGCTGATGAGATCCTGGAATATCCTTCTCAATGTGACTGATTTGGACATATCAAAATCTCTTAATTCATTTAAGAAATCCATTGACTGCTTTTTCTTAAATTTTTCATCAATAATGACAGGATCACATTTAAAACCCATCTGATTCTGAAGGTCCATACCTTTGTCCTCTGACCTTTTCCCTCTGTAAATCCTTCTCTGGTGTCTATTTGTAGATGGTTGACACTGAGAATTATGTATAGCTACAATTGCTATCTGTGTATTTGTATCTGTGACTGATTTTATCATATGATAGGGTTTGAACATTACATGTAATTTTCTGCATTCCTCATAAAGAGTATCTTTAGTTTTTTTACATGTACAGGTTAAACTCGAAAAAATTTGAATATCGTGCAAAGTTAATTTATTTCAGTAATGCAACTCAAAAGGTGAAACTAACATATGAGACTCATTACATGCACAGCGAGATATTTCAAGCCTTTATTTGTTATAATTTGGATGATTATGGCTTACAGCTTATGAAACCCCAAAGTCTCAATTTCAGGTACCCTTTGCTCAGGGGATATGGATTAATTAGCACTTTGAGCCTAGGATATTGAACCTTTTCACAAAATTCTAATTTTAAGCTGAATTAATGCAATTTATTTTATTTTGCATTACTGAAATAAATTGACTTTTGCACGATATTCTAATTTTTCAAATTTTACCTGTATATGATAGTTAGGTCTTCTAAGGCCAGAATTTGTCTATTTTTCTGATATGTGATGGAGACATGTTCTGCTTCATTTGCTTTCTCATACTGTCAGAAACTTTGCAGCCTGAAATAATGTTTGTTTCTCTGATGCCAACACTAATGTAAAAGGCTCTAAAAATGTGAACTTTCTTACAAACATGTTAATGATATGTGATGGTTTGGCATTCTCAATAACCACTTTGTATGTCCGTTCAAACATGGACATAAATCCAAATGTGGATTCCTTTCGGACAATTTTTGATTCCTTTATAATTTCATATGTGGGAATGCTGTCACTTCTAATGTACCAAATCAGCTCTTTTAATCTTTGAACATCATTATGAAACATCCACTTCTTATCATCAACATGTTTCATTGCTAGACTCCTAGAAAAATTAACAGGAATCCCCAATCTAAATAATTGATTTCTTTGTTCATTCAAATCTGTCTGCATGGCTCTCAAAAATCTCAGAATTCCTGCACATATAAGGTTTATATCATATGTGGGGATTTCTTTGCATATGTTCATTAATTGCTTCTGCAATTTTAATTGTAATCTGTCCTCTTTAACCACCTCCCGACCGCTGTACGCAGATATGCGTCCGGGAGGTGGTTGCTTTACTCCTCCTGGACGCATATACGCGTCCTCTCGCGAGACGCAAGATTTCCTGTGAACGCGCGCACACAGGCGCGCACGCGCTCACAGGAACGGAAGGTAAGCGAGTGGATCTCCAGCCTGCCAGCGGCGATCGCTCGCTGGCATGCTGGAGATCCGAATTTTTTAACCCCTAACAGGTATATTAGACGCTGTTTTCATAACAGCGTCTAATATACCTCCTACCTGGTCCTCTGGTGGTCCCTTTTGTTAGGATCGACCACCAGAGGACACAGGTAGGTCAGTAAAGTCGCACCAAACACTACACTACACTACCCCCCCCCCCGTCACTTATTAACCCTTTATGAACCCCTGATCACCCATAATCACCCCATATAAACTCCCTGATCACCCCCCTGTCATTGATCACCCCCCTGTCATTGATCACCCCCCTGTCAGGCTCCGTTCAGACGTCCGTATGATTTTTACGGATCCACGGATACATGGATCGGATCCGCAAAACGCATACGGACGTCTGAATGGAGCCTTACAGGGGGATGATCAATGACAGGCGGGTGATCACCCATATACACTCCCTGATCACCCCCCTGTCATTGATCACCCCCCTGTCATTGATCACCCCCCTGTAAGGCTCCATTCAGACGTCCGCATGATTTTTACGGATCCACGGATACATGGATCGGATCCGCAAAACACATGCGGACGTCTGAATGGAGCCTTACAGGGGGGTGATCAATGACAGGCGGGTGATCACCCATATACACTCCCTGATCACCCCCCTGTCATTGATCACCCCCCTGTAAGGCTCCATTCAGACGTCCGCATGTGTTTTGTGGATCCGATCCATGTATCCATGGATCCGTAAAAATCATGCGGACATCTGAATGGAGCCTTACAGGGGGGGTGATCAGTGACAGGGGGGTGATCACCCCCTGTCATTGATAACCCCCCTGAAAGGCTCCATTCAGACGTCCGCATGTGTTTTGTGGATCCGATCCATGTATCCATGGATCCGTAAAAATCATGCGGACATCTGAATGGAGCCTTACAGGGGGGGTGATCAGTGACAGGGGGGTGATCACCCTGATCACCCCCTGTCATTGATAACCCCCCTGTAAGGCTCCATTCAGACGTCCGCATGTGTTTTGTGGATCCGATCCATGTATCCATGGATCCGTAAAAATCATGCGGACATCTGAATGGAGCCTTACAGGGGGGGTGATCAGTGATAGGGGGGTGATCACCCTGATCACCCCCTGTCATTGATCACCCCCCTGTAAGGCTCCATTCAGACGTCCGCATGTGTTTTGTGGATCCGATCCATGTATCCATGGATCCGTAAAAATCATGCGGACGTCTGAATGGAGCCTTACAGGGGGGGTGATCAGTGACAGGGGGGTGATCACCCTGATCACCCCCTGTCATTGATAACCCCCCTGTAAGGCTCCATTCAGACGTCCGCATGTGTTTTGTGGATCCGATCCATGTATCCATGGATCCTTAAAAATCATGCGGACATCTGAATGGAGCCTTACAGGGGGGGTGATCAGTGACAGGGGGGTGATCACCCTGATCACCCCCTGTCATTGATCACCCCCCTGTAAGGCTCCATTCAGACGTCCGCATGTGTTTTGTGGATCCGATCCATGGATCCGTAAAAATCATGCGGACGTCTGAATGGAGCCTTACAGGGGGGGGGGTGATCAGTGACAGGGGGGTGATCACCCTGATCACCCCCTGTCATTGATCACCCCCCTGTAAGGCTCCATTCAGACGTCCGCATGTGTTTTGTGGATCCGATCCATGTATCCATGGATCCGTAAAAATCATGCGGACGTCTGAATGGAGCCTGACAGGGGGGTGATCAGTGACAGGGGGGTGATCAGGGAGTCTATATGGGTGATCACCCCCCTGTCATTGATCACCCCCCTGTAAGGCTCCATTCAGACGTCCGCATGTGTTTTGCGGATCCGATCCATGGATCCGTAAAAATTATACAGACGTCTGAATGGAGCCTTACCAGGGGGGTGATCAATGACAGGGGGGTGATCAGGGAGTCTATATGGGTGATCACCCCCCTGTCATTGATCACCCCCCTGTCATTGATCACCCCCCCCTGTAAGGCTCCATTCAGACATTTTTTTGGCCCAAGTTAGCGGAAATTTTTTGTTTGTTTTTGTTTTTGTTTTTTCTTACAAAGTCTCATATTCCACTAACTTGTGTCAAAAAATAAAATCTCACATGAACTCACCATACCCCTCACGGAATCCAAATGCGTAAACATTTTTAGACATTTATATTCCAGACTTCTTCTCACGCTTTAGGGCCCCTAAAAAGCCAGGGCAGTATAAATACCCCACATGTGACCCCATTTCGGAAAGAAGACACCCCAAGGTATTCGCTGAGGGGCATATTGAGTCCATGAAAGATTGAAATTTTTGTCCTAAGTTAGCGGAAAGTAAGACTTTGTGAGAAAAAAACAAAAAAAATCAATATCCGCTAACTTATGCAAAAAAAAAAAAATTTCTAGGAACTCGCCAGGCCCCTCATTGAATACCTTGGGGTGTCTTCTTTCCAAAGTGGGGTCACATGTGGGGTATTTATACTGCCCTGGCTTTTTAGGGGCCCTAAAGCGTGAGAAGAAGTCTGGGATCCAAATGTCTAAAAATGCCCTCCTAAAAGGAATTTGGGCCCCTTTGCGCATCTAGGCTGCAAAAAAGTGTCACACATCTGGTATTGCTGTACTCAGGAGAAGTTGGGGAATGTGTTTCGGGGTGTCATTTTACATATACCCATGCTGGGTGAGAAAAATATCTTGGTCAAATGCCAACTTTGTATAAAAAAATGGGAAAAGTTGTCTTTTGCCAAGATATTTCTCTCACCCAGCATGGGTATATGTAAAATGACACCCCAAAACACATTCCCCAACTTCTCCTGAGTACGGCGATACCAGATGTGTGACACTTTTTTGCAGCCAAGGTGGGCAAAGGGGCACATATTCCAAAGTGCACCTTTCGGATTTCACAGGCCATTTTTTACAGATTTTGATTGCAAGGTACTTCTTACACATTTGGGCCCCTAAATTGCCAGGGCAGTATAACTACCCCACAAGTGACCCCATTTTGGAAAGAAGACACCCCAAGGTATTCCGTGAGGGGCACGGCGAGTTCCTAGAATTTTTTATTTTTTGTCACAAGTTAGCGGAAAATGATGATTTTTCTTTTTTTTTTCTTTTTTCCTTACAAAGTCTCATATTCCACTAACTTGCGACAAAAAATAAAAAATTCTAGGAACTCGCCGTGCCCCTCACGGAATACCTTGGGGTGTCTTCTTTCCAAAATGGGGTCACTTGTGGGGTAGTTATACTGCCCTGGCAATTTAGGGGCCCAAATGTGTGAGAAGAACTTTGCAATCGAAATGTGTAAAAAATGACCGGTGAAATCCGAAAGGTGCACTTTGGAATATGTGCCCCTTTGCCCACCTTGGCAGCAAAAAAGTGTCACACATCTGGTATCGCCGTACTCAGGAGAAGTTGGGGAATGTGTTTTGGGGTGTCATTTTACATATACCCATGCTGGGTGAGAGAAATATCTTGGCAAAAGACAACTTTTCCAATTTTTTTATACAAAGTTGGCATTTGACCAAGATATTTTTCTCACCCAGCATGGGTATATGTAAAATGACACCCCAAAACACATTCCCCAACTTCTCCTGAGTACGGCGATACCAGATGTGTGACACTTTTTTGCAGCCAAGGTGGGCAAAGGGGCACATATTCCAAAGTGCACCTTTCGGATTTCACCGGTCATTTTTTACACATTTCGATTGCAAAGTTCTTCTCACACATTTGGGCCCCTAAATTGCCAGGGCAGTATAACTACCCCACAAGTGACCCCATTTTGGAAAGAAGACACCCCAAGGTATTCCGTGAGGGGCATGGCGAGTTCCTAGAATTTTTTATTTTTTGTCGCAAGTTAGTGGAATATGAGACTTTGTAAGAAAAAAATAAAAATAAAAAATCATCATCATTTTCCGCTAACTTGTGACAAAAAATAAAAAGTTCTATGAACTCACTATGCCCATCAGCGAATACCTTAGGGTGTCTACTTTCCGAAATGGGGTCATTTGTGGGGTTTTTCTACTGTCTGGGCATTGTAGAACCTCAGGAAACATGACAGGTGCTCAGAAAGTCAGAGCTGCTTCAAAAAGCGGAAATTCACATTTTTGTACCATAGTTTGTAAACGCTATAACTTTTACCCAAACCATTTTTTTTTTGCCCAAACATTTTTTTTTTATCAAAGACATGTAGAACTATAAAGTTAGCGAAAAATTTATATATGGATGTCGTTTTTTTTTGCAAAATTTTACAGCTGAAAGTGAAAAATTTCATTTTTTTGCAAAAAAATCGTTACATTTCGATTAATAACAAAAAAAGTAAAAATGTCAGCAGCAATAAAATACCACCCAATGAAAGCTCTATTAGTGAGAAGAAAAGGAGGTAAAATTCATTTGGGTGGTAAGTTGCATGACCGAGCGATAAACGGTGAAAGTAGTGTAGTGCCGAAGTGTAAAAAGTGCTCTGGTCATGAAGGGGGTTTCAGCTAGCGGGGCTGAAGTGGTTAATATGCAATGTCTGCTGGTGTATAGACTTGTCATTGTCTACTGACACAAGGTCACCTTCAGCAGAGATCTGCAATGTCTTCTCTGGTTGTACTGACCCATCCTCATCTATACGGTTATGGTCCCCTTCAGCAGAGATCATACATATGTGTTTCATCTCATTCTGCTGAGTTCTCAAATCATCATTATACTTACTTTCATCTACTTTATTGCCAATTCCACCCTCAGTTGATGCATCTTCACAGATCACAGCATCTGTGATTGGAACTTCACTAGTACAATTATCTGACCCTAATCTGTAAAAGACCTTCACATATAGAAATTATTTCTTATTTTCTCTTTCTCTTCATTTACCAAAATACGCTTAAAATCTATTTTATTTTTTTCCTGTTCACATTCTCCATATAAAACAAACCATATCTTCTGCAGATCTAACTGTTCACTAGACATAAATGTAAATTGTAATCTACTCTTATCAGCAATAGAATGTATTATTTCCATACTCACCTCAGTAGATTCGAGGCTGGGCTTCTGTCATCAGTACATCTTGGTACATCTGGCACTTGTTGTCCTCCTTCAGAAGATTCTTCTTAGATTCTCCGACTTATTAAACCTTGATAATTCTTTTTTAGTTCACTCTTCCCCCTCTTCAAGCTTGAATATGCGGTATGGTAGCGCGCCAATTGTAATATATCTCGAGATATAAATATGTATATGAAAAATATATCATAACTGGTTTGGTAATCTTCTCCAAATATAGTGTATGAGTTATTTGGAGTTAATAACACCCGGAGGACTCATCACCAGATATTCAACAAGAGTTATATAAAAAAAATAATGAATAATGTGATGTTTTCAGTCTTTATAAAAGTTGATTACTTACAAAAATAGTTTAGGAAGTCTTAATTTAATTGTCCATGACTACATATAAATGTCCTTTAAAGTATCATTGTTGAAGGTCAGGAATCCTCTTCTCAGGGCTCCATGTGTCTTTATCTTCTCAGCAACAACCCCCCCCCCCCCCCCAACAGATGTGAGAGTGAGAAGACCACCCTTTGTCCAGACTACCTTATTGGGCAAACTAGATGGGCCAAATGGTTCTTATCTGCCGACACATTCTATGTTCCTATGTTTGTCTATCCCTGTCAGTCATTTATACCCTAGATACAGGCGTGTCATACTAATGCATGTGCTTATACATTGTCATGTATGGTAGACTTCAAATATAGGTCTTGACGTCCACATACAGACCTCCCATAGCCAAGTGTATTACTATAGATGGTGTCAGTGTGTAGTGTAATACATCCTTTATATTAAATACCAATTAATATTATATCACATATTATTTAACAAATATAAAAAAAACATAAAAAATTAGAATTATGGGCATCGCTGCATGCGAAAGCGCCCATACTATCAAAATATCGAAAACAAGTTTGCCCATATGGTGAATGGCATATAAGATTTTTTTTTTCGAGTTTTTTCATCACTTTATCTCCCAAGAACATTGAATAAAAAAAGTGATCAAGTCATACACAACCCAAATGGTATTGTCAAAAACAACAGATTGTCCCGCAAAAAATGAGCCCCCACACATCTCCGTGGATATAGCTATAAAAAAGTTATGACTGTCAGAATATCGCGATGATTTTTTTTTTTTTTTTTTACAAAGTGATTCCTGATGAGGCTTAGCTTGCTGCAGTTAGTGGGCCTATAGAGGTCCTGAGTGGAGGGGCTTTTAGGGTTGCCACCTTTCCAAACCAAAAATACTGGTTACGCAAGTTAAAAAAGTTTTGCTCCATTTTCTTCTCAATAAAATAAAATTTTTCACTGTTGGGAATACCCTGTGTATTTAAGTTTTTATTTAGCCTCTATTTTTAAAAAGTTTCTGTGTGGGTTTGAACTTACAACCTTCCACATTAAGGGCAAGAACCTTAACCACTGGGCTATAGAGCTCAATGCTAAGTCAATGATGAAAAACCTCATAGAAGTTTCTCTTCTGTTAAAAAAAGCATAGAAGTTTATCTTCAATGAGGTTTTTCCACCAGTAACTAAGCATTAAGCTCTATAGCCCAGTAGTTAAGGTTTGTACCTGTAATATAGAAGGTTGTGAGTTTGAATCCCCACAGAAACGTTTAAAAAATACTGGTTAATCCGAGTTTTATTTGATCATATTTTACATTTTGCTCCATTTTTTTTCTAAATTTTTTTTTTCTGTGTATTTAAGTTTTATTTAGCCTCTATTTAAAAAAAGTTTCTGTAGGGATTTGAACTCATAACCTTCTACATTAAGGGCAAGAACCTTAACCACTGGGCTATAGAGCTCAATGCTAAGTCAGTGCTAAAAAAACATCATAAAAGTTTAACTTCTGTTAAAAACAGCATAAAAGTTTCTCTTGTTTTATATACAGGGTGTCCCTAATCATAATGGCAATGCTTGGGAATACCCCTTTAATTTTCATAACACTGACTTCATATATGGACATATGCATAAACATTGCATATATGGGGTCAGAGCAGGGACTCCTAAGCTGTAAAATTCCCCACTCTGGAGTCCCGACTGTTGAACCTACTGAGATGGCTGAAAATCACTGATAAACACTGTGTGAAAGCAGCCTTATATTGTGACATGTTTTGCCACCAGTCTTAGTAAGTTAAGAATTTAACTTTGTTATATGCCCTGCAATTTGTATGGAAAATTGTATGTAGAAATGTTATGAAATATCATTTTAAAGTCATATTATTCCAAAATAATAAAATCTGTTTTATTCTCGGCAGATGACTGTGCCAGGAGCTCAGAGGGACCCCTGATAGTATCAGATTTCAAAGCAGATGATTATGGTATCACACAAGATACATATGAAGAGCATGCCAGTATTCCAGATATACCTTCAACCCTAACCAGCAAACATATAGCCTCTGATCCTTTTCAGTGGGTCCTATCTGTTGATTTATCACAGGCTGTTAAACAAAACATAGAATACAAAACGAATAAACATCATAAAGCTCACACATGTTCAGAATGTGGAAAAAGTTTTAAAAAGAAATCCGTTTTTGTTAAACATGAGAGAAGTCACACAGGAGAGAAGCCATATTCATGTTCAGAATGTGGAAAAAGTTTTACAGATAAATCAAATCTTGCTACACATCAAAGAACTCACACAGGGGAGAAGCCATATTCATGTTCAGTTTGCGGAAAACATTATAGTGCCAAATCAGCTCTTGTTGTACATCAAAGAATTCACACAGGGGAAAAGCCATATTCATGTTCAGAATGTGGGGAATGTTATAGCATTAAATCAGGTCTTGTTAGACATCAGAGACTTATTCACACAGGGGAGAAGCCATTTCCATGTTCAGAATGTGGCAAATGTTTTGCTTTCAAAAAATATCTTGTCATACATCAGAGAAGTCACACAGGTGAGAAGCCATTTTCATGCTCCGAATGTGAAAAATGTTTTAACAATAAATCAGATCTTGTTAACCATAGGAGAACTCACACAGGAGAGAAGCCATTTTCATGTTCAGAATGTGGGAAATGTTTTTCTTTCAAGAACTCTCTTGTTAAACATAAAAAAACTCACACAGGGGAGAAACCATTTTCATGTTCAGAATGTGGGAAATGTTACAGCATTAAATCACATCTTGTTAGACATCAAAGAACTCACACAGGAGAGAAGCCATTTTTATGTTCAGAATGTGGCAAATGTTTTAAACAGAAATCAGATCTGGTTAAACATCAGCGAACTCACACAGGGGAGAAGCCTTATTCATGTGCAGAATGTGGAAAATGTTTCAATGATAGATCAGTTCTTGTTGAGCATAGGAGAATTCACACAGGAGAGAGGCCATATTCATGTCCAGAATGTGGGAAGTGTTTTCCCTTTAAAAAATCTCTTGTTACACATGAAAGAACTCACACAGGGGAGACACCATTTTTATGTTCAGAATGTGGAAAATGTTTTAAACAGAAATCAGATCTTGTTAAACATCAGAGAATTCACACAGGGGAGAAGCCTTATTCATGTTCAGAATGTGGAAAATGTTTTACGTTTAAAGCATCTGTTGTTATACATCAAAAAACTCACGCAGGGGAGAAACCAATTTTATGTTCAGAATGTGGGGAATGTTGTAACACCAAATCAGAGCTTCTTCTACATCAACGATCTCATGCAGGAGAGAAGCCATTTTCATGTTCAGAATGCGGCAAATGTTGTAACACCAAGTCAGAGCTTGTTATACATCAGAGAACTCACACAGGGGAGAAGCCGTTTTCATGTTCAGAATGTGGAAAATGTTTTACACAGAAATCAGATCTTGTTAAACATCAAAGAATTCACACAGGGGAGAGACCATATTCATGTTCAGGATGTGGAAAACGCTTTACCGATAAATCAAATCTTGCTAGACATGAGAGAAATCACACAGGGGAGAAGCCATTTTCATGCCCAGAATGTGAGAAATCCTTTATTCAGAAATCAAATCTTGTTTACCATCAGAAATACTCACACAAGGACAAAAACAGAATTATGTTCTAAATGTAGCACTTCTTTGCACACAAAACTTATCATCTTAAAGTTTTTTTTTCTCTGGGATTTTACTATTGATGACCTATCCTCAGGATAGGTCATCAGTATCTGATCAGTGGAGGCCCACAACCTGGGGCCCCTGCTGATCAGCTGTTTGAGAAGTCACCAGCGCTCCTGTAAGTGCCATGGCCTTCTCCATGCTCGCCAAGCACAGAGCCGTACGTTGTATAGCGGCTGTGCTTGGTATGGCGCTTATTCACTTACCAAGCACAGCCACTATACAATGTACAGAGGTGTGCTTGGTGAGTATGGAGAATGGAGAAGGCCATGGTGCTCACAGGGGCTATAAACACATTTGGAGCATTTTTCTATTATTGCATTCTACTCATTGTGGGCTAAAAACCTTTTTTTTAATTGGTCTTTATTAAAAACTTCCTGCTATTTTGCAGGTACAGCTGCCAGCTTCTGTGCATTTGCTCTTTATTTAGGGGATCATGTGAAGCCCTTATCTCTCAACTCCTAACAGCTCATAAACACCCATTTATTCCATAGTCTTCTCAATTTCATAAGAATTGAGCTATAATGAGTGTTTATGAGTTTCAGAGATAAGGGATTTTTTTTTAGCTCAAAATAAGAAGAATGCAATAATAATAATGATAAAACATGCCCCCAAAGGTGTCCTTAGTCTTTAAATAGTAAATATCTCACACGGGTAAGTAGATTTTTTTAAAAACTAATTTTGATAAATAGTACAAGGAAACAATACAACAGTTACCGACAAAGTAAAGTCAAATGTCATACGAGAGAAAAAGAAAGCAATTTTCAGCATGAATGATAATTAAGGGATGTATGCAAGTACCAGTAAATATTTGTTATCCCAGGAGGAGACAGAATACAGATAACACCTATATATAAACCATGTGAATAGACTATTTCACATTAATTTATTTACCTTCTTCTTCGAACTTTTGTTTTGTAATCATTAATAAACATTTACTTTAAGAACTTATATCCTTGTATTTGGACCTACCTTTCTTCATCCTTTAGATTTTCTGATTTTGCCTCAGTAGCTATGAAGTTGGAGAGATGGTGGGCATTTTGGAGGACATTTACTATTAGATTTAAGTCTTTCTTTTGGGTCTAAAATTGTTGCATGAAATGTCGCATGGCAATTTTTGTGGTAAATTATGCGCCATTTGCAGTGTTCTATGTTTAGGACAAGTGAATGGATTTACCCAACAATGTATACGTGAATAAGTTTGTTAGCTATAGGGAAACGGTTAAATTGAATTTGAAAGCCTAATTTCAATTTTACTTTGTAGGGGACAGTATGAAGGTCCAGTATTTCCCACCCACAAAGCGAGTGTCGGTGTCCCGGCCTTGTTGTTGTGCGCCATGACACGTTAGCCGTGCATGATGGTTGCCAGGGGAAATGCGTTGTGGTGCGGCATGTTTGTGCTTTCCTCTTCTGGTTCTTTCCCTGTCTGGTGCTCGAGGGGTTAACTTCCTGGCTAGGTGTGTTCTGTGTGTGGCCTCATGGCTCTTCTTAATCTGGTGCTGTGAGATTGTGGTCTGTAGTTCTCCAGCCTTGGGTGCGTCAGGATAATCTCATAGCACTTTGACAACTTGTGTTTTCCACAAGACAAAGCTTTATCTCAGAATCTGCATATTTGAATGCACATAGGACATTACGCGCAAATCTGTTACTGACGCTGATTTTGCATTATTCCCAAAAATACATTTTCAGTAGCAGTGTGTTCAGTGTATTTGTATAGTAGTAGTAGTAAGCTGCAGTTCTCCCTGGTTTCGGAAAGGTGCAACATTAGAGGAGGATGGGATTTGGGACTGGATGGCTCACTCCTCTTCTCAGTCACAGCAGTATGACAGATAGTCAAGAGAGTCTCCCTGTTGACTTGTGTGAGAACAGTCAGCATTTATTAGTGGCAGTCGGAGCAAATGCATAGCAGGGAATCTGGAGGGGGCGAAGGAGCACTCCATGATATATTACAGAAGGGGTGGCCCACCTTACAGACACAAAGAGCCCCCCCAAAAAAAGTATGACTGCCAGGAGCCACAAGCTATACATTTCATTTACACAAATATGCGTGCACACGACAGAATTACTGCAATTGAGTTTTCAAACATTTAAAAGTGTATTTAAACCGCCTTTCCTACCTGTTATGTAGACAACTTTAGTGAGACTTGGCAATCTTTGTTTTTCACAATGTGTTTCAAATCTGGCTTGTATTCAGTCCGCCTCATGCTCAGATGACCCTCTCACCCCCATTCTGAGATCATGTGTGTGGGGGTGATTTGACATAGCAGAGATGTGAGCATGGGGTGTCTGATTTTAGATGTCTTATGTGGGCACTGGGGGGCTTATTTTGTGGGTCTGATGAGGATTTGGGGGTCTTATCTGAGCTGGCACCCCCCCCCCCCCAATACTTAAAAAAAAAAAATGTATCCCCTCACAGTAGTATTGCCCTTGTTGTACAACCTTCACAGTAGTTTTGTACAGAAGTGTGTGCCCTCACAGTAGTTATGCCCTCTGTGCCCCTTTCACAGTTGTAATGCCCTCTTTGTGCCCCCTTCACAGTAATAATCCCCATTGTGCCCCCTTCATAGTAATAATGCCCATTGTGCCCCCTTCACCAGTGATGAGCGGCAGGGGCAATATTCGAATTCGCAATATTTTGCGAATATTTGGGCAAATATTCATCATATATTCAAGAATTCGTGATCTCCAGTCATTATTTTCTTGATTGTGAAAATCGGCAATCGGAAAATTCGCGATCAACACTACTCCTAAAGTCAAAGATATTGCAGCCTTCTCATTGGCCCACAAGCAAGAAGCAGTGAGGGATCATGGGTACTGATAAAAAAAAAAATCCTGAATATTAGCAATTACGAAGATATAGCACTATATTCTAGATATTCGCGAATTCTCGAAGTGCCAATATTTGCGATAAAATTATGCGATTAGAATATTCGCGATCACACTATCCTTTAACGTAAAGCCCATTATGCCCCCTTAATAGTTGTAATGCCCAATGTTCTAGTAATGCCCTCTGCGCCCCCTCCATAGTAGAAATCCCCATTGTGCCCCCTTCACAGTGATAATGCCCTCTGTGCACCCTTTATTGTAGTAATTTCCTCTGGCTCTGTGCCCTCTCCATAGTAGAAATGCCAATTATACCCCCTTCACATTAGTAATGCCCTCTGAGCCCCCTCCATAGTAGAAATCTCTATTGTGCCCCCTTCATAGTATTAATGCCCACTGTGCCGCCTTCATAGTAATGCCCTCTGTGCTCCCTTCATTGTAGTAATGCCCTCTGGCTCTGTGCCCTCTCCATAGTTGAAATGCCAATTGTGCCCCCTTCACATTAGTAATGCCCGCTGTGCCCCCTCCATAGTAGTAATGCCCTCTGTGCCCTCTCCATAGTAATAAAGACCTCTGTGCCCCCTCCATAGTAATAAAGTCCTCTGTGCCCCCTACATAGTAATAAAGCACTCTGTGGCTCCTCCATAGTAATAAAGTCCTCTGTGCCCCCTCCATAGTAATAAAGCCCTCTGTGCCCCCTTCATAGTAATAAAGCCCTCTGTCTGTGCCCTTTCATAGTAATAAAGACCTCTGTGCCCCCTCCATAGTAATAAAGTCCTCTGTGTCCCCTCCATAGTAATAAAGCACTCTGTGGCTCCTCCATAGTAATAAAGTCCTCTGTGCCCCCTCCATAGTAATAAAGTCCTCTGTGTCCCCTCCATAGTAATAAAGCACTCTGTGGCTCCTCCATAGTAATAAAGTCCTCTGTGCCCCCTCCATAGTAATAAAGCCCTCTGTGCCCCTTCATAGTAATAAAGCCCTCTGTCTGTGCCCTTTCATAGTAATAAAGTCCTCTGTGCCCCCTCCATAGTAATAAAGTCCTCTGTTCCCCCCTGTATTAAAAACAAAAAACACAGTAACTACTCACCTTGTCCTGTTCCTAGAGCTCACAGTCCTCTCTCCCCTGCAGGCACAGATCGCTCTGCAGCAATGTGTGGGCGGGGCTTATGCAGATTACCGGGCTACAGGCTCCACCCACACATTCCGGCAGCACGATCCATGTCTGCAGGCTGAATGGTGCAGTGGGGAGAAGTCTTCCTGCTCCACCGGCCTGAAGGAGGGGAGGAGCACAGGGAGCAGAGTGGTAAGTGACAGGACTACAGCTCCAGCAATGTGCGCTACCATCTGTATTGATGGAAGCGCTCATTGCTTCTGTGTTCGGCTCCTGGCACCTCCTGAGAGCGGCACCCAGGGCGGACCGCCACCACGCCCCCCTTTCCAGCACGCCACTGGAAAGCACTGCTAAGACAAGCGCAAAGTAGCGGAATAGCTGGCCAGCTCCCCTACGATTAAACCTACAAACACCTCTCTGTCCAACCTAGACAGCAACACATACCACCTGTATAGTATCTGATCTATAAACAAAAAAGCAAGTGGAGATAATATATCAAAATATCACTTTATTCTCGAATATAATAAATAGGGGAAAAGACAGGATGGTAAACAGTATACAGAGAAACATAGGGCAGTATACACAATTGCGAGACCATGTATGTCCACACAATAATAAGCATGGATAGCCTACAGGTCAAAATAATTATGGTGCATGGACAACCAATACTGCGTAGCAGATAATAAAATTAACCCA
Organism: Bufo gargarizans; assembly: GCF_014858855.1. Lineage (NCBI taxonomy): Eukaryota > Metazoa > Chordata > Amphibia > Anura > Bufonidae > Bufo > Bufo gargarizans. Next base: position 31,270,290 of record NC_058085.1, on the reverse strand, counting down.
GCAAGGGGTATATGCTGTAAAGCAGAATCAATGAATCACTGATTGTCCATAGACCTCACATCAAAAAATATATATACACTACGTGCAGAATTATTAGGTAAATACCGTAGTTATCGGCGTATAACACGCACAGGCGTATAACACGCACCTTCATTTTAAGAGGGAAATTTCAGGAAAAAAAATTACATTTCAAATAAAGAACTTTGAAGCAAAATAAGGGTAGCTCCGAACTTTTTTTTAATTAATATTATTACCACTTATAAGGTAAATAATGTAAAAGGATGACACTTATGGGGCTCTGTGGATGACACTTATGCATCCACAGATCCCCATAAGTGTCATCTACAGATCCCCCATCAGATGGATCAGTGTGGAGAGAGGAGGCGGGGACACTCATGGCGGGGCCCGGTGCAGTGACTCTACTCTAATACACCGGGCCCCGCAACTGTTAAACATTCAATCTGACTCTATATCTAATTGTACGGTACTTACTGTAGTACCGGAGGTATAACATTAAGACGGCGCAGACCGGCATCTCCCTCGGTCATGCGCCGCCTGTCTCAGCTCCCTCCTGATGCGCCGCCTGCCCCAGCTCCCTCCTCATGCGCCGCCTGCCCCAGCTCCCTCCTCATGCGCCGCCTGCCTGCTTATCTCACTTTATGAATGAACAGGCAGGCGGTGCATGACAGAGTGAGCTGGGGCAGGCGCCGCATGACAGAGGGAGCTGGGACAGGCGGCGCATGAGGAGGGAGCTGCGGCAGGCGCTGCGCCGTCTTAATGTTATACCTCCGGTATGTAAAAACATGGCTTCTTAACATTATATCGGCGTATAACACGCATTCATCATTTGCCCCCTATTTTCAGGGGGAAAAAGTGCGTGTTATACGCCGATAAATACGGTAAGTATTTTGACCACATCATCCTCTTTATGCATGTTGTCTTACTCCAAGCTGTATAGGCTCGAAAGCCTACTACCAACTAAGCATATTAGGTGAGGTGCATCTCTGTAATGAGAAGAGGTGTGGTCTAATGACATCAACACCCTATATCAGGTGTGCATAATTATTAGGCAACTTCCTTTCCTTTGGCAAAATGGGTCAAAAGAAGGACTTGACAGGCTCAGAAAAGTCAAAAATAGTGAGATATCTTGCAGAGGGATGCAGCACTCTTAAAATTGCAAAGCTTCTGAAGCGTGATCATCGAACAATCAAGCGTTTCATTCAAAATAGTCAACAGGGTCGCAAGAAGCGTGTGGAAAAACCAAGGCGCAAAATAACTGCCCATGAACTGAGAAAAGTCAAGCGTGCAGCTGCCAAGATGCCACTTGCCACCAGTTTGGCCATATTTCAGAGCTGCAACATCACTGGAGTGCCCAAAAGCACAAGGTGTGCAATACTCAGAGACATGGCCAAGGTAAGAAAGGCTGAAAGACGACCACCACTGAACAAGACACACAAGCTGAAACGTCAAGACGGGGCCAAGAAATATCTCAAGACTGATTTTTCTAAGGTTTTATGGACTGATGAAATGAGAGTGAGTCTTGATGGGCCAGATGGCTGGATTGGTAAAGGGCAGAGAGCTCCAGTCCGACTCAGACGCCAGCAAGGTGGAGGTGGAGTACTGGTTTGGGCTGGTATCATCAAAGATGAGCTTGTGGGGCCTTTTTGGGTTTAGGATGGAGTCAAGCTCAACTCCCAGTCCTACTGCCAGTTTCTGGAAGACACCTTCTTCATGCAGTGGTACAGGAAGAAGTCTGCAAGGTAAGAAAAACATGATTTTCATGCAGGACAATGCTCCATCACACGCGTCCAAGTACTCCACAACGTGGCTGGCAAGAAAGGGTATAAAAGAAGAAAATCTAATGACATGGCCTCCTTGTTCACCTGATCTGAACCCCATTGAGAACCTGTGGTCCATCATCAAATGTGAGATTTACAAGGAGGGAAAACAGTACACCTCTCTGAACAGTGTCTGGGAGGCTGTGGTTGCTGCTGCACGCAATGTTGATGGTGAACAGATCAAAACACTGACAGAATCCATGGATGGCAGGCTTTTGAGTGTCCTTGCAAAGAAAGGTGGCTATATTGGTCACTGATTTGTTTTTGTTTTGTTTTTGAATGTCAGAAATGTATATTTGTGAATGTTGAGATGTTATATTGGTTTCACTGGTAAAAATAAATAATTGAAATGGGTATATATTTGTTTTTTGTTAAGTTGCCTAATAATTATGCACAGTAATAGTCACCTGCACACACAGATATCCCCCTAAAATAGCTAAAACTAAAAACAAACTAAAAACTACTTCCAAAAATATTCAGCTTTGATATTAATGAGTTTTTTGGGTTCATTGAGAACATGGTTGTTGTTCAATAATAAAATTAATCCTCAAAAATACAACTTGCCTAATAATTCTGCACTCCCTGTACATAGACATCCAAGACTCACCTCCTGACGAAGCCGCTGAGGTGAAACGCGCGTCGAGGTCTTGTGCTTTGGGCTATCCCTTGCGTTCATCATGTCCTCAGGTACGTTCCACGTATAGTACTACGGTATATCTATACATGGTCCCATATCACATCCATATTAGGCCCAGGATACCATCCGTGGGGCACTATCATATCTTGATATCCAGTGACCGATTCTATTTGTGACATTTATTATATATGTCTTAGTCTTGGATGTCTATGTATATATATTTTTTGATGTGAGGTCTATGGAAATCAGTAATTCATTTATTCTGCTTTACAGCATATACCCCTTGCTGGGTTAATTTCACTATCTGCTACGCAGTATTTGTTGTCCATGCACCATAATTATTTTGACCTGTAGGCTATCCATGCTTATTATTGTGTGGATATAACGGTACATGGTCTCTCAATTGTGTATATTGCCCTATGTTTCTCTGTATACTGTTTACCATCCTGTCTTTTCCCCTATTTATTATATTCGAGAATAAAGTGATATTTTGATATATTATCTCCACTTGCTTTTTTGTTTACAGCTCCCCTACGAGCCACATAAGTAGACAGAGGAAAGTAAGAGCTGGCCGGACCACTCCCCTGCGAGCCACATATAAAGATGCAAGCAGTGATGGCCAGTTAGCATTGTTAGCCCGCGAACACATGCGGACTGCCATCTTTTCTCACAAGTCTGGCGAGGCACAGGTAAGCCCTTACCTGTGCCTGTGCGTGAGCCGGCCTGAAATCAAATGCGATCAGCGGGAGCAGGCAGTTCTGGGAACAGCACGATGAAGGCCCCCGGCGGCCGTTCTCGGAACTGCCTGCTCCCGCTGACCGCATTTGATTTCAGACCGTCTCGCGCACAGGCACAGGTAAGAGCTTACCTGTGCCTCGAACAGGATATATACAACAACAAACATGAAATGCACGTTACACAGCAATAAACATGATAAGTCAAGGCAAGTTAACCCTTTAAAGTGAAATAAAGTGAGAAGTTGATGACTTTGCATAGAGGAAATAGGGGCAAATGTCCACAATCATCCAGACTTCAAAGTATCACTTATCAAGGGCACTATAAGTATAATGTACAGTGCAGAGCTGTGTGTGTATAATGCACAGTGCAGAGCTGTGTGTATAATGTACAGTGCAGAGCTGTGTGTGTATAATGTACAGTGCAGAGCTGTGTATAATGTACAGTGCAGAGCTGTGTGTATAATGTACAGTACAGAGCTGTGTGTATAATGTACAGTGCAGAGCTGTGTGTGTATAATGTACAGTGCAGAGCTGTGTGTGTAATGTACAGTGCAGAGCTGTGTGTGTATAATGTACAGTGCAGAGCTGTGTGTGTATAATGTACAGTGCAGAGCTGTGTGTGTATAATGTACAGTGCAGAGCTGTTTGTGTATAATGTACAGTGCAGAGCTGTGTGTGTATAATGTACAGTGCAGAGCTGTGTATAATGTACAGTGTAGAGCTGTGTGTATAATGTACAGTGCAGAGCTGTGTGTATAATGTACAGTGTAGAGCTGTCTGTATAATGTACAGTGCAGAGCTGTGTGTATAATGTACAGTGCAGAGCTGTGTGTATAATGTACAGTGCAGAGCTGTGTGTGTATAATGTACAGTGCAGAGCTGTGTGTATAATGTACAGTGCAGAGCTGTGTGTATATAATGTACAGTGCAGAGCTGTGTATAATGTACAGTGTAGAGCTGTGTGTATAATGTACAGTGCAGAGCTGTGTGTATAATGTACAGTGCAGAGCTGTGTGTGTATAATGTACAGTGCAGAGCTGTGTGTGTAATGTACAGTGCAGAGCTGTGTGTGTATAATGTACAGTGCAGAGCTGTGTATATAATGTACAGTGCAGAGCTGTGTAAAATGTACAGTGCAAAGCTGTTTGTGTATAATGTACAGTGCAGAGCTGTGTATAATGTACAGTGCAGAGCTATGTGTATAATGTACAGTGCAGAGCTGTGTGTATAATGTACAGTGCAGAGCTGTGTGTGTATAATGTACAGTGCAGAGCTGTGTATAATGTACAGTGTAGAGCTGTCTGTATAATGTACAGTGCAGAGCTGTGTGTATAATGTACAGTGTAGAGCTGTCTGTATAATGTACAGTGCAGAGCTGTGTGTATAATGTACAGTGCAGAGCTGTGTGTATAATGTACAGTGCAGAGCTGTGTGTGTATAATGTACAGTGCAGAGCTGTGTGTGTAATGTACAGTGCAGAGCTGTGTGTGTATATTGTACAGTGCAGAGCTGTGTGTATAATGTACAGTGCAGAGCTGTGTGTGTAATGTACAGTGCAGAGCTGTGTGTGTATAATGTACAGTGCAGATCTGTGTGTATAATGTACAGTCCAGAGCTGTGTGTGTGTATAATGTACAGTGTAGAGCTGTGTGTGTATAATGTACAGTGCAGAGCAGTGTGTGTATAATGTACAGTGCAGAGCAGTGTGTGTATAATGTACAGTGCAGAGCTGTGTGTGTATAATGTACAGTGCAGAGCTGTGTGTATAATGTACAGTGCAGAGCTATGTGTGTATAATGTACGGTGCAGAGCTGTGTGTGTGTATAATGTACAGGGCAGAGCTGTGTGTGTATAATGTACAGTGCAGAGCTGTGTGTGTATAATGTACAGTGCAGAGCTGTGTGTGTATAATGTACTGTGCAGAGATGTGTGTGTATAATGTGCAGAGCTGTGTGTGTATAATGTACAGTGCAGAGCTGTGTGTGTATAATGTACTGTGCAGAGATGTGTGTGTATAATGTACAGTGCAGGGCTGTGTGTGTATAATGTACAGTGCAGAGCTGTGTGTGTATAATGTACTGTGCAGAGATGTGTGTGTATAATGTACAGTGCAGGGCTGTGTGTGTATAATGTACAGTGCAGAGCTGTGTGTGTAAAATGTACAGTGCAGAGCTGTGTGTAAAATGTACGGTGCAGAGCTCTGTGTATAATGTACAGTGCAGAGGTGTGTGTATAATGTACAATGCAGAGCTGTGTGTGTATAATGTACAGTGCAGAGCTGTGTATATAATGTACAGTGCAGAGCTGTGTAAAATGTACAGTGCAAAGCTGTATGTGTATAATGTACAGTGCAGAGCTGTGTGTGTATAATGTACAGTGCAGAGCTGTGTATATAATGTACAGTGCAGAGCTGTGTAAAATGTACAGTGCAAAGCTGTATGTGTATAATGTACAGTGCAGAGCTGTGTATGTATAATGTACAGTGCAGAGCTGTGTGTATAATGTACAGTGCAGAGCTGTGTGTGTATAATGTTCGGTGCAGAGCTATGTGTATAATGTACAGTGCAGAGCTGTGTGTATAATGTACAGTGCAGAGCTGTGTGTGTATAATGTACAGTGCAGAGCTGTGTGTGTATAATGTACTGTGCAGAGATGTGTGTGTATAATGTGCAGAGCTGTGTGTGTGTATAATGTACAGGGCAGAGCTGTGTGTGTATAATGTACAGTGCAGAGCTGTGTGTGTATAATGTACAGTGCAGAGCTGTGTGTGTATAATGTACTGTGCAGAGATGTGTGTGTATAATGTGCAGAGCTGTGTGTGTATAATGTACAGTGCAGAGCTGTGTGTGTATAATGTACTGTGCAGAGATGTGTGTGTATAATGTACAGTGCAGGGCTGTGTGTGTATAATGTACAGTGCAGAGCTGTGTGTGTAAAATGTACAGTGCAGAGCTGTGTGTAAAATGTACGGTGCAGAGCTCTGTGTATAATGTACAGTGCAGAGATGTGTGTATAATGTACAATGCAGAGCTGTGTGTGTATAATGTACAGTGCAGAGCTGTGTATATAATGTACAGTGCAGAGCTGTGTAAAATGTACAGTGCAAAGCTGTATGTGTATAATGTACAGTGCAGAGCTGTGTGTGTATAATGTACAGTGCAGAGCTGTGTATATAATGTACAGTGCAGAGCTGTGTAAAATGTACAGTGCAAAGCTGTATGTGTATAATGTACAGTGCAGAGCTGTGTGTGTATAATGTACAGTGCAGAGCTGTGTGTATAATGTACAGTGCAGAGCTGTGTGTGTATAATGTACGGTGCAGAGCTATGTGTATAATGTACAGTGCAGAGCTGTGTGTATAATGTACAGTGCAGAGCTGTGTGTATAATGTACAGTACAGAGCTGTGTGTGTGTATAATGTACACTGCAGAGCTGTGTGTGTATAATGTACAGTGCAGAGCTGTGTGTGTATAATGTACGGTGCAGAGCTGTGTGTATAGTGTACAGTGCAGAGCTGTGTGTATAATGTACAGTGCAGAGCTGTGTGTATAATGTACAGTGCAGAGCTGTGTGTGTATAATGTACGGTGCAGAGCTATGTGTATAATGTACAGTGCAGAGCTATGTGTATAATGTACAGTGCAGAGCTGTGTGTATAATGTACAGTGCAGAGCTGTGTGTATAATGTACGGTGCAGAGCTATGTGTATAATGTACAGTGCAGAGCTATGTGTATAATGTACAGTGCAGAGCTGTGTGTAATGTACAGTGCAGAGCTGTGTGTGTATAATGTACACTGCAGAGCTGTGTGTATAATGTACAGTGCAGAGCTGTATGTGTATAATGTACAGTGCAGAGCTATGTGTATAATGTACAGTGCAGAGCTGTGTGTATAATGTACAGTGCAGAGCTGTGTGTATAATGTACGGTGCAGAGCTATGTGTATAATGTACAGTGCAGAGCTATGTGTATAATGTACAGTGCAGAGCTGTGTGTAATGTACAGTGCAGAGCTGTGTGTGTATAATGTACACTGCAGAGCTGTGTGTATAATGTACAGTGCAGAGCTGTATGTGTATAATGTACAGTGCAGAGCTATGTGTATAATGTACAGTGCAGAGCTGTGTGTATAATGTACAGTGCAGAGCTGTGTGTATAATGTACGGTGCAGAGCTATGTGTATAATGTACAGTGCAGAGCTATGTGTATAATGTACAGTGCAGAGCTGTGTGTGTATAATGTACTGTGCAGAGATGTGTGTGTATAATGTACGGTGCAGAGCTGTGTGTGTATAATGTACAGTGCAATATACATTCCAACTTCAAAAATGGTTGTGACTAAATACTATACTCCATAAGGACCTGGTCCTCACCAGTGATAGGAAATAGCCGACTGTAGAGGAGCTGTCTGTTTCCCACCATTTGTAGGGACCTCGTCTGCCACATTGATCGGGCTATTGAACTCTGTTAGGATTTAGTTGTTTCTCAATGACTTGGCTAAATCCCCTTGTCTATTAGGACCTGGTCAGTAACTATGACCAGTAACACATCTACATGGATACAGTGTTATAGTATACAAAAAACTTATATTGGGGACTATTGTACTATTGTAGAATAAGCCTCTTTTATGTTCATTTTTGAAAAATCTTTACAATAAACAAAAAAAACAAAAAACAATCATGTGACTTCTGAGCACTTGTTTCTGCAGAATTGGCCGGTCCTGTGATATTTATGGTAAAACGCTTTGCAGAAACATCTGGTCATGTGATCTCTGTACTTTCCTTGTATGGATTATACTTACCTGCTCAGTGGCACCCGCGTCGCTGCGGATTTCTGTATGGCCGTTGTCGATCAGATCAAAGCATCCAGTGACGGGGGAGCAGCCAATAGCAGGCCGCAACGGTGACCAGACCCAAGGGGGCTCGTCCTAGTCGCGGCCTGCTATTGCCTGCTCTCCCCGTTGCCAGATATTTTGATCCGAGTGACGGGGAGATGCAGCGGTGGCCATGAAGGGATCGGGAGCGACGCGGGTGCACTGAGCACGTATAATCCATACAAGGGGCCCGGGCATTAGCGGAGATATTTTTGATATCAGATAACCCCTTTAACATTTTTTGTTTAAGAAACCAATTAGAAATTTCCTATATTCTCAAAAGGACCTTTGCCCTCTATTATGTACTAGGAAGGATTCATACTGCTGAGTAGAGTTTCACTGCGAACTTTGATTCGCCGAACATACAAACATATGGCAATATTCGCGCCGGCGCCATATTCTTTTACATTGTGAAGAACTTTGACCCATGACACATCCATCAGGTGGTACAGTACAGCCAATAGAGACGTTTCAGCACATGGACATACCCCCTACCTTATAAATAAACCCGATCTAGGCGCCATTTTACATTCAGTATTTTGCCAGTGTAGGGAGAGGTTGCTGTGTGGAGCAGGGACAGACTGTTAGGGACACCAAACGCTAGCTAATAGGGCCACAAAAGTCCTTTTAAGGACTGGTATAGGTGTGCTATCAATAGGTGTGACATACTGAGGGGTGCGATCTACTCATAATATACTTTCTAACATAGAAAGTTCATTATAGTGCATTTGTATTGTGCAGCAGTTGTGTGCAGTTCTGCTGCGTTACCGCAGCTACATAGAGTGCCAAACGCTATTGGAACAAATCATTTCTACTGGTGTGATTTATCAGTCGCTCCCCCAAAAAACTGATTGAGGCAGGGGTGTTATATACCAATAATATACTTTCTATATAGTGCATTTGGGTAGTGCAGCATTTGTTTTCGGTTTTGATGCGTTACCTCAGCTCACAGAGTGACAAACACTATTGGACCAAATAATTTCTACTGGTGTGATTTGCCAGTTGCCCCCCCCCCCCCCCCAAAAAAAAATGATTAAATCAGGGGTGTGATATACTGTATCTATAATGTAATTTCTATATAGTGCATTTGTATTGTGTAGCAGTTGTTTGCGGTTCTGCTGAGATACTGCAGCTATACAGAGGGACAAATGCTATTGGAACAACTAATTACAACTGGTGTGATGTACCAATTGATATCCAATGACCGGGTAATCTACCTCCAGTCACATACTTACTTGTTTTTTTTATGTACGCTGAATGCATAATTGTTGCGGGCTGGGAGGAATTCACCACCTGTGACAACCACGTGTTATCGAATTTCAAATATTATCATTAGGGTTTTTTTTCTAAGAGGGGGGATTTCGTTAGCCATGTTTTTAATCCTATTTTATATATTTAGTTCTTTCAAACATATGTATTAGACATGTATTTGTACTGGCCTGCAATACAATATTTATGCAGCGACCGCCTAATCTACCTCCAGCCACATAATAACTAGATCTTTTCTGTCCGGTGAATGCCTAATGTTTGGGGCCTGTACTCCCGAGGCCTACCGTAATTTTTTTATCTATGGACCGCATAATGTACCTCTAGCCACATAATCACAATTTATTTTATGTCAGGTGAATTCCTTATTTTTTAGGGCCTGTACTCCTGAGGCCCAAAATAAAACATTTCTAGGCTCCAGCAGGGCACATTTTTTTATAATTTTATTTTAAGACGCATAAAAATGGCCCCTGATTAAAATACATATTTTTTGTTGGAATTTTTTGCCATTGATTCCCCTCTAGTATGTCACTATCCATGTTGTGGGACTACAGGTCCTTCTAAAAAAATTTGCATATTGTGATAAAGTTCATTATTTTCTGTAATGTACTGATAAACATTAGACTTTCATATATTTTAGATTCATTACACACCAACTGAAGTAGTTCAAGCCTTTTATTGTTTTAATATTGATGACTTTGGCATACAGCTCATGAAAACCCAAAATTTGCATATCATGAAAAGGTTCTCTAAACGAGCTATTAACCTAATCATCTGAATCAACTAATTAACTCTAAACACCTGCAAAAGATTCCTGAGGCTTTTAAAAACTCCCAGCCTGGTTCATTACTCAAAACCGCAATCATGGGTAAGACTGCCGACCTGACTGCTGTCCAGAAGGCCATCATTGACACCCTCAAGCAAGAGGGTAAGACACAGAAAGACATTTCTGAAGGAATAGGCTGTTCCCAGAGTGCTGTATCAAGGCACCTCAGTGGGAAGTCTGTGGGAAGGAAAAAGTGTGGCAGAAAACGCTGCACAACGAGAAGAGGTGACCGGACCCTGAGGAAGATTGTGGAGAAGGACCGATTCCAGACCTTGGGGGACCTGCGGAAGCAGTGGACTGAGTCTGGAGTAGAAACATCCAGAGCCACCATGTACAGGCGTGTGCAGGAAATGGGCTACAGGTGCCGCATTCCCCAGGTCAAGCCACTTTTGAACCAGAAACAGCGGCAGAAGCGCCTGACCTGGGCTACAGAGAAGCAGCACTGGACTGTTGCATGTCATTCGGAAATCAAGGTGCCAGAGTCTGGAGGAAGACTGGGGAGAGGGAAATGCCAACATGCCTGAAGTCCAGTGTCAAGTACCCACAGTCAGTGATGGTCTGGGGTGCCATGTCAGCTGCTGGTGTTGGTCCACTGTGTTTTATCAAGGGCAGGGTCAATGCAGCTAGCTATCAGGAGATTTTGGAGCACTTCATGCTTCCATCTGCTGAAAAGCTTTATGGAGATGAAGATTTCATTTTTCAGCACGACCTGGCACCTGCTCACAGTGCCAAAACCACTGGTAAATGGTTTACTGACCATGGTATTACTGTGCTCAATTGGCCTGCCAACTCTCCTGACCTGAACCCCATAGAGAATCTGTGGGATATTGGGAAGAGAAAGTTGAGAGACGCAAGACCCAACACTCTGGATGAGCTTAAGGCCGCTATCGAAGCATCCTGGGCCTCCATAACACCTCAGCAGTGCCACAGGCTGATTGCCTCCATGCCACGCCGCATTGAAGCAGTCATTTCTGCAAAAGGATTCCCGACCAAGTATTGAGTGCATAACTGAACATAATTATTTGAAGGTTGACTTTTTTTGTATTAAAAACACTTTTCTTTTATTGGTCGGATGAAATATGCTAATTTGGGGTTTTCATGAGCTGTATGCCAAAATCATCAATATTAAAACAATAAAAGGCTTGAACTACTTCAGTTGGTGTGTAATGAATCTAAAATATATGAAAGTCTAATGTTTATCAGTACATTACAGAAAATAATGAACTTTATCACAATATGCTAATTTTTTTTAGAAGGACCTGTATGTGTGCACTTCTAGTAAGTATTTGGTGGCTGCAAATATGACCTGAAGGTTTTTCAGGTTTGCCTGCCATTAAAGTGAATGGGCCCCACCTTGACCTTGATTTGATTACATATACGTGATCGCCCTGGCTAATGTTCGTCCATCACTACTCCTGAGGTCCTTTTCAGGGGTAGGATTCAGCCCACTCACACTGAAGTGGCAATTTCCCATACTCCAAAAGGGCCTTTTCCCTCTATTATGTACTAGGAAGGATTCATACTCCTGAGGTCCTTTTTTTAGGGATAGGATTTAGCTGAATCACACTGAAGTAGCTATTTACCAATATTATAATGTAGGTTTTATCAAATACACGCGGCTGGTTGCAGGGGAATGAGTCATGTGGCGCTAGCCAAGTGACATGGCTCCTCTTCCCCACTATATACAGTTGCAAGAAAAAGTATGTGAACCCTTTGGAATGATATGGATTTCTGCACAAATTGGTCATAAAATGTGATCTGATCTTCATCTAAGTCACAACAATAGACAATCACAGTCTGCTTAAACTAATAACACACAAATAATTAAATGTTACCATGTTTTTATTGAACACACCATGTAAACATTCACAGTGCAGGTGGAAAAAGTATGTGAACCCTTGGATTTAATAACTGGTTGAACCTCCTTTGGCAGCAATAACTTCAACCAAACGTTTCCTGTAGTTGCAGATCAGACGTGCACAACGGTCAGGAGTAATTCTTGACCATTACTCTTTACAGAACTGTTTCAGTTCAGCAATATTCTTGGGATGTCTGGTGTGAATCTCTTTCTTGAGGTCATGCCACAGCATCTCAATCGGGTTGAGGTCAGGACTCTGACTGGGCCACTCCAGAAGGCGTATTTTCTTCTATTTAAGCCATTCTGTTGTTGATTTACTTCTATGCTTTTGGTCGTTGTCCTGTTGCAACACCCATCTTCTGTTGAGCTTCAGCTGGTGGACAGATGGCCTTAAGTTCTCCTGCAAAATGTCTTGATAAACTTGGGAATTCATTTTTCCTTCAATTATAGCAATCTGTACAGGCCCTGACGCAGCAAAGCAGCCCCAAACCATGATGCCCCCACCACCATACTTCACAGTTGGGTTGAGGTTTTGATGTTGGTGTGCTGTGCCTCTTTTTCTCCACACATAGTGTGTGTGTTTCTTCAAAACAACTCAACTTTGGTTTCATCTGTCCACAGATTATTTTGCCAGTACTGCTGTGGAACATCCAGGTGCTCTTGTGCAAACTGTAAACGTGCAGCAATGTTTTTTTTGGACAGCAGTGGCTTCCTCTGTGGTATGTCCCATGAAATCCATTCTTGTTTAGTGTTTTACGTATCGTAGATTTGCTAACAGGGATGTTAGCATATGCCAGACACTTTTGTAAGTCTTTAGCTGACACTCTAGGATTCTTCTTTACCTCATTGAGCAGTCTGCACTGTGCTCTTGCAGTCATCTTTACAGGACATCCACTCCTGGGGAGAGTAGCAGCAGTGCTGAACTTTCTCCATTTATAGACAATTTGTCTTACCGTGGACTGATGAACAGCAAGGCTTTTGGAGATACTTTTATAACCCTTTCCAGCTTTATGCAAGTCAACATTTCTTAATCGTACGTCTTCTGAGAGCTCTTTTGTGCGAGGCATCATTCACATCAGGCAATGCTTCTTGTGAAAAGCAAACCCAGAACTGGTGTGTTTTTTTATAGGGCAGGGCAGCTGTAACCAACACCTCCAATCTCATCTCATTGATTGGACTCCAGTTGGCTGACACCTCACTCCAATTAGCTCTTGGAGATGTCATTAGTCTAGGGGTTCACATACTTTTTCCACCTGCACTGTGAATGTTTACTTGGTGTGTTCAATAAAAACATGGTAACATTTAGTTCTTTGTGTGTTATTAGTTTAACCCCTTAAGGACACAGCCTTTTTACACCTTAGGACCAGGCCATTTTTTGCAAATCTGACCAGTGTCACTATAAGTGCTGATAACTTTAAAACTCTTTGACTTATCCAGGCCGTTCTGAGATTGTTTTTTCGTCACATATTGTACTTCATGACACTGGTAAAATGAAGTTAAAAAAAATTTTTTTTTTGCACCAAAAAATACCTAATTTAACAAAAATTTTGAAAAATTTGCAAATTTCAAAGTTTCAGTTTCTATACTTCTGTAATACATAGTAATACCCCTAAAAATTGTGATGCCTTTACATTCCCCATATGTCTACTTCATGTTTGAATTATTTTGGGAATGATATTTTATTTTTTGGGGATGTTACAAGGCTTAGAAGTTTAGAAGCAAATCTTGAAATTTTTCAGAAATTTACAAAAACCCAATTTTTAGGGACCACTACAGCTCTGAAGTCACTTTGCGAGGCTTACATAATAGAAACCACCCAAAAATGACCCCATTCTATAAACTACACCCCTCAAGGTATTCAAAACTGATTTTACAAACTTCGTTAACCCTTTAGGTGTTGCACAAGAGTTATTGGCAAATGGGGATGAAATTTGAGAATTTCATTTTTTTGGCTAATTTTCCATTTTAACCCATTTTTTCCACTAACAAAGCAAGGGTTAACAGCCAAACAAGACTGTATCTTTATTGCCCTGACTCTGCCGTTTACAGAAACACCCCATATTGGCCGTAAACTACTGTACGGCCACACAGCGGGGCGTAGAGTGAAAGGTGCGCCATATGGTTTTTGGAAGACAGGTTTTGCTGGACTGTTTTTTTGACTCCATGTCCCATTTGAAGCCCCCTGATGCACCCCTAGAGTAGAAACTCCATAAAAGTGACCCCATCTAAGAAACTACACCCCTCAAGGTATTCAAAACTGATTTTACTAACTTCACTAACCCTTTAGGTGTTGCACAAGAGTTATTGGCAAATGGGGATGAAATTTGAGAATTTCATTTTTTTGCCTAATTTTCCATTTTAACCCATTTTTTCCACTAACAAAGCAAGGGTTAACAGCCAAACAAGACTGTATCTTTATTGCCCTGACTCTGCCGTTTACAGAAACACCCCATATGTGGCCGTAAACTACTGTACGGGCACACAGCGGGGCGTAGAGTGAAAGGTGCGCCGTATGGTTTTTGGAAGGCAGGTTTTGCTGGACAGTTTTTTTGACACCATGTCCCATTTGAAGCCCCCCTGATGCACCCCTAGAGTAGAAACTCCAAAAAAGTGACCCCATCTAAGAAACTACACCCCTCAAGGTATTCAAAACTGATTTTACAAAGTTTGTTAACCCTTTAGGTGTTGCACAGGATTTAATGGAAAATAGAGATACAATTTCAAAATTTCACTTTTTTGGCAGATTTTCCATTTTAATATTTTTTTTCCAGTTACAAAGCAAGGGTTAACAGCCAAACAAAACTCATTATTTATGGCCCTGATTCTGTAGTTTACAGAAACACCCCATATGTGGTCGTAAACTGCTGTACGGGCACACGACAGGGCGCAGAAGGAAAGGAATGCCATACGGTTTTTGAAAGGCAGATTTTGCTGGACTGGTTTTATTGACACCATGTCCCATTTGAAGCCCCCCTGATGCACCCCTAGAGTAGAAACTCCATAAAAGTGACCCCATCTAAGAAACTACACCCCTCAAGGTATTCAAAACTGATTTTACAAAGTTTGTTAACCCTTTAGGTGTTGCACAAGATTTAATGGAAAATAGAGATACAATTTCAAAATTTCACTTTTTTGGCAGATTTTCCATTTTAATATTTTTTTTTCCAGTTACAAAGCAAGGGTTAACAGCCAAACAAAACTCATTATTTATGGCCCTGATTCTGTAGTTTACAGAAACACCCCATATGTGGTCGTAAACTGCTGTACGGGCACACGACAGGGCGCAGAAGGAAAGGAATGCCATACGGTTTTTGGAAGGCAGATTTTGCTGGACTGGTTTTATTGACACCATGTCCCATTTGAAGCCCCCCTGATGCCCCCCTAGAGTAGAAACTCCAAAAAAGTGACCCCATTTTAGAAACTACGGGATAAGGTGGCAGTTTTGTTGGTACTAGTTTAGGGTACATATGATTTTTGGTTGCTCTATATTACACTTTTTGTGCGGCAAGGTAACAAGAAATAGCTTTTTTGGCACCGTTTTTTTTTGTTATTTACAACATTCATCTGACAGGTTAGATCATGTGGTAATTTTATAGAGCAGGTTGTCACGGACGCGGCGATACCTAATATGTATACAATTTTTTTTATTTATGTAAGTTTTACACAATGAATTAATTTTTAAAACAAAAAAAAGTTTTAGTGTCTCCATAGTCTAAGAGCCATAGTTTTTTTTAGTTTTTGGGCGATTATCTCAAGTAGGGTCTCATTTTTTGCGGGATGAGATTACGGTTTTATTGGCACTATTTTGGGGTGCATATGACTTTTTGATCGCTTGCTGTTACACTTTTTGTGAAGTAAGATGACAAAAAATAGCTTTTTTTACACCGTTTTTTTTTTTTTTTTTTACGGTGGTCATCTGAGGGGTTAGGTCATGTGATATTTTTATAGAGCCGGTCGATACGGACGCGGCGATACCCAATATGTATACTTTTTTTTATTTATGTAAGTTTTACACAATGATTTCATTTTTGAAACAAAAAAAATCATGTTTTAGTGTTTCCATAGTCTAAGAGCCATAGTTTTTTCAGTTTTGGGGCGATTATCTTGGGTAGGGTATGATTTTTGCGGGATGAGATGACGGTTTGATTGTTACAATTTTGGAGTACATACAACTTTTTTGATCACTTTTATTAACTTTTTGGGGAAGTAAGGTGGGCAAAATTTCAATTTCATCATAGTTTTTAATTTTTTATTTTTATGGCGTTCACTGTTTGGGTAAAGTAACATGACCGTTTTATAGATCAGGTCGTTACGGACGCGGCGATACCAAACATGTGTAGGGAATTTCATTCTTTTTTTTTTTTAATCAGTGATAAATGTGTTATTTGATTTTTACTTTATTTTCACTTTTTTTCACTTTCTTTTTGACCCAGACCCACTTGGTTCTTGAAGATCCAGTGGGTCTGATGTCTGTATAATACAGTACAGTACAATATATAGTACTGTACTGTATTTTACACTTTGTCTGAACAGATCTATGCCTTTCAGCACAGATCTGTTCAGCACCATGGACAGCAGGACGCCTGAGAAGGCGTCCTGTTGCCATGGGAACCTTCCCCGTCTGCTCAGTTATGGTCAGAACTGCTGCAGACGGGGAAGGGTAAGGACGGGGCTTGGGGGGCTGCCTGGGAGCTCTCTCCCTCTCCATTCGGAGGGGCTGCAAAGGCACAGCAGCCCCCCGATGGGAGAGGGAGGGAGCTCCCTGCGCTGTTAACCTTTTCCATACAGCGGTCCGTACGGACCGCTGTATGGAAAGGGTTAAACGGCTGACATCGCATCACCGATGTCAGCCGTTTATACCAGGGTGCCAGCAATGTGCTGGCACCCTGGTATACCCACTAGACACCAACGATTACGCAATGGGAGGCGGGCGGGGGATCGCGATCCCGCCTGCAGCAACGCCCGCCTCCCGCACCGCCCGCAACCCTCCCCCTGCACCTCCCACCCGGCAAAAATCACTAAGGGGTGCAGGGGGGAGGGATACAGATGCATTTTAGGAATACTAAAGTTTCTGATCCCCGCGGTCAGGGACCGCGGGGATCAGAAACTGCAGAAATCGCAGCAAACCGCAGGTCTGAATTGACCTGCGGTTTGCCGCGATCGCCGACATGGGGGGGTCACGGGACCCCCCGGCGCATTTAGCCTAGGTGCGCATTTAGCCTAGGCGCCGGGTTCCGATCACTGCCAGCCGCACGGCAGTGATCAGAAATACACAGGGCGTACATGTACGCCCTGTGTCCTTAAGTACCAGGGCACAAGGGCGTACCTGTACGCCCTATGTCCTTAAGAGGTTAAGCAGACTGTGATTGTCTATTGTTGTGACTTAGATGAAGATCAGATCACATTTTATGACCAATTTGTGCAGAAATCCATATCATTCCAAAGGGTTCACATACTTTTTCTTGCAACTGTATATAGGCAACCTGCTGGCCACAGGTTGCCTGCGGATAAGGTCCTTTCCTGAGTTCTTCAGTGAGATTCTGTGGCTATTGACTCCCAACTTGTTTATCGTCTTTGTCCTTGCTTGCTCCTTGTGTCAGCTTTGCTTTTCCTGGTTTTGACTTCTGGCTTGTTATTGACCTGTTTTGTCTTATCCTCTGGTACTGTAGTGATCTCCTGGTTCAGACCCGGCTTCTTGACCATTCTATGTTTGTCTGTCCTACCAAGGCTAGGGAACACCGCCTAGTTGTGCTCCGTTACCTAGGACGGATAGTGCAAGTAGGCAAGGACATGGCTGTGGGTGGAGTCAGTGGTGCACCATCCCCTCCCCCTCTTTGTGACAGTTACCCTGCCTGGCACACTGTGCAGAAACTGGAGGAGTGACAGTGTAAAAATGTCTTGTGTGTCTCTTACGGTATTGATTTTAGTATAATTTGGTTATTGATTTGTGTCTGTTTTCGTGTATTTTTATCTGTCCGGGCTCGACTGTTTCTGCTTTGGTTTTACTTGATTTTGGCCGATTTGTCACTAGTTAGTCATTTTGACCCCACTGTACCTTCCCCTTATAGGCCTCAGGACTTCACTGTGGACTAGGAAGGATCGTGCAAACAGTGAGGAGCATTGTTGGGGTAATTGAGCATCAGATGTCCTTTCTGTGACACACAAAGCATTGTACAATGCAGGGAGTCCCCTTGTAGCAGTAGATGTGGCTCCCTAGTAGTGTATGTCTGTTACATCGTACATAGGCCCTGATCTATCAGAACTTCACTCCAGAATTCTGGCATCAAAAAGTCGCAAAATATGGCTTTAGTGACTTTTGCCCTCAATTGCGCAAAATTTTGTGACTTTTTGCATTTTTACACAACTCACTCCAATTTTGTCATATAGATGGAAAAGTGGGTATTGTTAGCTATGTTAATGATTTTTAAAAAAAAATTTAAGTCGCAATCTCACTTCTGGAGGAGGGAAGAATAGGAAAACTGGAGGAGCTTCTCTAGAAGAAGTGTTGGGTGTAAGAACAAGCCACATTTCTCAAACAATCTGTCCCATTTTATAAATGTGGAATAAAGTTCTCAAACACAGAATCAAGCAAAACTGATATCAAATATTCTCCTCATGATAAACTCCCCCCATAGTGCGCCATCGCAGACACATGCACGGCTACAGTTTCCCAAAGTACAGTGGATACAAAAAGTCTACACACCCCAGTTATAATGTCAGGTTTCTGTTATGTAAAAAAATGAGACAAAGATAAATCATTTCAGAACTTGTTATATCTTTAATGTGACCTATAAACTGTACAACTCAAATGAAAAACGGAACTTGTTGTAAGTAATACAGCCGGATTACACAGGATTATTATATTTTAACAATGCCTACAGGTTACATAAGATTATACAACAGGGACTGCACCTGTCCCCACTGTCTTTCCTAATCCAGATGCCGGCCCCCAGCCCCTCCTCCCTCTGTTGATACACCCGCCGACCGCGCAGTGCGGCGGCCGTGTAACATTTTGTCTAACAGTCGGCAAAATGTTGGGTCGGCCAAATCGCCATTGTCGATTATCGTGATACAATTGCTTTGGCAATATATCGTGCAGGCCTAGTACACCTTAAAGGGAACCTGTCACCGGGATTTGGGGTATAGAGCTGAGGACATGGGTTGCTTGATGGCCGCAAGCACATCCGCAATACCCAGTCCCCATAGCTCTGTGTGGTTTTATTGTGTAAAAAAAACGATTAGATACATATGTAAATTAACCTGAGAGGAGTCCTGTCCCTGACTAATCTCACGGAAAGGACTCAACTCAGGGTAATTTGCATATGTATCAAATCGTTTTGGTTTTTTTGCACAATAAAAGCACACAGAGCTATGGGGACTGGGTATTGCGGATGTGCTAGCGGCCATCAAGCAACCCATGTCCTCAGCTCTATACACAAATCCCGGTGACAGGTTCCCTTTAAACTTTTTTCTCAGACTAAAACAGCCTGAACAGGCATCTCGGATGCCTGTACAGTACTTTTGAATGCAGTACTTTACTTTTAGTCCGGCTGCTTCTCGCTGTGCGCATTACGCCCCCATTCTAGTCAATGGCGACGGGGCGGCAGTCCGGGGGCACACATGAACTAGCGGCAGGAATTCCTCCTTCTACCCTGTGATGTTGAGAAGAACATAGCACGCGCTGACAAAAGCGCATCCCATGTCAGTTCAACTTGTATGTGAAAGAGGCAGAGCAGTGGAGGGTCTAGCCGCAAATAGCGACAATTCTACAAAGTCTTGTCGCCATTTTGCAATTAAAAGTCAAACTGGCGACCATTTTGGTTGCCATCTGGAGCACTGCCTCAGCATACACACAGCTGCCCCCCATCATATACAACCCACAGGCAGCACCCTTCAACCCCCCCATCTTAGCATACAATCTAACACAGCCCCCCATATACAACCCATGTTACCTACCCATGTTGCTGCTAAAAAATGGTGACACGGTTCCCCCACTGCTTCAACCTCGACACGTGTTTCGTCACGTAGGCTTCGTCAGGAGGTACCTCCTGACGAAGCCTACGTGGCGAAACACGTGTCGAGGTTGAAGCAGTGGAGGAACCGTGTCACCATTTTTTAGCAGCAACATGGGTAGGTAACATGATATCTAGATTAGGGTGGGACTAGTGGCTTGCAGTTATTGTTATATGCCATCTTTATGAGTAGTATTGCACCGTCCTAGTATACCCTACAGCATCCATTGTTTGGATGCTGTGAATAAGATCTAGGTAGTTGTTCAATACCAGGGAACAGCAATTGCACCCGCAACTACTCCAATATTCACAGCTTCTGTCAATTGTCTGTTACCTGCTGTATATGGTCATATTATCCCCCATTGTGATTCTTCACATTGTAGAGCCCTTTGTGGCCCAGACAAAAATAAGAAAAAAGGTATCTGGAGACAATGGAGGTCCTCTTAGCTCTTCTTTATTAATAAATTCATAAAACCGACACAGTCACTGGATCCACGGCATGGTCGCTGACGCGTTTCGGGTATGTACCCTTAGTCGTACCCTTTGTGGCCCAGTCTCCATGTTCTGTCCCTTTTGAGTCTCACCTGTAATGATCATGTGATTTATATTGAATAAAATGAGATTTTTTTACCTTGTTAAATCCTTGCTCGTTTTTTGTACAAGTCCTCCCACACAGGATCACATGGCCGTGAAGTAATGAAAGGTCCTTTACCTCCTCAACTAGAATCTGGCCCCTCCCATACATGATCACATGGCTGTGACATCGTGAAAGGTCCTTTACCTCCTCCTGCTGCACAATGTGATATCTAACTCCTCCCACACATGGTCACATGTTCATGACATCATGAAAGGTCCTTCAGCCCACTACTCTCCTCCTCCCCCATAAGTATAGTGTCCAGCGGTGCAGGTGGAGGTATGTGTACAGTCCCCGCCATTGTCTGTCAGGATTACTGGGGAGGGGATCAGTAAGGCTGTGGACGCCTTTCATCATTTCTTTATGGAATACTATATATTTTGTGCTAAAAAACATTTAATTTTAATTGGATTTAATTGTTAGGGTTTTTCAAAAGGAATAATTTAGTTTTTTAAATTAAAAAGGGGTGAGGCAGAAAAAGTAAAATATCAAATATTCAGTGACCCCCTCCTCCATTTCGATGCTACTCTGGTGCCCCATGCTCTACAGAATCAGATCATATTTAACCCTTTCTGCAGCACTGTGGATAGCATGGGTAGGTTGGTAGACAGAGATGAGGAGGAGCGGTGCAGCACTGTGGAGAGCAAGGGTAGGATGGCAGACAGAGATGAGGAGGAGATGTAAGGTGGGTGCAGCATTGTGGAGAGCACGGGTAGGGTGGTAAACGGAGATGAGATGCAGGGGGTGCGGCACTGTGGAGAGCATGGGTAGGGTGGTAGACAGAAATGAGGGAGGAGATGTAGGGGGTACAGCACTGGAGAACACGGGTAGGATGGTAGACAGAGATAAGGTGGAGATGTAGGGGGTGCATCACTGTGGAGAACACGGGTGGGATGGTAGACGGAGATGAGGAGATGTAGAGGGTGCAGCACTATGGAGAGCATGGGTAGGGTGGTAGACAGAGATGAGAGCTGAGATGTTAGGGGGGTGCAGCACTGTGGAGAGCACATGTAGGATGGTAGACAGAGATAAGGGAGGAGATGTAGGGGGCGCAGCACTGTGGAGAGCATAGGTAGATTGGTAGACAGAGATAAGGAGGAGATGTAGGAGGTGCAGCACTGTGGAGAGCAAGGGTAGGATGGTAGACAGAGATGAGGAGGAGATGTAAGGGGTGCAGCACTGTGGAGAGCACAGGTAGGTTGGTAGACAGAGATGAGGAGAAGATGTAGGGGGTGCAGCACTGTGGAGAGCACGGGTAGGATGGTAGACAGATGCGGAGGAGTTGTAGGAGGTGCAGCATTTTGGAGAGCAAGGGTACGGTGGTAGACAGAGATGCGGAGGAGATGTAAGAGGGGTGCAGCACTGTGGAGAACATGGATAGGATGGTAGACAGAGATGAGGAGGCGTTATAAGGGGTGCAGCACTGTTGAGAGCACGGGTAGGGTGGTAGACAGAGATAAGGAGGAGATGTTAGGGGGTGCAGCACTGTGAAGACCACAGGTGGGATGGTAAACAGAGATGAGAAGGAGATGTAAGGTGGGTTCAGCATTGTGGAGAGCACAGGTAGAATGGTAGACAGATGAGGAGGAGATGTAAGGTGGGTTCAGCACTGTGGAGAGCACGGGTGGGGTGGTAGACAGATGAGGAGGAGATGTAAGGTGGGTTCAGCACTGTGGAGAGCACTGGTAGGGTGGTAGACAGAGATAAGGAGGAGATGTAGGAGGTGCAGCACTGTGGAGAGCACGGGTAGGATAGTAGACAGACATGAGAGGAGATGTAAGGGGTGCAGTACTGTGGAACACACGGGTAGGATGGTAGACAGAGATAAGGAGGAGATGTAAGGGGGTGCAGCACTGTGGAGAGAACGGGTAGGATAGTAGACAGAC
The DNA here is from genome assembly GCF_014858855.1 of Bufo gargarizans. Taxonomy (NCBI): domain Eukaryota; kingdom Metazoa; phylum Chordata; class Amphibia; order Anura; family Bufonidae; genus Bufo; species Bufo gargarizans. Next base: position 31,247,727 of record NC_058085.1, on the reverse strand, counting down.
ATGAGGAGGAGATGTAGGGGATGAAGCACTGTGGAGAGCACGGGTAGGATGGTAGACAGATGCGAAGGAGTTGTAGGAGGTGCAGCATTTTGGAGAGCACGGGTACGGTGGTAGACAGAGATGCGGAGGAGATGTAAGAGGGGTGCAGCACTGTGGAGAACATGGATAGGATGGTAGACAGAGATGAAGAGGCGTTATAAGGGGTGCAGCACTGTTGAGAGCACGGGTAGGGTGGTAGACAGAGATAAGGAGGAGATGTTAGGGGGTGCAGCACTGTGAAGAGCACAGGTGGGATGGTAAACAGAGATGAGGAGGAGATGTAAGGTGGGTTCAGCATTGTGGAGAGCACAGGTAGAATGGTAGACAGATGAGGAGGAGATGTAAGGTGGGTTCAGCACTGTGGAGAGCACGGGTAGGGTGGTAGACAGATGAGGAGGAGATGTAAGGTGGGTTCAGCACTGTGGAGAGCACGGGTAGGGTGGTAGATAGAGATAAGGAGGAGATGTAGGAGGTGCAGCACTGTGGAGAGCATGGGTGGGATGGTAGACAGAGATGAGGAGATTTAAGGTGGGTGTAGCACTGGGGAGAGCATGGGTAGGATGGTAGACAGAGATTAAGAGGAGATGTAAGGGGTGCAGCACTGTGGAGAGCATGGGTAGGGTGGTAGACAGAGATGAGGGAGATGTAAGCGGTGCTTCATAGTGGAAAGCACGGGTAGGGTGGTAGAGCGAGATGAGGGGGAGATGTAGGGTTTGCAGCACTGTGGAGAGCACGGGTAGTGTGGTAGACAGAGATGAGGGAGGAGATGTAAGGGGGTGCAGCACTTTGGAGAGCACGGGTGTGGTGGTAGACAGAGATGAGGAGGAGATATATGGAGGTGCAGCACTGTGGAGAGCACGGGTATGGTGGTAGACAGAGACGAGAAGGAGATAGATGGAGGTGCAGAACTGTGGAGAGCACGGGAAGGACGGTAGACAGAGATGAGGAGGAGATGTAAGGGGTGCAGCACTGTGGAGAGCATTGGTAGGATGGTAGACAGAGATGAGGGAGGAGATGTAAGGGGGGCGCAGCACTGTGGAGAGCACAGGTAGGATGGTAGACAGAGATAAGGGAGGAGATGTAGGGGCGCAGCACTGTGGAGAGCACGGGTAGATTGGTAGACAGATATAGGGAGGAGATGGAGGAGGTGCAGCACTGTGGAGAGCATGGGTGGGATGGTAGACAGTGATGAGGAGGAGATGTAAGGTGGGTTCAGCACTGTGGAGAGCACAGGTAGGTTGGTAGACAGAGATGAGGAGGAGATGTGATGTGGTTACAGCACTGTGGAGAGCACGGGTAGGATGGTAGACAGAGATGAGGAGGAGATTTAGGGGGTGCAGCACTGTGGAGAGCACAGGTAGGATGGTAGACAAAGATGAGGAGGAGATGTAGGGGGTGCAGCACTGTGGAGAGCACAGGTAGGATGGAAGACATAGATGCGGAGGAGATGTAAGGGGTGCAGCACTGTGGAACGCTGGTAGACAGAGATGAGGAGGAGATGTAAGGGGGTGCAGCACTCTGGAGAGCACTGGTAGGATGGTAGACAGACATGAGGAGGAGATGTAGGGGTTAAAGTACTGTGGAAAGCATTGTAAGGATGGTAGACAGAGATGAGGGAGGAGATGTAAGGGGGGCGCAGCACTGTGGAGAGCACAGGTAGGATAGCAGACAGAGATAAGGGAGTAGATGTAGGGGGCGCAGCACTGTGGAGAGCATGGGTAGATTGGTAAACAGAGATAAGGAGGAGATGTAGGAGGTGCAGCACTGTGGACAGCACAGGTGGGATGGTAGACAGAGATGAGGAGGAGATATAAGGTGGGTTTAGCACTGTTGAGAGCACAGGTAGGTTGGTAGACATAGATGAAGAGGAGATGTGAGGTGGGTTCAGCACTGTGGAGAGCACGGGTAGGATGGTAGACAGAGATGAGGAGGAGATGTAGGAGGTGCAGCACTGTGGAGAGCAAGAGTAGGATGGTAGACAGAGATGAGGAGGAGATGAATGGGCGGTGCAGCATTGTGGAGAGCATGGGTAAGTTGGTAGACAGAGATGAGGAGGAGATGTAGGGGGTGCTGCACTGTGGAGAGCACAGGTAGGATGGTAGACAGAGATAAGGAGGAGATTTAAGGGGGTGCAGCACTGTGGAGAGCACGGGTAGGATAGTAGACCGACATGAGGAGGAGTTGTAGGAGGTGCAGCATTTTGGAGAGCACGGGTATGGTGGTAGACAGAGATGAGGAGGAGATGTTAGGGGGTGCAGCACTGTGAAGAGCACAGGTGGGATGGTAGACAGAGATGGGGAGGAGATGTAGAAGGTGCAGCAATGTGGAGAGCATGGGTAGGATGGTAGACAGAGATGAGGAGGAGATGTAGGAGGTGCAGCACTGTTGAGACCATGGGTAGGATGGTAGACAGAGATTAAGAGGAGATGTAAGGGGTGCAGCATTGTGGAGAGCACGTGTAGGGTGGTAGACAGAGATGAGGAGGAGATGTAGAGAGTGCAGCACTGTGGAGAGCATGGGTAGGGTGGTAGACAGAGATGAGAGAGGAGATTTATGGGGCGTGCAGCACTGCCGAGAGCATGGGTAGTGTGGTAGACAGAGATGAGGGAGATGTAAGGGGTGCATCATAGTGGAAAGCACGGGTAGGGTGGTAGAGCGAGATGAGGTGGAGATGTAGGGTTTGCAGCACTGTGGAGAGCATGGGTAGTGTGGTAGACAGAGATGAGGAGGAGATATATGCAGGTGCAGCACTGTGGAGAGCACGGGTATGGTGGTAGACAGAGACGAGAAGGAGATAGATGGAGGTGTAGAACTGTGGAGAGCACGGGAAGGACGGTAGACAGAGATAAGGGAGGAGATGTAAGGTGGGTGCAGCACTGTAGAGAGCATGGGTAGAATGGTAGACAGAGATAAGGTAGGAGATGTAGGGGGTGCAGCACTGTGGCGAGCACGGGTAGATTGGTAGACAGAGATATGGAGGAGATGTAAGGGGTGCAGCACTGTGAAGAGCACAGGTAGGATGGTAGACAGAGATGAGGGAGGAGATGTAAGGGGGTGCAGCACTGTGGAGAGCACAGGTAGGATGGTAGACAGAGATAAGGAAGAGATGTAGGGGGCGCAGCACCGTGGAGAGCACGGGTAGATTGGTAGACAGAGATAAGGAGGAGATGGAGGAGGTGCAGCACTGTGGAGAGCACGGGTGGCATGGTAGACAATGATGAGGAGGAGATGTAAAGTGGGTTCAGCACTGTGGAGAGCACAGGTAGGTTGGTAGACAGAGATTAGGAGGAGATGTGATGTGGTTACAGCACTGTGGAGAGCACGGGTAGGATGGTAGACAGAGATGAGGAGGAGATGTAGGGGGTGCAGCACTGTGGAAAGCACAGGTAGGATGGTAGACAAAGATGAGGAGGAGATGTAGGGGGTGCAGCACTGTGGAGAGCGCAGGTAGGATGGTAGACATAGATGCGGAGGAGATGTAAGGGGTGCAGCACTGTGGAACGCTGGTAGACAGAGATAAGGAGGAGATGTAGGAGGTGCAGCACTGTGGAGAGCACGGTGGGATGGTAGACAGAGATGAGGAGGAGATGTAAGGTGGGTGTAGCACTGTGGATAGCATGGGTAGGGTGGTAGACAGAGATAAGAGGAGATGTTTGGGGGTGCAGCACTGTGGAAAACACAGGTAGGATGGTAGACAGAGATGAGGAGGAGATGTAGGAGGTGCAGCACTGTGGAGAGCAGGAGTAGGATGGTAGACAGAGATGAAGAGGAGATGTAAGGGGTGCAGCACTGTGGAGCGCACGGGTAGGATGGTAGACATATATGCGGAGGAGATGTAGGAGGTACAGCATTTTGGAGAGCACGGGTACGTTGGTAGACAGAGATGAGGAGGAGATGTAAGGGGGGTGCAGCACTGTGGAGAACATGGATAGGATGGTAGACAGATGAGGAGGAGATGTAAGGGGGGTGCAGCACTGTGGAGAGCACGGGTAGGGTGGTAGACAGAGATAAGAGGAGATGTTTGGGGGTGCAGCACTGTGGAGAGCCCAGGTAGGGTGGTAGACAGAGATGAGGAGGAGATGTAAGGTGGGTGTAGCACTGTGGAGAACATGGATAGGATGGTAGACAGATGAGGAGGAGATGTAAGGGGGTGTAGCACTGTGGAGAGCACAGGTAGGATGGTAGACAGAGATAAGGGAGGAGATGTAGGGGGCACAGCACTGTGGAGAGCACGGGTAGTGTGGTAGACAGAGGTGAGGAGATGTAGGGGGTGCAGCACTGTGGAAAGCATGGGTAGTGTGGTAGACAGAGATGAGAGAGGAGATGTAGGGGGAGATGTAAAGGGGTGTGAAGCACTGTGGAGAGCATGGGTAGTGTGGTAGACAGAGATGAGAGAGGACGTATGGGGCGTGCAGCACTGCCGAGAGCATGGGTAGTGTGGTAGACAGAGATGAGGGAGATGTAAGGGGGGTGCAGCACAGTGGAGAGCACGGGTAGTGTGGTAGACAGGTGAGGAGATGTAGGGGGTGCAGCACTGTGGAAAGCATGGGTAGTGTGGTAGACCGAGATGAGGGAGGAGATGTAAGGGGTGCAGCACTGTGGAATCGCACGGGTAGGATGGTAGACATATATGCGGAGGAGATGTAGGAGGTACAGCATTTTGGAGAGCACGGGTACGTTGGTAGACAGAGATGAGGAGGAGATGTAGGGGGGGGGTGCAGCACTGTGGAGAACATGGATTGGATGGTAGACAGATGAGGAGGAGATGTAAGGGGGGTGCAGCACTGTGGAGAGCACGGGTAGGGTGGTAGACAGAGATAAGAGGAGATGTTTGGGGGTGCAGCACTGTGGAGAGCCCAGGTAGGGTGGTAGACAGAGATGAGGAGGAGATGTAGGAGGTGCAGCACTGTGGAGAGCATGGGTAGGATGGTAGACAGAGATGAGGAGGAGGAGATGTAAGGTGGGTGTAGTACTGTGGAGAACATGGATAGGATGGTAGACAGATGAGGAGGAGATGTAAGGGGGGTGCAGCACTGTGGAGAGCACAGGTAGGATGGTAGACAGAGATAAGGGAGGAGATGTAGGGGGCACAGCACTGTGGAGAGCACGGGTAGTGTGGTAGACAGAGGTGAGGAGATGTAGGGGGTGCAGCACTGTGGAAAGCATGGGTAGTGTGGTAGACAGAGATGAGAGAGGAGATGTAGGGGGAGATGTAAGGGGGTGTGAAGCACTGTGGAGAGCATGGGTAGTGTGGTAGATAGAGATGAGAGAGGACGTATGGGGCGTGCAGCACTGCTGAGAGCATGGGTAGTGTGGTAGACAGAGATGAGGGAGATGTAAGGGGGGTGCAGCACAGTGGAGAGCATGGGTAGTGTGGTAGACAGGTGAGGAGATGTAGGGGGTGCAGCACTGTGGAAAGCATGGGTAGTGTGGTAGACAGAGATGAGGGAGGAGATGTAAGGGGTGCAGCACTGTGGAGCGCACGGGTAGGATGGTAGACATATATGCGGAGGAGATGTAGGAGGTACAGCATTTTGGAGAGCACGGGTACGTTGGTAGACAGAGATGAGGAGGAGATGTAAGGGGGGTGCAGCACTGTGGAGAACATGGATAGGATGGTAGACAGATGAGGAGGAGATGTAAGGGGGGTGCAGCACTGTGGAGAGCACGGGTAGGGTGGTAGACAGAAATAAGAGGAGATGTTTGGGGGTGCAGCACTGTGGAGAGCCCAGGTAGGGTGGTAGACAGAGATGAGGAGGAGATGTAGGAGGTGCAGCACTGTGGAGAACATGGGTAGGATGGTAGACAGAGATGAGGAGGAGATGTAAGGTGGGTGTAGCACTGTGGAGAACATGGATAGGATGGTAGACAGATGAGGAGGAGATGTAAGGGGGGTGCAGCACTGTGGAGAGCAAGGGTAGGATGGTAGACAGAGATAAGGGAGGAGATGTAGGGGGCACAGCACTGTGGAGAGAACGGGTAGTGTGGTAGACAGAGGTGAGGAGATGTAGGGGGTGCAGCACTGTGGAAAGCATGGGTAGTGTGGTAGACAGAGATGATTTTTTCACATTAAACGGAATAACAACCGCACTCAACTTGAGTTCTGATGTGTTTGTTTTTATTTTTATGGCAACTTCACCAATTTGTGACGTTTCGGTCATAAGACCTTTATCAAACACTGTGATAATGAAAAAATATTTCTATAAATATACAATATAATGGCAACATCAAAATATATCATTACACCTTATTTCATCATATAGTATTTGCACTTTCTACAATGGAAAATATTCAGATGCAGGTACTAAGAAAATCAAACAATCCAGAAAGAAAATAAAAATAAGAAATACAAAATCAAAAAATAATAAAAGAAAACAGCTAATACAGCAATACAGACATGTTCATTTACATGAGTATATCAAGAGCATCAAAACGTGGCACTCCATATCTAGTAGATCGACATTAAGGATAATTATTCTATTAATAAATAGATATATTATAAATATATTAATATGCATAGATGAATAAATGAATAAATCTGCGATCCTTTGACATAGGTAGCTTTAACTACAGCTTAAGAACGACCTCTGTCCCAGACTGAAATTGACAGAGTAAAAAACGAAAATTATAAAAATTATAAAAACAAACAGATGCAATTGTGGCTATTTCTAATAGAACCGGGTGCCCCCATATAGACAAAACAACACTTACCAAGTTGCCGTAAGGAAGAAAAAACATAAGAGAGGTAGAGCTGATGGTGTATCCACACCCATATGAACGCTAAGGCTAGGTGGTGCATGTGCTGTAATATAGCCGGCCTGGGAGGAAATAGCCGAAATATAGCTGGAACGCATATCGCCTCGTCTACTAAGGTTAATGTAGCCTCTATGTATGTCCAGGGGGGGTACTATGTAATATCACTTGTGTTATGGAAAGAAAACACGTTGCTATAGGGGGCATAACTGCAGATACTATATTATCCACAAGATATCGCAAACCGGAAGTACGTTCCGGCCCCGACCGGAAGTTGCCGATGCGTTCCTCTCTCATTCTCTTTTTTTCCTTTTTCTCTGTTCTGTCCTTCCCTTCTTTCTCTGTTCTATCATTCCCCCCTTTTTTCTTTTTTTCTCCTTTTTCCAGCTTTTTACTTTTATTTTTAACAATAAATAAATTTTTCCCATATTCATTCTGCTACCTATTATAGTTGTAGTCTGTATATCCCAAATTAATACATTCCACATAATTCATTCCACATTGTTTAGTGACCCAAAAGCTCACCTTTAGGATAACAGATACTGGCCTATGTTTAACAGGATGATCGCATCCGATGCGTTCCAAGCTGGAACGCATCGGCAACTTCCGTTCGGGGCCGGAACATACTTCCGGTTTGCGATCTCTTGTGGATAATATAGTATCTGCAGTTATGCCCCCTATAGCAACGTTTTTTCTTTCCATAACACAAGTGATATTACATAGTACCCCCCCTGGACATACATAGAGGATACATTAACCTTAGTAGATGAGGCGATATGCGTTCCAGCTTGGAACGCATGGGCACTTCCGGTTTCGGCTATTTCCTCCCGGGCCGGCTATATTACAGCACATGCACCACCTAGCCTTAGCGTTCATATGGGTGTGGATACACCATCAGCTCTACCTCTCTTATGTTTTTTCTTCCTTACGGCAACTTGGTAAGTGTTGTTTTGTCTATATGGGGGCACCCGTTTCTATTAGAAATAGCCACAATTGCATCTGTTTGTTTTTATAATTTTTATAATTTTCGTTTTTTACTCTGTCAATTTCAGTCTGGGACAGAGGTCGTTCTTAAGCTGTAGTTAAAGCTACCTATGTCAAAGGATCGCAGATTTATTCATTTATTCATCTATGCATATTAATATATTTATAATATATCTATTTATTAATAGAATAATTATCCTTAATGTCGATCTACTAGATATGGAGTGCCACGTTTTGATGCTCTTGATATACTCATGTAAATGAACATGTCTGTATTGCTGTATTAGCTGTTTTCTTTAATTATTTTTTGATTTTGTATTTCTTATTTTTATTTTCTTTCTGGATTGTTTGATTTTCTTAGTACCTGCATCTGAATATTTTCCATTGTAGAAAGTGCAAATACCATATGATGAAATAAGGTGTAATGATATATTTTGATGTTGCCATTATATTGTATATTTATAGAAATATTTTTTCATTATCACAGTGTTTGATAAAGGTCTTATGACCGAAACGTCACAAATTGGTGAAGTTGCCATAAAAATAAAAACAAACACATCAGAACTCAAGTTGAGTGCGGTTGTTATTCCGTTTAATGTGTTAGTGTGGCTGGGAAGCCAACACAACCAGCACCACGACCTCAAGAGACACGAGTGCCACGTCTTATCTATACAAAGTAGACAGAGATGAGAGAGGAGATGTAGGGGGAGATGTAAGGGGGTGTGAAGCACTGTGGAGAGCATGGGTAGTGTGGTAGACAGAGATGAGAGAGGACGTATGGGGCGTGCAGCACTGCTGAGAGCATGGGTAGTGTGGTAGACAGAGATGAGGGAGATGTAAGGGGGGTGCAGCACTGTGGAGAGCACAGGTAGGATGGTAGACAGAGATAAGGGAGGAGATGTAGGGGGCACAGCACTGTGGAGAGCACGGGTAGTGTGGTAGACAGAGGTGAGGAGATGTAGGGGGTGCAGCACTGTGGAAAGCATGGGTAGTGTGGTAGACAGAGATGAGAGAGGAGATGTAGGGGGAGATGTAAAGGGGTGTGAAGCACTGTGGAGAGCATGGGTAGTGTGGTAGACAGAGATGAGAGAGGACGTATGGGGCGTGCAGCACTGCTGAGAGCATGGGTAGTGTGGTAGACAGAGATGAGGGAGATGTAAGGGGGGTGCAGCACAGTGGAGAGCACGGGTAGTGTGGTAGACAGGTGAGGAGATGTAGGGGGTGCAGCACTGTGGAAAGCATGGGTAGTGTGGTAGACAGAGATGAGGGAGGAGATGTAGGGGGAGATGTAAGGGTTGTGAAGAACTGTGGAGAGCATGGATAGGGTGGTAGACAGAGATGAGGAGATACAAGGGGGTGCAGCACTGTGGAAAGCATGAGTCGGTTGGTAGACAGAGATGAGGAGGAGATGTAGGCGGTGCAGCACTGTGGAGAGCATGGGTAGGATGGTAGACAGAGATGAGGAGGAGATGTAAGGTGGGTGCAGCATTGTGGAGAGCATGGATAGGATGGTCGACAGAGATAAAGAGATGTAAGGGGTGCAGCATTGTGGAGAGCACGGGTAGGGTGCTAGACTGAGATGAGATGCAGGGGGTGCAGCACTGTGGAGAGCATGGGTAGGGTGGTAGGCAGAGATGAGGGAGGAGGTGTTAGGGGGGTGCAGCACTGTGGAGAACATGGGTAGGATGGTAAACAGAGATGATGGAGTAGATGAAGGAGGTGCAGCACTGTGGAGAACATGGATAGGATGGTAGACAGAGATGAGGAGGAGATGTAGGGGGTGCAGCACTGAAGAATGAGATACCAATAGTAGTCGATACTATATGAACCTACACGGGGAAACCCCAATGGATTTCTAGTGCACCGCCTTAATGAGACTGTATGGTGTAAGGCAGAATTGTTTATATGCTGTATATTATTATTATTTTATAAACTCTATGGAAGAATTATTTTTATAATATATAGAGACAGTTTTTAATGTATGGCGGCAAATATTTAACTGCTGTATAGCAGCATTATTTGTTGTAAAGAGGTAATATTTTATATATTATGTGGAAGTATTATTTATATATTGTATGGTAGCATTTTACACACTGAAGTATATCCGTACTGCATGGAGACCATGTTCTAATTATTATAAGGAGAGTTTTTGCAGTTTTTTCTATACATTTGGCAGTAGTTTAATTTTGAGTAGCATTATTCTTTGTATGGCTGTAATGTTTTACGTATTATTTGGCAGAGTTATAGGGACAATTATTTCTGTTCTGTGTTGGCGGTATTATATAGCAGATACATTATGGTCACAGTTCTTCATATATAGTAAGGGTAGGGCTGCAGTAAACGATTATTTTAGTAATCGAGTATTTTATCGATTATTTTTTACGATGAATTGTTTAATCTACTAAGAAAAACCTTCCTAAAATAACGTATTGCTTTATAAAAACAATATTTTTATTCCTTACAGTGTTTTAGCAAATAATTGCACACACATAAGGCTTCTTTCATATCTGCAATATACTTTCTGTCAGAAGAACAGCCAGCCGGAATGTACCATATGGGGTATAGCTGGATACTGCCGGCTGCTGCAGCGATTGACTGTGAGGCCCCTTGCGTGTCCGGATTAGGTCCGGATGCGTTGCGTCTGCGATCAGGTAAAATAGTGCGAGTAGGCGCGCAATTGGAGTCCGTTTTGACTGTGATTGCGTTCCGATGTTCAGTTTTTATCCCGCGGGTGCAATGCGTTTTGTACACGCCTGATAAAAAACTGACTGTGGTACCCAGACCCGAACCTGGACTTCTTCACTGAAGTTTGGATTCGGTGTTCTGTAGATTTTATTATTTCCCCTTATAACATGGTTATAATAGCATACAGAATGCTTACTAAAATGTGGCTTATGGGGTTAAAAAAATAAATAAAAATAACTCACCTCATCCACTTGATCGCATAGCCCGCATCTTCTTCTTTCTTCTTCTTTCAGGACCTGCAAAAGGACCTTTGATGACGTAATCGTGCTCACAACGTGGTGAGCGCGTTGACGTCAGCGCGTGTCCTGCTGAATTAAGATAGAATTTTCTATAGATAGAAATTATATCTTCATTCAGCAGGACATGCGGCGACCTCACCACGGAGAAAACCAAAATTCCGGAACACTTGCATTGAAATGTATTAATGCCGGATCCAGCCCTAAGTGCCGGATCCGGTTTTGCGGTCTGCGCATGCGCAGACCTTTTAAAATGTGAAAAAGATGAATACCGGATCCATTTTTCCGGATGACACCAGAGAGACGGATCCGGTATTGCAATACATTTGTGAGACGGATCCGCATCCGGATCAGTCTACAAATAGTATCCGTTTGCATACAGATTGCCGGATCCCGGCGACGCTAGTGTGAAAGTACCCTAAGGCTTTCTGGCATTTTTAGAAGGCAAAAACAAAAACTATGTGGGAGAATAGATTTATCAAAAGTGGTGGAAAGGAAAACTGGCTTAGTTTCCCAATAGCAACCAATTCGATTTCACCTTTCATTTTCCAAAGGAGTTGTGAATAATGAAAGGTGGAATCTGATTGGTTGCTAAACCAGTTGACCTGATCAAACTACACCCCCCCCCCCCAAATCACATCTCAGCCACAGATAAGCCCCTCAGACTAGCAGCCCCTCCATGCCATGTCCCCCAGTGCCCCATGATGGCACTGCCATGAGCTCCTCTATGCCATCCAGATTGCCATGATGTCCCCCTTCCCCAGTGCCTCCTATGCCATCCACCATGTTCCCCAGTGCCATCAGACCAGCAGCCCCTTCATGCCATGTCCCCCAGTGCCCCCATGATAGCACTGCCATCAGCCCCTCCATACCATCCAGATTGCCATGATGTCCCCATTCCCCAGTGCCTCCTATGCCACCCACCATGTCCCTTACTCCCCCAATGCCATCAGATCAGCAGCCCCTCCATGCCATGTCCCCCAGTGCCCCAGGATGGCACTGCCATCAGCTCCTCTATGCCATCCAGATTGCCATGATGTCCCCCTTCCCCAGTGCCCTACTATGCCATCCACCATGTCCCCCAGTGCCATCAGATCAGCAGCCCCTTGAAGTCATGTCGCCCAGTGCCCCCATGATAGCACTGCCATCAGCCCCCCCATGCCATTCAGATTGCCATGATGTCCCCCTTCCCCAGTGCCTCCTATGCCATCCACAATCTCCCCAACTCCCCCAGTGCTATCAGATCAGCAGCCCCTCCATGCCATGTCCCCCAGTGCCCCCATGATGGCACTGCCATCAGCCCCTCCATGCCATCCAGATTGCCATGATGTATTGTCCCCCTTCCCCTGTGACTTCATGCAATCCACCATGTCCCCCATTCCCTCAGATCAGTCCCTCCATGCCAAATCACAGGTGTCCCCAATAACCCCTCTCCCCTCGTCCACACCAGTAACTTTATACATGCCAAATCACAGTTGCCCCCATTCCCCCCCTTCCCGCCGCTGCTAACTTTATACTTACCTTTCCTGGCAGTGCGGCGTGCGCTGACACATGGAGTCCGCAGGAGACGTGTCTTCATCCCAGAATGCACTGGGAGGGACCTGACGTCACAAACGGCGTCAGCCAGCAAGATGACATTGTGTGAAAGCAAGGCCCTGCAATGCCACGGAGCAGTGAGTGAGAAGCTTTATTTCACTCGCGCTCCGTGGTCATGTGATTTAAACGAATTAGCATCAAGGATTTTTTTCCCTCGATTACATTGATTAAATCGATGAGTCGTTTCAGCCCTAAGTAAGGGAGAGTAATATTTACTTGTACATACTGGATCTGATACTATATGGTTGCATTTATATATATGAACCTGTAGTAGATTTTAAATGCCGTATGCTGGCTTATGCAGCAGTTATGTATGCGCTTTATGGCAGAATTATTTCTGTACTGTTTTACAGAATACTATAAGTGGCCACATAATCCTGGTGTCGGGCTCCTCTGTCTATTTACGGACATGGGCCACATCCACTAATCGCAGTGCACCTAAGCGCTATTGTAAACCGTACCAAGCTTTGACACCAACTGGTACTTTTTTTTGTGCAAATTGCCACATCTAGTTTTAGAGCAATCCTCCGCTCCTAGCTTGGCCATGTGGGCGTGGCTTTGTGGTAAATGGGCGGGATCTAAGATGCACCAATTTGCACCAAAATTGTGCCTTTCTTCCATACAGATGTCACAAAGTATGACAACCAGTAGTGCCTGCACCGTCCAGCCTGAGCCGCTGTGATAAATCTGGTGCAGGTCTAGGGTAACGTCATGTACAGGTTTAGTAAATCTGCCCCATTCTCATTGCTTACTGTCTTTGTAGTGTGCTAACCACTGAGCCACTGTATATATTTTCCATGGGATATTTGTCTGTTACATCATAGTAATAATCTCTGGAAGGGATTAAAGGGGTTTCGCCATCACATACAATGGGGGATATCGCACTTCTGGGACCCGCACCTACAAGGAGAACGGAGCGTAGAGAGCTGTGGCTGGAGGCCCCCTGGTTTCCCAAGGTCCGGCCACCACCAAGCGCTCCTCGCCGCTCCTCCCATACATGTAAATGGAAGCGCACCAGACATGCGCCGCCCCCACTCCCATTCATTTCTATGGAGCCAACAGAAATAGCCTAGCTGGCTTGGTTATTTTCGGCGGCCCCATGGAAATGAATGGAGGGTGGCTGCGCATGCGCAGTGGCAAAACCCCTTTAAGGAATCGAGCCATTCATGAAATAGAGCTTTTCGTCTGTAAAAGGTTGTCCTTGCTTCTAAAGAAGCTCAACCCTGCCACTAGGGCTGGACAACTCACTTGGCCCTGACAATATCGCATCTGCGCCATTATTCTGGTGCAAGCAGAAGTTCTGCTTCCAATACCAGGGACTGTTCATGCGCCACTACCTGAGAGTGTACCGGCAGTAACTAGAAGTTGCACACCCAGTAGTTGAAGGAATAAATGTTGGTGCCCGTCCATCAGGTGTCCACTGTCACGAATCACCAATACCATAAAGTCTTTAGAGAGTAAGGAACGCCACTCCAAGGGTAATATTTCGATGTGAATAAAGGGAGTCATTTACTAACTATCTGTAACTGCTCACGCCGGATCTAAAAAAAGTAGGCATGTTGTGGGCAAGGAAGGGGCAGGCCGGCTGGCCTGTCTCATTTATCATTTTCTACACCTGTTTTAGGCGTAGAAAATGATGTATATGTAAGACAAAGAAGCAGACATAGATTTAGATAGGTGCTGGATGTGCCGAAAGTTACGTAAAGGCCGGCTTTTCTACATAAATTCGAGGGGTTTTATGACCGCCACAGTTTATTATATCCAGTTACATGAAACACAGTAAAGCAGCGACATTTTGGAGCAGAGCTGCCCTTTATCAAGCTGTGATAGGCAAAAACATCCGTGAGTAACCATTATATGGGGAGTACAATACGGAGCAGATGAAACGTACATATAAAAACCAAGGTCACAAATGTTGATGCTGACTGCAGTGCATTACATAATGGTACCGTACCACAAATACAATGGTGTGGAATATCCCCCGACACCAAAAAGACTAAACAAGGAGGTGGGGTAGGTAACCTTTATTAATCAATGAATCAGACGCTATAAGCAAAAATTGTAAAGAATGCAAATCTCCATAAATAAATGAGTTATATGAACAAATTGTCGACATCGGCAGGTCTTACCGGTTCGGTCGTTTCGATATCTCATCTATCCAGTAAGTTCCAGATGTCTGTATATTGTTGGGTTTTCTCCTATGTTTCAAGACGGGGTTAGGAGGGGGTTTGGCAGGGGATCCGATGGTGCTGAAAATCGAATCAAAGGGTGGTGTCACTAACCCTGCTATGCCCTATTGATTGATGGGGAATGGGGCCCTATGTCACCCTACCCTAACAACACAGAGCACCTGCCAAGATAGGGGCGACCCCATCTGGAACCTGACCCTCAAACGCCCAAATCCCTTTTAGTGTCCCTCATACACCACTCCCTACATGATGACATGTTTCATCCCGCAAGTTGAGAATCTTCAGGGGGCAACAGGTGACTGGTAGAGACTGTGGGGATTCGCTCTTGTAGACTGAACAAGCGGGTGCAGTATAGAGGCAAAGACACGTTTGTTACTCAAAAACTGCAGTGTTTATTCACACTAGTTGCAGGTTCACAGTATGACAGTCCATTTTCAGTATTGATGTTAGTTCACACCCAAAACAGTTCATACACAAAAACATTCACCTTTGATCCTGGGTGTTTAATCCACACCCGGCTGAATGCAAAGCCTTAGAAAGTCCACCTGTCTTCAGCTTTCAGCCCACACACAGGCCTCAGATCTCAGCAGAGTTTCAAATAGCTCCAGTGTCAGAGAGGAGTAATCCACCCACCTAACACTGCTGGCTGTTTTTTATAGGCCTGTCAAAACTCAGCCTGGACTGTGGGGAGTAGTCACCCACCTAGCACTTTGACTACTCTCAGTAAGAGTCATCCCGTATCAGCTATTTACAGTCATACTAGATAGCAAGGTGTCACACAGCAACTGCTACTGACACATGAAAACTGGCTCTTATTCCACCAAGGCCAGGAACCTCGGTGACACATACCTATTATCCACAATGATTCCTTGTACCTTCTCACATACCTCCCCCTTTGTTCATTCCTGAGGGGGTGAACACACGCCAGACAGGGCACTCTGGACATGGCATCCGCGTTACCCTGCAAGCGGCCTGCCCTATGTTCTACGGAGAACTTAAAGTTCTATAAGGACAGGAACCACCTGGTGGTATTTCTTTCCTGATTCCTTGTACCTTCTTACAAGACTCACATAACACACCGCAATACACGCAGGGCTAACCTTGGCCTCTCTGTTTTATGCACCATGAGAAGGGCCAATGTTTATTATTGACCAAGGTTTGCCCTTAGAACTGGTCCTTCAAAATACGGTGGGTTAGATGGATCCACAATTTCTGTCGTTCTAATCGCTCCCAGGAGGTCATGGTACTAGTTTGCAGTATAACTTTCTACAACTTAGATTAGATATCGAGGGGCATGCACCGCCACATCCCCATTGACTATAATAGCATCCAACAGGGATCTGGTGATTTTCCAGCATAAAGGAATATGCCAATGACCATTACCAATGCAATCTGGATGCCTGGAGATGCCTACAAAGGTAATAAACTTCTGGACATCAAAACCAAATGCAGGATGATTTTTTTGGGTGCTAAACAATCAACCCAACTCATTTTTAACACATATGATCAGCATCTCCAATGCACCAACTATTTTAGCGATCCATGACCCTGCTCTATACTATCCATCTGTGATACTTTCCAGCACTTTTTTGCTTCTTTTTACACACATGAGTTACTAAAACCAAAATTAGTATTTATGTACAAAGTACCACTTGCCCTAAACTGTCTATAACAATACCGGTTGTTTACAAGACTGCAGAACTGGACTTCACCTATAGATACCCACAGGCCAAACTGCACAACAACTGGATGATTGCAAGAAACATATGTGAGGCGTGTATCAGCTTTAGTAGGCAACAGTGCTCTGAGAGAAACTCTCCGGTAGCTAATAAGAACCTAACGATGAAGGACATCAGAGTCTGCCATCGCAGTTTATGGCAGATGGTGATGGCATAGATCTAGAGAGTGGATGATGAGTGAATAGAATGGGAGATAATGAGAAGTATATAGTACAGTGGCTCAAACCTCTTATATCACCTGGATACGGTGCACAACCCTTGCGGCCTACCCTTGGATCGCAGTTGAAAAAAAGAGATTAAATAGATGGATAAGGGGCACTCGGCTACCTGGAACCAATGGATAATCACTACACTTTGTAATTGTATTATAGTATAGTAAATTTAATCAATCAATGGTGGATACAATGAAATATAAAATAAGATTCAATTCCAACCACATAAAATCACACCAAATCACATTAAAAAGGCGCCATGTAAAATTGCATAAATTACACACTAAATAAAACACTAGAATAAAATGTACGAACAACTTGTGTTTGCAGAGAAAATAATGTTAAATATTAGTCCCGTTTCGGGGTCTGAACTTAGGAAGGGCTGATCACGTGACCGGAAAACACGGGCGCAAGCAGGAAGGTCCTGCATTCAACTCCGGCGTCTCGATCATATGAAGACTGGAGGATCGAACCATACCGTCTGGAGGGGTAATGTACTAAATAATTATACACACATGCCTATTGATGCCCTAACTGGACACGGTTGTTCCTAATGTACTGTTGTGCTTTTTCATAAGTGTAAACAGTTATATCTACTTATTTTAGTTATAATGGGTATTCATTGCCTTTAAGAGCGATGTTGATTTATATTCACTGTTTTGTATGGATTTTCATGTAGGCCAAAATAAGTCCATGAGAAGATTTCTGTGCCGTTCAAAAGCTAGTGTTATTGTAACAATATATTATACATTTAGAAAGTTAGAATATACACCGCACCTGCAGATTATGAGGCTTCATTTTTTTTCCTATCTGAACATGAATTCCACAGTGTGAGAATTGTCTAGATGTTCCTCAAAGTATATATTCATGTATCAAAGTTTGTGCCTCGGCCCTGAGACAAGGCCTCCGGATGTCAGAGGTGTGAAGTATTGAAAATATCAGGCATGTATGAGTTAACCCTTAATGGTATGATGCTTATTGCTTATACAACAGTGCCACCTAGATATGAGCAGTTAATACTACATCAGTAGCAAAATTGCATTCTGGGTAGTATTATGACATCATGCTCCTTATCAATGCACACATCCATCCAACAACGATTGGAAAGTTCCAAATTCGGAGGGCGTGTTCATCTGATAAGTTTTGGGTTAAGAAACCAGATACCAGGAAAGAAAAAAAGGAAAAGGAGAAAGAGGAAAAAAACATTTGGATTATAGATCTCTGGAGAATCATTTGGATTATCGGGAAAAACTCTTGAGAGCTGGCTGCCCCAAGACTCTGCACATCACTTGACCCTTGGGTAATGTATATTTTGTTTTATGTAGTATTGATCTAAATAAAATGGCTTGATACTTAGCCAGATACCTGCTCATTTGCGGACGTGTAACGTTAGTAGATACAGCAGCATTTTCTCTGATTTCAGTTACGATGCATATAACTGAATAAAGGGGACAATATTGGAGAAACTCTCTGTTGGGAATCGTTGTATTCCCTAGTTTGATATCAAGCCAATCATTTATACGTTTTGTTGCAATACTACCATTATCTGAGAGATTGGTCATCATTTTTGGGCGGAGCAAGGGATCGTATCTGTCATCTTCTTGATTGAGTTTTCCACATAATCCATTGATTGTATCTCTCTCACAAATTTAAAGCTGTATTGCATAATATTCTTGTGTTGGTTGAGTAGTGTTTTGTTAGTATCATATAGTGGTGAATTCTGGGTACTGCATATCATTGTATATTATTGAAATTTATGTTGATTAATTTTTGATTGTATTTTAAACTATTGTATAATAAACCATTTATATTTTTGCATAGACGCTTGTACCCTGTTTTACTGATTGCACAAAATAATCAGGTTCTCGATTGAACTCTTTTTGAGATGTTTATGTCCATTTTTTTTTTATATTTATATAAAGCATTTGCTTTATATACCCGACAGTACGGAGCCTGATGAAAGTAACGCAACTGGCGGAACGCTACACCAGAAATTGGGTAGTAGTTCATAACCATACATTGGGGGCTAATATCTATATCCTGCAGTCACATGTGCTGCTAACCCTCTATTATGGATCGCAATACTTACCATTGTGAATAACCATCTACACAAATGTGCTATTGGGGACTAAAATCCACTTGTCCATCACAATCATAAAATAAGCCAAACTGACTATGCTCTGCAATACAACCCAACAAGACAGCAAAGACAAGTAAAATAAAACAACAAACAGATAATACAGAATCACAGACAAATCCTCTTCCTCATCTTTTTTAGATCAAGGGACACATTATCCGTTGCAGACCCGAAACACTCAACCATCGACTACGCAACAACATTAGTTGACGACAAGTTGGTTATCAATTTGTTTTCTCGTCCCCTGACCCAAATAGAGAACAATTTACTTAGACGTGGTCTCTCATTTGTTCCCACTACGAGGTTTGATTTGTTCCGCTGGACCAAGGATCTGCACTTGTTTGCCCACAAGCTGAGGTGGCATAAGCACTTCAAGCTTAAAGACAAGAAGGAAAGTCGCGACCTGGGCATAACGGTGGAGATTCTTGGTGATGTCCAGCTTTTGTACAACTTGGACATCATGCCCACTAACTCTGAAGGAAAGGGTCCTTTCACGGACCTCAAAAATAGGAGCACCAAAATGCCCCCGATAGGGGAGGTCTCATGTATTGACGTCTTTTTAAAACAGACTATCGCTGAACTTTCTACTCTTAATTCCACCCCCATGAGGTTTAACTGCAGTAGGGAGGAGAGACATGCGCTTAAATTATTAGTAAGCGATAAGAGCATAACTATCAAACCCTCTGACAAAGGGGGGGAACGTCGTTGTCATGCATACCCCGGTATTCAGGGAAATGTGCCTAGCTATTCTTAATGATGAGGTCCTACTCAGTGATCCGACCCCGAGATTTCAAAGGGAGTTATGACAAATTCTAACAAGAGCCAGGACTGACCAATTGATCAGCAGTGATGAGTTTGAGTTTTTAAACCACTCCCTTCCAGTGGTGGCAACCTTCTACTGTTTACCGAAGGTCCACAAGGACACATTACCTATCAAGGGACACCCTATTGTCTCAGGGGTGGGGAGTCTCTCACAGAACATTGGCATCTATGTGGACCATATGCTTTGTCCGTTTGTACAATCTTTGCCCTCTTATGTTAGGGACACGGGGGAATCTACTGACTAAACTTGAGCATATATGTATAGAACCAGACTGGTTCCTAGCCTCAATTGACATTAATGCACTTTACTTTTCAATTCCTCATGACAAGGGTCTTGAAGCGACTGCACATTTTTTGAGAGCTAGGGGCTGCCAATTCTCCGCACACAACAAGTTTGGTCCTTGAATTACTGCATTTTGTCCTGACCAGCAATTTTTTCTTATTTGATGGCCGGACATCCCACCAGCTCAGGTCACTGCTATGGGCAGCTCGTGTGCGCCATCCTATGCGAACTTGCTCCTGGGCTGGTGGGAGGAGACAGTTGTGTTCGGGGATGCGCCCAGTTGGTACTCTGGACATATCGCACTTTGGTCCCGCTACATTGATGATATTTTTATTCTGTGGAATGGGACCGAAGGGGATTTCGATATGTGGGTTCACAAGCTCAACCACAACACCTTTAATCTCAGATTTACCTATACCATTGTGAGGAACCATCTTCCCTTCTTGGATATCTCTATTTCTAGAGATGGTAGTGGTGGCCTATGTCATGGAAATTTTTATACGCATAGGATTATTATAGTGGACTTTCTCTTTAGCTTAGGAATGTTATGTAGGTTTATTTTGTATATGCCTCCCTGTGTAAGGTCTGACCGGATTGCGATTATATTAGCGTGATCGGGTCAGTACGGTACAAGGGAAATTCTATAGATCAGCACTCGGGTTCCTACTCCCCCATGTGAAAGCCATCACCGTTGGTTTGAGGGGGATCTAATGGCTGCTGGCTCTGAGAGCAATGTTCTTAGTGAAAGCTACCAGCGGTTCCTCATCAGCAACGGTGGGGTATAGCACGCTGATGCCGGTCTCACTGAACCATGGGGGCCCCAACATGAAACATTTGTTGGTGGGGCTGGTGTCCATGTGAATGCTATATCACCTTTCTTGGTTGACCCTGTTTTAAAAGACCTTCCTCAGGGCCTGATACCCCTTTCAGAACCATGTCTAACAGGTTCACTTTGGGTCAGTAGTAGATTTGTACCGGATTAAATGGATGTTGTCTGATTAGGGCCATATCTGTTTAAGTAAAAGGCTGATTCATTTAGAAGCATTTGCACGTGTTCTGGGGTTGGTGGTGGATTGTGAGCATGTTTGAGCTCCACCTACGACACACTCAGGAAGTGTGCAAATGTGTACCTTTCAGTTCTGAAATGTATTCCTGTTGGTCAAGGAATGAGGTGGATTGTACCTGCCTATCTGTAATATTATTGGGCGGCCATGTGCCATGGAGAGCGGGGTTAGCCCAGTAAATGGTAAGTGATGGTGGTTTCTCATCTTCTTGTATCATCACTTCCTGTATGTTTGTTACATGAAGGAAGTGGTCGGGTGAGGGGCCTGCCCCTTTCTATTGTTACACCCTTTTGAGAGTAAGAAATAAAAGTGAAACAGACTGGGCTGGAAGGGAGGCAGTGCTCTGAAGAAACTCAACATTAAAACACCTTTATCTGAGTCTTTGAAGAGGTTTACCTTTCCTTTGTTTAAATCTAACACGCCAAACGGCACTTGCCAGACCCGTGCTTGACAGTGGGACACTGCCATGTTCGGTGCCCACTTCCCTGGATGTTTGCCATACGCCCCTCCAGGAGCATTATAAGTACTCTTTACTCTTCTCCACTTACTATTTGACGCATGTTGTGCGGGATCGGTTTCCTGACTGGGTCTGTCCCTGTATTTGTATATCTGTTTCAGGTGATACTTTGGAGCAACGCCATACGCCTCGCTGCAGTAGTAATTATACTTGCCCTAGTCTGCGGAGCAGTGCCATATGCCCCTTTTCAGCAGTTAGGCAGCTAGTCAAATATTAAGCCCTGTGTCCCTGATGATTCATGGTGTTTCTTAGCATGAACAGTTGGTTTTCTTGATATGTTCCTTTGATGAAACGCGTTGGGACACGCAAATATATCGTGGGCAATTTATTATATGTACAATTCCATTGACCTGATCAGGTATCCAGTTTAGCCTCTTGATACTTCCCTGTAGGGCCTTATAGGTATCCTTGTTTAAGGTGAGGTCCTGGACGGGGCCACCCCTTGCGGGGCACGGACCCCGTGTTAGGTCACTAGGGCTGGATAGGTCAAGTAGGGTGCAACAGGGACAGAATTCTCTCCCCGATGCTTCCCTACTGCCAAGACTGATGACCTGAGGACTTGATGCCTGTGATACCATTTGGAATCTGGTATTTAAAGCCTGCAAACCTGGAGTGACCGTCTCCTTTACCGACACTCCACACTGTGGAAATAGTGAGGTTTCTCAACCAAAACCGATAAGACCATTCCGTGTTTTGATATAGCGTCCTGCTTGTCCCAGCACTTGTTTACTGCACTCTGTGTGTTGTGTGTGACCCTGTTTATCACTGTGGTACATACCTAGAGTATTGTGTCTTGTTAAATCCAACATTATGGTTTGGGTCTCTCTTTCATATTAGAACCTAGTTTAGTGTGTCACCGATTTTTATTGTGTGGCACAACTGTTTAGGCCCTGCACTTGTTTGTCTGTTTATGTTTGTAAGGGGTTTCATTCTCCCGGTTAACCCCTTAAGGACCGGGCTCATTTTTACCTTAAGGACCAGGCCATTTTAACTTTCAAATGCTTTTACTTATCCAGGCCATTCTGAGATAGTTTTCTCGTCACATATTGTACTTCATGACACTGGTAAAATGGAGCAAAAAAAATACAAAATTTACAAAAAATCTGGAAAAATTTGCAAATTTCCAAGTTTCAATTTTTCTATTTATATAATACCTCCAAACATAGTTATTATTTTACATTCCCAATATGTCTACTTCATGTTTGGATCATTTTGGGAATGCCATTTTACTTTTTAGGGACGTTACAAGGCTTAGAAGTTTAGAAGCAAATCTTGAAATTTTTCTGAAATCTTTCAAAACCCACTTTTTAAGGACCAGTTCAGGTCTGAAGTCATTTTGTGAGGCTTACATAATAGAAACCACCCAAAAATGACCCCATTCTAGAAACTACATTATTTACAATTGGTCATTAGACCACTGATGTCTCGAGGTTAACACGTATTGATTTAGTACTAAAATATAACATTTATTACGTGCCCTTAAAATTAACTCGAACTGTATTAAAATTATCAGCTGTGCCTGCTATATCAATAGCTGTCATCTTGTCTATAAGGAATTACCACTAGAGGGCAACCATCAGTTATGACTGTGTATCCCTTTACAATGTTGTCACTTATAATCTTCTATACTGTGTTTGGGGCGCACTGTTATTTTCACAGTGCGCTGCCTCCTAACTGTGGTAACTCCTCTAGTGTTATTTTTTTCATATGTCACTTCATTGTTGGCAGGCTCGTGCTGGCTAAAACACACATAAATTCCTAACTGCCCCCCGACATGTTTCGCCAAATGCCTTGGCGTCTTCAGGGGTATGGGCAGTGACTGTGTTGGGGGCGGGCACGGGCGTTTTAAAACCTCCCTCCTTACGTCATACTGGCGCTAGCTACTCTGTATCTATTTTACTTTTGGGCCGGCTCAGTAGCCTATCACTATTAACTTCTCAGGAATCACGTGATAGTGGGCTGTCCTTCTCTTTAGTAACCAATGGTAATGCGACTGCGCTTTCCGTACCTGCGCATGGGCTTAGTGCTGGTCGCATGTGTAGTCCCTCATTGCGCATGTCCAGGCACTTGTACTCCAGTTTAATTTTCCCTGTTATTAGTGCGCATGCGTCGACTTATGGGCCGTCCCTCTCTTTTATGTCCATTAATAGTGCGACTGAGCTTTCCGTACCTGCGCATGGACTTAGTGCTGGCCGCATACATAGTCCCTCATTGCGCATGTCCAGGTACTTGTGCTCCGATTAAGCTTTCCCTACTAACAATGCACATACGTCGACTTATAAATTGGTTCATCATGTTCAGGACATGTTCTACAGGCGACCCAATTACTTTATGGACTTTATATTTATGCGTATTCGCTGCCGTTCTGTCACAATCTCATCTCTCTTATCTTATGAATTATTCCAGTCATTACTCCAATACGTGACAGAATTGCAGCTAATACGCTATTTACTTATAGGACTATATCTATTTCCCATAGCTACTTATTAGTACAGCTATAGGGTCTTCCCACTGTTTATGTCTTTCATCCCATTTATGAATTTAGCTGGGACTAGATGAAGTGATGGATTTCTCTCTCTTTTTATTTATTGATGTACATGCTCTCATATGTATA
The DNA here is from genome assembly GCF_014858855.1 of Bufo gargarizans. Classification (NCBI taxonomy): domain Eukaryota; kingdom Metazoa; phylum Chordata; class Amphibia; order Anura; family Bufonidae; genus Bufo; species Bufo gargarizans. Next base: position 31,223,797 of record NC_058085.1, on the reverse strand, counting down.
CTGTTGAGCCGGACTCAGATTCTCTGATTAATTATTCAAGGATTTTTATGTTTTTCTATGTGTTTTTGTATTTTTTTAGAGATTTCCAGAATGCTCAACCTCTCTAATTCTCCTTTCAAATGAGGCACTCTAGGTAAGTATATATATATATATATATATATATATATATATATATTCTTCACTTTTGGTATATTTTTACTCTCTTAAATTAACATTTTTGTTTTTATTCTTTTTTTAATAGGTACCTATTTTTTTGTTATTTTATACCTACTTATCTATAATTTTGTTATTTTATCTTTTATTGATATTTTAATATTTATTATAATAATCATTATTTGTCTGGAAATCCTTCCCATATAGTATGAAATGATTTTGCTTTTTCTCTTTATTTTTTTATATTTAGTATTATTTTAATAGATACCTATATTTTTGTTATTTTATACCTGCTTATATATAATTTTGTTTTGTTATTTTATCTTTTATTGATATTTTAATATTTATTATAATTATCATTATTTATCTGGAGATCTTTCCCATTTACTATGAAATGATTTTACTTTTTCTCTTTATTTTATATATTTTTTATTATTTGAAAATAGATACCTTAATATTTACTTACAGTACGGGTTTATCACAGCCAGTTGTCTGCCCTATTATTAACTAACGTATTGTTCTATAGTTAATTCTTCTCTACTGTATTTTAGTTTGTTATGAAAATTATTGGAATCTCTCATAGAAACGAAGTTTAAGTAAAGGCTTCATTTAGACCATGCGGGGCTAGGCTACCCAGGCGATATATCCAACGGGTTTCTTCCTGTTGTAGCCTCTTGTCCAGGTTACCCATTCTTGGGCCTAACTTGAGTTTTTGTATACCCCATACTTGTAAATTTTGACTATTTCCATTATGTTTGTTATGTATATGTCTTGAGAGGGGCGTATCGCTGATGGTATTAATAGTGCTGAGATGTTTAGAGATGCGCCTTCTTAATTCTTGTGTGGTTTTGCCCACATAGATTTTCGGACAGCTACATTGTATGGCATATATTACTCCCATTGATTTGCAGTTTATATATTCATTAATATAATATTTTTTATGGTCAACTGGATTGAGAAAATCTTTTTTTGGTATCATTTTTCCACAAAAACTGCAGTCGCAACAGGGGTACGACCCCACCGTCCGCAGCCAGGTAGATCTATCTTGTGCTCTACTAGGGGTGAAGTGACTATGCACTAATTTTTCTTTTATATTTTGTCCCCTCCTGTATGTAATAGCTGGCTTTGGGCTAATGATCTCCTGTAGTTCATCATCTGAGAGTAGTATATGCCAGTGTCGTCTTATGATACTACGTATCTTTTCGTTTTGTCCATCATAATTGCCTATACATCTTATTACATTCACTTCTCCGTCTCTGGACTGTTTACTGCTGTGGAGTAAAGCGGTTCTGTAAAGCGGTTTTCTTGGCCCGATTATATGCATAGTGTAGTTTTTTTTTTTTGGGATATCCTCTTGATAAGAATCTCTCATAGAGAAGCCTGCACTCTTGCTCAAACCCTTCAACTGTGGAACAATTCCGTTTTGCCCGAAGGTATTGTCCGATAGGAATTCCTTTTTTAAGGGTAGTGGGATGGTGACTTTGCCAGTGTAGTAAGTTGTTTGTAGAGGTAGGCTTCCTATATATGGTGGTTTTAACGCTGCCATCATCTTCCAGGGTAATGGTAAGGTCTAAAAAGTTTATTGTTCTCTTATTAATTTCAGCGGTAAATTTAAGGCCTAGCAAGTTCTCATTAAGTCCCTTGACAAACTCAAGGAAATGTGTTTCTGTGCTGTGTCTCCGTGCTGTCCCATAAAATTAAAATATCGTCTATAAAACGACCCCAATAAAGTATGTGATTTGTAAATTGATGATTTTCTTCTATAAATACTGTGCGTTCCTCCCACCACCCTAAAAATAAATTTGCAAAGTTAGGTGCACATGTCGTCCACATAGCGGTCCCAGTGATCTGTAAATAAAACTTACCATTAAATATAAAATAATTGTGTGTTAACAAAAATTGCAATAGTGACAATACAAAATTGGACATGCGCAATGAGGGACTATGTATGCGGCCAGCACTAAGTCCACGCGCAGGTACGGAAAGCGCAGTCGCACTATTAATGGACATAAAAGAGAGGGACTGCCCATAAGTCGACGCATGCGCACTAATAGCAGGGAAAATTAAACTGGACATGCGCAATGAGGGACTACACATGTGACCAGCACTAAGCCCATGCGCAGGTATGGAAAGCGCAGTCGCATTACCATTGGTTACTAAAGAGAAGGACAGCCCACTATCACGTGATTCCTGAGAAGTTAATAGTGATAGGCTACTGAGCCGGCCCAAAAGTAAAATAGATACAGAGTAGCTAGCGCCAGTATGACGTAAGGAGGGAGGTTTCAAAACGCCCGTGCCCGCCCCCAACACAGTCACTGCCCATACCCCTGAAGACGCCAAGGCATTTGGCGAAACATGTCGGGGGGCAGTTAGGAATTTATGTGTGTTTTAGCCAGCACGAGCCTGCCAACAATGAAGTGACATATGAATAAAATAAGACTAGAGGAGTTACCACAGTTAGGAGGCAGCGCACTGTGAAAATAACAGTGCGCCCCAAACACAGTATAGAAGATTATAAGTGACAACATTGTAAAGGGATACACAGTCATAACTGATGGTTGCCCTCTAGTGGTAATTCCTTATAGACAGATGACAGCTATTGATATAGCAGGCACAGCTGATAATTTTAATACAGTTCGAGTTAATTTTAAGGGCACGTAATAAATGTTATATTTTAGTACTAAATCAATACGTGTTAACCTCGAGACATCAGTGGTCTAACGACCAATTATAAATAATGTGATTGTACGTCTCAACACGTATTAATGGGGTCAAATGTAAATAAAGTAATTCTAGAAACTACACCCCTCAAGGTATTCAAAACTGATTTTACAAACGTTGTTAACCCTTTAAGTGTTCCACAAGAGTTAATGGCAAATTTTCCATTTTAATCAATTTTTTCCAGTAACAAAGCAAGGGTTAACAGCCAAACAAAACTCAATATTTATTGCCCTGATTCTGTAGTTTGCAGAAACACCCCATATGTGGTTGTAAACTGCTGTACGGGCACACGGCAGGGCACAGAAGGAAGAGAACGCCATATGGTTTTTGGAAGGCAGATTTTGCTGGACTGGTTTGTTTACACCATGTCCCATTTGAAGCCCCCCTGTTGCACCCCTACAGTAGAAACTCCAAAAAAGTGACCCCATTTTAGAAACTACGGGATAAGGTGGCAGTCTTGTTGGTACTACTTTAGGGTAAATATGATTTTTAGTTGCTATATATTATACTTTTTTTAGGCAAGGTAACAAAAAATTAAAAATTCAGAAATTTCATCTCCATTTGCCAATAACTCTTGTGGAACACCTAAAGGGTTAACAAAGTTTGTAAAATCAGTTCTGAATACCTTGGGGTGTAGTTTCTTAGATAGAGTCACTTTCTACTCCAGGAGTACATCAGGGGGGCTTCAAATGGGACATGGTGTCAAAAAACCAGTCCAGCGAAATCTGCCTTCCAAAAACCACATGGCGTTCCCTTCCTTCTGTGCCCTGCCGTTTGGCCATACAGCAGTTTACGACCACATATGGGGTGTTTCTGCAAACTACAGAAACAGGGCAATAAATATGGAGTCTTGTTTGGCTGTTAACCCTTGCTTTGTTACTGGAAAAATGGATTCAAATAGAAAATTTGCCCCAAAAATAGCTTTTTTTTTTTTTTTTTTTGCTATTTACAGCGTTGATCTGACAGGTTAGATCGTGTGCTATTTCTATAGAGCAGGTTGTTACGGACGTGACAATACCAAATATGACTAATTTTTGGGGGGGTTTGTTTCAGTTTTACATAATAAAGCATTTTTTTTTTTAAATGCTTTTTTTTAGTGTCTCCACATTCTGAAAGCCATATTTACTTATTTGTTTTGGGCAACTGTATTTTGTAGGGGCTAATTTTTTGCGGGATGAGATGGTGGTTTGATTGCTGATTAAAACCAGCTTTATGTCAAAGAAATCTATCTCTACAAGGTCTATAAATACACCTCAGTAATCCATGATGAGCTTGAAATCAGGAGATTAGTTTTGCTTAAGGGCCGCTTCACACGAGCGGATGCCGTGCGTGGCATCCGCTCCGTGAAAGAGTGCCAAGACCCGCTGCAGACTGCAGAGGCACGGAGCGGTAACATGACTGTTAATGCTCCGTGCCTCTCTGTGATCTCTTTACTACGAAATCACAGTGACAACTGTGATTTCGTAGTAAAGAGATCACAGAGAGGCACGGAGCATTAACAGTCATGTTACCGCTCCGTGCCTCTGCAGTCTGCAGCGGGTCTTGGCACTCTTTCACGGAGCGGATGCCACGCACGGCATCCGCTCGTGTGAAGCGGCCCTAATAGGGGCAAGGGCACCATTGAGTAGGACTATCTGTACACGTGTATGTACACGTTCCATGTTCCATCTTGGGTTTGGTTCAAGTTGTTACAAGCGAGTGCAGCTACTTTATAATTCTCCAGATGCAAAGGTGATAATAAACATTTGCTTGTTATCCAGCTTCAAACTTCACAGGGGCACTAAGAGTGATCACTTGCATTGATGCACTATTAACCATGACTGTCAAAAAATATTGTCACTTTGCCTGCATATCTCCCTGTATCTTCTTGGTCTGTCCATCAGAGGGGCACTTTGAAGCTACACTCACCTAAAGAATTATTAGGAACACCATACTAATACGGTGTCTTTTGCCTTCAGAACTGCCTTAATTCTACGTGGCATTGATTCAACAAGGTTCTGATAGCATTCTTTAGAAATGTTAGCCCATATTGATAGGATAGCATCTCTCCAGTTGATGGAGATTTGAGGGATGCACATCCAGGGCACAAAGCTCCCGTTCCACCACATCCCAAAGATGCTCTATTGGGTTGAGATCTGGTGACTGTGGGGGGGGGCCATTTTAGTACAGTGAACTCATTGTCATGTTCAAGAAACCAATTTGAAATGATTCGAGCTTTGTGACATGCTGCATTATCCTGCTGGAAGTAGCCATCAGAGGATGGGTACATGGTCGCCATGAAGGGATGGACATGGTCAGAAACAATGCTCAGGTAGCCCGTGGCATTTAAACGATGGCCAATTGACACTAAGGGGCCTAAAGTGTGCCCAGAAAACATCCCCCACACCATTACACCACCACCACCAGTCTGCACAGTGGTAACAAGTCATGATGGATACATGTTCTCATTCTGTTTACGCCAAATTCGAACTCTACCATTTGAATGTCTCAACAGAAATCGAGACTCATCAGACGAGGCAACATTTTTCCAGTCTTCAACCGTCCAATTTTGGTGAGCTTGTGCAAATTGTAGCCTCTTTTTCCTATTTGTAGTGGAGATAAGTGGTACCCGGTGGGGTCTTCTGCTGTTGTAGCCCATCCGCCTCAAGGTTGTGCGTGTTGTGGCTTCACAAATGCTTTGCTGCCTACCTCGGTTGTAACGAGTGGTTATTTCAGTCAACGTTGCTCTTCTATCAGCTTGATTCTGTCGGCCTATTCTCCTCTAAACTCTAGCATCAACAAGGCATTTTCGCCCACAGGACTGCCGCATACTGGATGTTTTTCCCTTTTCACACCATTCTTTGTAAACCCTAGAAATGGTTGTGCGTGAAAATCCCAGTAACTGAGCAGATTGTGAAATACTCAGACCAGCCCGTCAGGCACCAACAACCTTGCGACGCTAAAAATAGCTTAAATCACCTTTCTTTCCCATTCTGACATTCAGTTTGGAGTTCAGGAGATTGTCTTGACCAGGACCACAACCCTACATGCATTGAAGCAACTGCCATGTGATTGGTTTACTAGATAATCACATTAATGAGAAATAGAACAAGTGTTCCTTATAGTTCTTTAGGTGAGTGTAGATCTATATGCAGATTATTTATTTCTGTCCCACAGGAACACAGGTCCATCTCAGCGTAGCTATAAACATCATAGATCAATTTGGCCTTTTTTCTCATTTATTAATAGTTTGTTTATTTACTTGACATTAATAAACCTGACCTGTTAATGAGATACGGGAATAAATAGGCTTAAATAATGGCTAAGTAAAAGAGTGATTTGCCGAATAATAGCAGTACTAAAAGACATATATAGATACAACAGCAGTTATATAAATCTTGGTAAGTGTCACAGGGTGGAGTCCCGGGTATAAAGATATAGCGGAGGTTCCCCCCCTGAGCTGCCACCCGGTCCCCTGTCCCTGCCTACTTGCACCACCCACCCTAGGTGATGGGCCGCAACTTGGCGACAGTCCCTGACCTGAGTAAGTGCAAGCAGAGCGATAGAGACAGCAGGGAAGCGGACAGCCAATTAGAGGTTGCACTAGAGTGGACAGAGAGGTGGAACAAGCAAGGTACCACTAAAAACCGAAGGGCGAGGCGGGTCAACTAGCCGGGGTCAGTCCAGGAGGTCACAACAGTACAAGGGAAGAGGCAAAGACAAAATCCAAAAGCAAGCCGAGGTCAAAATCCGAGAGGTAGCGTCATGGTTCAGGGAGCAGGCACAAGCCTCTACACAGCCTCTAGCCAGCAGGTTGTCTGTATTTATAGTGGAGAGTGAGGGTCATGTGACGTGGCCAGCGTCACATGACCGACAGACAAACAAGTCGAGCACCGAGTGATCAGCTCGGCGCTCAAGGCAGACCTAGGAGCAGGGAGCCTCCCAGCTAGTAAGAAACGTTTGTCCAGCTCACCTATTCGGCATGTAATATCCCGTGTGCCCAGAGTCAAACCAGCAAGTTCCTGGACGTGTAGGAAAAATGAAATGAAAAAGACGATTCCGACAGTGTATTTTCTTCCCATAAAATCTTCCTCTTTATTAAATCACAGCATGTGCGGACAGTATCACAAACAAGCAGTTTACGCGTTTCGGAGACCTTCTCCTTAGTCGTAACCTAGCAAAAGCCGGCCTGGGAACGAGGCTGAACACAGATCTTCATTCCCGAAGCTAAGCAGCAGGTCTGCGGCTGATGGGAGACCGAGTGCGCCTTCGGCGCCCCGTTACAGTAAGCTTTTGTTATGTGTCAGTGCCCAAGAAAGTGGATAATGAAGAGATAAAGTAGCAAGTTCAAAAGACATCTTATCTAGTGTTTACTGTTTGTGACATGTAGGAAGTATTTATACCCTATAACCCACACTGGGATGGACACAGAATAATCCAGAAAATTGCTTGTGTGTCTTCATTCTAAACTGATGAATTAGGAATGTGGTATAGTTTATAACTGTTATCTGTTAACTGTAGTGAACAGTCATAAAGCAGACCAACCACTAATTTAACCCTTCCATGCCTGGGGAGGGGGGTCAAGTTAGTTAAAATGTTACCTTCTTCTAATGCTAGCTATACTCAAATCATATTTCCACATTCTAGATGCTTTTTTTTTTGTGGTTCCTGTGGTTGGGTTCAAAAAATAAAGGATAATAGAGTTGTAGTGAAGTTGAACCAACTTATGTATTGGGGAGCTCCTCTTGACATATGAGACAGTCCAAAGACAAAGTCTCACGGGGGGCGTGGCTTGCTCATGGCGGAGTAGGACGCAGGGAAGTGAAGCTCTCCCGCCATCTCCACATTATTAGCTATTCCAACAAGTCTACCTGCTTTTTCGTGGTTCTCGATGGGTCACAAAACTGCTAAGGGGTCGCAGGAGCCCGCACAGCAGTCGGAGGGTTCCGGAATACCAAAGTTTTTTGTCTCGCAGTCGAGCGTTACGGGGCCTACAGAGACGCCCAAGATGGTGACCGGGAGAAATCTACCCGCGGCAGTCGAAAACACAAGCCCGCCTTCTTCTCATGGGGAGCCCAGGAGACTGGGATATCCGTACTTATTTGCAAGCGTTGCCTACTAAGGATGACCTGGCGCAATCGGTGCAGAGGTTGGAGCAGACTTATCGGTCCGAGATGGAGACCCTCAAGGGGGAAATTAAGCACTTGGGCACCAGGGTGGAGGCCTCGGAGAAGGCGCAGGAGGCCTTCCACGACCAGCTGGAGGACCAGCATAAGGTACTGTCGGCTCATTCGCAGCAGATAACCCACCTGTTATCCCATGTGGACGACCTCGAGAACCGCCATCGCAGGAATAATCTGCGGATCCGAGGGGTGGCGGAGTCGGTCCCCATGTCTGAATTGGAAGCGACGATTCAAACCTTCTTCGGTTCTCTGCTAGGGGACTCTGTACAACTACCGGTGGAATTGGATCGTCTGCACAGGGCCTTAGGTCCTAAATCTAATGATGCCTCCAGACCGAGGGATATAGTGTGCAGGGTGCACTTCTTTAAGATAAAGGAAGATATTTTGAGAGCGGCCAGACAGGCGGTTATCCATTTCAGCTGCACACCAGGAAGGATGTGGACACAGGATGAGAACCTGCACACCAGGAAGGATGGCAGATCGGCGGTGTTCAAAGATCCAGAGGACCTACTCAAGTTTTTGGAGACTTTTGCACTTCCGCGAGTCTCACTGCCGGAGTGGCCGACAGTTCCGGGGCCTGCGCCATTACCCCAGAGGGAGAGGTGGTCTGAGGTCTCCCCAAGGGCCTCCAAACAGAGGAGATCGCCGTGACTTCGGACTCTATAGTCTGGGGGTTACTTAAATGTTACAGGGGCCGATTAGAGGGCCGCCGATGTGGGTTTCAGTTTTGTCCCATATAAATGTGGTTACAGCCAGTAGGCTGTCCTGTTATGTTCTTTCATGATGAGTTACTTAATGCCTAGGATTACGTGGGGAACAAGTGTTATGTTTATTTGGGGGTAAGCTGTTTCCTTTCAAGTACTCGACAGGAGGGTAGTAGGGCCACAAGGGTTAACTACTGTATATTAGAAGCAGGATGTATTTTTATAAAAAGGGCCATGTCCCCACTTGTAAAAATAGATACTTCCCCACATGGGCTCACAGTAATTATGCTGATTCTAAATCCAGGGGAGTTGCTATAGCCATTCACAAGGATGTGCCATGCTCCATTCTGAATTCTTGCCATGATGATCAAGGCCGTTACTTGTTCTTGAAAGTTAATATTGGCTCTAGATTAATGCTTCTTGCTAAGATGTATTGTCCCAATACAGGTCAGAGGGGTTTTGCAGATGTGGCCTTCCCAGAGTTGGAGGACTTTGCGGACGGCTTGCCGATTATATTGGGTGGAGACATTAATCTCCCTCTGGATGGTAAATTGGACACGTCATCAGGTGAGTCTTCAATTTCTCCTGGGGTGGTCCGGGGCTTCTAGAGACACCTACATTCGCTTCGTTTAGTGGATGTATGGCGGATTCTTCATCCGACAGTGAAAGACTTCATATTCTTCTCCATTGCTCATAATTCATATCACCGCCTAGACTATGTTTTTATTTCACACGAATTGTTAGATCTGCGCCTGACAGCGGCGATAGAGCCTATCCTCTTTTCTGACCATTCGCTGATGTGGGTTGCTCTGGGTTTGGGGGACCCCACCCGTACAAAGGGCTCTTGGAAGTTAAATGATAATGTGCTGAGGGATAGTGTGTGTGTGGCTGACATTAAAGCGGTTATTGAGGAGTTTGTGGAAGTTCACGAGGGGGATTCCTCTAGGTCTACAATTAAGTGGGAGGCTCTTAAATGTGTGATTAGGGGTCGCTTGATTTCTCACGCTTCCAGGCTAAAGAAGATGCGATCCATGCAGATTGTTGAACTGCTACAGAAAATGGCTACAGAGTTAGAAGGGGCGCCATAAGAAAAGCCTAGATTCAAAGGTTTATCAGGAGCTATGTGATGTCAGGAATGCCCTTGCGGAAACTCATTGACCAGAAATATTTAGGGGCCAGAGACAAACTTAAGCGTTTGTTTTATGGCTTAGGGGACAAAAGTGGCAGGCTCCTGGCGAGGACGTTGCGCCCGCGGATGGCCTCCGGTTACATTCTGTCTATCAACTGCAGAGTTGGTGGGAAGGTTCATGCTACTGGGGACATATTGAAGGAGTTTCAAGCTTACTATGAGAAACTGTATAGCTTGAACGGTAAATATGTGGATTTGGCACCTTAACTTAAAGTTCAAAAGATCAGACAATTCTTGTCAGGGTTGAAGGGGCCTAAACTGTTGAATGTGGATAGTGCAGACTTAGAGGGGGAAGTGACTGAACAGGAGATTAAGGGGGTCGTGAAACAGCTAGAAGTGGGTAAATGTCCAGGACCGGATGGGTTTACACCACGTTTTTATTTAAAAAAATTTAGACGAGGTGACAGGGCCCTTGAAGGATATGTGTAATTCTATTGATCAAGGCGATATGTTCCCGGCGCAGGCAGTGACGGCACACATCTGTGTAATCCCTAAACCAGGGAAGGACCCTTCGGTTTGTAGTAATTACCGACCAATTTCTTTAATTAACATTGATGTTAAGATATATGCTAAAATTTTGGCAAACAGACTAAAGGTTCATATTCCTTCTCTGGTTTACGCGGATCAAGTGGGGTTTGTACCTGGCAGGGAATCGAGAGACAATACTATTAGATCCCTAGCACATATTGCAAGGGCTACGGTCACTAAGATGCCTCTTTGTCTACTCTCAGTTGACGCAGAAAAGGCGTTTGACCGTTTAGATTGGGATTTCCTGAGAGAGACCTTAAAGGCGTTTGGTCTTGGCCCTAACATGTTGCTTAGGATAATGGCTCTTTACAATAAGCCAAGAGCCCAGGTGAGTGTGAATGGCGCGTTATATTCCCCGTTTGAGATCCACAACGGGAGCCGCCAGGGGTGCCCGCTATCCCCGCTGCTGTATATTCTGGTCATGGAGTTTCTTGCAAGGGCACTTAGAGCTAATGCGTCCATAAGAGGCCTTTATTTTGGAACACTAGAGTCTAAAATTGCCATTTACGCAGATGATCTATTGATATATTGCTCCGACCCAGTGGTTAGTTTACCGAATATTACGAAAGAGTTTTCTTTAATCCAAGATACTGAATGTCACGGTTCCGCACACCACTGTGCAATCCTTAAGACAGGCTTCTCCATTCCAATGGAGGACAGATTACATTTCATATCTGGGGTGTCTGTCCCAGCCCGTTTAGAGAACCTGTATCAGATGAATTTTACGTTACGCCATCTTTAGAATTAAGGCCAATTTTTTGGTGATTGGATTGTTCAGTGGATTGTTGAGGGGAATTATTGTGTAGTAGTAACATGTATACAAATGGACCATAACCATGTTTCATTGATGGTATAAAAGCTGCTGCTGTTTGCATCTTCAGTTATCCATATTGCTAAAAAGGTTAAAAAATCTGTATTTGGAAATCCCTGACTGAGCTTTAGATTTATGAAGTGATCTACCAGTTGACTACTTAATACTGGTATCAACACTGTGGATCATGATTGATTATAGAAGTGACGTGAAGGTGCAACATGTTGTTATCTCATAAAGGAACATAGCGGAACTTGATAAGCTATTCAACTCATCTTCCAATCCATACAAAAAGAGAGAGTTGTTTGTTTTACATTGGTTCATCTTCTTTTTATTCAGGTTCCTACAATATAAGATCTGCTCAGTGGATATCTTATATATAGGATCATTCTCCTGATTGACCCATCAAGGATGAATAGTGAAAGGGTCAAGATAGCAGAGACTATATTAAATCTTACCCTGGAGATACTATATCGCTTTACTGGAGAGGTGAGAGGTTCTGATGATGACCGAATTACATCATCTTATCTATGTTACTAACAGATGGACATGATTGGAGAGGTGAGGGACTCTGGAAATGTGTGGAGTGATATTTATTACTGTGTCTCTCCATAACCAGGAATACACTGTAGTGAAGAAGTCCTCGAGTGAGCACAGTCAGGACCCTGTGTCTGAAGTATGGGGAAGAACCCTGAGCCCAATCACAGGGCCTCCACTTCACCCCCTAATAAATGAGGAAATCAATAAAGAGAAGATCCTAGAACTCGCCAACAAGATGATTGAGCTGCTGACTGGAGAGGTGACACTGCTGGGAATGCTGGGACATTATATAGTAACACTATGAAGGGATCTGGGTAATGACTGTATCATGTTCTTAGGTTCCTATAAGGTGCCATGGAGTCTATTTCTCCATGGAAGAGTCAAAATGTTTAGAAGGAAACAAAGATCTGTACAAGGACGTCATGATGGAGGATCACCGGCCTCTCATATCATCAGGTAATAGACATGACTAAATACACACGTCCTCTCATTATTTGATTAATGAATTCAGTCTCTGGATGTTTTCTATAGTTAGATCCGGCAAGATAAAAACACAGGAGAGGCGGCACAGTCCTCTTGTTCTACAGCATGGTTCAGAAGAACATCACACTGTCCCACAGGATGATCAGGTAGATGGAGATAAGGTCTCATGAAATGTTCTCTATGATTTGTAGAAGATCTTGTGTTCAGGCTTGTTTTATCCTTCTCAAACATCCCACATGACCCCTCCAACCGTCTTCATTTACAGTATTTGTTTCTCAGGTTTTGGATCCAGATAAAGATCAGAAAATTATTAAGGCTACAGAGACATATGTGAAGGGTGAGCAGAGTATAGAAGACATTCCTACATATAACCGCCCAGGTGAGTAGTAACCACTAAATTAAGCAATGGAGACTCACAGACTTGATAGAGTCTACTCATTAACTTGATAGAACAACTTTATGTTGAATTTTTAGGCTCTATCTCAGGGGCGGACTGACAACTCATGGGATCCCCGGGCAGTACGAGATTATGGGGCCCCTGGGGCCCTGCCCACCCTCAAGCCACACCCACACACAGCCCCACCCACATATTGCGCCGCCCATATCACCTACACTTGGTACAGAATTTCTCTTCACTATGTTCAAAATAAATGTTTACTAATAAAAATAAAAAAATCACACCCTCCACCACAACACCACAAGCGTATCTCAGACTCAGTCTATCGCATAGCTCCACAGCAATGCAACTCACAGTAATGTGCAATGTGCAAGTACATCACAGATCACCTCAGCAATAAAATGCATAGAAAAGTGCACTGTGTGAGTACTGAAAGCTCTACAGCAATATAAGTCACAGGAATGTGCAGTTTGTGAGTGTATTACAGATCACCTCATCAATACAATAGACAGGAATGTGCAGTGTGTGAGTATATCATAGCCAACCCACTGCTTTCCCATAGGGGAGCATTGGGAGGCTATTGCGCATGCGCGGCTTCATAGAGATGCTTTAAATCAATGCATTTCTATGAGGAGTGTGAGGAATATTGATTATCATTTATTGGCAGCCCTGATTGTCATTTGATTCACCGTTTCAGTGTACATGCAAAATATGTTCCCACCCCCCAGCCATCTGATTGTCAGCTAGCAAGGGAGAAAGCCCCAGGGGTCCAGGCTTCCATGAGGCCCCAGGTGGATAAAGTCACACCTCAACCAGCCAGTTTGGAGGCAAGCTAATTCTGCAGGAAAACCCCCAGCAGGAGGTCCCAGCCCTTGCCCAAGATCAATGATGCCTCCCAGACAAGTTGGCACCTATATTTTATAATTATGAACCGTCCGTCCATCCCAGGCATAATTCAGTTATCTTTTTGCGATCCTGGGGCAAAGCCAAACATCTATGTGGCCTGGCTTGAGGCTAGGATGCCCGGGAGGGGAGATATACATATTTCCCCAAAGAAACCACATAGCGGCACCATGTGTGGACTCTAGTTGTAGCCGGAACAATATTCCTGCGACATTCTGGTCTGGGGCTATAGGCCCTAAGGGGTTTATTGGGTCATTTGCTGCCAGCACCAGAGAAGGAGAGGTGGACCCTTCCCATAGGTGGGGAGGGGAGCGGCCAGCTACAGGTCATAAGCCCATGCAAGCCAGCGGGCGGTGTCTTTTCTGAAGGGGGTCACATCGTGCCAGTGTGTTCAGAGAGACTGGGAACCAGCTGACCTCACTGCCCCCACATAACTACAGCCAAGGACTAGTCCACCATCATAACCCAAAGGAACTTTCCTCTTACCCGGTAACTGAGTCTTGCTCTGCTTAACCCTGTTGTACCTATAACACCTGTATTTGTAACCTCAGACCACTATGTATTCTCTGTGTATATTGTGTTATATCTAGTGTGCCCTTAAGGCGATTAAAAATATAATTTCATTTTGTGTATCTCGATCATAAATCCCAACGTCTGTGTTTCGGCATAGTTATAAGCTACCCCGGGTTGGTTTCTCACCCTATATAATCCCGTTAGCGGACCGGGCTTATATCAAACGAGAAGCTGGTGGCAGATTTCCTGGGCTGAGAAGGCGCTGTTTCACGGCAGCAGTGAAAAGGCTCTCTCAGCTTGTTGCCTCTCTGTGCCCGCGTGGATAGGAGGTGTCTGTGTAAACTGTACCAAGCTGACCTTACCTGCTCCTCTGAAGGGCGTAACGTCACGCTTTGGGTACCAAGTGACCATATTGCGTCTCGTGAGCTCGACGTAGATGACGTCAAGCGGGCAAGAGGTCTGGTATTTGTCACAAGGAGTGTTTAGCGTAAATGCCAGTGTTGCACGTTGTGTAACACTGGACTAGGAATCACCTCTAGTGGCCGTCTGATGAGTAAATACTGCCTTTTTTTCAGAAAAAGCTTGCAGAGACATGCTATAGCCACCAGAACTACTACGTTTAGCTGTTGTGGTTCTGGTGACTATAGCGTGCCTTAATATAGAGGGGGGAAAAAGAATCAGCACAAAAGTATCAAATAAAATGGCTGTATCATTACTCTAAAAATTAAAAAAGCACATAACTTTTTTTTTTTTTCACAATGTGCAGATAGTACTGTACCCCTCCATCCATCCCTCCCATTCCCTTCTCCATCCCCTCACCCCCTTCTCCAACCACCCAGCACCCTTACTCACATAAAACAAGTATTATATATAATATAACTTACAGTGATTTACTGTAAATACTGACAGTTCTGAAGACTCCAGCAGATTTAGGATCAGTGCTCTGGGCAGTGGGCAGCTGAGCTCAGGGCTGGAAGTGGGCACCGCTCTGCAGTTCAGGAAGGAGACCTATAAGACGCACCTAGGTTTTAGAGGGGGACAATAAAAAAAAAAAAAACATTTTTCATTACACCTCAGGTCAGACCACCAATCAAACCCCCAATGTTAATAAGACCTCAAATCAGCCCCGCAATCAGATCTCATCTCAGACCCAAATGTAAATGACCCCCAATCAGCCCCCACAATCAGCCCTCGTGCCTCTCAGCCCACATTATTATCCCTTATGCCTCTCATCAGCCCCCATTATATTCCCTTATGCCTCTCAACAGCCCCCATTATGACTCCCAGCCCCCATTATGCCTCTCAGCCCCCATTAAGCCGCTCTTAGCCCCCATTATGCCTATCAGGCCCCCCATTATGCCTCTCAGCCAGCCCCCACTATGCCTCTCAGCCAGCCCCCATTATGCCTCTCAGCCAGTTCCCATTATGCCTCTCAGCTAGCCCCCATTATGCCTCTTAGCCAGCCCTCATTATGTGCCTCTCATGCCCTTTTATGCCTCTCAGGCCCCCAATTATACCTCAGCTCCCAGCATCATGGCCATTATGCCCCCAGCACAGCAAAAATAAATGAAACACCTCTCCTGCTCACCGGCACCGCAATCTTCTTCCTACTGCTGTCGGCTGGCGCACACAGCGTGACGTGGTAGAGCGACTAACGCTGTGCACAGCCATGCACAGACAGGAAGTTCCGTTCCTTCCTGGTTCTCCGGTACTAATGGAAGCGCTCATTAGTATTCACGGTGAGTCCTTCAGTATGCGAGCCATGCCGCATAGAATCGGGACACACACAGAGCCGGCGGAGCGGAGGCACTGGCCAGCGGGGCCTGACGGGGCTCCCTAATGGCCACGGCCCTTGTTCCATGCCCGAATGGTCAGTCCGCCCCTGTCTTAAGTCAGTTTTTTTAGCTTTATATTTACCCATTCAGCCAAAATACAAATTAAATATGGGTGAAAATGTGATACTGTTGTATGCAATAACATGTGATATGCATTTAAATGTGGATTTACAGCAATGGACATGAACTATTAAATTTGAATGAGGCCTACAGGTCCTTCTCAAAAAATTAGCATATTGTGATAAAGTTCATTATTTTCTGTAATGTACTGATAAACATTAGACTTTCATATATTTTAGATTCATTACACACCAACTGAAGTAGTTCAAGCCTTTTATTGTTTTAATATTGATGATTTTGGCATACAGCTCATGAAAACCCAAAATTCCTATCTCAAAAAATTAGCATATCATGAAAAGGTTCTCTAAACGAGCTATTAACCTAATCATCTGAATCAACTAATTAACTCTAAACACCTGCTAAAGATTCCTGAGGCTTTTAAAAACTCCCAGCCTGGTTCATTACTCAAAACCGCAATCATGGGTAAGACTGCCGACCTGACTGCTGTCCAGAAGGCCATCATTGACACCCTCAAGCAAGAGGGTAAGACACAGAAAGAAATTTCTGAACGAATAGGCTGTTCCCAGAGTGCTGTATCATGGCACCTCAGTGGGAAGTCTGTGGGAAGGAAAAAGTGTGGCAGAAAACGCTGCACAACGAGAAGAGCTGACCGGACCCTGAGGAAGATTGTGGAGAAGGACCGATTCCAGACCTTGGGGGACCTGCGGAAGCAGTGGACTGAGTCTGGAGTAGAAACATCCAGAGCCACCGTGTACAGGCGTGTGCAGGAAATGGGCTACAGGTGCCGCATTCCCCAGGTCAAGCCACTTTTAAACCAGAAACAGCGGCAGAAGCGCCTGACCTGGGCTACAGAGAAGCAGCACTGGACTGTTGCATGTCATTCGGAAATCAAGGTGCCAGAGTCTGGAGGAAGACTGGGGAGAGGGAAATGCCAAAATGCCTGAAGTCCAGTGTCAAGTACCCACAGTCAGTGATGGCCTGGGGTGCCATGTCAGCTGCTGGTGTTGGTCCAGTGTTTTATCAAGGGCAGGGTCAATGCAGCTAGCTATCAGGAGATTTTGGAGCACTTCATGCTTCCATCTGCTGAAAAGCTTTATGGAGATGAAGATTTCATTTTTCAGCACGACCTGGCACCTGCTCACAGTGCCAAAACCACTGGTAAATGGTTTACTGACCATGGTATTACTGGGCTCAATTGGTCTGCCAACTCTCCTGACCTGAACCCCATAGAGAATCTGTGGGATATTGGGAAGAGAAAGTTGAGAGACGCAAGACCCAACACTCTGGATGAGCTTAAGGCCGCTATCGAAGCCTCCTGGGCCTCCATAACACCTCAGCAGTGCCACAGGCTGATTGCCTCCATGCCACGCCGCATTGAAGCAGTCATTTCTGCAAAAGGATTCCTGACCAAGTATTGAGTGCATAACTGAACATAATTATTTGAAGGTTGACTTTTTTTGTATTAAAAACACTTTTCTTTTATTGGTCGGATGAAATATGCTAATTTTTTGAGATAGGAAATTTGGGTTTTCATGAGCTGTATGCCAAAATCATCAATATTAAAACAATAAAAGGCTTGAACTACTTCAGTTGGTGTGTAATGAATCTAAAATATATGAAAGTCTAATGTTTATCAGTACATTACAGAAAATAATGAACTTTATCACAATATGCTAATTTTTTGAGAAGGACCTGTATTTCTTCTACTGCTGTCAGTACTAATGAGAAAAATAATGTTGTGACTAAGGATCGATTAGCTCCTGTTAGAGTCATGTTACTGTGTGCAACCGGAATACAGAACATGGAGTCATGCACCGATCAACCATAACATTAGAAACACTGACAGGTAAAGTGAATATAATTTATCTTATGACAATGGAACCTGTCATGCGGTGGCATATGTTAGGCGGCAAGCACTGTGCAGTCATTTCTTTAAATTGACGCAGATGATGTGAATAGAGGCAGGGGAAATGGACCAGGGTAAGAATCTGAGCAGCTTCAACAAGTGCTAAACTGTTATGGCTAGACAACTGGATCAGACCATCTCCAATCTGCAGGTCTTGTTGGGTGTTCTACTTAGTACCTACCAACAGTGGTCCAAGGAGGTAAACTAGTAAACTGACCACAGGTCATACATAATATGAATGTAAGAATATAGTGGTGAGAAAGAAATACAGAGTCACCATCTGGGACCACCACCAACAAACTCTAAATCTGCTGCCTATCTTCCTTCCCCACCCCAGATAATAGATCACCGGAGCTCCCTGTGAGGCCAGTTGAACTTGGCCAATCAGGCTCCATGTTATGTCTGTGAAGTAAGGCGGTAGAAAACAGGTGTGAGCTCTCAAGTACCAGAAGAGTAAAAGCAAAACAGAAGACAAGGGGTTATTCCAGAAAAAAGCCAAGAGAATCAGTAGAAACCTAATCAGTTAGATGAGAAGCAAATCTTGAAACAAGCCAACACCGGAAGGTCCAACAGAAATGCAGCACAGTTTTTTAGCAGACATCAGGAGCCAGAAAACCAAAAATCACAGGCACTGACAGACAGTCAGTGCCTGACTTAAATCCACCACCTAGCTTTGAGTTTGAGACTGAGCCAGAGACCTGATTGGCCAGTTAAACTCCATTAAAAAATGGATAATATAGATCAATGTAAAAATCTATGTGATATACTTTTTAAAAATTGTTAGCATTCTGAAGAAAACCATGCTTGTGTGGCCACATGCCTTGCAATTTGTGTGGAATGTTTTTTTCTAGAAATGCTATAAATATTAACCCCTTGTTGCCACAATACATTTTTGGGTGAAATTGAAAAAATAAATAAAATTCTGCTAATGTTTTAGGGTATCATTTTTATGTTGTTTTATGTGCCCTAAGACTGAAATGTTACCTCTTTATCCCATGGTCAGTTTGATTACAGAGATACCAAATTTATATGGTTTACTACTTTGTTCAAAAAATTGCCTCTCGTCACCTGTTTTCGCGGAGTACAATTTGGGATACATATAACTATTCACTTTTTTCAATTTGTTCTAGGGGCAAGATGACCCAAAAACGACAATTTGAGTGTTTTAATTTTTTTTCTGTTATGTCAAACACTATGCTGAGTACATATTTTTTGTCATATTTGACACAGTGATAGCAGTCATTCTTTATTGGTTGTTTGTGGAAAGGGGGGTGATTTGAATTTTCAGCCCTGTTATTTTTATATATTTGAATTTTACTTTCCCCTAGCAGACTTTAATATGCAGCCATTGGATTGTTGATACGATCCTCTGCAATACATTAGTGTTGCAGTCTATGGTGACTTTGATGTCTTCCTGTTAAGCCCATTACAAGGTCCCAGGCTTCCATAATAACCAATCAGCACCCAGTAATTTCAATGGGAAGTGTTTGGTTGGCAGGGAGATGAGGCCTTAGAGGGAGCTTTCCCTCCTAACTAATTATTCAGATACCATAGCCACTATTGACCAAGGCATCTGAGGAGTGAAGTGTCCATGATCACAGACATCTCCGATCACAGACATTGCTTGCCACATGCTATGATGGTGGCTGAGCTCCTGAGTTGGCACCATATTTTACCTCTCAATATACTCTGTACATGATGCTATGGGGTTAAAATAATTCTATGGTTATAGTATACAAAATAATAAAATCATTTTTATTCTTGGCAGATGACTGTGCCAGGAGCTCAGAGGGACATCTGATCTCTTCTGATTTTAAAACAGAGGATTGTGGTATCACAGAGGACACATACAAAGAAGATTCCATTATCCCAGATATACCCTTAGTTCTTCACAGCAAACACCTATCATCTGATCCTTTTAAACAGGTCCAATCTTCAGATTTATCACAGCAAAATAAAAGCCACAGAGAAGCAAAAACAAGGGAAAATCGATTTTTATGTATAGAATGTGGACAAGGTTTTCCCTATAGATCATCTCTTGTTATACATAAGAGAATTCACACGGGGGAGAAGCCATATTCATGTTCACACTGTGGTAAATGTTTCAATGTGGGATCAATTCTTGTTAAACATCAGAGAATTCACACGGGAGTAAAGCCTTTTCTATGTTCAGAATGTGGGAGAAGTTTTACTGAAAGAGCCGCTCTTATTACACATGAGAGAATTCACTCGGGGGCGAAGCCATTCTCGTGTTCGGAATGTGGAAAATGTTTTACCCAAAAATCAACTCTTGTTAAACATCAGAGAATTCACACAGGGGTAAGGCCATTTTTCTGTTCAGAATGTGGGAAGAGTTTTACTCAGAAATCAACGCTAGTTAAACATCAGAGACTTCACACAGGGGAGAAGCCATTTTCATGCCAAAAATGTGGGAAATGTTTCAAAGAGAAATCGACACTTGTTAAACATGAGAGAAATCACATAGGCTTGAGGCCATTTCCATGTTCAGAATGTGAGAAATGCTTTAACCAAAAATCTGATCTTGATAGACATCAAAGAATTCACACAGGGGAAAAGCCATTTTCATGTTCCAAATGCGGGAAATGTTATAGATTTAAGTCAGGTCTTGTTGCTCATCACAGGAGTCACACAGGGGAGAAGTCATTTTGATGTACCGTATGTGGAAAGTGTTAAAATTCACCGTAAATGTGCATCGATGAATCAGCAACAAGATTATAACTGTATTCTTTTTTTTAAAAGCTACAACTACAATCAGATAAGTCCCAGCAGTTTAACCTCTTAAATGTCACAGTAAAAAGTGATTGCAGCATCTAAAGTGTTTGACAGAGGGAAGATTTCCTCCAAAATTGGAATCTACAGAGTGTACGGTATACAGTGTACAGTATAATTATGTTTTATTAACGTTTATATTAAACAGCCCTCCCCAAAAAATAAATATGTTAACCTTTTTTTTTAGGCTACTTTCACATCTTTTATTTGGTTTCGGGTTTTGAGATTCAGCAGAGCATCTCAAAACTGGACCAAACCGGTTCAGTTTGATTTAACACATCAGGATGCGTCCGATCCGTTAGGACGAGGTGGTGTTAAATGAATGGAACAAACCGGATCTGTCACTAAAAACAATGTAAGTCAGTGGGTGACAGATACTTTTTATCTTTTAGGATCCCCCAAAAAATTTGGGATCCGACACCACTGGCTTACATTGTTTTTAGTGACAATCTGGTTTGTTCTATTTCAATGACTGAACACAAAACCACAGTTTGCATTGGTTTTGTGTCTGCTGGAACAGAATGCACCCCGAACAGAACATACCCCATTCACAATACATTGGCCCTAAACTGAACCCTTTTGGCCCGGTTTTGAGATCCTCTGCCGGATCTCAAAACCGGAATACCAAAACGCTGATGTGAAAGTAGCCTTAAAAAGTATGCATTTTTAAACACTATTTCACATTAAAAAAAAAGTGGTACTACTACAATCTTAACCACCTGTAGAACAAAAATACGAATGCAAGGTTCTCATTCCTCCAGGTCGTGGTATATCAGTAGTAGTAGTAAGTGAGAGGAACTGGACTTGTATTTTCTTTTGAAGCCATTTTGTTAGTTATCCGACTGGCTTTCTCAATAAGAATGACTCTGTCATTAAATACTAGCGACTTATGCTACCACTTACTAGTTTTATCTCCAGTGCTGTTGATTGCCACAGACAGCTGATTGGTGGGATGCTGGATCAGGACCCCACCAGTTTGATACTGATGACGTCTCTGGAGGATATTTCATTGAAGTCTGAAATGGGTGGGTTTTTAAGGGGTTCAATACAGTTTAGTGACATAGTACAAGATACAAATACAAAGTAAAGTCATAGAATAGAAAGGGAAAGCAATGCAGAGCACTAAATGATCATTAAAAATGTATGCAGATAGCTCACCTGTATATCAACCATGAGTATAGAATATTTCACATCAATGTATATTTCATAATTTGTGGTGGCCAATCATTAATAAAGATTTTTTTTTAAACTTATATTCTTGTGTCTGTGCCTATCGTACCTTATTCTTTTGATTTTAAGCTATTTTCTGAGAACCAATGGAGCTGAGTGAGAGCGGGTAGGCATTTTGGGGCAGATTGACTAAGACTAGCATTTCATACATTTCTGGTATCTCTTGAGAAAAGAGAACTATCTCGCTAGCACTAGCACTTGGAAGTGGCTCCCTATGAGTCACAATCTGATTTTTAACAAGCCTTGGGACAATAGCCTGGCCAGATATTCATCCATGGACAGCTGTTTTGGGTTGCTTGACCCTCAACAGTAAAGAGCAGTATTCTGGCTGGCTGGGTGTGATGGCTTGGATACAGTTTGAGCAGGGTACTGGCTCTCCTTAAGGAGACCAGCCTTGAGTAGAGACGTACCGCTATGGATGACTGATGATGGAACAGAGGAGGAGAAGAAGCATAATCATAAGCTGATGATAATAACAACAATCACCATATACTACTGGTGGTATCACGGTGGGGAGTAGGGGAAACTCCCCACTGTACAATGACGGGTAAGCGGGATATGCCACAAGGCCTTAATACCAGCATAAGGGGAGCAGGTCATCTCCTAACGCCACCCTCATCCTATCCCTGACCTCCTAACTAACACGACACGGATGAACCAGAGTCTCCCACAGGCCTAGCAACAGGTAAAACAACAACAGTACAATCATGTTTTAGAGCGGGTCCACCTGACCCCTAGTATATCACCACAACTGTAGGAATCCCCATTGAAACATAAACAGAAAAGACAGTGAGAAACCAAGAGGGTCGGCAGGTAAGATCCCAGAGACAGGAATATACCTGGATAACAAGCTCTGGGACACATAGCACTTACCTGCCAGAGCAACGGGAAGAAAGATGCTTACTGCCAAGACTTGTGGTTCACCCCTCAGCAGGTGGTCAACGCTGTACCCCGTATTAAGAACACAGAAGCCCCCTCACCAGAGGCACAACACCCAGGGTAACGCCTTCTATACATGACGGACATAAAACACCAACTGACCAGACATGTAACAACAAGACGAGACTCCACACCCTGAACATAAACCCACACCAAAAAAACACACAGGTAATGTAGGGGAACAAGAATGATAGAATGGGAAGACAAACTATGTACAACAAGGTGGCCCTCAAACTGGACAGATGAAAAAGTCCAGGAAGGCAGCATAACTCCAGCTCCACCAGAAGCTGAAGTAAACTCTGAACTCAGGCTCCAAACACCAGTACGATAAGAGCCAAGAGGCCACACCCAGCTCCACCTTGCTCACACCTTAACTCCATACACACCAGAAAAGGGAAGCAAACCAGATTCAAAGGGAAAGTGTCAAAACATGCTACAAACTACACATTGCCACCAGCAACAAGCATGCATGGCAAAAGTGTCATGGTCCACTACCACGAGACCACGACACAGCCGTGACAGGTGGATATGGCTTGGCTACTAGAATGATGAGGGGAAGAAGAAGAAAGGAGGACAGTCTTGTTCACAATGATGGACAGTTTGACTTTCTCACATGTACATCTGATGCCACTTCATGTTGAATGAGAACCACAGTTTCCAGAAGACTATGTATTATTCTCTGCCTGCAGAACTTGCACACTGCGATGATTTTGTCAGTCAGCAATGTAGAGAAAAATTCCCACATACTATAGGAGATGACCACACAGAGCCACCACCAGCAGCGCATGCAACATTTCTGCCACCACACACCACCACCCAAGCTCAACCTAGCCCACACCAACAGCGGCAGTGGCATCACCTGAACTCAGCTGACAACAGTCGAAGCAAATCTGTCCCAGTCAGGTGTTTTTTTATGTATTCGCTGTACATTGCATTGCGTAAAAAATAGACTTTCTGACCGATGGAGTTGCCTTCAACAGCGTTAAGGCCCCTTGCAGACGAGCGTGTCCGGATAAGGTCTGGATGCGTTGTGGGAAAATGCGCGATTTTTCTGCGCAAGTGCAAAACATTGTAATGCGTTTTGCACGTGTGTGAGAAAAATCGGCATGTTTGGTACCCAAACCCGAACTTCTTTACAGAAGTTCGGGTTCGGGTTCGGTGTTGTGTACAGTCGTGGCCAAAAGTTTTGAGAATTACATAAATATTGGAAATTGGAAAAGTTGCTGCTTAAGTTTTTATAATAGCAATTTGCATATACTCTAGAATGTTATGAAGAGTGATCAGATGAATTCCATAGTCCTTCTTTGCTATGAAAATTAACTTAATCCCAAAAAAACCTTTCCACTGCATTTCATTGCTGTCATTAAAGGACCTGCTGAGATCATTTCAGTAATCGTCTTGTTAACTCAGGTGAGAATTGTTGACGAGCACAAGGCTGGAGATCATTATGTCAGGCTGATTGGGTTAGAATGGCAGACTTGACCTGTTAAAAGGAGGGTGATGCTTGAAATCATTGTTCTTCCATTGTTAACCATGGTGACCTGCAAAGAAACGCGTGCAGCCATCATTGCATTGCATAAAAATGGCTTCACAGGCAAGGATATTGTGGCTACTAAGATTGCACCTCAATCAACACTTTATAGGATCATCAAGAACTTCAAGGAAAGAGGTTCAATTCTTGTTAAGAAGGCTTCAGGGCGTCCAAGAAAGTCCAGCAAGTGCCAGGATCATCTCCTAAAGAGGATTCAGCTGCGGGATCGGAGTGCCACCAGTGCAGAGCTTGCTCAGGAATGGCAGCAGGCAGGTGTGAGCGCATCTACACACACAGTGAGGCGAAGACTTTTGGAAGATGGCCTGGTGTCAAGAAGGGCAGCAAAGAAGCCACTTCTCTCCAAAAAAAACATCAGGGACAGATTGAGCTTCTGCAGAAAATATGGTGAATGGACTGCTGAGGACTGGGGCAAAGTCATATTCTCCGATGAAGCCTCTTTCCGATTGTTTGGGGCATCAGGAAAAAGGCTTGTCCGGAGAAGAAAAGGTGAGCGCTACCATCAGTCCTGTGTCATGCCAACAGTAAAGCATCCTGAGACCATTCATGTGTGGGGTTGCTTCTCATCCAAGGGAGTAGGCTCATTCACAATTTTGCCCAAAAGCACAGCCATGAATAAAGAATGGTACCAAAACACCCTCCAACAGCAACTTCTTCCAACAATCCAACAACAGTTTGGTGAAGAACAATGCATTTTCCAGCACGATGGAGCACCGTGCCATAAGGCAAAAGTGATAACTAAGTGGCTCGGGGACCAAAACATTGACATTTTGGGTCCATGGGCTGGAAACTCCCCAGATCTTAATCCCATTGAGATCTTGTGGTCAATTCTCAAGAGGCGGGTGGACAAACAAAAACCCACTAATTCTGACAAACTCCAAGAAGTGATTATGAAAGAATGCTATCAGTCAGGAATTGCCCAGAAGTCTTTGCATAAATGTCATGTAATTGTCGATAAAAGCCTTTGAAACGTACGATGTGCATGCAATTATATTTCACTACATCACAGAAACAACTGAAACAAAGATCTAAAAGCAGTTTAGCAGCAAACTTTGTGAAAACTAATATTTGTGTCATTCTCAAAACTTTTGGCCATGACTGTAGACTGTATTATTCCCCCTTATAACATGGTTATAAGGAAAAATAATAGCATTCTTAATACAGAATGCATAGTACAATAGGGTTGGAGGGGTTCAATTTTTTTTTAACTCACCTTAATCCACTTGCTCGCGCAGCCCGGCTTCTCTTCTGTCTTCTTCTTTGAGGAATAGGACCTTTGAGGACGTCACTGCGCTCATCACATGGTCCATCACATGATCCATCACATGATCCATCACCATGGTTCCGTTGCTGGGCCACTTTTACCAACTGGGGGGATGCCGCACTCCGGCCCCGGTTCCAGTTGGAACTATCTGATCCTATTAGAGACTTATTATCTCTACCATCCCCACCATCACTAGATGTGGCAATCCAGCAGGCAATCAACGCTGATCGCCGAATTCGGCAACGTCGTCTGGAGTGGGCTTCTCGCCAAGCCTCATCCAGTCTATCTCCAAAACCCAGTAAACCATCTGAGGAACCCATGGATCTGGGGTCCTCTCGTCTTACCAATACTGAGAGGGCTCGCCGACAAAAGGAGGGTCTTTGCCTATATTGTGGAGGAGTTGGACACCAGCTAAAGAGATGCCCATGTCACAACCAGACAGCTGAGAAGCTCTGACAGAGGCCTTTCAGAACCTCCTCCTTGAGTTCTCTTTGTTGTGCTGTTCAGTTCCTCATCTCGTTAGCCTCTCTCAGCTGTCATGGAGTTGGACTGATTGCATTCCTTTAAATTCCGCCCCATAATGCATTACTGGGCGTCTTATACTACTTCCTGGAGTGTGTGTGCATGCTGATCTTGTTTTCCTGTCTGCTACAAAGTTAAGTGCTGAACATTTATCTGTTATTTTCTGTTTGCTGGATCCCAGGTGACCCTGACTCCCTCCGTTTCTGGTGTAGGGAGTCGGTGGTCGTGTCCCCTCACTATTGTAGGGTGTTCAGGGGTTAGATAGTCGAGGTACGTGGATATGCAACCTTCCACCTCTGGGATCTTTGCATAGGCTGAGCAGCCAGGGAAAGTCTCAGGTCTTGTGCAGGGGTCTCCCTTTTGGTTCCTTAGCTTTGGATCCACTCAGTCATATATGCATGTTGCTTTGTCTTGTTTCCTGTACACCGTCCGTGACATTACAAGCCGCCAAAACCGTCTCAAGCATGGATCTGGTTTCACTTTTGGCTGAACGCTTCCAGGGTCTTTCATTGGAGGTAGCTGATCTCCGTAAGAATTTTTCTCAGCTTCAAGTGACCGGTTCAGCTTGCGTTCATGGAGTTTGTTCTGAGCCTAAGATCTCGCTCCCGGATACGTTCTCCGGGGGTAGTGAGAATTTTGTGCGTTTTAGAGAGGCTTGCAAACTCCATTTTCGCCTTCTTCCCCATTCCTCTGGTGATGAGGAACGGAGAGTGGGGATCATTATATCGCTGCTCAGGGGTAACGCTCAGTCCTGGGCCTTTTCGCTGCCGGAGGGGGCACGACCTCTCCGTTCAGTGGATGAATTCTTTTTAGCCCTGGGTCAGATATATGATGATCCGGATCGTATTGCTCTGGCTGTTATGGGACGTTGTGCACGCTGGGTGACAGGGATGGAGATCACCAAGCACTACATCCTGTAACGTTTCAGTAACTTTTTTGATGATCGCAAATTCGAATATATGAGATTTGGGACAATTTTTACAGGTCATTTGGGGCCATCTGTGAACGATTACAGATTTTTGCACTTGGTCGCAGCTTTTATAGACTACGTCTATTATGCCAGGGTAAACAATCCGCAGAAATATACTGCTAAGAATTTCGGAGATGGGCAGTTGATACTGGTTGGAATGATGCTGCACTCCGAAGTCAATTTTGCCATGGTCTTTCAGAGGGATTGAAAGATGCATTTGCCTTTCATGAGAGGCCTATTTCTTTGGACTCTGCTATGTCTCAGGCCGTTCGTATTGACAGGCGTCTTAGAGAGAGAGGAGAGATGTCCCCTTCCTGTCATACTCAGTCCCAGGACAGTGCAGCGGTCCCATTCTGTGCGCAGGGGTCTCAGTCGCTGTCAGCCCCTTCTGAGCAGGAGCCCATGCAGCTGGGGTTGATTGCTTCTGACAATAGAAGATTCAGCTTGCATGGGAGGGTTTGTTTTTGTTGTGGAGGTATAAATCATTTGGCAAATATTTGTCCCTCTAGGAGATTCAGGCAGTTTTCTGGGAGTAATAAAGAAACAAACAGGAAAAAATCTTTTAAAAATGTTCCGTCTGTTACTATTGGCAGGGTTGAGGCGGAAATTGAAGGTTTTCAGTTTGCTTGTAGTTCCCGTTTTGTCCTGCCGGCTAGGGTGGCGCTAGAGAGCAAGAACATTTTTTGTGAGATTTTTGTGGATAGTGGAGCAGCGGTCAATCTCATTGATAATCAATTTGCGATAACTCATGGTTTCCAGGTGCGCACTTTGGGAAAGGATATTCCGGTTTTTGCTATTGATTCCGCTCCACTTTCTCAGAAATAATTAAAGGGCATAGTTCACAATATCCGTTTAATTGTGAGTGATGCTCATGTTGAAGATGTGTCATGTTTCGTCCTTAGCGGTTTGCCTACTCCTCTAGTGTTGGGGCTACCCTGGCTCACTAAACATAACCCCACCATTGATTGGCAAGCGAGGCAAATAAATGGTTGGAGTGACTTTTGCAGAGAGAATTGCCTCACGACATCTGTTTCTGAGGTTGCTACTAAGACTGTACCACCTTTTCTCTCTGAATTTTCGGATGTCTTCTCTGAGAGTGGAGTTCAGGATTTGCCTCCGCACAGGGAGTACGATTGCCCTATTAATCTCACCCCAGGCGCCAAACTGCCTAAATCTCGTTTATACAATCTTTCCCAACCTGAGAGGATCGCTATGCGTGCTTATATCTCTGAGAGTCTGAGAAAAGGACACATACGACCCTCGAAGTCACCTGTTGCCGCTGGTTTTTTCTTTGTTAAGAAAAAAGATGGTTCTTTAAGACCTTGTCTGGATTTCAGGGAGCTGAACAGTATCACTATTCGTGACCCTTATCCGCTTCCTCTGATCCCGGACCTGTTTAACCAGGTTGTTGGGGCTAAAGTCTTTTCCAAATTAGATCTAAGAGGGGCATACAACCTGGTCAGGGTCAGAGAAGGAGACGAATGGAAGACGGCCTTCAATACCCCTGAGGGCCATTTTGAGAATTTGGTTATGCCTTTTGGTTTGATGAATGCCCCAGCCGTTTTTCAGCATTTCGTGAACAGCATTTTTTATCATTTGATGGGAAAATTTGTATTAGTGTATTTGGATGACATTTAGATTTTTTCTCCTGATTTCAAAACTCATAAGGAACATTTACGTCAAGTCTTGCTCATCCTGCGGGAGAATAAATTATATGCAAAACTGGAAAAATGTGTGTTTGCGGTTCCAGAAATTCAATTTCTGGGGTTTCTTCTCTCCGCTTCTGGTTTTCGCATGGACCCCGAGAAGGTCCGCGCTGTGCTTGAGTGGGAGCTTCCTGAGAATCAAAAGGCGCTGATGCGGTTTTTGGGCTTTGCCAATTATTACAGGAAGTTTATTTTGAATTATTCCTCTATTGTTAAACCACTCAGTGATATGACCAGAAAGGGGGTAGATTTTTCTTCTTGGTCAGTGGAGGCGCGTAAGGCTTTTTCTAATATCAAGGAGAGTTTTGCTTCCGCTCCCATCTTGGTGCAACCTGATATTTCTTTACCCTTCATAGTCGAGGTTGATGCTTCTGAGGTGGGTGTGGGGGCGGTCTTGTCTCAGGGTTCCTCTCCTGCCAAATGGCGACCGTGTGCCTTTTTCTCGAAAAAACTCTCCTCCGCAGAGAGAAATTACTATGTGGGAGATAGGGAATTGTTGGCCATCAAGTTGGCTTTTGAGGAATGGCGCCATTGGCTAGAGGGAGCCAGACACCCTATTACCGTATTTACTGACCATAAAAATCTGGCCTACTTGGAGTCAGCCAAGCGTCTAAACCCGAGACAGGCCAGATGGTCTTTGTTCTTTTCTAGGTTTAATTTTGTTGTCACGTTCCGCCCTGGAGTTAAGAATGTGAAGGCAGATGCCCTGTCACGTTGTTTTCCGGGAGGCGGGAATTTTGAAGACCCGGGTCCCATTTTGGCTGAAGGTGTGGTGGTCTCTGCTCACTTTTCTGAATTGGAGGCAGAGGTGCAGGCAGCCCAGTCAGAGGCTCCTGATCTTTGTCCTCCTGGGAGGTTGTTTGTGCCTCGCTTTAAGACACAAAATTTTTAAGGAACACCACGATACGGTCCTTGCTGGGCACCCGGGGGCAAGAGCCACACTGGATCTCATCGCTCGGAGATTCTGGTGGCCTGCGCTTCGTAAGTCGGTTGAGGGTTTTGTGGCAGCCTGCGAGACTTGCGCTCGTGCCATAGTCCCTCATTCACGGCCATCAGGTCCTCTCCTTCCCTTACCCATTCCTTCCCGTCCTTGGACACATCTGTCCATGGACTTTATAACGGACCTGCCTCGTTCCTCGGGGAAGACTGTGATTCTGGTGGTGGTGGACCGTTTTAGCAAAATGGTGCATTTCATCCCTTTTCCTGGTTTGCCCAATGCTAAGACGCTGGCGCAGGCATTTATTGATCACATTGTCAAATTGCACGGTATTCCTTCAGACATAGTCTCTGATAGGGGCACGCAGTTTGTTTCCAGATTCTGGAAGGCTTTCTGTTCTCGCCTGGGGGTTCGGTTGTCATTCTCTTCTGCTTTCCACCCGCAGTCAAATGGCCAGACAGAGCGCGTCAATCAGAATCTGGAGACATATCTGCGCTGTTTTGTGGCGGAGAATCAAGAGGATTGGTGTTCTTTTTTGTCCCTTGCTGAGTTTGCTTTAAATAACCGTCGTCAGGAGTCCTCTGATAAGTCACCATTTTTTGGTGCATATGGGTTTTATCCGCAGTTTGGGACTTTCTCGGGAGAGGGGTCTTCTGGTTTACCTGATGAGGACAGATTCTCCTCGTCTTTGTCATCTATTTGGCAAAAGATTCAGGATAATCTAAAGAGCATGAGTGAGAGATATAAGCGTGTGGCAGATAAGAGACGTGTGCTTGGTCCGGACCTGAATGTTGGTGATCTGGTGTGGTTGTCTACCAAGAATATCAAATTGAAGGTTCCCTCCTGGAAGTTGGGTCCTAGGTTTATTGGGCCTTACAAAATCCTGTCTGTCATCAATCCTGTTGCCTACCGTCTTGATCTTCCTCAGACTTGGAAGATCCATAATGTTTTTCATAAGTCCTTATTGAAACCTTATGTTCAACCCATTGTACCCTCGCCTTTGCCTCCTCCTCCGATTATGGTTGATGGGAATCTTGAATTTCAGGTCTCTAGGATTGTGGATTCTCGTCTTGTCCGCGGTTCACTTCAGTACCTTGTTCATTGGGAGGGTTATGGTCCTGAGGAGAGGATGTGGGTCCCAGTGACGGACATTAAGGCCTCTCGTCTCATCAGGGCTTTCCATAGGTCCCATCCTGAGAAGGTGGGCTCTGAGTGTCCGGAGTCCACTCGTAGAGGGAGGGGTACTGTCACAACCAGACAGCTGAGAAGCTCTGACAGAGGCCTTTCAGAACCTCCTCCTTGAGTTCTCTTTGTTGTGCTGTTCAGTTCCTCATCTCGTTAGCCTCAATCAGCTGTCATGGAGTTGGACTGATTGCATCCCTTTAAATTCTGCCTCATAATGCATTACTGGGCGGCTTATACTACTTCCTGGAGTGTGTGTGCATGCTGATCTTGTTTTCCTGTCTTCTACAAAGTTAAGTGCTGAACATTTATCTGTCATTTTCTGTTTGCTGGATCCCAGGTGACCCTGACTCCCTCCGTGTCTGGTGTAGGGAGCCGGTGGTCGTGTCCCCTCACTATTGTAGGGTGTTCAGGGGTTAGATAGTCGAGGTACGTGGATATGCAACCTTCCACCTCTGGGATCTTTGCATAGGCTGAGCAGCCAGGGAAAGTCTCAGGTCTTGTGCAGGGGTCTCCCTTTTGGTTCCTTAGCTTTGTATCCACTCAGTCATATATGCATGTTGCTTTGTCTTGTTTCCTGTACACCGTCCGTGACAGCCCATTACTCCTGCCGGGAAACGACAAAGCCTAGTGGGAATTGAGGAGAGCCCACTACTTAAAAGAAGTCTGCTTCTCATACCCATTTCTATTGAATGGCAAGAGAAGGACCATCCTTTTTCAGCTTTACTTGAGTCGGAAGCTGCCGGAAATTTTATCGACTAACCTGGTTCGATAGTTACAGATTCTAGTCGTTAAGCCGGAAGCAGCCATTTCCATCACTGCTGTGGACGGGTCTCCCCTTCAAGAAGGCCGGTTGTTGTGGATGAAACCCGGGTTGCAGGTAACGGTGTGGGCTGGTCACCGGGAGGTCTTAAACCTTTTAACCCTGGATATGCCATCCACTCCTGTGATTTTGGGTCTCCCCTGGTTGAGACTTCATAATCCATAAACCAGTAGTGGACTGGCGCTGCGGCCAAATTTGCCAGTGGAGTTCTGATTGCCTCACAAGGTGCACTGGCATCCACAGAAGTTCAGAGTGTGTTACCTAAACATTATCATCACTTCCAGGATGTGTTCAGCCCACAGGGGGCTGATGTCTTACCTCCTCATAGGCCATATGATTGTCCTATTGATTTGTTGGCAGGTACCATGCCACCCAGAGGACATCTGTATAATCTCACTGGACTTAAGATTCAGGCCCAGCGGGATTATACAAAAGAGAACCTCGATATGGGTTTCATTCGACCGTCTACTTCTCCCGCAGGAGTGGGATTCTTCTTCGTGGGGAAGAAAGACGGCGGATTGAGACCCTGTATCGATTTCCATGGCCTCAATCGGTACCCTCTTCCACTTATTGAGGACTTATTCTCTCAGGTGGTGGGATCCCGAGTCTTCACCAAACTCCATTTGCGGGGTGCATAGAATTTGGTACGCATTTTTTAAAGGTGACGAATAGAAGACCGCATTTAACACCAGGGACGGGTATTATGAGTATCTCGTAATGCCTTTGGGTCTCTGTAATGCCCCTGCGGTCTTCCAGGAGTTCATTAACCTTCCTGACGGTATTACCGAGCGTGACTCAGGGTTGATTTTCACTGCCAGGAACGGTAACCCCGAGTCACGCTCGGGGTAACATTGCAGAGTCCCTTCACCTTCTGTCGGCAATCCGGCAATGTCCTCCGCTTGTGTTCTGCCAGATCTCCATACCTTGCGAAAAGTCTATACCGGAAGTGATGCGGCCGCACCGGAAGTGACGCGGCCGCACAGGAATCAGCTGGAGGAGGGTGTGCGCAAGCGCACATCCACTGGCTTAGGAAAGAGTCGTTGCAGCACCGAGATAGAAATACTTTGTGCACTGCGCGTGCGCACTTAGGGGTATAGAGATTTTGCAGTGCACAATGTTGCATCAGATCTCCCTACCCCTGAGTGCACAGGTGCGCACAAATCATCAGTTGCAGTTCATCCTGATTTGATCTGACGATTTGTGCGTGCGCACTCAGGGGTAATCGCTAATTCTGCCAAAGGAAGGTATTTAACCCACAACTGTCGATTACCAGACAGGGGCGTAGCTAGAAATGACTGGGCCCCATAGCAAAAAAAATTGATGGGCCCCCCCCTCCCGGATCTCCCACCTCCACATA
Source organism: Bufo gargarizans (assembly GCF_014858855.1). Classification (NCBI taxonomy): domain Eukaryota; kingdom Metazoa; phylum Chordata; class Amphibia; order Anura; family Bufonidae; genus Bufo; species Bufo gargarizans. The sequence continues at coordinate 31,190,602 of NC_058085.1, read as the reverse complement.
CCTCTCAAACCTCCCACCCCTTCCAGAGCTCCCACCCAAACACCCCTCCAGGACCTCCCACCCCAACATCCCCATACCCCTCCTAGACCTCCCACCCCCACACCCATCCTAAATCTCCCACCGCCAGTCCCCAGATATAATTGTCCAGACATCAAGTGTCCTGCTCCCCCCTCCTGCCTATATAATGGTCCAGACATCCAGGTTCCTGCTTCCCCCCTACTCCCCATATATAATGGTCCAGACCTCCAGGATCCTGCTTCCCCCTACTCCTCATATATAATGGTCCATACCTCCAGGGTCCTGCTTCCCCCTCCTCCCTAAATATAATGGTCCAGACCTCCAGGGTGCTGCTCCCCCCTAAATAGAATGGTCCAGACCTCCAGTGTCCTGTTCCCCCCTATATAATGGTCCAGACCTCTAGGGTCCTGCTCCCCCTTCTTAAATATAATGGTCCAGACCTCCAGGGTCCTGCTCCCCCCTTCTCCTTAAATGTAATGGTCCAGACCTCCAGGGTCCTTCTCCCCCCTCCTCCCCAGATATAATGATCCAGACCTCGTGTCCTGTTCCCCCCTATATAATGGTCCAGACCAGATCTCCATGGTCCTGCCCCCCACTTCTCCTTAAATGTACTGGTCCAGACTTTCACGGTCCTGCTCCCCCCTTCTCCTTAAATGTATTGGTCCACACCTCCATGGTCCTGCTCCTCCCCAGATATAATGGTCCAGGACTCCAGAGTAAGTTTTACCAGTCCCAGAGTCAGCCAGCCCTCACCTCACAGCCAATTGAACGTCTGTGCGCCCACACTCCAGCAGCACGCAGCTTCGCTGTATGCTCCACCTCCTCCACTTCCGGCCAGTAGGACTGCTGCCCAGACTGGGAGCGGGACCACTCCCTCTCCTCACTGCAGGTATGCCTCTCTGCCTCCAGCTGCCGCCTATCGCACCGCCCACAGCCTGCAGGCCCTGCATATAGCTCTTTCTCTGTCTGTCCCGGAAGGGCCTGCGACCCCTGTAGCTACGCCACATGAATTTAAAAAAAAATCCTCAGCCGGCGGCCCGGGCCCCCAATGGCGTAGGGCCCCATAGCCATTGCTATGGCTGCTATGGTGATCCCTACGCCCATGTTACCAGAGACATATGAAATTGTTCCACAGACTGATTAAGTCGCTCCATCTGCCAGTTACTCTCAGGATGATAGGCAGAAGAGAAGGACAACGAGATTTGGCACCTCTGACAGATGTTGTTCTGCCTTAATTAGAGCCGTAAGATCTTGGGACACGGCTGCTAAAAAGACACTAGCTGGAAATATGGTTTCAGGCGGTGCGTCCGTGGGCTGGAACGCACAGAAACTCCGGGATAGGGCATCTGCCTTCACGGTCTTACTTCCTGGCCTGAAAGTGATGGTGAAAAACAATGCCCATCTGGCTTGATGGGGATTCAACCTCTTAGCAGACTCAAGAAACATCAGATTTTTGTGATCAGTAACAACGGTAACACAATGTTTAGCCCCCTCAAGAAAATTTCTCCACTCCACAAATGCCCATTTAATAGCCAGCAATTCGCGATTCCCCACATCATAATTTCTCTCAGTTGGAGATTTTTATTTTTGGGAAAAGAAGGCACAAGGCCTAAAATTGCTAAGGCTAGCGGGACCTTGAGGGATGGGCTGCACCTCAATGGGGAAGGGGCAGGAGTGTTGGGGGAGAAGACGGCTAGAAGGTTGGAGGATTGTTTAAACTAGGAACTGGGGGGAGGGTAATTACATTATAGGATGGGAAGATAGTGCAGATAGAGACCAGGGGCGAGGTAATGGGACTGGGGAAAGAATGGAAGGAGGGACTAGAACAGATCAGAAGTAAAGGTGTAGGGGAAAAAATATACAAACACCTCTTAATTGTATGTATACTAATGCCAGAAGCCTGACTATTAAAACTGGTGAACTAGAATTAATGATTAGAGATGTCGCGAACATAAAATTTTCCGTTCGCGAACGGCAAACGCGAAATTCCGCAAATGTTCGTTAACGGGCGAACCGCCATAGACTCCAATAGGCAGGCAAATTTTAAAACCCACAGGGACTCTTTCTGGCCACAATAGTGATGGAAAAGTTGTTTCAAGGGGACTAACGCCTGGACTGTGGCATGCCGGAGGGGGATCCATGGCAAAACTCCCATGGAAAATTACGTAGTTGACGCAGAGTCGGGTTTTAATCCATAAAGGGCATAAATTACCTAAGATTCCTAAATTGTTTGGAATAACGTGCTTTAAAACATCCAGTATGTGTATACGATCAGGTATGATGTTGTATCGATCAGGTAGTGCAAAGGTTACGCCCGCTTCACAGTGACAGACCAAACTCTGACAGACCAAACCCCCCATTTAACGCACCGCAAATAACCGCAAACAGTCCATTTGCACAACCTCAAACTCATTTGCACAAGGTTGGATACCAAGCTTAGTCATGTCCCCTTCCTTGTCCTCAATGACGTCATTGAAGGTTTCTTCCTCCACCCAGCCACGTACAACACCAAGGGTCCCCGAAAGGTGACAACAAGCCCCCTGGGATGCCTGCTGTGGTTGGTCCTCCACCTCCTCAAAGCCACCTTCCTCCTCTGACTCCTCTTCTTCAGACTCCTCTCTCTGCATTGCCGCAGGTCCAGCAATCGACGACGACAAGGCTGCTTCTGGTGGTGATGGTGACCCCAACTCTTCCTCTTTATGCTCATCTATGGCCTGATCCAGCACCCTTCGCAGGGCACGCTCCAGAAAAAATGCATATGGGATGAGATCGAGGATGTTGCCTTGGGTTTGACTGACCAGGTTTGTCACCTCCGCAAAAAGACGCATGCGCCTACAGCCATTGTGCATGATCGTTCAGTAACGCGGCCAGAAAATACCCAGCTCGGCAGAGGCTGTCCTTTTTTTTTTAAATAAAAAAAATATATCTGTTCTTAATCTCTGTTTTGTCCCCTATCAGGGGCCGGTGGAATAGATTTTAGGAACCGGGAAATGGAAACAGATGCTTGGTCGTTCCTCTTACTTCCAATTTGGGGCACTGCGCGTGCGCGTGCAATGTACTGTGCAATCCCAATATGAGTGGTATGTTAAGTAGTACTATTCCTATCAGTTTAATCCCTGTTATGTCCCCTATCAGGGGACGTGTATGGAATAGATTTTAGGAACCGGGAGACGGAAAAAGATGCTTGGTTGGTCCTGCTACTTTCAATTTGGGGCACTGCGCGTGTGCCTTGCAATGTACTGTGCTACCCTATATGAGTGGTATGTTAAGTAGTACTATTCCTATCAGTTTAATCCCTGTTACGTCCCCTATCAGGGGACGTGTATCGAATAGATTGTAGACAACCGCAAAGAGTTGTCAATTGTTGACACACTCATGACATAAATTTTATTCCTCTATGGGTCAATCTTGGTGTAGTGATGACTGTGCTCGTGGCGGTTTTTCAAAGCCTATGGAGGTAGTTCAGTGACAGTTAAGTGACCCAGAAAACAATGATTCTGCAGGGTGGGACTATTGTTGGCCTTGTAGGCTTTAATGATCACCTTAGATGATCACAAAGAAAATTCATGTTTTTTCTATGCAAAATTATACAGCCGATCGCTTTTGGTCTGTTCACAATGACCTTATCATCTGGGGTGTGCCAACATTGCTATTGCTAACACACTCATAGAGGTGATCGCTTTATTGTGATATGCAAGCCCCTTCTCCACAACAAGGTAACGATCACGAAGGGGAATTGACACATGTATGTGCCTTTTTTTGTTTTGTTTTTGCAGACACAGTGCAGCACCAGAGGCCAGAAAAATTAGGCATGTACACCTGCCAAAAAAAATCAGGTATTGTTGCAGCCGCTGCTGTCAAATGTATTGCCCACTGTTAGTCCCTTCGGGATCCATGCCTCATTCATCTTAATAAAGGTGAGGTAATCTAGACTTTTTTGACCTAGGCGACTTCTCTTCTCAGTGACCATACCTCCTGCTGCACTGAAGGTCCTTTCTGACAGGACACTTGAAGCGGGGCAGGCCATAAGTTCTATCGCAAATTGGGATAGCTCAGGCCACAGGTTAAGCCTGCACACCCAGTAGTCAAGGGGTTCATTGCTCCTCAGAGTGTCGATATCTGCAGTTAAGGCGAGGTAGTCTGCTACCTGTCGGTCGAGTCGTTCTCTGAGGGTGGACCCCGAAGGGCTGTGGCGATGCGTAGGACTTAAAAAGTTCTGCATGTCCTCCATCAACAACACGTCTGTAAAGCGTCCTGTCCTTGCCGTCGTGGTAGGAGGAGGATTACTTTCACCTCTTTCCCTGTTAGATTCCCGTTGTGCTGTGACATCACCTTTATACGCTGTGTAAAGCAAACTTTTTAACTTGTTTTGGAACTGCTGCATCCTTTCCGACTTCCGGTAATTCGGTAACATTTCAGCCACTTTCTGCTTATACCGGGGGTCTAGTAGCGTGGCCACCTAGTACAGGTCGTTCTCCTTCAGCCTTTTTATACGAGGGTCCCTCAACAGGCACGACAGCATGAAAGACCCCATTTGCACAAGGTTGGATGCCGAGCTACTCATGTCCCGTTCCTCGTCCTCACTGATCTCACTGAAGGTCTGTTCTTCCCCCCAGCCACGTACAACACCACGGGTACCAGATAGGTGACAACGAGCACCCTGGGATGCCTGCTATGGTTGGTCTTTCTCCTCTTCAAAGCCACATTCCTCCTCTGACTCCTCTTCCAGCGTTGCCGCAGGTCCAGCAAGCGATGCTGATAAGGCTGTTTCTGGTGGTGATGGTGACCACAACTCTTCCTCTTCACGCTCATCTATGGCCTGATCCAGCACTCTTCACAGGGCACGCTCCAGGAAGAAAACAAATGGGATGATGTTGCTGATGGTGCCTTCGGTGCAACTGACTAGGTTTGTCACCTCCTCAAAAGGACGCATGAGCCTACAGGCATTGCGCATGAGCGTCCAGTAACGTGGCCAAAAAATTCCCAGCTCCGCAGAGGCTGTCCTAGCACCCCGGTCATACAAATACTCGTTGACGGCTTTTTCTTGTTGGAGCAGGCGGTCGAACATTAGGAGTGTTGAATTCCAACGTGTCAGGCTGTCGCAAATCAAGCGCCTCACTGGCATGTTGTTTCGCCGCTGAATATCTGAAAAGTGCGTCATGGCCGTGTAGGAACGCCTGAAATGGCCACACACCTTCCTGGCCTGCTTGAGGATGTCCTGTAAGCCTGGGTACTTATGCACAAAGCATTGTACGATCAGATTCAACAAGATGCTGGACCAGGAGGAGAATGGTGGCTTTGAGTTTGTGTGCTGCTTGTACTCGTCATCATGTGTTGATCCCATAGGCGTTTGTGATGTGAGATCATGTGCCTTCGCAAAGCAGTTGTACCTAGGTGGGTGTTGGACTTCCCACGACTCAGTTTCTTTTGGCACAGGTTGCAAATGGCATCGCTGTTATCAGAGGCAGACACACAAAAAAACTCTGACACACTGCGCAGCTTTGCAATGACGGCATTCTGGTGGTGGCAACAGCATGCGTTGATTGGCGTGCTGTCTGTCTGACCCCGGGTGCCGATACATGCTGTCTGACTGTGCCACTAGCTCCTTGCGACGACCTCCCCCTGCTACCAACTCGTCTTCTCCTCCTCTCTGTCTCCCCATCTGAACTTTCCCCCTGTTCTTCTTCTCTTCGAGCGGGCACCCACGTGACATCCACGGACACATCGTCATCATCAACCGCTTCACTTGTATTTGACAACTCAGCAAAGGAAGCATCAGCAGGTACAACATCATCATCATCACATCGTACGTCCATGTGTGTAATGCTGCCTGACTGTGACATATCCATGTTATCTACATCCTCTGGCAATAATGGTTGCGCATCACTCATTTCTTCCAACTGATGTGTAAATAACTCCTCTGACAGATCAAGTGAAGCAGCTGTGGTGCTAGTGTTGGTGGTGGCGGCAGACGGGCAAATTTTAACTTGAGAGGTGCCCGAAGCTGAGTTGGAGGAGGATGGTGCGTCAAGGTTCCGAGAGGAAGCTGTAGAAGATTGGGTGTCCTGTGTTAGCCAGTCAACTATTTCCTCAGAACTTTTCGAGTTCAGGGTACGTGGCCTCTAAACACTGGGCATTATTTTAGGGCCAAAAGAAAAAATCACAGCACCACGACCACGACGGCCCCTGCGGGGTGGCCTGCCTCTGCCTGTCATTTTTTTTTAGATTAGTTGTACTATGCGTGCAAGCTACTGTGACACCAGATATGAGTGGTGTCACTGTGCACTGGCAGTAGTTGGCACACACGCTTGCAGGCTACTAACTGCAATTATATTACAGTCAAAATTGCAGTTTTTTTTAATGTAATCTACTGTGACATCAGATATGAGTGGTGACACTGTGCACTGGCAGTAGTTGGCACAGTACACACTGACGCTGCAGGTCTGACACACACGCTTGCAGGCAACTAACTGCAATTATATTACAGTCAAAATTGCATTTTTTTAAATGTAATTTACTGACATCAGATATGAGTGATGACACTGTGCACTGGCAGTAGTTGGCACAGTACACACTGACGCTGTAGGCCTGACACACACGCTTGCAGGCAACTAACTGCAATTATATTACAGTCAAAATTGCAGGTTTTTTTTCTACTGTGACACCAGATATGAGTGGTGGCACTGTACACTGGCAGTAGTTGGCACATATGCCGGCAATTATATTACAGTCAAAATTGTTTTTTAGTTTTTTTTTATGTAATCTAATGTGACACCAGATATGAGTGGTGGCACTGTGCACTGGCAGCAGTTGGCACAGTACACGATGACGCTGTAGGCCTGACACACACGCTTGCAGGCAACTAACTGCAATTATATTACAGTCAAAATTGCATTTTTTTTAAATGTAATTTACTGACATCAGATATGAGTGATGACACTGTGCACTGGCAGTAGTTGGCACAGTACACACTGACGCTGTAGGCCTGACACACACGCTTGCAGGCAACTAACTGCAATTATATTACAGTCAAAATTGCAGTTTTTTTTTTTTAAATGTAATCTACTGTGACACCAGATATAAAAAAAGATTAATCTACTGTGACACCAGATATGAGTGGTGGCACTGTGCACTGGCAGTAGTTGGCACAGTACACACTGATGCTGTAGACCTGACACACACGCTTTCAGCCAAGTAACTGCAATTATATTACAGTCAAAATTGCAGTTTTTTTTTTAAATGTAATCTACTGTGACACCAGATATGAGTGGTGGCACTGTACACTGGCAGTAGTTGGCACAGTACACACTGACGCTGTAGGCCTGACACACACGCTTGCAGGCAACTAACTGCAATTATATTACAGTCAAAATTGTTTTTTTTTTTTATGTAATCTACTGTGACACCAGATATGAGTGGTGGCACTGTGCACTGGCAGTAGTTGGCACAGTACACGCTGACGCTGTAGGCCTGACACACACGCTTGCAGGCAACTAACTGCAATTATATTACAGTCAAAATTGTTGTTGTTTTTTTTTTATGTAATCTACTGTGACACCAGATATGAGTGGTGTCACTGTGCATTGGCAGTAGTTGGCACACACACTTGCAGGCTACTAACTGCAATTATATTGCAGTCAAAATTGTTGTTGTTTTTTTTTTAATGTAATCTACTGTGACACCAGATATGAGTGGTGTCACTGTGCACTGTCAAAATTGTCAACAGTCAAAATTGTTGTTGTTTTTTTTTTATGTAATCTACTGTCACACCAGATATGAGTGGTTGCACTGTGCATTGGCAGTGGTTGGCACAGTACACGCTGACGCTGTAGGCCTGACACACACGCTTGCAGCCAAGTAACTGCAATTATATTACAGTCAAAATTGAATTTTTTATTTTTTTTATGTAATCTACTGTGACATCAGATATGAGTGGTGGCACTGTGCACTGGCAGTAGTTGTTTCATTTCCACTCCCCCAGTTCGACTCTGTGCCGGCTGAGGAAGTCCGCTGTGGAGTTGAGGGTCCCTTTCAGGTGCGTAGCTGTAATGGATAAGACCCTCTTTTCTGCCCACTCGAAGATTAGATCCGCTAAACTCTGAAGTTGAGGGTTCTTCGTCCCTCCTTGCCGTTTTATGTAACAGACTGTCGTCATATTTTCCAACAAGACTCTGACATGATGACCTATGAGGAGATGTTCTGTGGCTTTCAAAGACTCCCAAACTGCTTTCAGCTCTTTGTAGTTTGAGGATCTTAGGGCGTCTGTACTGGACCAGCTGTCCTGAAAGAATTGGTCTTTTGAATGAGCTCCCCAACCCCGGCTGCTTGCGTCCGTGATTATTAACTTGAGGTATCATATTCCAGGAAACCCCTTTTGACAGTTTTTTTGCTACCAACCACCAGGAGAGGGAGTCTACTGCTCTGTCTTAGAAAGCTATCCCGGAGAGATAGATGATCCTTGTCCCAGGTAGAGAGGACCTCTCCCTGGATAATTATTGAATGGAATTGGGCCCAAGGTACTGTCGCGATGCACGAGGTCATTAGGCCCAGAATCTGCATGGCCTCTCTCAGGGTCTGCTTTTCTTTTAATCTAAAGGTGTTTATTCTTTCTCTTATGTTGAGCTGTTTGTCGTGAGGAAGGAAAGAATGTTGAGCTACCGAGTCTAAGAGAGTTCCCAGGAACTTTTTCTTTGTTGCGGGTTGTAAATCCGATTTTTCGTGGTTTATCTTCCATCCCAGTACTATGAGCAAAGACAGAGTCTTTCTCTTGTGATTCTTTAACTCCTGTTCTGAATCTGCTACAAGTAGAAAGTAGTCTAGACAAGGGCGTAGCTATAGAGGGTGCTGAGGTAGCAGTCGCTACCGGGCCCAGGAGCCTGAGGGGGCCCAAAGACCCTTGTGCCATATAAGAAGACACCGGTGTTATGGAAAGTGCATGCTGGTCAAGTTACACCCCTGGCTGTAGGGAAGGTGTTAGGTCAAGAATTTGGCATGGTGCAGTTAAATTTTTTCTATTTTTGCCTCCCTGGCCACAAAGCACTGAGGGAAAGGGGAGCCCAAGCTGAAATCTTGCACAAGGGCTCATGACCCTTTAGCTACGTCTAGATATGGGATTATAGTCACCCGCCTCTGTTTTAGATAGGCCACTATCTCTGTCACTACCTTTGTGAAGATACGGGGGGCTGACGACATCCCAAACGGAAGGCACTGAAATTGATACTGCATTATCTTCCCTCCTTTCTTGATCGCAAATCTTAAGTACTGCTGAGACTGATGGTGAATGGGGATGTGGTAATAGGCATCCTTTAGATCCAGGGTGCACAGAAAGGCCCCTGGATTTATTAGTGGAATCATAGATCTTATTGACTTCATCTTGAAATGATAATGTGTTATCCATCTGTTTAAGAATTTTAGGTTGATGATGGTCCTTATTGATCCGTCTGGTTTTGTTATGAAAAATAGTTTTGAATAGGGACCCTTGAATTCCTGTGTAGGAGGGAACTGCACTATTGCCCCCAATTTCAATAGCTTTTGGACATCCACGTAAAGTTGATCCTGAAGCGAAACTGACTGGAAATCTGTAGTCTGAAACAGCTGTGGTGGGGGAAGCGAAACTCTATTCTGAACCCCTTCTGGATGGACTCCAGAATATACAGGTCCTTCTAAAAAAATTAGCATATTGTGATAAAGTTCATTATTTTCTGTAATGTACTGATAAACATTAGACTTTCATATATTTTAGATTCATTACACACAACTGAAGTAGTTCAAGCCTTTTATTGTTTTAATATTGATGATTTTGGCATACAGCTCATGAAAACCCAAAATTCCTATCTAAAAATATTAGCATATCATGAAAAGGTTCTCTAAACGAGCTATTAACCTAATCATCTGAATCAACTAATTAACTCTAAACACCTGCAAAAGATTCCTGAGGCTTTTAAAAACTCCCAGCCTGGTTCATTACTCAAAACCGCAATCATGGGTAAGACTGCCGACCTGACTGCTGTCCAGAAGGCCATCATTGACACCCTCAAGCAAGAGGGTAAGACACAGAAAGAAATTTCTGAACGAATAGGCTGTTCCCAGAGTGCTGTATCAAGGCACCTCAGTGGGAAGTCTGTGGGAAGGAAAAAGTGTGGCAGAAAACGCTGCACAACGAGAAGAGGTGACCGGACCCTGAGGAAGATTGTGGAGAAGGACCGATTCCATACCTTGGGGGACCTGCGGAAGCAGTGAACTGAGTCTGGAGTAGAAACATCCAGAGCCACCGTGTACAGGCGTGTGCAGGAAATGGGCTACAGGCGCCGCATTCCCCAGGTCAAGCCACTTTTGAACCAGAAACAGCGGCAGAACCGCCTGACCTGGGCTACAGAGAAGCAGCACTGGACTGTTGCTCAGTGGTCCAAAGTACTTTTTTCGGATGAAAGCAAATTTTGCATGTCATTCGGAAATCAAGGTGCCAGAGTCTGGAGGAAGACTGGGGAGAGGGAAATGCCAAAATGCCTGAAGTCCAGTGTCAAGTACCCACAGTCAGTGATGGTCTGGGGTGCCATGTCAGCTGCTGGTGTTGGTCCACTGTGTTTTATCATGGGCAGGGTCAATGCAGCTAGCTATCAGGAGATTTTGGAGCACTTCATGCTTCCATCTGCTGAAAAGCTTTATGGAGATGAAGATTTCATTTTTCAGCACGACCTGGCACCTGCTCACAGTGCCAAAACCACTGGTAAATGGTTTACTGACCATGGTATTACTGTGCTCAATTGGCCTGCCAACTCTCCTGACCTGAACCCCATAGACAATCTGTGGGATATTGGGAAGAGAAAGTTGAGAGACGCAAGACCCAACACTCTGGATGAGCTTAAGGCCGCTATCGAAGCATCCTGGGCCTCCATAACACCTCAGCAGTGCCACAGGCTGATTGCCTCCATGCCACGCCGCATTGAAGCAGTGATTTCTGCAAAAGGATTCCCGACCAAGTATTGAGTGCATAACTGAACATAATTATTTGAAGGTTGACTTTTTTTGTATTAAAAACACTTTTATTGGTCGGATGAAATATGCTAATTTTTTTAGATAGGAATTTGGGGTTTTTATGAGCTGTATGCCAAAATCATCAATATTAAAACAATAAAAGGCTTGAACTACTTCAGTTGTGTGTAATGAATCTAAAATATATGAAAGTCTAATGTTTATCAGTACATTACAGAAAATAATGAACTTTATCACAATATGCTAATTCTTTTTTTGAAGGACCTGTACTGATTCTTGGTTATTTGGATCCATTTTTCCCAAAAGAATTGGAGTCTACCCCTACTGGCCTGGCGTCATTGTCTTTCTGTTTTGGAATTGGGATTAAAGAGAAAGCCTCTGCCTTTTCCTCCTTTCGGGTAGCTCCATCTTCCCATTTTCCCTTTACTCTTAGAAGTGTTTTGGAAACTGCTGACCGGTTTACGAAAGGGCAATGGCTTCTTACTTTTATCCTCGGGGAATCCCTTCTTTTTATCTGCCGTCTTCTCCAGAATTTCATCTAATACCGGGCCGAAGAGGTGGGACCCTTTAAGAGGTATAGCGCCAAGTTTATTTTTAGAGGCTATATCCACTGACCAGGATTTTGGCCACAACGCTCTCCTAGCTGTATTAGTCAAGGAATCTGTTTTTGCTGCAAATCTTATGGATTCGGCTGAAGCGTCTGCCATAAAAGACGCGGCCAACTTAAATAAAGGTAGAGAACCCATGATCTCTTCCCTAGAGGTGTCCTGTTTAAGATGATCCTCCAGCTGATTCACCCATAAACACATAGATCTAGCTACCGAGGTAGCTGCGAGGTTAGTATTGATCGTGTTAGCGGACACCTCCCACGCTTTCTTGAGTAATCCATCAATCTTCTTATCCATCGGATCTTTTAATTGAGCCGAATCCTCAAATGGTAATGTGGTTCTCTTAACCACTTTCGCTACCTGGATATCAACTTTAGGGAACACATCACACAGTTTTGTATCCTCAGGGTTGAATAGCAATCTATTTATAAATTCACATGGTACATACAGCTTTCTATCTGCATCCGCCCACTCGTCAATTACTAAGTCCTTTAAAATTTCATTTACAGGGAACAATTTCTTTTTCTTTGCTTTTAACCCGCCGAACATTTCGTCTTGAACTGAGCGAGTCTTCCGCCCGCACGCCGACGGGAGGAGCGCAGGAGCCGCAGCTTAGCCCAGAGCTCCCAACCAGAGCGCAGCCTGCTGGTCAATCTTTGAATAGCATTGCTATTGAAATGTAATGCATTATAGAGATAATGCATTACATTTTAAAAGCAATCAAAATACTGTATATTATAGTCCCCTTGTGGGACTTTTAAGTAGTAAAAAAATTTGAAAAAAAATACACTTTTATTAACCGCCTCCGGACTGCCTGACGCAGGATCGCGGTCCGGAGGCGGCAGTGTGAGGCAGAGTCACGCATATACGCGTCATCCACGCTCACAGCCGGCCCGCGCATGCGCATTGCGGGCCGGCAAAAGTTAGAGGAGGGTTACATCATCAACCTGCCAGCCAATTATCATCGCTGGAAGGCTGATGATTTTTAAAAAAAACGAATCACAGGCCATTTAACACCTTATATTTATAAATATAAGGTGTTAAATGGCTTCCCTGCTCCTCTGCTGATTCTTTTGGTCAGTTGGTCTCAGCAGAGGAGCAGACATCACAGTGAGTACACCAAACAGCACACTTAGCCCCCAGATCACCCCCCTGCACCCCAATTAACCCCTTGATCGCCCCTGTCAATCACCTAGAAAAAAGGGAAAAAGGGAAAAAAGTGATAACTTTTTCACTGGTATTGACTGATAGTTTTAGGATAGTTTAGGCCCCTTGGTTAGGTAGTTTAGGGATCGGTTAGCGCCCAGCCCACCGCACCGCAGTCACTGATTCGCTGATTAGCGTATCGCTAATCAGCATTTCTACTGTTATAGTATCTGTAAGTTATCAGAACTGATCACAGTCAGATCTATAATAGTATTAGTGTCACCTTAGCTCGCCCTCCACCCAAAACGCAGTGTTTGCCCGATCAGGCCTGATCGGTTGCCCACACGTGCGTTCACCCACGCACGCCCCGCTGCAGTGACAAAATTTTTTCATTTTTTTGATCACTGCACATTCACTTTACAAGCGCTGCGGCGATAAAAAAAAATCATATTTTTTATCAACCGCAGCGGCCTCCGGTACTTTGCTAGCCTCCCCTTTGTAAGACAGACTTGCTTTTTTCTTGGGTAGTCTCAGGGAAAACCCCTAAATTTAGTTGCCCAAATGTCAAACAGGGGGTATTCTTCTGAAGAGGCCTACAGGCTTCTGACCCAGTCGGATGAGGAGTGGGAACCCTCATCTGACGAATCCAGCGGGTCAGAGTATGAACCTGTAGAAAGCAGTGGCAGTCTGACCCAAAGTTCGGACGAGGAGGTTGAGGTCCCTGATAGCACCAGGCGTACCCGGCCACGTGTTGCTACACCACAGGTTGCGCAGGATCCGCTTCAAGGGCAGCAGAGTGGGGCTGGCACTGTCGGATTACGTAGTGAGACATACACTAGCAGCGCAGCCCACCCTGGACCTAGTACCAGCACTGCCGTACAACATGGTGAAGTGGCGAGCACCAGAAGGGCAGTTGAAGCTGTGTGTGTATAATGTACAGTGCAGAGCTGTGTGTATAATGTACAGTGCAGAGCTGTGTGTGTATAATATACAGTGCAGAGCTGTGTGTATAATGTACAGTGCAGAGCTGTGTGTATAATGTACAGTGCAGAGCGGTGTGTATAGTGTACAGTGCAGAGCTGTGTGTACAATGTACAGTGCAGAGCTGTGTGTATAATATACAGTGCAGAGCTGTGTATATAATGTACAGTGCAGAGCTGTGTGTATAATGTACAGTGCAGAGCGGTGTGTATAGTGTACAGTGCAGAGCTGTGTGTACAATGTACAGTGCAGAGCTGTGTGTATAATATACAGTGCAGAGCTGTGTGTATAATGTACAGGGCAGAGCTGTGTGTGTATAATGTACGGTGCAGAGCTGTGTGTGTATTATGTACAGTGCAGAGCTATGTGTATAATGTACAGTGCAGAGCTGTGTATAATGTACAGTGCAGAGCTGTGTGTATAATGTACAGTGCAGAGCTGTGTGTGTATAATGTACAGCGCAGAGCTGTGTGTAGAATGTACAGTGCAGAGCAGTGTGTATAATGTACAGTGCAGAGCTGTGTGTTTAGAATGTACAGTGCAGAGCTGTGTGTGTATAAAGTACAGTGCAGAGCTGTGTGTTTAGAATGTACAGTGCAGAGCTGTGTGTGTATAATGTACAGTGCAGAGCTGTGTGTATATAATGTACAGTGCAGAGCTTTGCGTAATATACAGTGCAGAGCTGTGTATAATGTGCAGAGCTGTGTGTATAATGTACAGTGCAGAGCTGTGTGTGTATAATGTACAGTGCAGAGCTGTGTGTGTGCATAATGTACAGTGCAGAGCTGTGTGTATAATGTACAGTGCAGAGCTGTGTGTATAATGTACAGTGCAGAGCTTTGTGTGTATAATGTACAGAGCAGAGCTGTGTGTATAATGTACAGTGCAGAGCTGTGTGTGTATAATGTACAGTGCAGAGCTGTGTGTATAATGTACAGTGCAGAGCTGTGTATAATGTACAGTGCAGAGCTGTGTGTGTATAATGTACAGTGCAGAGCTGTGTGTATAATGTACAGTGCAGAGCTGTGTGTATAATGTACAGTGCAGAGCGGTGTGTATAGTGTACAGTGCAGAGCTGTGTGTACAATGTACAGTGCAGAGCTGTGTGTATAATATACAGTGCAGAGCTGTGTGTATAATGTACAGGGCAGAGCTGTGTGTGTATAATGTACGGTGCAGAGCTGTGTGTGTATTATGTACAGTGCAGAGCTATGTGTATAATGTACAGTGCAGAGCTGTGTATAATGTACAGTGCAGAGCTGTGTGTATAATGTACAGTGCAGAGCTGTGTGTGTATAATGTACAGCGCAGAGCTGTGTGTAGAATGTACAGTGCAGAGCAGTGTGTATAATGTACAGTGCAGAGCTGTGTGTTTAGAATGTACAGTGCAGAGCTGTGTGTGTATAAAGTACAGTGCAGAGCTGTGTGTTTAGAATGTACAGTGCAGAGCTGTGTGTGTATAATGTACAGTGCAGAGCTGTGTGTATATAATGTACAGTGCAGAGCTTTGCGTAATATACAGTGCAGAGCTGTGTATAATGTGCAGAGCTGTGTGTATAATGTACAGTGCAGAGCTGTGTGTGTATAATGTACAGTGCAGAGCTGTGTGTGCATAATGTACAGTGCAGAGCTGTGTGTATAATGTACAGTGCAGAGCTGTGTGTATAATGTACAGTGCAGAGCTTTGTGTGTATAATGTACAGAGCAGAGCTGTGTGTATAATGTACAGTGCAGAGCTGTGTGTGTATAATGTACAGTGCAGAGCTGTGTGTATAATGTACAGTGCAGAGCTGTGTATAATGTACAGTGCAGAGCTGTGTGTGTATAATGTACAGTGCAGAGCTGTGTGTATAATGTACAGTGCAGAGCTGTGTGTATAATGTACAGTGCAGAGCTTTGTGTGTATAATGTACAGAGCAGAGCTGTGTTTATAATGTACAGTGCAGAGCTGTGTGTGTATAATGTACAGTGCACAGCTGTGTGTGTATAATGTACAGTGCAGAGCTGTGTGTATAATGTACAATGCAGAGCTGTGTGTGTATAATGTACAGTGCAGAGCTGTGTGTATAATGTACAATGTAGAGCTGTGTGTGTATAATGTACAGTGCAGAGCTGTGTGTATAATGTACAGTGCAGAGCTGTGTGTATAATGTACAGTGCAGAGCTGTGTGTGTATAATGTACAGTGCAAAGCTGTGTGTATAATGTACAGTGCAGAGCTGTGTGTATAATGTACAGTGCAGAGCTGTGTGTATAATGTACAGTGCAGAGCTGTGTGTATAATGTACAGTGCAGAGCCGTGTGTGTATAATGTACAGTGCAGAGCTGTGTGTATAATGTACAGTGCAGTGCTGTGTGTATAATGTACAGTGCAGAGCTGTGTGTATAATGTACAGTGCAGAGCTGTGTATAATGTACAGTGCAGAGCTATGTGTATAATGTACAGTGCAGAGCTGTGTGTATAATGTACAGTGCAGAGCTGTGTATAATGTACAGTGCAGAGCTGTGTGTATAATGTACAGTGCAGAGCTGTGTGTATAATGTACAGTGCAGAGCTGTGTGTAGAATGTACAGTGCAGAGCAGTGTGTATAATGTACAGTGCAGAGCTTTGTGTGTATAATGTACAGTGCAGAGCTGTGTGTGTATAATGTACAGTGCAGAGCTGTGTGTAGAATGTACAGTGCAGAGCTGTGTGTGTATAATGTACAGTGCAGAGCTGTGTTTGTATAATGTACAGTGCAGAGCTGTGTGTATAATGTACAGTGCAGAGCTGTGTGTATAATGTACAGTGCAGAGCTGTGTGTATAATGTACAGTGCAGAGCTGTGTATAATGTACAGTGCAGAGCTGTGTGTATAATGTACAGTGCAGAGCTGTGTGTGTATAATGTACAGTGCAGAGCTGTGTGTAGAATGTACAGTGCAGAGCAGTGTGTATAATGTACAGTGCAGAGCTGTGTATGTATAATGTACAGTGCAGAGCTGTGTGTGTATAATGTACAGTGCAGAGCTGTGTGTAGAATGTACAGTGCAGAGCAGTGTGTATAATGTACAGTGCAGAGCTGTGTGTGTATAATGTACAGTGCAGAGCTGTGTGTAGAATGTACAGTGCAGAGCTGTGTGTGTATAATGTACAGTGCAGAGCTGTGTTTGTATAATGTACAGTGCAGAGCTGTGTGTATAATGTACAGTGCAGAACTGTGTGTGTATAATGTACAGTGCAGAGCTGTGTGTATAATGTACAGTGCAGAGCTGTGTGTATAATGTACAGTGCAGAGCTGTGTGTATAATGTACAGTGCAGAGCTATGTGTATAATGTACAGTGCAGAGCTGTGTATAATGTACAGTGCAGAGCTGTGTGTATAATGTACAGTGCAGAGCTGTGTATAATGTACAGTGCAGAGCTGTGTGTATAATGTACAGTGCAGAGCTGTGTGTGTATAATGTACAGTGCAGAGCTGTGTGTAGAATGTACAGTGCAGAGCAGTGTGTATAATGTACAGTGCAGAGCTGTGTGTGTATAATGTACAGTGCAGAGCTGTGTGTGTATAATGTACAGTGCAGAGCTGTGTGTAGAATGTACAGTGCAGAGCAGTGTGTATAATGTACAGTGCAGAGCTGTGTATGTATAATGTACAGTGCAGAGCTGTGTGTTTAGAATGTACAGTGCAATATACCTTCCAACTTCAAAATATATAAAGAGAGACAAGTGACATCATTATGAAGGAACCACATAAAACTCCTTCAGCAGAACCACCATGAATCTGACTCCTCCCACACAGGATCACATGGCCGTGACATCATGAACGGTCCTTTACCTCCTAACCTAGAATATGACTCCTCCCACAAATAATCACATGGCCGTGACATCATAAAAGGTCCTTTACCTCCTCAACTAGAATCTGGCCCCTCCCACACAGGATCACATGGCCGTGACAACATGAAAGGTCCTTTAACTCCTCCTGCCGCACAATCTGTTGTCTAACTCCTCCCCCATATGGTCACATGGACATGACATCATGAAAGGTCCTTTAGCCCACTAGTCTCCCCCATACGTGTATTGTCCAGCGGTGCAGGTGGAGGTATGTGTACAGTCCCCGCCATTGTCTGTCAGGATTACTGGGGAGGGGATCAGTAAGGCTGTGGACGCCTTTCATCATTTCTTTATTGAATACTATATATTTTGTGCTAAAAACATTTTATTTTAATTGGATTTAAATAGAACTTGTCACCTCAAAAACGCACATAAAACCGCCAGCATTAGCTGATAGTAGCCCCCAGTCTGTTCATAATCATATGTTTGATCCGGTATTCTGATGCTCAATAGCCTAAAAAAGCAATATATTAAGTGCCATCAGCTCTATCTTGCCGGTCATCTCCAAGGATGATATACAGAGATGAGGAGGAGATATAAGAGGGGTGCAGCACTGGAGAGCACGGGTAGGATGGTAGACAGAGATTACGGAGGAGATATAAGAGGGGTACAGCACTGTGGAGAGCTCAGGTAGGACGGTAGACAGATAAAGAGGAGATGTAGGGGGTGCATCACTGTGGAGAGCACGGGTAGGGTGGTAGACAGAGATAAGGAGGAGATGTAAGGGGGGGTTCAGCACTGTGGAGAGCACGGGTAGGATGGGAGACAGAGATGAGAGAAGAGATGTAGGGGGTGCAGCACTGTGGAGAGCACGGGTAGGATGGGAGACAGAGATGAGGAGGAGCTGTAGGGGGTGCAGCACTATGGAGAGCCCGGGTAGGGTGGTAGACAGAAATGACGGAAGAGATGTAGTGGGTGCAGCACTGTGGAGAGCACAGGTAGGGTGGTAGACAGAGATGAGATTCAGGGGGTGCAGCACTGTGGAGTGCATGGTTAGGATGGTAGACAGAGATGACGGAGGAAATTTAGGGGGTGCAGCACTGTGAAGAGCCCAGGTAGGATGGTAGAGATGAGGGAAAAGATGTAGAAGTGCAGCACTGTGGAGAGTACAGGTAGGATGGTAGACAGAGATGAGGGAGGAGATGTAAGGGGGGTGCAGTACTGTGGAGACCACGGGTAGGTTGGTAGACAGAGATAAGGGAAGAGATATAGGGGGTGCAGCACTGTGGAGACCACGGGTAGGATGGTAGACAGAGATGACGGAAGAGATTTAGGAGGTGCCGAACTGTGGAGAGAACGAGTAGGATGGTAGACAGAGATCAGGGAAGAGATGTAAGGGGGGTGCAGCACTGTTGAGAGCACAGTCAGTATGATAGACAGAGATGAGGGAGGAGATGTAAGGGTTGCAGCACTGTGGAGAGCACAGTCAGTATGATAGACAGAGATGAGGGAGGAGATGTAAGGGTTGCAGCACTGTGGAGAGCATGGGTAGGATGGGAGACAGAGATGATGAGGAGATGTAAGGGGTGCAGCACTGTGGAGAGCACTTATAGGATGGTAGACAGAGATGAGGAGGAGATATAGTACCATTCAAACCATCGCCTCATCCCGCAAAAGATTAGCCCCTACATGAGACAGTCGCCCAAAAAATTTAAAAAACTATGTCTCTCAGACTATGGAGACACAAAAATAATTTTTTTTGGTTTAAAAAATTATATTATTGTGTAAAACCTTAATAAATAAAAAAAGGTACACATAATAGGTATTTCCGTGTCTGTAAGAACTTGCTCTATAAAAATATCACATGATCTAACCCATCAGGTGAACAATGTAAAAATAAAAAATAAAAATGGTGTAAAAAAAAAGCCCAAATTTTGTCACCTTACATCACAAAAAGTGTATTAGCAAGCAATCAAAAAGGTATATGCACCCCAAAATCATACCATTAAAACAGTCATCTCATCCTGCAAAAAATTAGACCCTAACTAAGACAATCGCCCCCAAAAAAACATTTTTTTTGTTTCAAAAATGATATTATTGTGTAAAACTTGAATAAATTTAAAAAAGTAAACATATTAGGTATCCCTGCGTCCGTAACAACCTGCTCTATAAAAATAGCACATGATCTAATCTGTCAGATGAACATTGTAAATAATAAACTCTTGGGGAACACCTAAAGGGTTAATGATGTTTGTAAAATCAGTTTTGAATACCTTCAGGGGGGTAGTTTCTAGAATGGGGTCACTTTTGGGTGGTTTCTATTATGTAAGCCTCACAAAGTGACTTCAGACCTGAACTGGTCCCTAAAAAGTGGGTTTTTGAAAATTTCAGAAAATTTTCAAGACTTGCATCTAAACTTCTAAGCCTTGTAACGTCCCCAAAAAATAAAATGTCATTCCCAAAATGATCCAAACATGATGTAGACATATGGAGAATGTAAAGTAATAACTATTTTTGGAGGTATTACTATGTACTATAGAAGTAGAGAAATTGAAACTTGGAAATTTGCTAATTTTTCAAAAATTTTAGTAAATTTGGTATTTTTTATAAATAAAAATGATTTTTTTTTACTCCGTTTTACCAGTGTTAGGAAGTACAATATGTGACGAAAAAAACTATCTTAGAATAGCCTGGATAGGTAAAAGCGTTTTAAAGTTATCAGCACATAAAGAGACACTGGTCAGATTTGCAAAAAATGGCCTGGTCCTTAAGGTGAAATAAGGCTGTGTCCTTAAGGGGTTAAGGGAATTGTGTTAGAGGTCTTTTTGCTTGGATTTTCAAGGCAAAATCACACACAAATTACTGATAATGCTGAAATGTAGTTATGCTCAACTCAAGAACTGAAATGCACAATTTTTTTCAAAATAAAATATCTGTTAAAATATAATAATTATGTGTAATCCAGCTGTATTACTTACAACTAAATTCCGTAGCAGAGAGGAGGGAGGAGGCAGGCCGGGAGTATGGGCGGGCGACGCGTCACTCACTAATTCATTCATAAAGTGGGCGGCGCAGGTGCATGTCTGTCTCCACCCTCCTCTCTGCTACGGAATTTAGTTGTAAGTTATACAGCTGGATTACACATGATTATTATATTTTAACAATGCCTACAGGTTATACAACAGTGAGTGGGACCGGTGCATTAAAATATCGGGACTGCACCGGTCCCCACTGTCTTGCCTAATCCAGATGCCGGCCCCCAGCCCTTCCTCCCTCTGTTGATACACGTGCCGACCACGCTGTGCGGCGGCCGTGTATCTTTGTAGGTAATCACAGCATTTTTGGGTCGACCAAATCGCCATATCGCAATTGTTGATTATCGTGCAGGCCTAATGAGGAGGAGATATATAAAGGTGCAGCACTGTGGAGAGCACGGGTAAGATGGAAGACAGAGATGAGGAGGAGATGTGTGGGTGCAGCACTGTGGAGAGCACGGATATGTTGGTAGACAGAGATGAGGAGGAGATGTGTAGTGCAGCACTGTGGAGAGCACAGATAGGTTGGTAGACAGAGATGACGGAGGAGATGTAGGGGGTGAAGCACTGTGGAGAGCATGGGTAGGGTGGTAGACAGAGATGAGGGAGAAGATGTAGGGGTGCAGCACTGTGGAGAGCACGGGTAAGGTGGTAGACAGAGATGAGGGAGGAGATTTAGGGGTGCAGCACTGTGGAGAGCACGGGTAGGTTGGTAGACAGAGATGACGGAGGTGATGTAAGGGGGGTGCAGCACCAAAGAATGAGATACCAATAGTAGTCGGTACTATACGCGGGGAAACCCCAATGGATTTCTCGGCCTCGACTACAACAATGACTTCATATCCTGTGTGTAATGAGACTGTATGGTGTACGGCAGAATTATTTTTATGCTGTGTGATGGTGGGATATGGTGTGTTGTTTATCATTTCGTCACTGTTCATAATTTTACACATTTTAGGAGTGTTGTCTTGTTGCTCTACCATTCTGTGTATTCCCCAGGTCGTTGTTGGAGTGGTTGGGGCTCAGGATTGTGTGGTGGGGTTGTCATCGTCCTGCTGCTGGGTGGAGGGGCAGATATAACCGGAGGCTGTGGTTTATGGTCCAGAAGCTTCCTCCATTGCGGTCGGATAGTAAGAGCCACATCGGCCAAAGCTGCCGCTCTATCCAAGGTGCGCGGTGTGCGCTCCCGGACCCATTCCTGTATTTCGGAGGGGCACTTGGCAAGAAATTGTTTGATAAGGAATGCCTGTACAACATCTTCCACAGTGAAGGCTTCCTCCGCTTCCAGCCATCTCTGACATGCCTGGGACATATTATAGGCATACAACTTGAATGATCCCCCTGTGGTCTCGGAACTGGGCCCGATATGAGTCTGGGGTTATAGCATGGTAATCCAGAATAATCCGTTTTACAATGTCATAATCCCGGTTCCGCGGTGGATCCAGGGTTCGGTAAGCCACACTTCCGGTCAGGAGTCCAACTTACAAACACATCCAGTCAGAGTGGGCAGCTCCATCACGGCACACTGCTGCTCAAAATCCTTGAAGAACCCCTCCACATCTCTGTAAAACGTATTAAACGGCTTGAAGTCCATCCGGGTGATCCGTACAGGTTCCTGGGTCGATGGGTTTAATGCTCAAAGTCACGTTACCCCCTCTTTTAGGCGCCATTGCTTCTTGTCTCCGCTGGGCTCGGAGAGCAGCCTCCTCCTTATACTCCTGGGAGACGCCTGGGCCCAGAGCTGCCATCTCTTTTTCGTACCACACCAACCACTGGCTTTTAGGGGTGGGAGTCCCCTTCTCCAACGCTTGTCCGTTGGACATCTGAGAAGAGGTGGTCTGGCTAGCACCCACCAGTAGATCAATTAAGGCCTCTTTAGTCAGTCCCTGCTAG
Organism: Bufo gargarizans; assembly: GCF_014858855.1. NCBI lineage: Eukaryota > Metazoa > Chordata > Amphibia > Anura > Bufonidae > Bufo > Bufo gargarizans. The sequence continues at coordinate 31,168,117 of NC_058085.1, read as the reverse complement.
TTTAGGCCCAGATCTATGGCTCTCTCCTGTAGACTGGATACGGTCCAGTTTCTGTATTCAATCTGTGGGTGGTTCTCCATTGGGCTGTGCTCTGTTTTTCCCACTGCTGCCACCAGTTGTCACGGGGTCCTATTCCGGTATCCCCAAATCAGCCCAAGGACCTTTATTATATGCAAACCAAAAGGTCCATAAAAACACTCCACCACACAACGGGTAAATAGTCCAGGAACACGGCTACAGTCCAATAGCAGGATAAATACCCCAGAAGATGAGGGTCACACTCCTCCAGCTTGGAGATTGATATTGCAGTGTGGCTCCAGATGCTTCTCTGTAGAGGCAGTATGTTCCAGGGTAAGCAAGGTTCCTCCAATTCTCTTTGGTGTGCTGTCCCTAGCATCAGCATCCCACAAAGGATCTATCTTGCTGGCCTCTTGTCCTCCTCAGGTGCTGTCCTTATATCTCTGGATAGGCAGACAGGGTTAATGGTTTTCAGGCCCCCTAGACCTGGAAATGGTGCCTCAGTGATCAAGGAACCACAGTGGGAGATCTCCAGCATTTGGAGAGCAGCAGGTCATAAATGGACAGTCAGGAAATGTCAGCAGGGGTCCATCAAGAGGCATGAAAACAGCCAGGCTGCCGATGGTCACTGAGCTGACTCAGTTATCAGACCTTCCTATAATATAATCATCACTGGGAATGCACAGAATGGAAGAGCAACAAGACAAAACTCCTAAAATCTGTAAAATTGATAAACAACACATCAAACAGTGACAAAATGATAAACAACACACCATTTCCCACCATCATATACTGTATATTAGTATTTTATAAACTGTATGGAAGAATTATTTTTATAATATATGGAGACAGTTTTTAATATATGGCGGCAAATATTTCACTGCTGTATAGCAGCATTATTTGTTGTAAAGAGGTAATATTTTATATATTGTGTGGAAGTATCATTTATATATTGTATGGTAGCATTTTACAGAGAGTTTTTGTATTTTTTTTCTATACATTTTAGCAGCCAATAATTAATATTAAAAACCATTATTTTTTCTATGGCGGTAATGTTTTACGTATTATTTGGTAGAATTATAGGGACAATGATTTCTGTTCTGTGTTGGCGGTGTTATATAGCAGTGTTGAATACAGTCTGACAGAACTACTTTTATGCTGTCAGATACATTATTGTTCTTCATATACAGTAAGGGAGAGTAATATTTACTCGTACATACTGGATCTGATGCTATATGGTTGCATTTATATATATGAACCTGTAGTAGATTTTAAATGCCGTATGCTGGCTTATGCAGCAGTTATTTATGCGCTTTATGGCAGAATTATTTCTGTACTGTTTTACAGAGTACTATAAGCGGCCACATAACCCTGGAGCCGGGCTCCTCTGTCTATTTACGGACACAGGCCCACATCCACTAATCGCAGTGCGCCTAAGTGCTATTGAACACCGTACCAAGCTTTGACACCAACTGGTAAAAAAAATTGTGCAAATTGCCACATCTAGTTTTAGCGCAATGCTCTGCTCTTAGCTCTGCCATGTGGGCGTGGCTTTGTGGTAAATGGGCGGGACCTAAGATGCACCAATTTGCACCAAAATTGTGCCTTTCTTACATACAGAGGTCACAAAGTATTACAACCAGTAGTGCCTGCACCGTCCAGCCTGAGCCGCTGTGATAAATCTGGTGCAGGTCTAGGGTAACGTCATGTACAGGTTTAGTAAATCTGCCCCATTCTCATTGCTTACTGTCTTTGTAGTGTGCTAACCACTGAGCCACTGTATATATTTTCCATGGGATATGTGTCTGTTGCATCATAGTATTAATCTCTGGAAGGGATTAAAGGGGTTTTGGCATCACATACAAAGGGGGATATCGCTATTGTCTGATAGGTGTGGGTCCTACCTCTGGGACCTGCACCTACAAGGAGAACTGAGCAGGGAGAGCTGTGGCTAGGGTCCGGCCACCACCACGCGCTGCTCGCCTCTGCTCCCATACATGTAAATGGGAGCGCATCGGACATGTGCCGCCCCCACTCCCATTCATTTCTATGGGGCCAACAGAAATAGCCCAGTTGGCTTGGTTATTTTCGGCGGCCCCATGGAAATGAATGGAGGGTGGCTGCGCATGTGCAATGGCCAAACCCCTTTAAGGAATCGAGCCGTTCATGAAATAGAGCTTTTCGTCTGTAAAAGGTTATCCTTGCAGCTGAAGAAGCTCAACCCTGCCACTAGGGCTGGACAACTCACTTGGCCCTGACAATGTCGCATCCGCGCCATTATTCTGGCGCAAGCAAAAGTTCTGCTTCCAATACCAGAGCAGGGACTGTTCATGCGCCACTACCTGAGAGTGTACCGGTAGTAACTAGAAGTTGCACACCCAGTAGCTGAAGGAATAAATGTTGGTGCCCGTCCATCAGGTGTCCACTGTCACGAATCACCAGTACCATAAAGTCTTTACAGAGTAAGGAACGCCACTCCAAGGGTAATATTTCGATGTGAATAAAGGGAGTCATTTACTAACACTTTTTGGCGCCGGATCTAAAAAAAAGTAGGCATGTTGTGGGCAGGAAGGGGCAGGCCGGCTGGCCCGTCTCATTTATCATTTTCTACGCTTGTTTTAGGCATAGAAAATGATGTATATGTAAGACAAAAAAGCCGACATAGATTTAGATAGGTGCTGGATGTGCCGAAAGTTACGTAGAGGCCGGCTTTTCTACATAAATTCGGCCAGTTAAAGGGGTATTATGACTGCCACAGTTTATTATATCCAGTTACACGAAACACAGTAAAGCAGCGACATTTTGGAGCAGAGCTGCCCTTTATCAAGCTGTGATAGGCAAAAACAACCGTGAGTAACCATTATATGGGGAGTACAATACGGAGCAGAAGAAACGTACATATAAAAACCAAGGTCACAAATGTTGATGCTGACTGCAGTGCATTACATAATGGTACCGTACCACAAATACAACGGTGTGGAATATCCCACCCACGCCAAAATGACTAAACAAGGAGGTGGGTCAGGTAACCTTTATTAATCAATAAATTAGACGCTATAAGCAAAAATTGTAAAGAATGCGCTAAAAGCAAATCTCCATAAATAAATGAGTTATATGAACAAATTGCCAACATCGGCAGGTGTTTCAATATGTCATCTATCCAGTAAGATCCAGATGTCTGTATATTGTTGGGATTTCTCCTATGGTTCAAGAAGGGGGTGAGGGGGTTTTGCAGGGGATCCCATGGTGCTGAAAATCGAAGTGTGCTGTCACTGACCGTGCTATGCCCTATAGATTGATGGGGAATGGGGCCCTATGTCACCCTACCTAACAACACAGAGCACCTGCCAAGATAGGGGCGACCCCATCTGGAACCTGACCCTCAAATGGCCAAATCCCTATCGGTGTCACCACTCCCAACATGACGACATGTTTCATCCCGCAAGTTGGGAATCTTCAGGGGGCAACAGGTGACTAGTAGAGACTGTGGGGATTCGCTCTGGCAGCCAGGACAAGTGGGTGCAGTATAGAGGCAAAGACACGTTTGTAACTCAAAAACTGCAGTGTTTATTCACACTAGTTGCAGGTTCACAGTATGACAGTCCATTTTCAGTATTGGTGTTAGTTCACACCCAAAACAGTTCATACACAAAAACATTCACCTTTGATCGTGGGTGTTTAATCCACACCCGGCTGAATGCTCAGCCTCAGAAAGCCCACCTGCATACTTTAGGCGGCCTGCTCGCCCGACACACTGTCTTCAGCTTTCAGCCCACACACAGGCCTCAGATCTTAGCAGAGTTTCAAATAGCTCCAGTGTCAGAGAGGAGTAATCCACCCACCTGAGACTGCTGGCTGTTTTTTTATAGGCCTGTCGAAACCCGGCCTGGACCGTGGGGAGTAGTCACCCACCCAGCACTTTGACTGCTCCCAGTAAGAGCTGTCCCGTATCAGCTATTTACAGCCATACTAGATAGCAAGATGTCACACAGCAACTGCTGCTAACACATGAAAACTGGCTCCTACTCCACCGAGGCCAGGAACCTCGGTGACACATATCTATTATCCGCTATGATTCCTTGTACCTTCTTACATACCCTCCCCCTTTGTTCAACCCTGAGGGGGTAAACACACGCCAGACAGGGCACCCGGGACAGGACATCCCCGTTACCCTGCAAGCAGCCTGCCCTGTGTTCTACGGAGAACTTAAAGTTCTATAAGGACAGGAACCACCTGGTAACATGGCCATTTCTCTCCTGATTCCTTGTACCTTCTTACAAGACTCATATAACATACCGCAATACACGTAAGGCTAACCTTGGCCTCTCTGTTTTATGCACCATGTTAAGGGCCACTGTTTAGTACTGGCCAAGGTTTTTCCTTAGAACTGCTCCTTCAAAATACGATGGGTTCGATGGATCCACGATTTCTGCCGTTCTAATTGCTCCCAGGAGGTCATGGTACTAGTTTGCAGTATAACTTTCTACAACTTAGATTAGATATCGAGGGGTGCTACATATTCTTCTCATGTACTGTGAACACATGTAAACTTGTATTACTGTTTCTGTATGTGCCTGTGCTGAAACAGACCTGTCTATTTGCACTGATTTAGGCCCCATGCACACGACCGTATATATTTTGTGGTCCGCAAAAACGGATCCGCAAAAAATACCTCAGTGTGCGTTCCGTATTTTGCAGAATGGAACAGCTGGCCCCTAATTGAACAGTACTATCCGTGTCCGGAATGCGGACAATAATAGGACATGTTCTATTATTTTGCGGAACAGAGATACGGACATACGGAAACGGAATGCACGCGGAGTAACTTCCTTTATTTTGCGGACCCATTAAAATATATAGTTCCGCAAAAATAACGGAACGGACATGGAAAGAAAATACGTCCGTGTGCATGAGGCCTTACCCTGATCACTTGCTTGTATGTGTTGGCAAATTTACCATGGTCAAAGACATCACACTGGACAGGTTGTATGAAGGAAGGGCACCTGGAACAGAGGAGTCTGTTTTAGGTTACATTTACATATGCTCTTAGAACCATATCTGGCATACCTGGACAGCACCATGCACCGCCACATCCTCATTGACTATAATAGCATCTAACCGGGATTCTGGTGATTTTCCAGCATAAAGGAATGTGTCAATGACCGTAACCAATGCAATCTGGATGCCTGGAGATGCCTACAAAGGTAATAAACTTCTGGACTTCAAAACCAAATGCAGGATGATTTTTTGGGGGGTTAAACAAACAACCCAACTCATTTTTAACACATATGATCAGCATGTCCAAGGCACCAACTATTTTAGCGATCCATGACCCTGCTATATATTAACCATCTCTGATACTTTCCAGCACTTTTTTGCTTCTTTATACACACATGAGTTACTAAAACCAAACACAAAATTAGTATTTATGTACAAAGTACCACTTGCCCTAAACTGTCTATAACAATACCGGTTGTTTACTAGACCGCAGAACTGGACTTCACCTATAGATACCCACAGGCCAAACTGCACAACAACTGGACGATTGCATGAAACATATGTGAGGCGTGTATCAGCTTTGGTAGACAACGGTGCACTTAGAGAAACTCTCCAGTAGCTGATAAGAACCTAACGATGAAGGACATCAGAGTCCTCCATCGCAGTTTATGGCACATGGTGATGGCATACAGCCAGAGAGTGGATGATGAGTAATTAGAATGGGAGATAAGCCAAACTGACTATGCTCTGCAATACAACCCAACAAGACAGCAAAGACAAGTAAAAAAAAAAAGAACAAACAGATAATACAGAATCGCAGACAAATAATAAACAACAAACCAGTGCTGACAGCAATGAAGGCTGGAGGCCCACAGGACCCAGGATACACAACAACTTACAACAAGATAATGAACATCTGGAAAGGTAAGAACAAAACATATGCTATCCCCGGCAACACAAAAAAGCCTGGACTTTTAAAGGCTAAGTAATCAACAGCTCCTGTCTAAATTAACCAGGGAAAGCTAAGTGATAGACTGACCCAGATTCAGATGGAGGTTACATGGCAACTGCCTTAGACAATATTAGTAAACAGACAAGGACAAGGCAGTGTAGAAATCCCTCTTGCTCTTTACACTGTCAAATTAGCCTGGTGCTCATTGGTTACCCACAGTTATCAAGATGTGTTAGTACCCCAACTGTTTGCAATATTCAATGTAGGCGTCTGAGACAGATGCATAGCCCCATCTATGTATGAAGCCACCATAGTGGTCGTGTCTGTGCCTGGGAAGGACACCAGAGACTGCAAGTAATATTGACTTATTTCCCTAATTAATTAATTGCAGCCAAGATAATTGCAAGAAGACTTAACAAAGTCGTTATGAACATTGTCTATGATGGTCAAAAACAGCTTTATGTCAAAGAAATCTACCTCAATCTCCACAAGGTCTATATACACACCTCAGCAGAAGTAAAACTGCATCTTTAGTTATCCATATTGTTAAAAAGGTTCAAGAAGATCTGTATTTGGAAATCCCTGACTCAGCTTTAGATTTATGAAGTGATCTACCAGTTGACTACTTAAAAAAGGTATCAACACCCTGGATCATGATTGATTATAGAAGTGACGTGAAGGTGCAACATGTTGTTATCTCATAAAGGAACTGGGTGGGTTACAACTGTGACTGGGTGGGTCACAAAGACCAAGAGCACCTTATCCTAATTACTCAGCTGTAGTGATCCACAGACACATGGTTTGGATCATAAAGGAACATAGCGGAACTTATAAGCTATTCAACTCATCTTCCAATCCATACAAAAAGAGAGAGCTGTTTGTTTTACATGGCATTTTGCATGATTTCAAATTGGTTCATCTTCTTTTCATTCAGGTTCCTACAATATAAGATCTGCTCAGTGGATATCTTCTATATAGGATCATTCTCCTGATTGACCCATCAAGGATGAATAGAGATAGGGTCAAGATAGCAGAGACTATATTCAATCTTACCCTGGAGATACTATATCGCATTACTGGAGAGGTGAGAGGTTCTGATAAAATGTCACATTACATCATCTTATCTATGTTACTAACATATGGACATGACTGGAGAGGTGAGGGACTCTGGAGATGTATGGAGTGATATTTATTACTGTGTCTCTCCATAACCAGGACTACACAGTAGTGAAGAAGACCTCTAGTGAGCACAGTCAGGACCCTGTGTCTGAAGGATGGGGAGGAACCCTGAGCCCAATCACAGGGCCTCCACTTCACCCCCTAATAAATGAGGAAATCAATAAAGAGAAGATCCTAGAACTCGCCAACAAGATGATTGAGCTGCTGACTGGAGAGGTGACACTGCTGGGAATGCTGGGACATTATACAGGAACGCTATGAAGGGATCTGGGTGATGACTGTATCATGTTCTTAGGTTCCCACATGACTCCTCCAACCGTCTTCATTTACAGTATTTGTTTCACAGATTTTGGATCCAGATAAAGATCTGAAAATGATTAAGGCTACAGAGACATATGTGAAGGATGATGAGCAGAGTATAGAGGACATTCCTACAGATAACCGCCCAGGTGAGTAGTAACACTAAATTAAGCAATGAAGACTCACGGATTCTACTCATTAACTTGATAGAAAAACTTTACATTCAATTTTTAGGCTCTATCTCAGGGGCGGACTGACAATTCATGGGGCCCCCGGGCAATAGGAGATTATGGGGCCCCTGTGTCCCCTCCCGCCCTCAGGCCACACCCACCCACAACCCTACCCACATATTGCACTGCCCAAATCACCTACACTTGGAACAGAATTTCTCTTCACTATGTTCAAAATAAATGTTTACTAATAAAATAAATCACACCCTCCACCACAACACCACAAGCGTATCTCAGACTCAGTGTATGGCAGATCACCTCATCAATACAATAGACAGGAATGTGCAGTGTGTGAGTATATCATAGCCAACCCAGGGAAGCATTGGGAGGCTATTGCGCAGGCGTGGCTTCATAGAGATGCTTTGAATCAATGCATTTCTATGAGGAGTGTTTAGCGTAAATGCCAGTGTTGCACAACCGGATTAGGAAGCACCTCTAGTGGCCGTCTGATGAGTGGCCGTCTGATGAGTGGCCAATAGAGGGTTTATTGGAGGTAATGTAAATACTGCCTTTTTTTCTAAAAAAGCTTGCAGAGACATGCTATAGCCACCAGAACTACTACGTTTAGCTGTTGTGGTTCCGGCGACTATAGTGTCCCTTAATATAGAAAAAAAAAACAATCAGCACAAAACAAGTATTATATATAATATAACTTACAGTGAATTACTGTAAATACTTGCAGTTCTGAAGACCCCAGCAGGCTCAGGATCAGTGCTCTGGGCAGTAGGCAGCTGGGCTCAGGACTGGAAGTGGGCACCGCTCTGCAGTTCAAGAAGGAGACGTATAAGACGCACTAAGGTTTTAGAAGGGGGACAATAAGAAAAAAATAAATTCATTACACCTCAGGTCAAACCCCCAATGTAAATCAGACCTCAGCTGACAGCCCCAATCAGACCCCCAATGTTAATAAGATCTCAAATCAGACCTCAGCTCGGACCAAAATGTAAATGACCCCCAATCAGCCCTATAAACAGCTCTTATGCCTCTCAGCCCCCATTATAATCCCTTATGCCTCTCATCAGCCCCCATTATCCTCCCTTACGCCTCTCATCAGCCCCCATTATCCTCCCTTATGCCTCTAATCAGCCCCCATTATCATCCCTTATGCCTCTCAGCCCCTATTATCAGCCTCCATTACGCCGCTCTTAGCCCCCATTATGCCTCTCAGGCCCTCCATTATGCCTTTCTGGCCCCCCATTATGCCTCTCAGCCAGCCCCCATAATGACTCTCAGTCAGCCCCCATAATGACTCTCAGTCAGCCCCCATTATGCCTCTTAGCCCCCATTATGCTTCAGCTCCCAGCAAAATAAAACACTTACCTCTCCTGCTCCTGGACTCCGCTGCTCCTCACTGGCATCGCAATCTTCTTCCTCCTGCTGTCGGCTGCTGCGCACAGTGTGACGTCACAGAGCGACTCACGCTGTGCGCAGCCCTGCACAGCCAACAGCCGAGGACCAGGAAGCAGTGAGTACCGATCCTTCCTGGTCCTCCGGTACTAATCAGCGCTTCCAAAATGAAAGCGCTGATTAGTATTCACGGTGAGTCCCTCACTATGCGAGCCATGCCGCTCGCATAGTAAAGGATAAGATCAGTGCACACACGGAGCCGGTGGAGCGGAGGCGGTGGCCGACGGGGCCCCCTAATGGCCGCGGGCCCTCGTTCCATGCCCGAGTGCCCAAATGGTTAGTCCGCCCCTTTCTTCAGTCAGTATTTTTAGCTTTATATTTACCCATTCAGCCAAAATACAAATTAAATATGGGTGAAAATGTGATACCGTTGTATGCAATAACATGTGATATGCATTTAAATGTGGATTTACAGCAATGGACATAAAATATTAAATTTGAATGAGGCCTATTTCTTCAACAATTGCTGTCAGTACTAATGAGAGAAATAATGTTGTGACTATTGATCGATTAGCTCCTGTTAGAGTCATGTTACTGTGTGCAACCGGAATACAGAACATGGAGTCATGCACCGATCAACCATAACATTAGAAACACTCACAGGTAAAGTGAATATAATTTATCTTATGACAATGGAACCTGTCATGCGGTGGCATATGTTAGGCGGCAAGCACTGTGCAGTCATTTCTTTAAATTGACGCAGATGATGTGAATAGAGGCAGGGGAAATGGACCAGGGTAAGAATCTGAGCAGCTTCAACAAGTGCTAAACTGTTATGGCTAGACAACTGGATCAGACCATCTCCAATCTGCAGGTCTTGTTGGGTGTTCTAGTTAGTACCTACCAACAGTGGTCCAAGGAGGTAAACTAGTAAACTGACCACAGGTCATGGCCACTCAAGGCATTCTGATTTGTGTGAAAGCTAGCCCATGTAGTCAAATCCTGCAGAAAACCTACTGTGGGACAAGTTGATGAAAAAGTTCATGCTGGTTATGATATAAAGGTGTCAGTACACACAGTATATCATAGCTCAAAAACCCACTAGAGTGCCCAATTACCATTATCCACTGCCGAAAGTGCATAGAATAGGCATATGAGCATCAGAATTTGAAATATACATGCAGTTTTGCTGAAGCCATTTCAACAAATGGATATACATAATATGAATGTAAGAATATAGTGGTGAGAAAGAAATACAGGGTCGCCATCTGGGACCACCACCAGCAAACTCTAAATCTGCTGCCTATCTTCCTTCCCCACTCCAGTTAGTAGATCAACGGAGCTCCCTGCAAGGCCAGTTGAACTTGGCCACTCAGGCCCCATGTTATGTCTGTGGAGTAAGGCGGTAGAAAACAGGTGTGAGCTCGCAAGTAGCAGAAGAGTAAAAGCAAAACAGAAGACAAGGGGTTATTCTAGAAACAAGCTGAGGAGTCAAAGCCAGTAGAATCAGTAGAAACCTAATTAGTTAGATAGGAAGCAAATCCTGAAACAAGCCAAGGTTAACACACCGGAAGGTCCAACAGAAATGCAGCACTATTTTTTTGAAGATATCAGGAGCCAGAAAACCAAAAATCACAGGCACTGACAGACAGTCAGTGCCTGACTTAAATCCACCACCTAGATTTGAGATTGACACTGAGCCAGGGACCTGATTGGCCCAGCCTTCAAACTCCATAAAAAAATGGATAATATAGATCAATGTATAAATCAATGTGATATACTTTTTAATTTTTTTAGCATTCTGAACAAAACCATGCTTGTGTGTTTTAGGGTATTATTTTTATATTGTTTTATGTGCCCTAAGACTGAAATGTTACCTCTTTATCCCATGGTCAGTTTGATTACAGAGATACCAATTATATGGTTTACTACTTTGTTCAAAAAATTGCCTTGCAACACCTATTTTTGTGGGGTACCATTTGGGGTACATATAACTATGTACCCCAAGTGTTTTCATTTTTTTTTCTGCAATGTCAAACACTATGCTGAGTACATACTTTTGGTCATATTTAACACGGCGATAGCAGTCGTTCTTTATTGGTTGTTTGTGGAAGGGGGGGTGATTTGAATTTTCAGCCCTGTTATTTTTATATATTTGAATTTTATTTTCCCATAGCAGAGTTTAATATGCAGCCATTGGATTGTTGATACGATCCTCTGTAGTACATTAGTGTTGCAGTCTATGGTGACTTTGATGTCTTCCTGTTAAGCCCATTACAAGGTCCCAGGCTTCCTTAATAACCAAACAGCACCCAGCAATTTCACTGGGAAGTGTTTGGTTGGCAGGGAGATGAGGCCTTAGAGGGAGCTTTCCCTTCTAATTATTCAGATACCATAGCCACTATTGACCAAGGCATCTGAGGAGTGAAGTGTCCATGATCACAGACATCTCAGATCATAGACATTGCTTGCCACATCCTATGATGGTGGCTGAGCTCCTGAGTTGGCACCATATTTTACCTCCCAATATACTCTGAACATGATGCTATGGGGTTAATATAAATCTATGGTTATAGTATACAAAATAATAACATTATTTTTATTTTCTTGGTAGATGACTGTACCAGGAGCTCAGAGAGACATCTGATATCTTCTGATTTTAGAACAGAGGATTGTGGTATCACAGAGGACACTTACAAAGAAGATGCCATTATCCCAGATATACCCTTAGTTCTTCACAGCAAACACCTATCATCTGATCCTTTTAAACAGGTCCAATCTTCTGATTTGTCACAGCAAAATAAAAGCCACAGAAAAGTGAAAACAAGGGAGAAGCGATTTTTATGTTCAGAATGTGGAAAAGGTTTTCCCCATAGATTATCTCTTGTTATACATAAGAGAATTCACACACGGGAGAAGCCATATGCATGTTCAGGCTGCGAGAAATGTTTTAAAGATAAGTCAGCTCTTATTAAACATGAAAGAATTCACACGGGGGAGAAGCCATATTCATGTTCATACTGTGGTAAATGTTTCAATGTGGTATCAATTCTTGTTAAACATCAGAGAATTCACATGGGAGCAAAGTATGTTCTATGTTCAGAATGTGGGAGAAGTTTTACAGAAAGATCCGACCTTATTACACATGAGAGAATTCACTCAGGGGCGAAGCCATTCTCGTGTTTGGAATGTGGGAAATGTTTTACCCAAAAATCAATTCTTGTTAAACATCAGAGAATTCACACGGGGGAGAAGCCTTATGCATGTTCAGGCTGCTGGAAATGTTTTACAGATAAGTCAGCTCTTATTAAACATGAGAGCATTCACACGGGGGAGAAGCTATATTCATGTTCATACTGTGGTAAATGTTTCAATGTGGTATCAATTCTTGTTAAACATCAAAGAATTCACACGGGAGCAAAGCCTTTTCTATGTTCAGAATGTGGGAGAAGTTTTACAGAAAGATCCGCCCTTATTACACATGAGAGAATTCACTCAGGGGCAAAGCCATTCTCGTGTTCGGAATGTGGGAAATGTTTTACCCAAAAATCAACTCTTGTAAAACATCAGATAATTCACACAGGGGAGAAGACATATGCATGTTCAGGCTGCGGGAAATGTTTTACAGATAAGTCAGCTCTTATTAAACATGAGAGAATTCACACGGAGGAGAAGCCATATTCATGTTCATACTGTGGTAAATGTTTCAATGTGGTATCAATTCTTGTTAAACATCAGAGAAGTCACACGGGAGCAAAGCCTTTTCTATGTTCAGAATGTGGGAGCAGTTTTACAGAAAGATCCGCCCTTATTACACATGAGAGAAGTCACTCAGGGGTGAATCCTATCTCGTGTTCGGAATGTGGGAAATGTTTTACCCAAAAATCAACTCTTGTTAAACATCAGAGAATTCACACAGGGGTAAGGCCATTTTCCTGTTCAGAATGTGGGAAGAGTTTTACTCAGAAATCAACTCTAGTTAAACATCAGAAACTTCACACAGGGGAGAAGCCATTTTCATGCCAAAAATGTGGGAAATGTTTCAAAGAGAAATCGACACTTGTTAAACATGAGAGAAATCACATAGGCTTGAGGCCATTTCCATGTTCAGAATGTGACAAATGCTTTAACCAAAAATCAGATCTTGATAGACATCAGAGAATTCACACAGGGGAGAAGCCATTTTCATGTTCCGAATGTGGGAAATGTTATAGACTTAAGGCAGGTCTTGTGGCTCATCAGAGGAGTCACACAGGGGAGAAGTAATTTTGATGTACCGTATGTGGAAAGTGTTAAAGTTCACCGTAAATGCGCATCGATGAACTCACACAGGAAGCACATTTTCGTGCCCAGATTCTAATGTGTCATAATAGCAGGCTAGCTCTGTACTTTTACAGCATTCTAATTATGTGGATACTGTCACTGTGCATACACAATCAGCAACAAGATTATGACTGTAATAAAATTAAAAAAAGCTACAACTACAATCAGATAAGTCCCAGCAGTTTAACCTCTTAAATGTCACAGTAAAAAGTGACTGCAGTGTTTGACAGAGGGAAGATTTGCACCAGGGGCCTAAAATTTGTATCTACAGAGGCATGACCTCAGTGTTCAGTATAATTATGTTTAATTAACATTTATATGAAACAGTAAATGCGTTAACCGATTTGGTTTCGAATTTTGAGATCCAGCAGAGTATCTCAAAACTGGACCAAAACAGTTCAGTTTGATTTAACACATCAGGATGCATCCGATCCGTTAGAACACGGTTGTGTTAAATCAAAATGGAACAAAACGGATCCGTCACTAAAAACAATGTAAGTCACGGGTGATGGATACTTTTTAATTTTTTTTATAAAGATCCAAAAAAAATTTGGTTCCGACACCACTGGCTTACATTGTTTATAGTGACAATCTGGTTTGTTCCATTTCGATCACACAAAACCACAGTTTGCATTGGTTTTGTGTCTGCCAGAACAGGATGCATCCTGAAGAGAACATACCCCATTCACAATACATTGGCCCTAATTGGAACCCTTTTGGCCTGGTTTTGAGATCCTCTGCCAGATCTCAAAACCGGAATGCCAAAACGCTGATGTAAAATTAGCCTTAAAAAGTATGCATTTGTAAACACTATTTCACATTTAAAAAAAAATTGGTACTACTACAATCTTTTAACCACCTGTAGAATAAAAATAGCATAGTTATATTGTGCAACAAAAATACCACAAAAACATTGCAAGGTTCTCATTGCTCCAGGTTGTGGTATATCAGTAGTAGTAAGTGAGAGGCACTAGACTTGTATTTTCTTTTGAAGGCATTTCGTTACTCATCCGACTGGCTTTCTCAATAAGAATGACTTGTACAAAGAATCTCTGTCATTAAATACTAGCGACTCATGCTACCACTTACTAGTTTTATCTCCAGTGCAGTTGATTGCCACAGACAGCTGATTGGTGGGATGCTGGATCAGGACCCCACCAGTTTAATACTGATGACGTCTCTGGAGGATATTTCATTGAAGTCTGAAATGGGTGGGTCTTTAAGGGGTTCAATACAGTTTAGTGACATAGTACAAGATAAAAATACAAAGTAAAGTCATAGAATAGAAAGGGAAAGCAATACAGAGCACTAAATGATCATTAAAAATGTCTGCAGATAGCTCACCTGTATATCAACCATGTGTATAGAATATTTCACATAAATGTATATCTCATAATTTGTGGTGGCCAATCATTAATAAACATTTCTTTTAAAACTTGTATTCTTGTGTCTGTGCCTATGATTCCTTATTCTTTAGATATTAAGCTAGTTTACGAGAACCAATGGAGCTGAGTGAGAGCAGGTAGGCATTCTGGGACAGATTGACTAAGACTAGCATTTCATACTTTTCTGGTATCTCCTGAGAAAAGAGAACCATCTGGCTAGCACTACCACTTGGAAGTGGCTCCCTATGAGTCACAATCTGATTTTTAGCAAGCCTTGGGACAATAGCCTGGCCAGATATTCATCCATGGACAGCTGTTTTGGGTTGCTTGACCCTCAACAGTACAGAGCAGTATTATGGCTGGCTGGGTGTGATGGCTTGGATACAGTTTGAGCAGGGTACTGGATGAAATAGTAAATAGAAAGTGGACAAAGTACAATATTAGAGACGCTGCCTGATGTGGTTAGTAGTGTGAACTGGTTCAGCACATACATAAAATGAACCAAACAACGAAAAAAGGCCAATAACCCCATAAAGAATGAGATCCCACATATAAAATACATGTAGTTTAATAAAGACACAATTCAATAACAATAAATATAGCACAAAGGCACAAGGTAATGGTGGGGGCGCCCCGTGTACGGGACCAAAAACAACCACCCTCACATATACTCGACTAACAGGGAAAAAGGGTCACAGACACTGGGTATAAAACCGCATACTAATGGGAGAGCTGTAAGTTCGCCCCAAAGTAACCTATAAACATGTGTGTGCTACATGCAAAAAAATGAGAGAGTCAATGTGGTCACACATAGCAAAATTGCCCAGCTAGGGTAACATAAATGGCCATTAGATGAATACAGATGACCAAATGGTATCACAGACAGGGACGAAGCAAGGATGCTATGTGTAAGCAATATATAATGCTAAAATAACAAACTAGCCATGCATGAAACAAAAACACAAATTACCCATGGTATGCCGGATCCCAAGGACTGTGACCAGAGCTGCACCTCGATGCGCGTTTACAAACCTTGTCTGTAACTGATCTCCTGGCACCCCGACCGGGTACCTCCGTCGATGGATGCTCCTAGCGCTTCCCGAGGACTCCAAGCACTCCACTTGACACCATAACCGCCACAGACCCCATGAACCGCCGAAGCTTGGTTGAGGTCTCGCTGTCTCCTACCCACCCTGGACCTATGACAGGGCTCCAGGCTCCAGTGGGTGAAACTCTCCTAAATCCAGAGATCAGAAACAGCTCTTACAAGAGCTAGTAGTTATAACCAGGGGGGTATAGCAAATCTTCAGCGTATAGCAATCCCCAGTGTCAATCAGTTACCCAAACACCAGCCTCAACATGATGAAGGGTAAAACAGGAACTCTTTATTGAACACACAGCATTGACTTATATACACATGACATACTGAGGACATGGCATAGCAGCCAATCCTATACAGTTTAAACACAAAACTAACCCTATTCAACAAACACAATGGCATTGTCTGTGACGCAATTAACAAAAACACACTGGCATTGTCTGTGACGCAATTAACAAACACACTGGCATTGTATTTGACGCAATCAACAAAATACAATTACCAAACATAATGGGCTAACTTAATCACTCACAGACAGAAACCGCACATTTTTCCCAAAACACCGAAAACACCTAAAAACCCCACATATCCCCATAATGTATACATCCATGGATAGCTCTGATCTGGGTGAACAACATATTAAAAATCACCCAGATCCAAGCAGGGGTTCCCGAATTCCATGGAAGTCACATTTTAAGCATTTTTAAGCCACAGATGTAAGCTGTGCGGCCGGTCTGTCTTCTCCTTCGAAGTTAGTATGGGCCATAATCCTGAGGCAAGAGGCTGGTAGCTAGGCTTCTCTACCACCCAGTGGCGAGGTTGATTTCGTCACAGTGTCCATCTTTAAATAGTGTGGTCCACAGCTGGCAATTGATCAGCGCATATGCCCAGTGATGCAGAGAGTGACATCATAGAGGCGCGCCACCCACCCCCAGAAACCAGACGAGGCCCGCCCATCGCGCCACATTACCAGGCAGGGAGGAGGGAGCCGCACTAACAGTGTGCAGCCACACCCCCTCCCGTCCGATCACATGACATGAGGACGCACGTCAGCCGGCTCATAAGGGACAGGTATAGGAGCGCCACCACGATGCCCCTCAGGTGCGATGCGCATTTGCCAGGTAGAGATAGTAAAATGAAAAAATTCCGCAAATCGCAGTTTGTCAAGATATATAAATCAAGGATCCGGCATACCAGGGTAGCGATAGATGGACAATATAATACTACGAAAATGAGAGCGCACATCTCAGATACAGTATATCTTCCATTCTCATGCATATGAGCTCTGTGGTCTCATGGTCGCAGTATATCGACAATGTACTTTTCATCTGGCAGGGCACTGAGGGCAGGCTTCTGACCTTCCTCCAGCGGCTCAATAACAACAACCTCAACATCAGACTGACATGGCACTATATCCAGGACAGGATGGTGTTCCTGGACATTCTTATCAGTAGGGAGAGAGACGGTCGGGTCTCCACGGATCTATATAGGAAGCCCACTTCCACCAACACCCTCCTACATGCCAAGTCTGCACATTATCCACAGACGGTTAGGGCCATTCCGCGAGGGCAATTTTTGCGTCTCCGACGTGTTTGCTCTAGTGATAAGCAATTTGAGGTGCAGTCTGGTGAGCTTTCCAGGAGGTTTCACAATAGGGCATATAATCAAATTGACATCAAGAGGGGGTATGCACACGCCAAATCTACAAATAGGGACGCCCTCCTGACTAGTAACAGACAAAAGACCGACAACACCAGCTGTCGATTTATTACGCCTTTTAACATGCAGTGGCATAAAATACGGGAAATACTTACCAAGCACTGGCCTATATTGCTTTCAGACAATGACCTGTGGGCGACACTTCGAGAATATCCCCAGGTTACGTGGCGACGTTCCAAAAACCTGGGTAATATGCTCACTAGCAGTCATTATGTATCTCCATCGCCATCTTACATCTTTGGGAGTAAGGGGCCCAAATGGGGTTCCTACCCATGTAACAACTGTCAGGCATGTATATACATGGTTCGGTTTTCCACATTCAAGGATTCCAAGGGTCGACGTGATTATAATATCGTGCATCACATCACATGCAGAACTGCATCTGTGATATACCTGATCACTTGCCCTTGCAATCTCCTGTATGTTGGGATGACCACCAGGGAGCTGCGCGTTAGGGTATTTGAACATGCAAGTAAGATCCGCCAGGCAGCTACTTCTGCACATGATGAGCTGACCCAATTTCAACCTATAGCCTTGCACTTTAGGGACAAACACAATGGCGATCCCCGAGGGTTACAGTGTATGGGTATTGACAAGGCTTCCATGGGCTGCCGTGAAGGTGATATTAAGAAACGCCTCCTGCAATTGGAGACTAAATGGATTGTTCTACTGAAGAGTGAGATCCCTAAAGGTCTCAATGAGACGGTTAGCTTCAAGTCTTTTCTATAAATCGTGCTTTTTACCCTTTATTGTTAGCTGTCCTTTTAGATACTTATTGTTGTTATTTGTATTTCATAGTACATCTGATTGCTGCGACTGTGTGTGGTCCTATTGGAGATACGCGACCTTCGGGCCTAGGGAAGAACATCTCTTTATGGAGCAATGGACATCGATCAAAACCCCAACACCTTCATTATGGTGTGGGAGGGGACTTTGGACGCCGCTCCTCATCCCTCATAACCCTTAGTTGTTAGGATTTTGGCTACCATATTAGGTGGTTAAGGTATTGGCACGTACTATGCGTTTAGTATTCACTAGCTCTGTGGATATTATCCCAGGGCTTTTTTGCACTATGCACTTTCCTTTTATTATCTACTTTAGTCACTTCATCATATTCACGTGTACTCATCATCACTCTTTTTTCACAAAAGTTTTTCACTTTTTCAATATGTATTTTATGTATTGCGATTTTTAATGCACTTATTATGAATTATTGATTATTGACCACATTAATTTCTTTATTAATATATATATGTTATTGGAATGGGGTGATGGGAGACCGTAATATTTATGCTTTTGACGGCCTCTCATCTTCACTTTTCTATGATTATTCAGTCACATTTCTACTTACTATTAAGTATGTATAAATATACCATCATTTTGTTATATTCTACCACATCACTGTATTTCGTATAGGTTTATAGTGTCAGCTTTCCATTTATGATATAGGTCACCCCTATCTCCTTATTATGGTATGACAGAGAGGGGGATTTACATGTTTGCTAATATTTTTACTATTTCAATTTAAATTATATCTTATTTATGATTGCTCTCAGTTTTAGAGGTATGCAAACATGGGGTCTACATAGGGACTTTGATCTCATATGCATGAGAATGGAAGATATACTGTATCTGAGATGTGCTCTGTCATTTTCGTAGTATTATATTGTCCATCTACCCTGGTATGCCACATCCTTGATTTATACAGTACAGACCAAAAGTTTGGACACACCTTCTCATTCAAAGAGTTTTCTTTATTTTCATGACTATGAAAATTGTAGATTCACACTGAAGGCATCAAAACTATGAATTAACACATGTGGAATTATATACATAACAAAAAAGTGTGAAACAACTGAAAATATGTCATATTCTAGGTTCTTCAAAGTAGCCACCTTTTGCTTTGATTACTGCTTTGCACACTCTTGGCATTCTCTTGATGAGCTTCAAGAGGTAGTCACCTGAAATGGTCTTCCAACAGTCTTGAAGGAGTTCCCAGAGATGCTTAGCACTTGTTGGCCCTTTTGCCTTCACTCTGCAGTCCAGCTCACCCCAAACCATCTCGATTGGGTTCAGGTCCGGTGACTGTGGAGGCCAGGTCATCTGGCGCAGCACCCATCACTCTCCTTCATGGTCAAATAGCCCTTACACAGTCTGGAGGTGTGTTTGGGGTCATTGTCCTGTTGAAAAATAAATGATGGTCCAACTAAACGCAAACCGGATGGAATAGCATCCTGCTGCAAGATGCTGTGGTAGCCATGCTGGTTCAGTATGCCTTCAATTTTGAATAAATCCCCAACAGTGTCACCAGCAAAGCACCCCCACACCTCCTCCATGCTTCACAGTGGGAACCAGGCATGTAGAGTCCATCCGTTCACCTTTTCTGCGTCGCACAAAGACACGGTGGTTGGAATGAAAGATCTCAAATTTGGACTCATCAGACCAAAGCACAGATTTCCACTGGTCTAATGTCCATTCCTTGTGTTCTTTAGCCCAAACAAGTCTCTTCTGCTTGTTGCCTGTCCTTAGCAGTGGTTTCCTAGCAGATATTCTACCATGAAGGCCTGATTCACACAGTCTCCTCTTAACAGTTGTTCTAGAGATGTGTCTGCTGCTAGAACTCTGTGTGGCATTGACCTGGTCTCTAATCTGAGCTGCTGTTAACCTGCGATTTCTGAGGCTGGTGACTCGGATGAATTTATCCTCTGCAGCAGAGGTGACTCTTGGTCTTCGTTTCCTGGGGCGGTCCGCATGTGAGCCAGTTTCTTTGTAGTGCTTGATGGTTTTTGTGACTGCACTTGGGGACACTTTCAAAGTTTTCCCAATTTTTCGGACTGACTGACCTTCATTTCTTAAAGTAATGATGGCCACTCATTTTTCTTTACTTAGCTGCTTTTTTCTTGCCATAATACAAATTCTAACAGTCTATTCAGTAGGATTATCAGCTGTGTATCCACCTGACTTCTCCACAACGCAACTGATGGTCCCAACCCCATTTATAAGGCAAGAAATCCCACTTATTAAACCTGACAGGGCACACCTGTGAAGTGAAAACCATTTCAGGTGACTACCTCTTGAAGCTCATCAAGAGAATGCCAAGAGCGTGCAAAGCAGTAATCAAAGCAAAAGATGGCTACTTTGAAGAACCTAGAATATGACATATTTTCAGTTGTTTCACACTTTTTTGTTATGTATATAATTCCACATGTGTTAATTCATAGTTTTGATGCCTTCAGTGTGAATCTACAATTTTCATAGTCATGAAAATAAAGAAAACTCTTTGAATGAGAAGGTGTGTCCAAACTTTTGGTCTGTACTGTATATCTTGACAAACACTGCGATTTGCAGAATTTTTTCATTTCCCTATCTCCACCTGACAAATGTGCATCGCACCGGTGCACTGCGGAGGGGCATAGTGGTGGCACTCCTATACCTGTCCCTTGTGAGCCGGCTGACTCGCGTCCTCATGTCATGTTATTGGACGGGAGGGGTGTGTGGCTGCCCGCTGTTAGTGCGGCTCCCTCCTCCCTGCCTGGTCATGTGGCGCGATGGGCGGGCCTCGTCTGGTTTCTGGGGGTGGGTGGCGCGCCTCTATGATGTCACGCTCTGCATCACTGGGCGTATGTGCTAATCAATTGCCAGCTGTGGACCACACTATTTAAAGATGGACATTGTTTGATATCTTTACCTCCTGATGAAGCCTTTCTCGGCGAAACGCACGTCGAGGTGCAGCTCTGGTCACAGTCCTTGGGATCCGGCATACCATGGGTAATTTGTGTTTTTGTTTCATGCATTGCTAGTTTGTTATTTTAGCGTTATATATTGCTTACACATAGTATCCTTGCTAGTACAAATTTCCCCATTACATGGTAAAAAATGTTGTTCACAAAGTGTTGGAAAACGGCTGGAGCATTCATCAAACCAAAGGGCATAACCAAATTCTCAAAATGGCCCTCAGGAGTATTGAAGGCAGTCTTCTATTCATCCCCTTCCCTGACCCTGACCAGGTTGTATGCCCCTCTCAAATCTAACTTAGAAAAACTTTAGCCCCAACAATCTGGTTAAACAGGTCCGGGATCAGAGGAAGCAGATAAGGGTCACAAATTGTGATACTGTTCAGCTCCCTGAAATCCAGACATGGTCTTAAAGAACCATCTTTTTTCTTAACAAAAAAAAACAAAAAACAGCGGCAACAGGTGACTTTGAGGGTCGGATGTGTCCCTTTCTCAGGGTCTCAGAGATATACGTACGCATAGCGATCCTCTCAGGTTGGATTGTATAAACGAGATTTAGGCAGGTTGGCGTCTGGGATAAGATTAATAGGGCAATCGTAATCCCGGTGAGGGGGCAGCTTCTGGACACCACTCTCTGAAAACACATCCAAAAATTCAGAGAGAAACCTCTGAAAGAGACGCCAGGAGGCAATTCTCTCTGCAAAACTCACTCCAATCATTTATTTGCCTCGCTTGCCAATCAATGGTGGGGTTATGTTTAGTGAGCCAGGGTAGCCCCAACACTAGAGGCGTAGGAAATTCGCTTAGAACGTAACATGAGACATCCTCAACATGAGCATCACCCACAGTCAAACGGATATTGTGAACTATGCCCTTTAACGATTTTTGAGAAAGTGGAGCGGAATCGATAGCAAAAACAGGTATATCTTTTACCAGAGTGCGCACCTGGAAACCATGAGTTATAGCAAATTGATTATCAATGAGATTGACAGCTGCTCCACTATCTACAAAAATCTCACAAAAAATGTTCTTGCTCTCTAGCGCCACCCTGGCAGGTAGGACAAAACGGGAACTACAAGCTAACGAAAAAGCTTCAATTTCCACATCAACCTTGCCAATGGTAACAGATGGAAAAGTTTTAGAGGATTTTTTTTCTTTTAGTTTCTTTATTACCCTCAAAACTCTCCCTGAATCTTCTAGAGGGACAAACATTTGCCAAATAATTTATACCTCCACAACAGAAACAAACCCTGCACTGAGAGCTGAATCTTCTACTATAAGAGGCAAGCAAACCCATATGCATGGTCTCCTGCTCAGAGGGGATTGAGAGAGACTGAGACCCCTATAAACCCAAAACTAAACTCAGAACAGCATAAATTATAGAAATACAAAATCTTTTATTGGACATACACTTGTATAAAACATAGAAATCCGTATATATAAGCAGCATTATATCACACAGGATGATCTCCACAGGTCTGTTCCATTATAATACATATAGTTTTGCAATAAAAGATCCCTGGCTGTGCAATACCATAATCAATCACAGCCCTCAGTCAGTATATATAAAGTGCATAGTGCTTCAACTAAAACATGACACAGGGAAAATACATGCAATACAGGTAAATACAGACCAAGCAGTCCTGGATCCCAACACGTGTTTCGTGGTCGCTTTCTCAAGGGATACTGGTAGTATGTCTGAACTTGTCATATATAGTCTCCAAAATAGGTTATTTGAAATCTACTGGGCTACACATTAATGGCTAAAAGCGAAAACCGGAAGTGCGATGCGTTCCACGCTGGAACGCATCGCATCACTTCCGTTTCCATCAGTGTCTGGACACTAATCCTATTCTTCATAATATAAAACAATGATATAGGGCAGAGAACATACATCCACATATTTAAAAAGCTTAGAGGGGGGTCATGTTTGGCGCTGAGGACGTACGAGAAGGCCCCGGCGACAGGCAGAGGAGGACTGCACCCGGACGCATCGGAAAACCGGATATCCGGTATGCGTTCCACCGCGGAACGCATCAGCCTCAAACCCAGCCGGCAAGGCTCCCTCCCACATCCAGGCCAAAGACAACCGCAAATCCCGCGAGACCAGCAAAGTGAAGCACATGATGTGTTCCTTAAGATTTAATCAAAGATCCCTCTTTTCATCAAGGATATATGTATCCCGGCAAGGCCCACCTATACAGTGAAAACAACATAAGTATCTCCTTGTGGATCACCTGGTATGTACATTCATACCCACAAACAGTGCATAAATAACGGAGTACTCTATTATAAGATACCAAATATAAATAATAAGACCATATGTACAATATGGATTTAAACACTTATCACGAATCCATACATTTTTAGATTAGTGAAAGGAAAAGTGAAAAAGTAAATGAAAAGTGATACATGCAAAAAGTAAATAACCAGTGAAAAAATGGAAAAATAATAAAATAATAATAAACGTGAAAAAATGAAAAAGTGAAGTGATCAGTGCTACACATTATACACATATATTTAATAATTATGATAATAACCCTTATTCATGATATACTGTGTACATATAAATCCCTACTCTATCATACTATATCAATGAATGTATCTGTTCAATGCAGGTAGGACCTTTGCCCTTTCCACAGATTTTTAGGTTACAGGAATGCTCTGTGTATTCTCCATTTATGCACCCTCATTGCTGATGCTCTTCATCATACGCGATTCACCATCGGACACTGTTCCCATTATATACGATTCATCAACGGACACTGTAATATACTGTTTGATACAGCCATTGAAAAAAATGAAATAACCTAATAATGCAGAAGAAACATTATTAAAAGAATAAAAACCCAAAACTGTGTATTAAAAAGGTCAAAGAGATACACACCACTTAGACCTACAGAGGAAATCATTCGCATAGGGCCAATCAACAGTTAGACTACCCCAAAAATGGCGAGAAGCTTAACGTCTCATTCAGGCCAGATGGTATCACCATATTTAGCTCAAAGATCCATTTAACCTCCTTCTGAGCAAGGACCTTTTTACAATTACCTCCCCTCCCATGTATCAGTACCCTATCAATCCCCCTTAGCTTGAGGAGAGAGGCATCACAATCATGATGGATCTTGAAGTGCCGGGGGACCGTCTTTAGATTCTGTGGGTCATCTTCGTCCTTCGCTCCCAAAATTCCAAGCACATGCTCTCATGTTTGTCGTCTCAGCTGTCTCGATGTCATCCCTACATAAGATAAATTGCAGGGACATGTAGCGACATAAATCACTCCCACTGTTGTACACGAAATCGTGTGGGTGATCTCATACTTCTTCCGCCCAGTACAATCTGTGAAGGTATTTGTTCGTATGATATTGGGGCATGCAATGAATTTTCCACAGGGATGACATCCCCATTTTGGACCCTTGAACCCAAATAGATTTCCCGTGGTCTTGCCTTCATAATGACTATGGACTAGCATATCCTTTAAGTTCTTTTCACATTTAAAGGTGAGAGAGGGGTGATGTGGTAAATAACCCCGCAGGGTGTGATCCATCCGTAGAATGTTCCAGTGTTTCTCAAGTATAGAGTTAAGTTCTTCATGACCAGAGTTATACGATGTAATAAACCTCACCATTTTGCTACCATCTTTTTGTTTACCGCGATCTTCCAGCAGTTTCACTCTTTTGCAGTGTTTAGCTCGCAAATATGCTTTTCCTACCGAGCGGTCACTGTATCCACGGTCTTTAACCACTTCAGCCCCGCTAGGTGAAACCCCCTTCATGACCAGGCCACTTTTTACACTTCGGCACTACACTCCTTTCACCGTTTATCGCTCGGTCATGCAACTTACCACCCAAATGAATTTTACCTCCTTTTCTTCTCACTAATGGAGCTTTCATTTGGTGGTATTTTATTGCTGCTGACATTTTTACTTTTTTTGTTATTAATCAAAATATAACGATTTTTTTGCAAAAAAATGACATTTTTCACTTTCAGCTGTGAAATTTTGCAAAAAAAACGACATCCATATATAAATTTTTCGCTAAATTTATAGTTCTACATGTCTTTGATAAAAAAAAAATGTTTGGGCAAAAAAAAATGGTTTGGGTAAAAGTTATAGCATTTACAAACTATGGTACAAAAATGTGAATTTCCGCTTTTTGAAACGGCTCTGATTTTCTGAGCACCTGTCATGTTTCCTGAGGTTCTACAATGCCCAGACAGTAGAAAACCCCCACAAATGACCCCATTTCGGAAAGTAGACACCCTAAGGTATTCGCTGATGGGCATAGTGAGTTCATAGAACTTTTTATTTTTTGTCACAAGTTAGCGGAAAATGATGATGATTTTTTATTTTTTATTTTTTTCTTACAAAGTCTCATTTTCCACTAACTTGCGACAAAAAATAAAAAATTCTAGGAACTCGCCATGCCCCTCACAGAATACCTTGGGGTGTCTTCTTTCCAAAATGGGGTCACTTGTGGGGTAGTTATACTGCCCTGGCAATTTAGGGGCCCAAATGTGTGAGAAGAACTTTGCAATCAAAATGTGTAAAAAATGACCGGTGAAATCCGAAAGGTGCACTTTGGAATATGCGCCCCTTTGCCCACCTTGGCAGCAAAAAAGTGTCACACATGTGGTATCGCCGTACTCAGGAGAAGTTGGGCAATGTGTTTTGGGGTGTCATTTTACATATACCCATGCTGGGTGAGAGAAATATCTTGGCAAAAGACAACTTTTCCCATTTTTTTATACAAAGTTGGCATTTGACCAAGATATTTTTCTCACCCAGCATGGGTATATGTAAAATGACACCCCAAAACACATTCCCCAACTTCTCCTGAGTACGGCGATACCAGATGTGTCACACTTTTTTGCTGCCAAGGTGGGCAAAGGGGCACATATTCCAAAGTGCACCTTTCGGATTTTGCAGGGCATTTTTTACACATTTTGATTGCAAGGTACTTCTCATACATTTGGGCCCCTAAATTGCCAGGGCAGTATAACTACGCCACAAGTGACCCCATTTTGGAAAGAAGACACCCCAAGGTATTCCGTGAGGGGCACGGCGAGTTCCTAGAATTTTTTATTTTTTGTCACAAGTTAGCGGAAAATGATGATTTTTTTTTTTTCTCTTTTTTCCTTACAAAGTCTCATATTCCACTAACTTGCGACAAAAAATAAAAAATTCTAGGAACTCGCCATGCCCCTCACGGAATACTTTGGGGTGTCTTCTTTCCAAAATGGGGTCACTTGTGGCGTAGTTATACTGCCCTGGCAATTTAGGGGCCCATATGTGTGAGAAGTACTTTGCAATCAAAATCTGTAAAAAATGACCGGTGAAATACGAAAGGTGCACTTTGGAATATGCGCCCCTTTGCCCACCTTGGCATCAAAAAAGTGTCACACATCTGGTATCGCCGTACTCAGGAGAAGTTGGGGAATGTGTTTTGGGGTGTCATTTTACATATACCCATGCTGGGTGAGAGAAATATCTTGGCAAACGACAACTTTTCCCATTTTTTTATACAAAGTTGGCATTTGACCAAGATATTTTTCTCACCCAGCATGGGTATATGTAAAATGACACCCCAAAACACATTCCCCAACTTCTCCTGAGTACGGCGATACCAGATGTGTCACACTTTTTTGCTGCCAAGGTGGGCAAAGGGGCACATATTCCAAAGTGCACCTTTCGGATTTTGCAGGGCATTTTTTACACATTTTGATTGCAAGGTACTTCTCACACATTTGGGCCCCTAAATTGCCAGGGCAGTATAACTACGCCACAAGTGACCCCATTTTGGAAAGAAGACACCCCAAGGTATTCCGTGAGGGGCATGGCGAGTTCCTAGAATTTTTTATTTTTTGCCGCAAGTTAGTGGAATATGAGACTTTGTAATGAAAAAAGAGAAAAAAAAAAAAATCATCATTTTCCGCTAACTTGTGACAAAAAATAAAAAATTCTAGGAACTCGCCGTGCCCCTCACGGAATACCTTGGGGTGTCTTCTTTCCAAAATGGGGTCACTTGTGGCGTAGTTATACTGCCCTGGCAATTTAGGGGCCCAAATGTGTGAGAAGTACCTTGCAATCAAAATGTGTAAAAAATGCCCTGCAAAATCCGAAAGGTGCACTTTGGAATATGTGCCCCTTTGCCCACCTTGGCAGCAAAAAAGTGTGACACATCTGGTATCGCCGTACTCAGGAGAAGTTGGGGAATGTGTTTTGGGGTGTCATTTTACATATACCCATGCTGGGTGAGAAAAATATCTTGGTCAAATGCCAACTTTGTATAAAAAAATGGGAAAAGTTGTCGTTTGCCAAGATATTTCTCTCACCCAGCATGGGTATATGTAAAATGACACCCCAAAACACATTCCCCAACTTCTCCTGAGTACGGCGATACCAGATGTGTCACACTTTTTTGCAGCCTAGATGCGCAAAGGGGCCCAAATTCCTTTTAGGAGGGCATTTTTAGACATTTGGATCCCAGACTTCTTCTCACGCTTTAGGGCCCCTAAAAAGCCAGGGCAGTATAAATACCCCACATGTGACCCCACTTTGGAAAGAAGACACCCCAAGGTATCCAATAAGGGGCCTGGCAAGTTCCTAGAATTTTTTTTTTTTCGCATAAGTTAGCGGAAATTGATTTTTTTTTGTTTTTTCTCACAAAGTCTCACTTTCCGCTAACTTAGGACAAAAATTTCAATCTTTCATGGACTCAATATGCCCCTCAGCAAATACCTTGGGGTGTCTTCTTTCCAAAATGGGGTCAGTTGTGGGGTGTTTGTACTGCCCTGGCATTTGAGGGTCTCCGCAATCATTACATGTATGGCCAGCATTAGGAGTTTCTGCTATTCTCCTTATATTGAGCATACAGGTAATGAGATTTTTTTTTCCGTTCAGCTTCTGGGCTGAAAGAAAAAAAATGAACGGCACAGATTTCTTCATTCGCATCGATCAATGTGGATGAAAAAATCTCTGCCAAAAAAAAAAAATGGAGGGGAAAGGCGTCTGCCAGGACATAGGAGCTCCGCCCTACATCCATACCCACTTAGCTCGTATGCCCTGGCAAACCAGATTTCTCCATTCGCATCAATCGATGTGGATGAATAAATCATTGCCGGGATTTTTTTTTTAATATATATATATATATACAAAATGCTTGCCAAAGCATAGGAACGCCGCCTCCTCCTCAGCTCGTATGCTTCGGCAAACGTATCTGTCACTGCAGAGGAGAAAATCCCGTCTTGCAGCGCCGCATACACCGACTTGCGTGTAATCTGACAGCAGCGCAATGCTTCTGTCAGAATGCACATCGGTGCTGCAGCTAGTTCATCGGTTGGTCCACCTGGAAGGTAAAAAGACAAAAAAAAAAAAAAAGAAAAAACCAGGCCACAACGCAATAATTTTATTAACTTTGGAACAGAACATGTAACTTTAACTTTTGGAACTAAACATTAACCTGTTTGCTTACCTGTTTTTTTTTTTTTTTTTTTGTTTTTTTACCTTTATAGAACAAACCTCTCCTCCCCCATGGGTCAATGTGCAAAGCGCAAATCGCCCAAAGATGTGGCGAAGTGCGTTATGCACTTTGTCCCATGTGAAAGGAGACGTTTGCAGCAGCTGTGTGAGTGAATGGGCCCTAATAGCCCTGTGTGCCTATCCTGGTGAGATGTGATCCCTATGCTAGGTGTACCTGTGTGTGGTACTTTCGGAAACAATCCCCTAAGCATAGGGCAGGGTGGTCAGGACAGTCAGGACAGAAATACCGGGTGTCACGCCTTATTCCACTCCTGCTACAGACACGACATCTTTTTCGGGGTGACGGTTGGGTTGAGGTACCAGCAACGACATTGGGGAAATGTCGCTCGTGTAGACGGCTAACTACACTGGTGGATGGGGCCACGGAACCTTCTGGATACAGGAGGTTCTCAATGATCTCTTCCTGAAATTTGAGGAAGGATCCAGTTCTCCCAGCCTTACTGTAGAGAACAAAACTATTATACAGCGCCAATTGAATCAAATATACAGACACCTTCTTATACCAGCGTCTGGTTCTGCGGGAAACTAAATACGGAGACAACATCTGGTCATTGAAGTCGACCCCTCCCATGTGGAGGTTATAGTCGTGGACTGAGAGGGGCTTTTCAATGACACGGGTTGCTCGCTCAATTTGTATTGTCGTGTCTGCGTGAATGGAGGAGAGCATGTAAACGTCACGCTTGTCTCTCCATTTCACCGCGAGCAGTTCTTCGTTACACAGTGCGGCCCTCTGCCCCCTTGCAAGACGGGTGCTAACGAGCCGTTGGGGGAAGCCCGCGCGACTAGTTCGCGCGGTACCACAGGCGCCAATCCGTTCTAGAAACAAATGCCTAAAGAGGGCCACACTTGTGTAAAAATTGTCCACATAAAGATGGTATCCCTTGCCGAATAAGGGTGACACCAAGTCCCAAACTATCTTCCCACTGCTCCCCAGGTAGTCAGGGCAACCGACCGGCTCCAGGGTCTGATCTTTTCCCTCATAGACACGAAATTTGTGGGTATAGCCTGTGGCCCTTTCACAGAGCTTATACAATTTGACCCCATACCGGGCGCGCTTGCTTGGGATGTATTGCTTGAAGCCAAGGCGCCCGGTAAAATGTATTAGGGACTCGTCTACGCAGATGTTTTGCTCAGGGGTATACAAATCTGCAAATTTCTGGTTGAAATGGTCTATGAGGGGCCGAATTTTGTGGAGCCGGTCAAAAGCAGGGTGGCCTCTGGGACGGGAGGCGGTGTTGTCACTAAAGTGCAAGAAACGCAGGATGGTCTCAAATCGTGTCCTGGACATTGCACCAGAGAACATGGGCATGTGATGAATTGGGTTCGTGGACCAATATGACCGCAATTCATGTTTTTTTGTCAGGCCCATGTTGAGGAGGAGGCCCAGAAAAGTTTTAAATTCGGAAACTTGGACTGGTTTCCACCGGAAAGGCTGGGCATAAAAGCTTCCCGGGTTAGCGGTTATAAATTGTGTGGCATACCGGTTTGTCTCTGCCACGACTATGTCTAAGAGCTCCGCAGTCAAGAACAGCTCAAAAAATCCCAGGGCCGAACCGATCTGAGCCGTCTCAACCCGAACTCCAGACTGGGCGGTGAAAGGGGGAACTACAGGTGCGGCTGAAGTTGGGGGCTGCCAATCAGGGTTTGCCAGCACCTCTGGGATTCTAGGGGCTCTACGGGCACGTCTTTGCGGTGGCTGCGACGGGGTCACTACTGCTCGTGCCACCGTACCAGCTTCAACTGCCCTTCTGGTGCTCGCTACTTCACCAGGTTGTACGGCAGTGCTGGTACTAGGTCCAGGATGGGCTGGTCTGCTGGTGTATGCCTCACCACGTAATCCGGCAGCACCAGCCCCACTCTGATGCTCTTGAAGCGGATCCTGCGCAACCTGCGGTCTAGCAACACGGGGCCGGGTACGCCTGGTTCTATCAGGGACCTCAGCCTCCTCGTCCGAACTTTGGGTCAGAGAGCCGCTGCTTTCTACAGGTTCGTATTCTGACCCGCTGGATTCATCAGATGAGGGTTCCCACTCCTCATCCGACTGGGTCAGAAGCCTGTAGGCCTCTTCAGAGGAATACCCCCTGTTTGACATGTGGGCAACTAAATTTAGGGGTATTCCCTGAGACTACCCAGGTAAAAAAAGCAAGCCTGTCTTACAAAGGGGAGGCTAGCGAAGTACCGGAGGCCGCTGCGGTTGATAAAAAATATCAAAAGTGATTTTTTTATCGCCGCAGTGCGTGTAAAGTGGATGTGCAGCGATCAAAAAAAAATTTTTTTTTGTCACTGCGGTGGGGCGGGTGTGGGCGAACGCACGTGTGGGCGACCGATCAGGCCTGATCGGGCAAACACTGCGTTTTGGGTGGAGGGCGAACCTAAAGTGACACTAATACAGTTATAGATCTGACCGTGATCAGTTTTGATCACTTCCAGATACTATAAAAGTACAAATGCTGATTAGCAATACGCTAATCAGCGAATAACGGACTGCGGTGCGGTGGGCTGGGCGCTAACTGATCCCTAACTACCTAACCAAGGGACCTAAACTATACCTAAAACCTAACGGTCAATAACAGTGAAAAAAAAAAAGTGACAGTTTGCACTGATCACTTTTTTTCCTTTCACTAGTGATTGACAGGGGCTAGAAGGGGTGATCAAAGGGTTAATAGGGGTTCAGGGGGGTGATCTGGGGCTAAGTATGTACTGTTGGTGTACTCACTGTGAAGCCTGCTCCTCTGCTGGATCCAACCGACGAAAAGAACCAGCAGAGGAGCAGGCAGCCATATAACAGATCATATTTACAAATATGATCTGCTATACGGCTCTGTGATTGGCTTTTTTGAAAATCAGCAACCTGCCAGCCAATGATCGCTGGCTGGCAGGTCCTGACGAAATACTCCTCTATGAAATGCCGGCCCGCGATGCGCATGTGCGGGCCGGCTGCGGCGAAATCTCGCGTCTCGCGAGATGACGCGCCGATGCGTCCAGGAGGAGAAAAGCAACCACCTTCCGGACGCATCGGCGCGTTAGGCGGTCCGGAGGTGGTTAAATCTCTTGGTTAAATCACCTGCCCGTTTTTCAAAATCTTCATCCCTGGAACAGATTCTTTTCAGTCTCAGGATTTGTCCAACTGGTATGCCATCTAGTAATTTTCTTGGGTGATAGGAATCGGCACGGAGGAGACTGTTCACAGCGGTCGGCTTCCGAAACAGATCTGTGTGAATAAAGCCCTCATTATCCACATGTAAAGCCACATCCAAGAAATCCATCTTGGTTCTACCCATCTTATTGTAATGACCGGCGTCACGCACAGGGAGGGAAAAGGGAAAGCCCTGCCCAAGGGAGAGGGAAAGGTGGTGACCCATGACTTAGCTTGCGGCTGGCACCTGACTGCCCTGACGTCCCTAGACTGGTTCCTCACCCGTGCGGCGATCACGTGCCTAAACCCTGGCTTTCCCTAAAATGAGCCCTAGATAGTGAACGGGCCGGTGGGATCGCTAGTCCGCACCACTGACACTAAGAGGAAAAACACCAGGGAGAGGAAGACAATACAGACAAACACATAAACCCAGGTGGGCAACCACAGTAGACCACAAAGGTCCAACAGGGATCCGGAGGGAAACGTTCTGGACCAACAACCAGAGAACGCAGCAACACAGCTCCAGTGGGTCAGTATAGAAGTCCAGGCAGGAAGCTCTATCTCTGGCAACCAGAGAAGTGTGAGAGGGGAATATAAGGAGGTTGGGAGTGCTGGACAAGGAACAGCTGAGGAGAAGGAGCTACGGATCCCTGAGTGAGCCAAAAAGGGTTGCAAAGCAAACCCAGAAAGCTACCATAAGGAAACAGCCCTATCTTACTACATAGAGTGCGCAGCCAACCGCTGCGACTTCCTGACCCCGGGTATAACGGAGTCAGGCGTGGTTCTTGACACCCTTGTGACACTTATACGTAAGATAAATATTTACGTTGTTCTCATTGAGGAGTGCCATAAACTCTTTCAAATCCTCGGTGTTTCCCTGCCAAATCATGAGAACATCGTCGATATATCGACTCCACATGTGGACCTTCTCGACGTGTTTAATTGGGTCCGTTAAAAAGATATTTCTCTCCCACAGCCCCAGGAAAAGATTCACATAGGAGGGCGCACAAGACGCCCCCATTGCGGTTCCCTGGAGCTGTAGGTAGAAAGACCCCTTGAAGGTGAAGAAGTTGTGTCGCAAAGTGAAGTCAAGTAGGTCAAGAATAAACCCGGCATACTCACTTCGTATATTCAAAGTCATCAGGTAGTGTGTTGCAGCCAGAATCCCGCCATCATGGCGAATAGACGTATAGAGTGACTCAACGCGCACATATCACCAGGATCATGTCTTCATGCAGTTGCAAACCGTCAACTTTCCGTAGCAGGTCACCGGTATCCTTAAGATATGACGGTAGACTGTCAACAAATGGTCTTAAAAACATAATCAATTAGTTTGCTGACAGGCTCGCACATGCTGTTGTTACCTGAGACTATCGGGCGTTCTTGCGGAACCTTCGCATTCTTGTGGATCTTAGGCAACATATAAAACGTCGCTATGGTAGGGTCGCTGATAAAAAGACAATTCTGTTCTTTAGGAGTGATTATTCCTGTGTCTGCTGCTTTTTGTAAAATCCCACCCAGGTCACCCTGGAATGCAATCAAGGGATTAAAAGTCAGTTTCCGGTAGCAGTCTGAATTCCTTAGCTGCCTGAAGGCCTACCGTTCGTACATATTGGTTGGCCACAGGACCACGTTCCCTCCTTTGTCCGAGGATTTAATTACGAGGTTCTCCATTTTGTTGTTTCAGAGCCAGACTCTGTCGTCTATTAAGGTTGTCCCCGGCTGTAAATCTTTGAACCGACCCAGTTCGTCTGTAACAACTTTAACAAAGATATCTATATTTGAGAATAATGACATGGGGGGAAATTTCTTTGATTTTGGTACCAGAGCTATAGGTAGTCTACTCACCGGTGCAGCATCCAATTGTTCATTCTGCAAATCCTCCAAGGTACGGATTGCTTCCAATTCAACCGCCGTGAACATAGTATCCTCCGTGCCCCCCCATGATATAACGTCTTAAAAATGAGATTTCGTGCAAAAAACTGTAAATCTTTTACCGCTGTAAAAAGATTAAAGCCGGTTTTAGGAATAAAATTAAGACCAAGGCTCAACACCTCCAATTGTTCATCACTCAGAGTATGGTTAGATAAATTGATTACCTGTAAGCGTTGATTCTTGGGGTCACCTGTACCCTGGAATCTTGTTGGTGGGCGACTTCTCGCTACTTCATTCCATTTTCTCCCATATCGTGTGGGGTATGTTCTTATGTTTGATTCTGAGTAACTTGCCTCATTATCGGTTGAGATGAGTGACGACACAGATGCACTTCTACTCCGTGGTTCTGCCGTCTTCTGTTTCCACTTATAGATCCTATTCTGATCCAGGTCCTGTAGGTCCCTTTGAAATTTACTGGTCTTCCTTTCCTTGATTTGTTTCTCCCATATTTTGAAAGCCTCGTCGACCTCACTTTTAAACACCTCCCGTTCATTCTCATTCAGCACCTGACTTAGTTGTTCTTCCAAATTCTTTAATTTGTTATCCACTTCTACAAGTGGAAGTGGATAACGAATTCCACGTGGTTTAAGAGTACAGGTTTTTCCATCCCATAATCTTGGTACGGAGCAACTTAACACAAAATGGGAGGAAGCATGTAACCTATGCTCCCTGACATTTATGCAGACTCTTATTACCACGAATGACATGATGCTTGTAGAAGTGGATAACGAATTAAAGAATTGGGAAGAACAACTAAGTCAGGTGCTGAATGAGAATGAACGGGAGGTGTTTAAAAGTGAGGTCGACGAGGCTTTCAAAATATGGGAGAAACAAATCAAGGAAAGGAAGACCAGTAAATTTCAAAGGGACCTACAGGACCTGGATCAGAATAGGATCTATAAGTGGAAACAGAAGAGGGCAGAACCATGGAGTAGAAGTGCATCTGTGTCGTCACTCCTCTCAACCGATAATGAGGCAAGTAACTCAGACTTTAACATGAGAACTTACCCCACTCGATATGGGAGAAAACGGAATGAAGTAGCGAGAAGTCGCCCACCAACAAGAAGATTCCAGGGTACAGGTGACCCCAAGAATCAACGCTTACAGGTAATCAATTTATCTACCATATTCTGAGTGATGAACAATTGGAGGTGTTGAGCCTTGGTCTTAATTTTATTCCTAAAACCGGCTTTAATCTTTTTACAGCGGTAAAAGATTTACAGTTTTTTGCACGAAATCTAATTTTTAAGAAGTTATATCATAGGGGGGGGCACAGAGGATACTATGTTCACGGCGGTTGAATTGGAAGCAATCCGTACCTTGGAGGATTTGCAGAATGAACAATTGGATGCTGCACCGGTGAGTAGACTACCTATAGCTCTGGTACCAAAATCAAAGAAATTTCCCCCCATGTCATTATTCTCAAATATAGATATCTTTGTTAAAGTTGTTACAGACGAACTGAGGTCGGTTCAAAAATTTACAGCCGGGGACAACCTTAATAGACAACAGCGTCTGGCTCTGAAACAACTTAACAAAATGGAGAACCTCGTAATTAAATCCTTGGACAAAGGAGGGAACGTGATCCTGTGGCCAACCAATATGTACGAACGGGAGGCCTTCAGGCAGCTAAGGAATTCAGACTGCTACCGGAAATTGACTTTTAATCCCTTGATTGCATTCCAGGGTGACCTGGGTGGGATTTTACAAAAAGCAGCAGACACAGGAATAATCACTCCTAAAGAACAGAATTGTCTTTTTATCAGCGACCCTACCATAGCGATGTTTTATATGTTGCCTAAGATCCACAAGAATGCGAAGGTTCCGCAAGAACGCCCGATAGTCTCAGGTAACAACAGCATGTGCGAGCCTGTCAGCAAACTAATTGATTATGTTTTTAAGACCATTTGTTGACAGTCTACCGTCATATCCTAAGGAAACCGGTGACCTGCTACGGAAAATTGACGGTTTGCAACTGCATGAAGACATGATCCTTGTGACATGTGACGTCGAGTCACTCTATATGTCTATTCGCCATGATGACGGGATTCTGGCTGCAACACACTACCTGATGACTTTGAATATACGAAGTGAGAATGCCGGGTTTATTCTTGACCTACTTGACTTCACTTTGCGACACAACTTCTTCACCTTCAAGGGGTCTTTCTACCTACAGCTCCAGGGAACCGCATCGGGGGCGTCTTGTGCGCCCTCCTATGCGAATCTTTTCCTGGGGCTGTGGGAGAGAAATATCTTTTTAACGGACCCAATTAAACACGTCGAGAGGGTCCACATGTGGAGTCGATATATCGACGATGTTCTCATGATTTGGCAGGGAAACACCGAGGATTTGAAAGAGTTTATGGCACTCCTCAATGAGAACAACGTAAATATTAATCTTACGTATAAGATGGGTAGAACCAAGATGGATTTCTTGGATGTGGCTTTACATGTGGATAATGAGGGCTTTATTCACACAGATCTGTTTCGGAAGCCGACCGCTGTGAACAGTCTCCTCCGTGCCGATTCCTATCACCCAAGAAAATTACTAGATGGCATACCAGTTGGACAGTTCCTGAGACTGAAAAGAATCTGTTCCAGGGATGAAGATTTTGAAAAACGGGCAGGTGATTTAACCAAGAGATTTAAAGACCGTGGATACAATGACCGCTCGGTAAGAAAAGCATATTTGCGAGCTAAACACTGCAAAAGAGTGAAACTGCTGGAAGATCGCGGTAAACAAAAAGATGGTAGCAAAATGGTGAGGTTTATCACATCGTATAACTCTAGTCATGAAGAACTTACCTCTATACTTGAGAAACACTGGAACATTCTACGGATGGATCACACCTTGCGGGGTTATTTACCACATCACCCCTCTCTCACCTTTAAACGTGAAAAGAACTTAAAGGATATGCTAGTCCATAGTCATTATGAAGGCAAGACCACGGGAAATCTATTTCGGTTCAAGGGTCCAAAATGGGGATGTCGTCCCTGTGGAAAATTCATTGCATGCCCCAATATCATACGAACAAATACCTTCACAGATTGTACTGGGCGGAAGAAGTATGAGATCACCCACACGATTTCGTGTACAACAGTGGGAGTGATTTATGTTGCTACATGTCCCTGCAATTTATCTTATGTAGGGATGACATCGAGACAGCTGAGACGACGAACTCGAGAGCATGTGCTTGGAATTCTGGGAGCGAAGGATGAAGTCGACCCACAGAATTTGAAAACGGTCCCCCGTCACTTCAAGACCTATCATAATTATGATGCCTCTCTCCTCAAGGTAAGGGGGATCGATAGGGTACTGATAGGTGGGAGGGGAGGCAATTGGAAAAAGGTCCTTGCTCAGAAGGAGGTCAAATGGATCTTTGAGTTAAACACTGTGATGCCATCTGGCCTGAATGAGATGTTAAGTTTCTCACCATTTTTGGGGTAGTTTAATAATATCTGTTGATTTGCTCTACATGAATGATTTCCTCTGTAGGTCCTTGTGTGTACATCCTTGACCTTTTTAATGCACAGTTTTGTGTTTTTAATAAATTTTATAACAATGTTTTCTCCACATTATTTGGTTATTCTGGGTCGCATTTTGTTCGATGGCTGTATCAAACAGTATATTACAGTGTCCGTTGATGAATCGTATATAATAGGAACAGTGTCCGATGGTGAATCGCGTATGATGAAGAGCATCAGCAATGAGGGTGCATAAATGGAGAATACACAGAGCATTCCTGTAACCTAAAAATCTGTGGAAAGGGCAAAGGTCCTACCTGCATTGAACAGATACATTCATTGATATAGTATGATAGAGTAGGGATTTATATGTACACAGTATATCATGAATAAGGGTTATTATAATTATTAAATATATGTGTATAATGTGTAGCACTGATCACTTCACTTTTTCATTTTTTCATGTTTATTATTATTTTATTATTTTTCCATTTTTTCACTGGTTATTTACTTTTTGCATGTATCACTTTTCATTTACTTTTTCACTTTTCCTTTCACTAATATAAAAATGTATGGATGAGTACTAAGTGTTTAAATCCATATTGTACATATGGTCTTATTATTTATATTTGGTATCTTATAATAGAGTACTCCGTTATTTATGCACTGTTTGTGGGTATGAATGTACATACCAGGTGATCCATAAGGAGATACTTATGTTGTTTTCACTGTATAGGTGGGCCTTGCCGGGATACATATATCCTTGATGAAAAGAGGGATCTTTGATTAAATCTTAAGGCAGGATGTCGCTTGCGTTCCAGCGTGGAATGTGCTTCACTTTGCTGGTCTCGCGGGATTTGCGGTTGTCTTTGGCCTGGATGTGGGAGGGAGCCTTGCCGGCTGGGTTTGAGGCTGATGCGTTTCCGCGGTGGAACGCATACCGGATATCCGGTTTTCCGATGCGTCCAACTCGTGTGCAGTCCTCTTCCGCCTGTCACCAGGGCCTCCTCGTACGTCCTTAGCGCCAAACATGACCCCCTCTAAGCTTTTTAAATATGTGGATGTATGTTCTCTGCCCTATATCATTGTTTTATATTATGAAGAATAGGATTAGTGTCCAGACACTGATGGAACCGGAAGTGATGCAATGCGTTCCAGCATAGAACGCATCGCACTTCCGGTTTTCGCTTTCAGCCATTAATGTGTAGCCCAGGAGATTTCAATGAACCTAATTTGGAGACTATATATGACCAGTTCAGACACACCACCAGTATCCCTTGAGAAAGCGACCACGAAACACGTGTTGGGATCCAGGACTGCTTGGTCTGTATTTACCTGTATTGCATGTATTTTCCCCGTGTCATGTTTTATTTGAAGCACTATGCACTTTATATATACTGACTGAGGGCTGTGATTGATTATGGTATTGCACAGTCAGGGATCTTTTATTGCAAAACTATATGTTTTATAATGGAACAGACCTGTGGAGATCATCCTATGTGATATAATGCTGCTAATGTATATGGATTTCTATGTTTTATACAAGTGTATGTCCAATAAAAGATTTTGTATTTCTATAATTTTTGCTGTTCTTAGTTTAGTTTTGGGTTTATACATGTAATTGGTCCAGGACAGCAACAATACCGGGCGTTTACTCGCTTGCGATTTTGGATGTGAGACTGAGACCCCTGCGCACTGAATGAGACCGCCCCACTGTCCTTGGACTGAATATGACAGGAAGGAGTGATCTCTCCTCTCTCTCTAAGACGCCTGTCAATACGAACAGCTTGAGACATGGCAGACTGCAAGGAGGCAGGTCTCTCATGAAAGGCAAATGCATCTTTCAATCCCTCCGAAAGACCATGGCAAAATTGACTTCGGAGTGCAGCATCATTCCAACCAGTATCAGCTGCCCATCTCCGAAATTCTGAACAGTATATCTCAGCGGACTGTTTACCCTGGCATAAAAGACGCAGTTTAGATTCAGCCAGAGCAATACGGTCCAGGTCATCATGTATCTGACCCAGGGCTGCAAAAAATTCATCCACCGATTGGAAGGGCCGTGCCCCCACCGGCAGCGAAAAGGCCCAAGCCTGAGCGTTATCCCTGAGCAGCGAGATGATGATCCCCACCCTCTGCTCCTCATCACCAGAGGAATGGGGAAGTAGGCAAAAATGGAGTTTGCAAGCCTCTCTAAAACAAACAAAATTCTCACTTCCCCTGGAGAACGTATCCGGGAGCGAGATCTTAGGCTCAGAACAAACTACATGAACGCAAGCTGAACCGGTCACCTGAAACTGAGATACAGTTTTACCTCCAGTGAAAGACCCTGCATGCGTTCAGTCAAATGTGAAACCGGATCCATGCTTAAGATGGTTTTGGAGGTTTATAATGTCACGGATGGTGTTGCAGAAAACTAGAAGACACAAATAAAGATCCGACTGACTTGATCCCAAACTAAGGAACATAAGGGTGAGCCCTATAAAAGCCCTAGAGCTCTCCCTGACTTCTCAGCCCATGCAAAGATCTTTATGATAGAAAATCGCATGC
Source organism: Bufo gargarizans (assembly GCF_014858855.1). Classification (NCBI taxonomy): domain Eukaryota; kingdom Metazoa; phylum Chordata; class Amphibia; order Anura; family Bufonidae; genus Bufo; species Bufo gargarizans. Next base: position 31,128,207 of record NC_058085.1, on the reverse strand, counting down.
CCTCGTACCTAGACTGTGTGACACCTGAAAACCCTATGATAGTGAGGGGACACGACCACCGGCTCCCTACACTTAATACGGAGGGAGTCAGGGTCACCTAGGATCAAGCCAACAGGAAAACACAAATAAAGGAACAGACTTATCTGTAGAAGCATCAGTTGCAGCATCTAGCAGTGAGCACCATCCAGGAAGTTGTATAAACCGCAAAGTGATGCAGGGAGGGGATATAAAGGGATGCAATCAGTGCAACTAGATGACAGCTGAGAGAGGGAAACGAGATGACAAAACGAAACCAAAACAAAAGAACCTCAAGCAAGAGGTACTGAAGAACGTCTGTCAGAGCTTCTCAGATCTCTGGCGGTGACACATGTCTCCTGCCATACCATAGTAGATAAAACCTTGTACTATGTCTATACAAACATTGTTGGAGCCTATAAGGAAATGCCCCTCCCCCACTTGGGACAGTCTGATCACCCTTTCTTTGTTTCTCACCCCAAAGTATTCACCGCTTATCAACCATGTGAAACCATCAGTGAAGACAAAGTGTGGACAGTGGGGGTAGATTCTGTACTCCAGGACAGGTTTAAATACACGGACTGGAGCATGCTTGCCTCTCAGGCCACCTGTGGCCCTCACACTAACATCGACTCTTATACGTACTCAGTATTGGAATATATCAATGCTACTATTGAAAATGTTACCACAGAAAAACAGATTGCAATGTACCCAAATCAGAAACCATGGATGAACGAGTTAGTGCGACTTATACTAAAGGCATGTAACATGACCTATAGTATGTCCAGGGAAGAATAGTTGAATGGGGCTAGTGGTTAACCAAGCCTCACTGATATTTCAAGGTTCAATATGCGTAAAGGCCCACCACAAGAAAGCGTGGGGAAATATCCTTATTAAAATAACTTTTATGTGATATACATTAAAATACACCAAGGGATGCATCAACATGACATACACATATATATAAGGGGTCCAATTTAGAGCAAAGGTAAGTAAATGAACCTGCTGCGCCTGTGTGGATGCAAGCAGTCTTACCCGACCAACCAGGTGGCTTGGATCAGTTTGGTTTTGCTTGTTGCCTGGACCGGACGGTATCTCGTGTTGGCAGATTGTCAGATGGAATCGTGATGCTGTACCCTGTCTCACCCTTATATTTGGGGGAAGGGGACTGCTTCCATACTGCCTGTCTACACAGAGCACTCGCCCTAGTAAGGGCGACCCCGTCTGAATACCTGTCCCTAGTTATGGACCTGATCACTAGCACTATTAAAATGCAATTTCTTCAGACCTCCCGACGTGGCACGTTTCTGTCGTGTCGACTCCTCAGGGGAAGTTGGTACACAGAAAAAAAGCTGAATATACCATATGCGACCACAGGTAACAAAAAGACCATGTAGTCAAACAAATTGAAAAAAGGGGGGCTCTATCAGGTACAATGAGAGCCTATATACTGACACCCCTGGTGTTGGAGTGCCAAGCTGCAGAGGGATGGATGTTCCTCTGCTAGTCGGTGTGTGGCATATGGTGGTCCTCACTTAAGGTAATGTCCCTCTAGCTTTGGGGTTCCTCAACATCTACCAGCCACACAGATACATACCTCCATGGGATTTAAATAGAGCCCATCCGCGCCTCTCTTGGTAAGACCGCCCTGTGATCGTCCTCGCCGGCATCTGACGTAACGCGCATGCGCCGCGCGACAATACGTCAGGAGCCGGCGCCGGCACCACGTGATCGCGGCTGCCAGTCACAGTCACGGAGAGGCGGTGCAGAGGGAGGGTTGCCTAGGAGATCAAGTCAAAATCACAGCAAGATGATACTGATATTTCTTGCAGGATTATAGCGGACAGGATTGATCGCAGACACTACTGCAAGTCGCGCCGAATATAGGGTCGGGGGGAAGGAAACCTGGAAATGTTACACAGGTCCGTCCCACCAATCCATTATATGAAGCACCCATAATCCAGCCTTTCATTCAGGCCCCGGGGTGCAGAGGTTTTGAGACAAAAGATCCAGCGCAATTCACGCTGGAGGAGAAGCTTGTCCCAATCACCCCCTCTAGGGGGAGATTTCACAAGATCAATGCCCATAAATCTCAAAGAAGCGGTGCCATTATGGGTAGTGTGTACATGTTTGGATAATGGAGTATCCCGTCTGTGTGAGATGTCCCCCAGGTGTTCCCCTATCCTCCTCCTAAATTCCTGTATCGTCTTCCCTATATACTCCATCCCACATTCACACTGAATACGGTATACAATCCCTCTGGACTTACAGTTAATGAAATGTGGGATGGAGTATTGTTTTCCTGTCACGTGGCTTACAAGGGATTTCGTGGTCTGCATGAATTTACATGATACACAGTTACCACATTTGTGGCTGCCCACAACCTTGGACCGCAACCAGGTAGAGTTTGTGCGGTTGGGTGCATACTGACTGTGTACCAGTTTATCACGCAAGTTGGGCCCCCTTCTATAGGTGATTTGCGGTTGATCACCAAGCACTTCTTTCAAGTCTGGGTCCATTTTCAGGACCTCCCAATTACGTTGTATGATGTGCTTGACTTGTTTGGACCCTCTGTCAAAATTGGTGATAATCCTCAGCACTTTCGCCTGAGGGGTGGGAGATTGATTCAGAGTTAGTAGAGAGGATCTTGGGCGGGATAACGCTGTCTGATAAGCAGACATCAAAACATGATCGGAGTACCCCCTCGACAGAAACCTCCTCCTCAGATCAACTGCCTGTGTAACAAAGTCATGCTTATCTGAGCAGTTGCGTCTGAGACGCAGATATTGGCCCCTGGGGATCCCTCTCCTGAGCGGGAGCGGATGGTTACTCTCCCACCTCAGGAGGGAATTCGTGGAGCTGGCCTTCCTAAAGATTGAAGTATCGAGTTCACCCCTGTTATTCCTGGAAATTTTTATGTCCAGGAATGGTAAGCTTGTAGGATGCAATTCGCAGGTAAAATGCATGCCAATCTGGTTCTGATTGAGATGCTGAACAAAGGCCTCAAAACCCGCCTGATCTCCATTCCAGCGAATGAAGATATCGTCAATGTATCGCGCCCACAAGCCAATTTCAAAGGTGTCTAATGCTTCATCCTCCCTGAAAACCAACATCTCCTCCCACCAGCCCAGGAATAGATTTGCGTACGACGGGGCACAGGGACTCCCCATCGCCGTACCCCTGAGCTGGTGGTAGGTCTTACCGTCGAAGGAGAAGAAGTTTCGTTTGAGAGTAAATTCCAGGATACATAGGACAAATTGGCTGTGGGCGCGATACTGACAACCCCGTGATCAGAGAAAGTGTTCTTTTGTACCCACCCCCAAATTTGATAGATTTTCATCTATTAAAGACATCAATATAAGACATATATTTTAATAAGGATATTTCCCTATGTCCAGGGAAGACCTGATGAGGGGCATCAAGGAGGCCAAGCACAGCTACAAGCTGAAGGTGGAGGAACACTTTGTCAACTCTGACCCACGATGCATGTGACTGGGCATTCAGGCCATCTATGACTATAAGTCTAGTAATTCTACACAGACAGCCATGGATGTTTCCTCCCTCAATGAGCTAAAGGACTTTTACGCTTGTTTTGACAAGGACAACAAAGAATAACTGGCACATCTTTCACCTTTACAGATGTTTATAACGCACTGAGCAGTATCAACGCTCGCAAGGCTGCTGGCCCTGACGGCATTCCTGGATGTGTACAGTGCAGAGCTGTGTATATAATGTACAGTGCAGAGATGTGTGTGTATAATGTACAGTGCAGAGCTGTGTGTATATAATGTACAGTGCAGAGCTGTGTGTATAATGTACAGTGCAGAGCTGTGTGTATAATATACAGTGCAGAGCTGTGTGTGTATAATGTACAGTGCAGAGCTTTGTGTATAATGTACAGTGCAGAGCTGTGTGTGTATAATGTACAGTGCAGAGCTGTGTGTGTATAATGTACAGTGCAGAGCTGTGTGTATAATGTACAGTGCAGAGCTGTGTGTGTATAATGTACAGTGCAGAGCTGTGTGTATAATGTACAGTGCAGAGCTGTGTGTGTATAATGTACAGTGCAGAGCTGTGTGTGTATAATGTACAGTGCAGAGCTGTGTATAATATACAGTGCAGAGCTGTGTGTATAATGTACAGTGCAGAGCTGTGTGTATAATGTACAGTGCAGAGCTGTGTGTATATAATGTACAGTGCAGAGCTGTGTGTGTATAATGTACAGTGCAGAGCTGTGTGTATAATGTACAGTGCAGAGCTGTGTGTATATAATGTACAGTGCAGAGCTGTGTATAATGTACAGTGCAGAGCTGTGTGTGTATAATGTACAGTGCAGAGCAGTGTGTATAATGTACAGTGCAGAGCTGTGTGTATAATGTACAGTGCAGAGCTGTGTGTGTATAATGTACAGTGCAGAGCTGTGTGTGTATAATGTACAGTGCAGAGCTGAGTGTGTGTATAATGTACAGTGCAGAGCTTTGTGTATAATGTACAGTGCAGAGCTGAGTGTGTGTATAATGTACAGTGCAGAGCTGTGTATATAATGTACAGTGCAGAGATGTGTGTGTATAATGTACAGTGCAGAGCTGTGTGTATAATGTACAGTGCAGAGCTGTGTATATAATGTACAGTGCAGAGATGTGTGTGTATAATGTACAGTGCAGAGCTGTGTGTATATAATGTACAGTGCAGAGCTGTGTGTATAATGTACAGTGCAGAGCTGTGTGTATAATATACAGTGCAGAGCTGTGTGTGTATAATGTACAGTGCAGAGCTTTGTGTATAATGTACAGTGCAGAGCTGTGTGTGTATAATGTACAGTGCAGAGCTGTGTGTGTATAATGTACAGTGCAGAGCTGTGTGTATAATGTACAGTGCAGAGCTGTGTGTATAATGTACAGTGCAGAGCTGTGTGTGTATAATGTACAGTGCAGAGCTGTGTGTGTATAATGTACAGTGCAGAGCTGTGTATAATATACAGTGCAGAGCTGTGTGTATAATGTACAGTGCAGAGCTGTGTGTATAATGTACAGTGCAGAGCTGTGTGTGTATAATGTACAGTGCAGAGCTGTGTGTGTATAATGTACAGTGCAGAGCTGTGTGTATAATGTACAGAGCAGAGCTGTGTGTGTATAGTGTACAGTGCAGAGCTGTGTGTATAATGTACAGTGCAGAGCTCTGTATAATGTACAGTGCAGAGCTGTGTGTGTATAATGTACAGTGCAGAGCTGTGTATATAATGTACACAGTGCAGAGCTGTGTATAATATACAGTGCAGAGCTGTGTGTATAATGTACAGTGCAGAGCTGTGTGTATAATGTACAGTGCAGAGCTGTGTGTATAATGTACGGTGCAGAGCTGTGTGGATAGTGTACAGTGCAGAGCTGTGTGTATAATGTACAGTGCAGAGCTGTGTATGTATAATGTACAGTGCAGAGCTGTGTGTGTATAATGTACAGTGCAGAGCTATGTGTATAATGTACAGTGCAGAGCTGTGTATAATGTGCAGAGCTGTGTGTAATGTACAGTGCAGAGCTGTGTGTATATCATGTACAGTGTAGAGCTGTGTGTGTATAATGTAGTGTAGAACTGTGTATAATATACAGTGCAGAGCTGTGTGTATATCATGTACAGTGTAGAGCTGTGTGTGTATAATGTAGTGTAGAACTGAGTATAATATACAGTGCAGAGCTGTGTGTATAATGCGCCAGCACTCTGGAGTCCGAATCAGTAACACCCGCCCGCGCCCTGCCCCCTACTTGTGATCCATCTGACATCATCTCCTTGATTCCTTCTGTTGCCGGCCGGATGCTCTGCGAGTTTGTTCAGTCACTTCGGGCAGAGCAAGCGCCAAGCAGCTGACACACAGCTACGAGACCCTGGTGTATTTAAATCTAATTTAGCCTGTCTTTCAGAAAAGTTTCTTCTGGGATTCAAACTCACACCCTTTCACATCAGAAGCAAGGCATTTACCCACACAGCTATGAAAGCTGTATTGCCTGTAACTTAAATAAAAAAAATATAAGACTTCTATTGTAGGTAACTTTGATACCTAGTGTACATCCTTACACATGACAGCTCCCCCAACACACCCAGCTCTGCTACATCCATACACCCTACTGATGCTCTCCACAGTGATGCACCTCCCTATATCTCCGTCTACCATCCTACCCATGCTCTCCACAGTGCTGCAGAAAGGGTTAAATATGATCTGATTCTGCAGATCAGCATTGGAATGGAGGAGGGGATCACTGATTATTTGATATTTAACCCTATCTGCGTCACCCCTTTTTAATTTAAAAAACAAAATTATTCCTCTGAAAAACCCTAACAATTAAAGGGAACCTGTCACCTCAAAAATGCACATAAAACCGCCAGCATTACCTGATAGTAGCCCCCAGTCTGTTCATAATCATATGTTTGATCCGGTATTCTGATGCTCAATAGCCTAAAAAAGCAATATATTAAGTGCCATCAGCGCTATCTTTCCGGTCAGCTCCAAGCCAAGGTAAGCACGCCCCCTAACCGTCCCCTCTCTTCTTAGATTGACAGCCTGAAGAGCGGCCGGGGTCGCAGAAGTCTCACAGATGAGCGGTGCGCCGCTGAAAGACAGTGGCAGCCGGAGATGGGATCGCGCCTTACCAAGGAGGGCACCCCGCATGCGCGAGACTTCTGGCTGTCAATCAAAGAAGAGAGGGGACGGTTAGGGGGCGTGCTTACCTTGGCTTGGAGCTGACCGGAAAGATAGCGCTGATGGCACTTAATATATTGCTTTTTTAGGCTATTGAGCATCAGAATACCGGATCAAACATATGATTATGAACAGACTGGGGGCTACTATCAGCCAATGCTGGCGGTTTTATGTGCGTTTTTAAGGTGACAGGTTCCCTTTAAATCCAATTAAAATGAAATGTTTTTAGCACAAAATATATAGTATTCAATAAAGAAATGATGAAAGGCGTCCACAGCCTTACTGATCCCCTCCCCAGTAATCCTGACAGACAATGGCGGGGACTGTACACATACCTCCACGGCGTCCACAGCCTTACTTGACAGCTGCCCCAGTACACTGTGTATGGATGTACACTAGGTATCAAAATTATCTACAGTAGAAGTCTTATATTTCTATTTTTAAGTAACTAGCTATATAGCTCTCATAGCTGTGTGGGTACATGCCTTGCCTCTGATGTGAAAGGTTGTGAGTTTGAATCCCAGGAGAAACTTTTCTGAAAGTGTTTTTTTTTTTTTTTTAAATACCGGACTGTTACTTTACTTTTTAAAAGGGGCGGATTCAGGGGGGGCAAAATTAGCTTTGGCCTAGGGTGGCAAAAATCCTTGCACCAGCCCTGGTATAATGTACAGTGCAATATACCTTCCAACTTCAAAATATGTAAAGAGAGACAAGTGAGGAGGACATTGTGACATCTTCATGAAGGAATCACATAAAACTCCTTCAGCAGAACCACCATGAATCTGACTCCTCCCACACAAGATCACATGGCCGTGACATCATGGAAGGTCTTTTACCTCCTCAACTAGAATCTGACCCCTCCCACATATGATCACATGGCCGTGACAACATGGAAGGTCTTTTACCTCCTCAACTAGAATCTGACTCCTCCCACACAGGATCACATTGCCGTGACATCATGAAAGGTCCTTTACCTCCTAACCTAGAATATGACTCCTCCCACAAATAATCACATGGCCGTGACATCATGAAAGGTCCTTTACCTCCTCAACTAATCTGGCCCCTCCCACACAGGATCACATGGCCGTGACAACATGAAAGGTCCTTTTACTCCTCCAGCCGTACACCCTGGTGCCTGACTCCTCCCACAAATAATCACATGGCCGTGACATCATGGAAGGTCTTTTACCTCCTCAACTAGAATCTGACCCCTCCCACATATGATCACATGGCCGTGACAACATGGAAGGTCTTTTACCTCCTCAACTAGAATCTGACTCCTCCCACACAGGATCACATTGCCGTGACATCATGAAAGGTCCTTTACCTCCTAACCTAGAATATGACTCCTCCCACAAATAATCACATGGCCGTGACATCATGAAAGGTCCTTTACCTCCTCAACTAATCTGGCCCCTCCCACACAGGATCACATGGCCGTGACAACATGAAAGGTCCTTTAACCCCTCCTGCCGCACAATCTGATGTCTAACTCCTCCCCCATATGGTCACATGGTCATGACATCATGAAAGGTCCTTTAGCCCACTACTCTCCTTCTCCTCCCCCATACGTGTATTGTCCAGCGGTGCAGGTGGAGGTATGTGTACAGTCCCCGCCATTGTCTGTCAGGATTACTGGGGAGGGGATCAGTGAGGCTGTGGACGCCTTTCATCATTTCTTTATTGAATACTATGTATTTTGTGCTAAAAACATTTCATTTTAATTGGATTTAAAGGGAACCTGTCACCTCAAAAACGCACATAAAACCGCCAGCATTGCCTTATAGTAGCCCCCAGTCTGTTCATAATCATATGTTTGATCCGGTATTCTGATGCTCAATAGCCTAAAAAACTATATTTCAAGTGCCATCGGCGCTATCTTTCCGGTCAGCTCCAAGTCAAGGTAAGCACGCCCCCTAACCGTCCCCTCTCTTCTTTGATTGACAGCCAGAAGTCTCGCGGATGCGGGGTGCCTTCCTTGGTAAGACGCGATCCCATCTCCGGCTGCCACTGTTGGCCGTCTTTCAGTGGCGCACTGCGCATGTGTGAGACTTCTGCGATCCTGGCCGCTCTTCAGGCTGTCAATCTAAGAAGAGAGGGGACGGTTAGGGGGCGTGCTTACCTTGACTTGGAGCTGACCGGAAAGATAGCGCTGATGGCACTTAAAATATTGCTTTTTTAGGCTATTGAGCATCAGAATACCGGATCAAACATATGATTATGAACAGACTGGGGGCTACTATCAGCCAATGCTGGCGGTTTTATATGCGTTTTTGAGGTGACAAGTTCCCTTTAATTGTTAGGGTTTTTCAGAGGAATAATTTTGTTTTTTAAATTAAAAAGGGGTGATGCAGATAGGGTTAAATATCAAATAATCAGTGATCCCCTCCTCCATTCCAATGCTGCTCTGCAGAATCAGATCATATTTAACCCTTTCTGCAGCACTGTGGAGAGCATGGGTAGGATGGTAGACGGAGATATAGGGAGGTGCATCACTGTGGAGAGCATCAGTAGGGTGGTAGACAGAGATGAGGGAAAAGATATAGGGGGTGCAGCACTGTGGAGAGCACGGGTATGGTGGTAGACAGAGACGATGAGGAGATGTAGGAGGTGCAGCACTGTGGAGAGCACGGGTAGGGTGATAGACAGAGACGATGAGGAGATGTAGGAGGTGCAGCACTGTGGAGAGCACGGGTAGGGTGATAGACAGAGACGATGAGGAGATGTAGGAGGTGCAGCACTGTGGAGAGCACGGGTAGGGTGGTAGACAGAGACGAGAGAAGAGATGTAGGGGGTGCAGCACTGTGGAGAGCATGGGTAGAGTGGTAGACAGATTTGAGGGAGGAGATGTTGTCTTGTTGCTCTACCATTTTGTGTATTCCCCAGGTCGTTGTTGGAGTGGTTGGGGCTCAGGATTGTGTGGTGGGGTTGTCATCGTCCTTCTGCTGGGTGGAGGGGCAGATATAACTGGAGGCTGTGGTTTATGGTCCAGAAGCTTCCTCCATTGCGGTCGGATAGTAAGAGCCTCATCGGCCAAAGCTGCAGCTCAACCCAAGGTGTGCGGTGTGCGCTCCCGGACCCATTCCCGTATTTCGGAGGGGCACTTGTCAATAAATTGTTCGGTTAGGAGCGCCTGTACAACATCTTCCACAGTAAAGGCTTCCTCCGCTTCCAGCCATCTCTGACATGCCTGGGACATCTTATGAGCATACATCCTGAATGATCCCCCCGTGGTGCATGTGGGTGGTCTCGGAACTGGCCCCCGATATGAGTCTGGGGTGATAGCATGGTAATCCAGGATAGTCTGTTTTACAATGTTATAATCCCGGTGGATCCAGGGTTCGGTAAGCCTCGGCCACACTTCCGGTCAGGAGTCCAACTTACAAACGCATCCAGCCAAAGTGGGGCAGCTCCTTTACGGCACACTGTTGCTCAAAGTCCTTGAAGAACCCCTCCACATTTCTGGAAAACTCATCAAACGTCTTGAAGTCCATCTGGGTGATCCGTACAGGTTCCTGGGTCGTTGAGTTAACAACGCTCCAAGTCACGTTTCCCCCTCTTTCGGGCGCCATTGCCTTTTGTCTCCGCTGGGCTCGGCAAGCAGCCTCCTCCTGGGCCCAGAGCCGCCATCTCTTCTTCATACCACACTAACCACTGGCTTTTAGGGGTGGGAGTCCCCGTCTTCAACGCTTGTCCGTTGGACATCTGGGAGGGGGTGGTCTGGCTAGCACCCACCAGTAGATCAATTAAGGCCTCCTTAGTCAGTCCCTGTTAGTTTAGGCCCAGATCTCTGGCTCTCTCCTGTAGACTGGACACGGTCCAGTTTCTGTGTTCAATCTGTGGGTGGTTCTCCATTGGGCTGTGCTCTGTTTATCCGACTGCTGCCACCAGTTGTCACAGGGTCCTATTCCGGTATCCCCAAATCAGCCCAAGGACCTTTATTATATGCAAACCGAAAGGTCCATAAATACACTCCACCACACAACGGGTAAAATAGTCCAGGAACACGGCTACAGTCCAATAGCAGGATAAATACCCCAGGAGATGAGGGCCACACTCCTCCAGCTTGGAGATTGATATGGCAGTGCGGCTCCAGATGCTTCTCTGTAGAGGCAGTATGTTCCAGGGTAAGCAAGGTTCCTCCAATTCTCTTTGGTGTGCTGTCCCTAGCATCAGCGTCCCACAAAGGATCTATCTTGCTGGCCTTTTGTCCTCCTCAGGTGCTGTCCTTATATCTCTGGGGTAGGCAGACAGGGTTAATGGTTTTCAGGCCCCCTAGACCTGGAAATGGTGCCTCAGTGATCAAGGAACCACAGGGGGTGATCTCCAGCATTTGGAGAGCAGCTGGTCATAAATGTACAGTCAGGAAATGTCAGCAGGGGTCCATCAAGAGGCATGAAAACAGCCAGGCTGCCGATGGTCACTGAGCTGACTCAGTTATCAGACCTTCCTATAATATAATCATCACTGGGAATGCACAGAATGGAAGAGCAACAAGACAAAACTCCTAAAATCGGTAAAATTATGAACAGTGACAAAATGATAAACAACATACCATATCCCACCATCACATGCTGTATATTAGTATTTTATAAACTGTATGGAAGAATTATTTTTATAATATATGGAGACAGTTTTTAATATATGGCGGCAAATATTTCACTGCTGTATAGCAGCATTATTTGTTGTATAGAGGTAATATTTTATATATTGTGTGGAAGTATCATTTATATATTGTATGGTAGCATTTTACACACTGAAGTATATCCGTACTGCATGGAGACACATGTTCTAATTATTATAAGGAGAGTTTTTGTATTTTTTTTTCTATACATTTTGGCAGCCAATAATTAATATTAAAAACCATTATTTTTTCTATGGCGGTAATGTTTTACGTATTATTTGGTAGAATTATAGGGACAATGATTTCTGTTCTGTGTTGGCGGTGTTATATAGCAGTGTTGAATACAGTCTGACAGAACTACTTTTATGCTGTCAGATACATTATTGTTCTTCATATACAGTAAGGGAGAGTAATATTTACTCGTACATACTGGATCTGATACTATATGGTTGCATTTATATATATGAACCAGTAGTAGATTTTAAATAGGGTTCGACGGATATTAATTTTTTAGAGCCGATACTGATATTCTGTCATTTTTTTTAGTAACTTTGAGCCCCCTTAGGGACTAGAACCCTTGTCCTATTCACCCTGATAGAGCTCTATCAGGGTGAATAGGAGCTCACACTCTCCCTGCTGCTCTGTGCTTTGTGCACACAGCAGCATGGAGCTTACTATAGCAGCCAGGGCTTCAGTGGCGTCCTGGCTGCCATGGTAACCGATCGGAGCCCCAGGATTACACTGCTGGGGCTCCGATCAGAACTGCCACTGAGGAGGAGGGGAGCGGGGACCCTGTGGCCACTGCCACCAATGATTAATACTGGGGGGGGGGGCGCACTGCGCCACCAATGAAGATACCTCTCTCATTAATTCATATACAGGAGGCGGGAGCTGGCTGCAGAATCACATAGAGGTATCTTCATTGGTGGCGCAGTGACCACAGCCCCTCCCTTCCTCTTGTCCCCTGCCCTCCCATTGGTGGCAGCAGCAGCACAGGGGGAAGGGAGACACTGCTCCTTCTCCCCTGTGCTGCTGCTGAGGGAACACGGAGAGCGCTGTCAGCAGCGCGATCCTTGTTCCCCATACGTTATCAGTATATAGGCAAAATAGATGCTGATACGATAACGGCCAAAATACTGAATATCGGCCGATAATATCGGTAAAACCGATAATCGGTTGATTCCCTAATTTTAAATGCCGTATGCTGGCTTATGCAGCAGTTATGTATGTGCTTTATGGCAGAATTATTTCTGTACTGTTTGACAGAATACTATAAGCGGCCACATAATCCTGGAGCCGGGCTCCACGTCCACTAATCGCAGTGCACCTAAGCGCTATTGTAAACCGTACCAAGCTTTGACACCAACTGGAACATTTTTGGTGAAAATTGCCACATCTAGTTTTAGAGCAATCCTCCGCTCCTAGCTTGGCCATGTGGGCGTGGCTTTGTGATAAATGGGCGGGACCTAAGATGCACCAATTTGCACCAAAATTGTGCCTTTCTTCCATACAGATGTCACAAAGTATGACAACCAGTAGTGCCTGCACCGTCCAGCCTGAGCCGCTGTGATAAATCTGGTGCAGGTCTAGGGTAACGTCATGTACAGGTTTAGTAAATCTGCCCCATTCTCATCGCTTACTGTCTTTGTAGTGTGCTAACCACTGAGCCACTGTATATATTTTCCATGGGATATTTGTCTGTTACATCATAGTAATAATCTCTGGAAGCGATTAAAGGGGTTTCGCCATCACATACAATGGGGGATATCGCTATTGTCTGAAAGGTGCGGGTCCCACTTCTGGGACCCGCACCTACAAGGAGAACGGAGCGTAGAGAGCTGTGGCTGGAGGCCCCCTGGTTTCCCAAGGTCCGGCCACCACCAAGCGCTGCTCGCCGCTCCTCCCGTACATGTAAATGGGAGCGCACCGGACATGCGCCGCCCCCACTCCCATTCATTTCTATGGAGCCAACAGAAATAGCCTAGCTGGCTTGGTTATTTTCGGCGGTCCCATGGAAATGAATGGAGTGTGGCTGCGCATGCGCAGTGGCAAAACCCCTTTAAGGAATCGAGCCGTTCATGAAATAGAGCTTTTCGTCTGTAAAAGGTTGTCCTTGCTGCTGAAGAAGCTCAACCGTCCCACTAGGGCTGGAGAACTCACTTGGCCCTGACAATGTCGCATCTGCGCCATTATTCTGGCACAAGCAAAAGTTCTGCTTCCAATACCAGAGCAGGGACTGTTCATGCGCCACTACCTGAGAGTGTACCGGCAGTAACTAGAAGTTGCACACCCAGTAGTTGAAGGAATAAATGTTGGTGCCCGTCCATCAGGTGTCCACTGTCACGAATCACCAGTACCATAAAGTCTTTAGAGAGTAAGGAACGCCACTCCAAGGGTAATATTTCGATGTGAATAAAGGGAGTCATTTACTAACTATCTGTAACTGCTCACGCCGGATCTAAAAAAAGTAGGCATGTTGTGGGCAAGGAAGGGGCAGGCCGGCTGGCCCGTCTCATTTATAATTTTCTACGCCTGTTTTAAGTGTAAAAAATGATGTATATGTAAGACAAAGAAGCCGACATAGATTTAGATAGGTGCTGGATGTGCCGAAAGTTACGTAGAGGCCGGCGCTTCTACATAAATTCGAGGGGTTTTATGACCGCCACAGTTTATTATATCCAGTTACACTAAACACAGTAAAGCAGCGACATTTTGGAGCAGAGCTGCCCTTTATCAAGCTGTGATAGGCAAAAACATCCGTGAGTAACCATTATATGGGGAGTACAATACGGAGCAGAAGAAACGTACATATAAAAACCAAGGTCACAAATGTTGATGCTGACTGCAGTGCATTACATAATGGTACCGTACCACAAATACAACGGTGTGGAATATTCCACCCACGCCAAAATGACTAAACAAGGAGGTGGGGTAGGTAACCCTTATTAATCAATGAATTTACCATGGTCACAGACATCACACTGGACAGGTTGTATGAAGGAAGGGCACCTGGGACAGAGGAGTCTGTTTTAGGTTACATTTACATATGCTCTCAGAACCGTATCTGGCATACCCGGACAGCACCATGCACCGCCACATCCTCATTGACTATAATAGCATCCAACAGGGATCTGGTGATTTTCCAGCATAAAGGAATATGTCAATGACCGTAACCAATGTAATCTGGATGCCTGGAGATGCCTACAAAGGTAATAAACTTCTGGACTTCAAAGCCAAATGCAGGATGATTTTTTGGGGGGTTAAACAAACAACCCAGCTCATTTTTAACACATATGATCAAGGGCTCCCTATGGCGACAAAAATGGTCACCAATGCAACTTTAGTCTTGTCACCATATGCTACTAGACCCGCCGCTGCAGCTCTGCAGTTTAATACTGCGGCGGGGCACAGGAGATGATAGTTCTCTGCCCTGCTGCCGATCACCCTCATAGGCTTCAGGCTTAGAAGGCCTGAAGCCTATAAGGTAGTAAATACTCGCTCAGGCATGCGTGATGACGTCATCACGCCTGCCTGCGCCGGGACACAGTGAAGTGATGTGGCCGTAGACCAGAAGAGGTTGTGGCCTGCATCGTGAACACCGGCGAATGTGGGATACAGGTGAGTATTAGTTGTTTTTTTTTCACTGCCAACTTGGGGGCCTTTACTAACAGGAAGGATAACGCTGCAGGGGGCATTGGGGACATAATACTGAAGGGGCACTTTGGAGCATTACTCAATGGGAGCACTATGAGGGACATTACTACAGGAGAGACGCTGTGGGGGATGTTACTACTTGAGGGACGTTACTACTGGGGGGGCGCTGTGAGGAACGTTACTATTGGAGGGACGCTGTGGGGGACATTACTACTGGAGGGGTACTTTGGGGGACATTACTACTGGTAGGGAACTGTTGGGGACATTAATACTGGGGTGCACTGTGGGAGACATAACTGGCAGCATAATTGGGGCACTCTAGAGGAATTTTTAATACTGGGGACAGTATAAGGGCCATTACTGGTGGCACTGGGGACTTTTAACACTGAGGCCCTATAGGGGGCATTACCAGGGCATTTTTTAATGGGGCATTACTGGATGCAATGTGGGGCATTTTAATCCTGGGGCACTATAGCGGAATTTTATGTAAATGGACATTACTACTAGGGGCACTATAGGGGACATTTAGGGGGCACTACAGTGGCATTTTTACCTAGGGTAAAATAGGAGATATTAATGCTGGAGGCACTGTAGGGGCATTTCTATTACAGGGACATAATAGGGGACAGTATTTTTGGGGACACTATACAGGCATTACTACTAGGAGAACAATATAGGGTTTTATTATTATTATTATTACTGGGGGCATTTTAGCAGACATGATTATTACTGGGGAAGGGCACTCTAGGGGGCATTATAATTGCTGGAGGTACTATAGGGACACTGTCTACTGGGGTCACAATTTTTATCAGCAGGGGCATTTGGGAGCACAGTGGGCAAAGGGCTGGGAAGGACAGCAGGATGACATTGTTGGGAAACCAGGGTGGGGAGGTTGTGTTGAAAATGTGGGGAGACTTCTAAAAAAATTAAGAAATCTAACATGTTTTTAACAAACTCTGCAGAGCCTCGATGCGGCTGAAAGAATCTGTCATGGTGGTCTGGGTCAAACAAAGGAGAAGAGGAAAGAGAACGTCTACATGACAGGAGATGTCAATGGATGGAAGAGGTATGTGTTGATGTAGACTCCTATATGTTTCCTAGTTCTGGCAGGAAGTATGCTGTATGTAGAGCTGTCTCACTACTGTCTCATCTTCTCCTCTAAGTCTTTTTTAATTATAATTATATGTATTTTTTTTTGTCTGGAGCAGTTTGATCAGCATCTCCAATGCACCAACTATTTTAGCGATCCATGACCTTCTCTATACTATCCATCTCTGATACTTTCCAGCATTTTTTGCTTCTTTATACACACCTGAGTTACTAAGGGTACTTTGCCACTAGCGGCAAGGAACTCTGGCAGGCTGTTCCGGCGGGTGAACAGCCTGTCGGATCCATGCTGCCGCTAGTGCACGCGTGCCCCGGGCTACCGCCCCTGCCCCTTTGTCTATAATGGGGGTGGGCCAGAGTTTCGACAGCAGCACGGTAAACATGCTGAGAGGCGGCCAAAATAAAAGTACTACATGTTGTACTTTTATTCTGGCCACCTCTCAGCATGGTTTCCGTGCTGGCACCGGAACTCCAGCCCGCCCCCATTATAGTCAATGGGGCTGGAGCGGTAGTCCGGCGGCACGCATGCACTAGTGGCAGCACGGATCCGACAGGTTCAAGTTGTTACAAGCGAGTACAGCTACTAATTCTCCAGATGCAAAGGTGATAAACATTTGCTTGTTATGCAGATTCAAACTTCACAGGGGAACTAAGAGTGATCCCTTGCATAGATGCACTATTAACCATGACTGTCGAAAATATTGGCACTTTGCCTGCATATCTCCCTGTATGTTCTTGGTCTGTCCATCAGAGGGGCACTTTGAAGCTAGATCTATATGCAGAGATAACTGGGCACTCTCAGGATATCTGGACCATTTGAAATGTATTAACATATAATAGCATGAATAACTACTTACTGACAATGATAATATTAAAATGTAATATAAAATACCTATCCGCTACACCATAAAACACAACATGCAGTAATACAATATGACAAATGGAAAATGGTATAATAAAATACAAAAATTTGAGGAATAAAATAGAATATTCAACAATAACTCTATATTCGGCAAATATTCGTATGGGAAAGTCTTGTATTTAAAAGGTTGCGATAAACCAATGTCCTTTATGTACTTCACAGAAGTTTTAAGACCATTGTAGCATATGTGTGTTTTTATATATATTAAAAGTTATTTGGCAATATGATTTTATATGGTATAGCAAGGATTTTAATGGGAATAGACTCAATGAAATAGAGTGGATTAAAAATCGATCCACTCCAGGTTTTTGGAACATCTTATCCAGATTTTTGGAATAGCTTTTCCACTATATAAGAAAGGAATTGTTTGGGGGACTGACAGCTACTGAGGAAGGGGTACTGCTAAACCCCGAAACGCATCTAGCCTAGACAGGACCCCAACATTTGGACCACTTGGGAAGCTGGAGATTTGACTGGAGAGTCGCAAAGAAAGAACCATTTGTCACGCGAAAGGCATACTTGGAAAAGAACATGCAAGGCCTGATTCCATGGTGAAGGCCTGACTACATGTGCCAATCAATTGCCGGTGTGGGAGTTTATTACGAAATATTGGTCTGCAAACTTAGAGGACCATAACTGAATCTTTGTCGACTTATCAAAGGAGACGGTAAGACTATTCGATTTTATCCAGCGATTATTATCCAGCTATTTAAAAACTGCATTATTATTCCAGTGGGACGCTGCTGGTGGATGCTATTAGCGGGGCGCCGCTTGAGTTTGATCTTTGATTGCGCATTGGGCCTTTGCTTATTTTCGGATATCCCTGATATATATCGAAAGGGACGTACATAAAGGACATTGGTTTATCGCAACCTTTTAAATACAAGACTTTCCCATACGAATATTTGCCGAATATTCATACGAGTTATTATTGAATATTCTATTTTATTCCTCGAATTTTAGTATTTTTTATATTTTAGTATACCATTTTCCATTTGTCATATTGTATTACTGCATGTTGTGTTTTATGGTGTAGCGGATAGGTATTTTATATTACATTTTAATATCATCATTGTCAGTAAGTACAGTTATTCATGCTATTATATGTTAATAAATTTCAAATGGTCCAGATATCCTGAGAGTTCCCAGTTATCTTTGTTCTATTATATTTCTCTTTTTGAGTGGACTGGGAGAGTCCACTCGACTGTGTGCACCTCTTGGGTCAATAGCCAGTCTAGTGCGTCACATTTACTCTTTTTTTTAGATTTTTATGCAGATTATTTTATTCTGTCCCACAGGAACACAGGTCCATCTCTGTGCGTAGCTATAAACATCATAGATTAATTTGGCCGTTCTTCTAATTTTTAAAGGGGTTGTGCAGTTTGTTTAAACTGATGATCTACTCTCTCGATACATCATCAACATCTGATCGGCGGGGGCTCGACACCCGGGACCCCTGCCGATCAGCTGTTTGAGAAGGCAGTGGTGCTCCAGGAGGGTAGATCATCAGTTTAAACAAACTGCAGAACCCCTTTAATAGTTTGTTTATTTACTTGATATTAATAAGCCTGACCTGCCAATGAGAGGACTTCCCCTGAAGCTTCTTTCATCCTCCCCCATGGATTCTGGGATACGGGAATAAATAGGCTTAAACAATGGCTAAGTGAATAAGTGATTTACCGAATAATAGCAGTACTAAAATACATATATAGATACAACAGCAGTTATATAAAGTAAAGAAACGTTTAAATAGCTTAGTTCGAATCTTGGTAAGCTTTTGTTATGTGTTAGTCCCCAAGATAGTGGATAAAAAAGAGATAAGGTAGCAAGTTCAAAAGACATCTTATCTAGTGTTTACTGTTTGTGACATGTAGGAAGTATTTATACCCTATAACCCACACTGGGATGGACACAGAATAATCCAGAAAATTGCTTGTGTGTCTTCATTCTAAAATAATAAATTTAGGAATGTGGTATAGTTTAGAACTGTTATCTGTTAACTGTAGTGAAAAGTCATAAAGCGGACCAAGTTAGTTAGTTAAAATGTTACCTTCTTCTACTGCTAGCTATACTCAAATCATTTTTCCACATTTAAGATGCTTTTTTGTGGTTCCTGTGGTTGGGTTCAAGAAATAAAGGATAATAGAGTTGTAGTGAAGCTGAACCAACTTACAGTCAGGTCCATAAATATTGGGAGATCGACACAATTCTAACATTTTCGGCTCTATACACCACCACAAAGGATTTGAAATGAAACGAACTGCTTTAACTGCAGACTGTCAGCTTTAATTTGAGGGTATTTACATCCAAATCAGGTGAACGGTGCAGGAATTACAACAGTTTGCATATGTGCCTCCCACTTGTTAAGGGACCAAAAGTAATGGGACAATTGGCTTCTCAGCTGTTCCATGGCCAGGTGTGTGTTATTCCCTCATTATTCCAATTACAATGAGCAGATAAAAGGTCCAGAGTTCATTTCAAGTGTGCTATTTGCATTTGGAATCTGTTGCTGTCAACTCTCAAGATGAGATCCAAAGAGCTGTCACTATCAGTGAAGCAAGCCATCATTAGGCTGAAAAAAAAAAAAAACATCACAGAGATAGCAAAAACATTAGGCATTGCCTTAAAAAGAAGGAACGGACCGGTGAGCTCAGCAACACCAAAAGACCCGGAAGACCACGGAAAACAACTGTGGTGGATGACCGCTGAATTCTTTCCCTGGTTAAGAAAACACCCTTCACAACAGTTGGCCAGATCAAGAACACTCTCCAGGAGGTAGGTGTATGTGTGTTAAAGTCAACAATAAAGAGAAGACTTCACCAGAGTGAATACAGAGGGTTCAGCACAAGATGTAAACCATCGGTGAGCCTCAAAAACAGGAAGGCCCGATTAGAGTTTGCCAAACGACATCTAAAAAAGCCTTCACAGTTCTGGAAAAACATCCTATGGACAGATGAGACCAAGATTAACTTGTACCAGAGTGATGGGAAGAGAAGAGTATGGAGCAGGAAAGGAACTGCTCATGATCCTAAGCATACCACCTCATCAGTGAAGCATCGTGGTGGTAGTGTCATGGCGTAGGCATGTATGACTGCCAATGGAATTGGTTATCTTGTATTGATGATGTGACTGCTGACAAAAGCAGCAGGATTAATTCTGAAGTGTTTCGGGCAATATTATCTGCTCATATTCAGCCAAATGCTTCAGAACTCTTTGGACGGCGCTTCACAGTGCAGATGGACAATGACCCAAAGCATACTGCAAAGGCAATCAAAGAGTTTTATAAGGGAAATAAGTGGAATGTTATGCAATGGCCAAGTCAATCACCGGACCTAAATCCGATTGAGCATGCATTTCACTTGCTGAAGGGAGCCCCAAGAACAAGCAGGAACTGAAGACAGTTGCAGTAGAGGCCTGGCAGAGCATCACCAGGGATGAAACCCAGCGTCTGGTGATGTCTACGCATTCCAAACTTCAGGCTCTAATTGACTGCAAAGGATTTGCAACCAAGTATTAAAAAGTGAAAGTTTGATTTATGATTATTATTCTGTCCAATTACTTTTGATACCTTTAACAAGTGGGAGGCACATATGCAAACTGTTGTAATTCCTACTCCGTTCACCTGATTTAGATGTAAATACCCTCAAATTAAAGCTGACAGTCTGCAGTTAAAGCACATCTTGTTTGTTTCATTTCAAATCTATTGTGGCGGTTTATAGAGCCAAAAATTTTACAATTGTGTCCATGTCCCAATATTTATGGACCTGACTGTATGTATTGGGGAGCTCCTCTTGACATATGGGACAGTCCAAAGAAAAACTCTCACAATAGTAAATAAATACAATAAATGTTTTACAAAGTTTAGAAATCGATGGCCCTTATTTACAAATGTGTAAAAAAAATTATATCCAAAAAAGTGGCGCAAATGGGCACATCTTGCGTTTCTTTTTACCGACATGCTCAACAAGGGGTGGGGCCTAGTGGAAAGTGGGCAAAGCTTCATGGACTAAGATTTTGTGCCAATTCTTGCATAAAAAGGACACCAACCAATAGTTGCTATAGAGTCAGAAAAAAGTGTCTATCCAAGCACCACATTTATCATACAGCCTGAGCCCCTGTGATAAATCTTGCATATATTTAGCATATTCTGTATAGTTTACACCATCTTTAGGATTAGGGACAATTTTTGGATGTTTGGATTGTTGAGTGGAATTATTGTGGAGCAGTAACATGTATACAAATGGACCACTACCATGTTTCATTGATGGTATAAAAGCTGCTGCTGTTTGCATCTTCAGTCCTCCATATTGCTAAAAAGGTTCAAGAAGATCTGTATTTGTTTATAACTATTGAAATCCTAAGGACAGGAAATTCCTGACTGAGCTTTAGATTTATGAAGTGATCTACCAGTTGACTACTCAATACTGGTATTAACACCGTGGTTCATGATTGATTATAGAAGTGACGTGAAGGTGCAACATGTTGTTATCTCATAAAGGAACATAGCGGAACTTGATGAGCTATTCAACTCCTCTTCCAATCCATACAAAAAGAGAGTTGTTTGTTTTACATGGCATTTTGCATCATTTCAAATTGGTTCATCTTCTTTCCATTCAGGTTTCTACGATATAAGATCTGCTCAGTGGATATCTTCTATATAAGATCATTCTCCTGATTGACCCATCAAGGATGAATAGAGACAGGGTCAAGATAGCAGAGACTATATTAAATCTCACCCTGGAGATACTATATCGGCTTACTGGAGAGGTGAGAGGTTCTGATGATGTTACATTACATCATCTTATCTATGTTACTAACAGATGGACATGACTGGAGAGGTGATGGACTCTGGAAATGTATGTAGTGATATTTTTTACTGTGTCTCTCTTAATAACCAGGAATACACTGTAGGGAAGAAGTCCTTGAGTGAGCACAGTCAGGCCACTGTGTCTGAAGGATGGGGAAGAACCCTCAGCCTAGTCACAGGGCCTCCACTTCATTCCCAAGAAGAAGTCAATGAAGAGAAGATCCTAGAACTCACCAACAAGATCATTGAGCTGCTGACTGGAGAGGTGACACTGCTGGGAATGCTGGGACATTATACAGTAACACTATGAAGGGATCTGGGTGATGACTGTATCATGTTCTTAGGTTCCTATAAGGTGCCATGGAGTCTATTTCTCCATGGAAGAGTCAAAATGTTTAGAAGGAAACAAAGATCTGTACAAGGACGTCATGATGGGGGATCACCGGCCTCTCACATCATCAGGTAATAGACATGACTAAATACACACGTCCTCTCATTATTTGGTGAATTAATTCAGTCACTGGATGTTTTCTACAGTTAGGTCCGGTAAGAGAAAAACACAGGAGAGGCGGCACAGTCCTCTTGTTCCACAGCATGGTTCAGAACAACATCACAATGTCCCACAGGATGATCAGGTAGACGGAGATAAGGTCTCATGAAATGTTCTCTATGATCTGTAGAAGATCTTGTGTTCAGTCTTGTTCTATCCTTCTCAAACATCCCACATGACTCCTCCAACCGTCTTCATTTACAGTATTTGTTTCAGGTTTTGGATCCAGATAAAGATCTGAAAATGATTAAGGATACAGAGACATATGTGAAGGGTGATGAGCAGAGTATAGAGGACATTCCTACAGATAACCGCCCAGGTGAGTAGTAACCACTAAATTAAGCAATGAAGACTCAGGGATTCTACTCATTAACTTGATAGAACAACCTTACATTAAATTTTTAGGCTCTGTCTTCAGTCAGTTTTTTTAGCTTTATATTTACCCATCCAGCCAAAATACAAATTAAAAAAGGGGGAGAATGTGATACCATTGTAGGCAATAACTCGTGATAAGCTTTTAAATGTGGATGTACAGCAATGGACATGAAATATGAATGAGGCCTATTTCTACAACAATTGCTGTCAGTACTAATGAGAAAATAATTTTGTGACTAAGGATCGATTAGCTCCTGTTAGTCATGTTACTGTGTGCAACCAGAATACAGAACATGGAGTCATACACCGATTAACGATAACATTTAGAGACCCTCACAGGTAAAGTCAATATAATTTATTTGATGACAATGGAATCTGTCAAGCGGTGGCATATGTTTAGGCGGCAAGCACTGTGCAGTCATTTCTTTAAATTGACGCAGATGATGTGAATAGAGGCAGGGGAAATGGACCAGGGTAAGAATCTGAGCAGCTTCAACAAAGAAATACAGGGTCGCCCTCTGGGACCGCCACTAGCAAACTCTAAATCTGCTTCCTATCTTTCTTCACCACACTAGTTAGTAGATCACCGGAGCTCCCTGTGAGGACAGTTGAACTTGGCCACTCAGGCCCCATGTTATGTCTTTGGAGTAAGGCAGTAGAAAACAGGTGTGAGCTCGCAAGTAGCAGAAGAGTAAAAGCAAAACAAAAGACAAGGGTTTATTCCAGAAACAAGCTGAGGAGTCAAAGCCAGTAGAATCAGAAGAAACCTAATCAGTTAGATGAGAAGCAAATCCTGAAACAAGCCAAGGTCAACACACAGGAAGGTCCAACAGAAAT
This sequence comes from Bufo gargarizans, assembly GCF_014858855.1. Lineage (NCBI taxonomy): Eukaryota > Metazoa > Chordata > Amphibia > Anura > Bufonidae > Bufo > Bufo gargarizans. Next base: position 31,104,625 of record NC_058085.1, on the reverse strand, counting down.
GCAGCACTGTTTTTTTTGCAGATATCAGGAGCCAGAAAACCATAAATGACAGGCACTGACAGTCAGTGCCTGACTTAAATCCACCACCTAGCTTTGAGATTGAGACCAAGCCAGGGACCTGATTGGCCCAGCAGTTAAACTCCATGAAAAAAATGGATGATATAGATCAATGTATAAATCAATGTGATATACTTTTCAAAAATTGTTAGCATTCTGAAGGAAACCATGCTAATTTGTTCTAGGGGCAAGATGACCCAAAAAATGACGATTTGAGTGTTTAAATTTTTTTCTGTTATGTCAAACACTATGCTGAATACATAGCAGTCGTTCTTTATTGTTTTTTTGTGGAAAGGGGGGTGATTTGAATTTTCAGCCCTGTCATTTTTATATATTTGAATTTTACTTTCCCCTAACAGATTTTAATATGCAGCCATTGGATTGTTGATACCATCCTCTGCAATACTTTAGTGTTGCAGTCTCCGAGACTCATAGAGGTCGAGTGCGGCTATATGATTCTGTCACCGGCACCCGCCTCCTGTATTTGAATTAATGGGCGACTTATCTTCATTGGTGGCACAGTGCGCCCCCCCCAATCCCCAGTATTAAAACCATCAGTGGTGCAGTGCGCCCCCCCCCCAACCTAAGTATTGAAAACATCAGTGGCGCAGTGGCAGCTTCTGATCGGAGCCCCAGCATTGTAATCCTGGGGCTCCGATCGGTTACCATGGCAGCCAGGTTGCTACTGAAGCACTGGCTGCCATAGTCAGCTCCCTGCAGTTGTGTGCACAGAGTGTGGGAGAGTGTAAAGTCCTATTCACCCTAATAGAGCTCTATTAGGGTGAATAGGACAAGGGTTCTAGCCCCTAAGTGGGCTAATAGTAAAAAAAAAAAAAAAAAAAGTAAAAAAAACCACAAACACTAAAATGTTAAGTATAAATGAAAAAGAAAGATTTACAAAAAAAGCTAAACATTAATTTTCTTATTTTCTTTAAAAAATGAAAATGCACAGAATATCGGTATAAATTATCGGCTATCAGCCTGAAAGTTCGCAGAATATCGGTATCGGCTCTAAAAAAATAACAATATCTGTCAATCCCTAGTTGGCATCATATTTAACCTCTCAATATCCTCTGTACATGATGCTATGAGGTTAATATAATTCTATGGTTATCGTATACAAAATAATAAATACATTTTTATTCTTGGCAGATAACTGTACCAGGAGCTCAGAGGGACATCTGAAATCTTCTGACTTTAAAACAGAAGATTGTGGTATCTCAGAGGACACTTACAAAGAAGATGCCATTATCCCAGATATACCCTTAGTTCTTCACAGCAAACACCCATTTGATCCTTTTAAACAGGTCCAATCTTCTGATTTATCACAGCAAAATAAAAGCCACAGAAAAGCAAAAACAAGGGAGAAGCGATTTTTATGTTCAGAATGTGGAAAAGGTTTTCCCCATAGATCATCTCTTGTTGTACATAAGAGAATTCACACAGGGGAGAAACCATATGCATGTTCAGGCTGCGGGAAATGTTTTACAGATAGGTCAGCTCTTATTAAACATGAGAGAATTCACACGGGGGAGAAGCCATATTCATGTTCATACTGTGGTAAATGTTTCAATGTCGTATCAATTCTTGTTAAACATCAGAGAATTCACACGGGAGCAAAGCCTTTTCTATGTTCAGAATGTGGAAGAAGTTTTACAGAAAGATCCGCCCTTATTACACATGAGAGAATTCACTCAGGGGCGAAGCCATTCTCTTGTTCGGAATGTGGGAAATGTTTTACCCAAAAATCAACTCTTGTTAAACATCAGATAATTCACACAGGGGCAAGGCCATTTTCCTGTTCAGAATGTGGGAAGAGTTTTACTCAAAAATCAACTCTAGTTAAACATCAGAGAATTCACACAGGGGAGAAGCCATTTTCATGCCAAAAATGTGGGAAATGTTTCAAAGAGAAATCGACTCTTGTTAAACATGAGAGAAATCACATAGGCTTGAGGCCATTTCCATGTTCAGAATGCGGGAAATGCTTTAACCAAAAATCAGATCTTGATAGACATAAGAGAATTCACACAGGGGAGAAGCCATTTTCATGTTCCGAATGCGGGAAATGTTATAGACTTAAGGCAGGTCTTGTGGCTCATCAGAGGAGTCACACAGGGGAGAAGTCATTTTGATGTACCGTATGTGGAAAGTTTTAAAGTTCACAGTAAATGCGCATCGATGAACTCACACAGGAAGCACATTTTCGCGCCCAGATTCTACCTGTGTCGTAATAGAGGACTAGCTCCGTACTTTTACAGCATACTTTTACAGATAAGTCCCAGCAGTTTAACCGCTTAAATGTCACAGTAAAAAGTGACTGCAGCATCTAAAGTGTTTGACAGAGGAAAGATTTCCGCCAGGGACCTAAAATTTGTATCTACAGAGGCATAACCTCAGTGTAAAGTATAATTATGTTTAATAAACTTTTATATAAAACAGTCCAACCAAAAATGAAATGCGTACATTTTTTAATTTTTTTTATTTTTTTATTAGGCTACTTTCACATCTGCGATTTGGTTTCAAGTTTTGAGATTCAGCAGAGGAAATCAAAACTGGATCAGAACGGTTCAGTTTCATTTAACACATCAGGATGCGTCCGATCCGTTATGACTCCGTTGTATTATATCAAAAGGGAACAAATCGGATCCGTCACTAAAAAAAATGTAAGTCAGTGGGTGACTGATACGTTTTTTTTTATTTTAGGATCCCCCAAAAAATTAATCTGACACCACTGGCTTACATGGGTTTTTAGTGACAATCTGGTTTGTTCCATTTCGATGACTGGACACGAAACCACAATTTGCATCGGTTTTGTGTCTGCCGGAACAGGATGCATCCTGAACAGAACATACCCCATTCACAATACATTGGCCCTAAACGGAACCCTTTTAGCCAGGCTTTGAGATCTTCTGCCGGATCTCAAAACCGGAATGCCAAAATGCTGATTCGAAAGTAGCCTTAAAAAGTATGCATTTTAAAACACTATTTCACATAAAAATAATAATAATTTGGTACTACTACAATCTATCACCTGTAGAATAAAGATAATATAGTTATATTGCGCAACAAAAATACCACAAAAACATTGCAAGGTTCTTATTTCTCCAGGTCGGGGTATATCAGTAGTAGTAAGTGAGAGGCACTGGACTTGTATTTTCTTTTGAAGGCATTTCGATAGCCATCCGACTGGCTTTCTCAATAAGAATGACTTGTACAAGGAATCTCTGGCATTAAATACTAGCGACTCATGCTACCACTTACTAGTTTTATCTCCAGTGCCGTTGATTGCCACAGACAGCTGATTGGTGGGATGCTGGTTCAGGACCCCACCAGTTTGATACTGATGACGTCTCTGGAGGATATTTCATTGAAGTCTGAAATGGGTGGGTCTTTAAGGGGTTCAATACAGTTTAGTGACATAGTACAAGATACGAATACAAAGTAAAGTCATAGAATAGAAAGGGAAAGCAATACAGAGCACTAAATGATCATTAAAAATGTCTGCAGATAGCTCACCTGTATATCAACCATGTGTATAGAATATTTCACATCAATGTATATCGCATAATTTGTGGTGGCCAATCATTAATAAACATTTCTTTTAAAACTTATATTCTTGTGTCTGTGCCTATCATTCCTTATTCTTTAGATTTTAAGCTATGTTCTGAGAACCAATGGAGCTGAGTGAGAGCAGGTAGGCATTTTGGGGCAGATTGAGTAAGACTAGCATTTCATACATTTTTGGTATCTGCTGAAAAAAGAGAACTATCTCGCTAGCGCCACAAGTTGAAAGTGGCTCCCTATGAGTCACAATCTGATTTTTAACAAGCCTTTGGACAATAGCCTGGCCATATAGTCATCCATGGACAGCTGTTTCGGATACTCAGTAGGTAATCTGGAGGTGGATACAATCTAAGCAAGTAAGATTTGTTTGTTTAAAATCTTTCCCCTCTTTACAATGGCAGACCTGGTTCTGTGCAGGAATTGTTGTGCTTTTATTTCAGGTTCCACTCTTCGGAGGTTTGGATACTGTCTGATCTGTAGACAGCTCTCCATAATGCAGCAGGAAATTGCCTTTTTGAAATATGAGATTTGTAAATTAACCGTTAAACTCAGGCTGAGAACGTTGCAATGTCACTGCCACAGAGGCCCCCTAGAAATGGAAGATGGGTTACTACAGGTTCTGGTAGACTGAGAGTTGTGGATAGAAGACATGTCCCACAGTCTGTGGCTCTCCATAATTCATTTGCAATAGCAAAAGGATTTGGCGGCTCACTCACTGTTAACCTATGGAGTAGGTGCTCTACCACACAGCACTCCCTATTGCTGATAAAATACAGTTAAAGAAAATAGAGTTTGGCGTCACTCAATATCGGGCAACAATCAGACAACAACATAGATCTGAAAATATTATTTTATATTCGCAACATGTTGCATAAAAATCACAATAAAATACAATAAAATTACAATGAAATTATAATATATAACCATATAAAAACATATAGAGCGTGATCCCCTCTAAAAGCGCTAATTAGTCTGTCTGGCTTTAATGTGCGGTTTCCCTGATAGCCACCAGGGTAAAGCCAAGGGAACAGTTGCGTTGTAAAAGAGTCACAATGAGTTTTTTGTATTGATACAATATTGCTTGGGAGTTTAAATGTACTTTACCACTCCTATGGGTTGGATTTCCTGTAAGATGCAGTCGCTCTGTGAGCTGCGTGGAAATGTAAGTCCGATCTCTTTAGATTAAAACACCCGGCTGTTTGACGATGATCTTTGTTACTTTGGCCTTCCAGGACCTACTTGTGGCGTCCCACGTGGTGCTACTGGATAGGTCACGTGACTTTCGATTCCAGGCGGGGTTTTCAAATCTGTTCAGTATCCAATCATAGATGTTAAATGCTTCCTTTTCTTGTCCCTCACTGTCTGCAAACCAAACGCGTTTCGGGGTACAGCAGCCCCTTCCTCATTCATTTGCAGCACTTTCAGAGTGCAAGAGTGTGGTGAGGGTGAGGAACAATCATCTCCCATGCCTAAAGTATGCAAGACTGCAGCCAAAGACAAAAAGGAGAAGGTGAGGACTGGTAGTAAGCAGCTGTTGGTGGGCGATTCCATCATAAGAGGTGTGAAGTTTGAGGAAAATGGTGTTGTGAGATGTCTCCCTGGTGCTACTGCTAGCAGGGATAGACGACGGATCCTTAATATTGTTAGGCAAGCAAAGCAGGAAAGGGAGTTGGATGTTATTGTCCATCTTGGGACAAATTATCTGGCTTGCAATGAGATTTCAAAGGTGAAAGAAGCTTTTCACACACTTGGAAAGGATATACGGGAGGTTGCATCAACTGTTTCATTCTCTGCAGTTTTGCCTATGCATAACCTTTAGCATGACAGGAAGATGCGCATTTAGGAATTAAATGTATGGCTTGGTGAATGGTGTCTGAACCAAGGGTTTGGCTTTGTGTCTCATGTTAGCTCTTGTTGGAATGGAAAAGAACTGTACAAGAAAGATGGTTTGCATCTTTCTCTCAAGGGAACGAATGTCCTCGGTGAACAGTTCCAAGTATTTGCGAAGGAGCATTTAAACTAGGAAAGGGGGGAAAAAGGGTGATAATCCAGCAGTCCGACTGCCCCTCGGAACAATGAAGATGCCAGTAGCACAGAGGTTAAGAAATGAAAAGCTCAGAGTCTTGTCTACAAATGCTCGCAGTTTAGGGAATAAGATCAATGAACTTGAGGCTATAATGGCATCTGAGAATATAGATTTAGTGGCTGTTACTGAGAACGTGGTTCAATGGGAGTAATGACTGGGATATAACAATAACAGGGTTCTCTCTATACAGGAAAGACAGAGAAGGCAAGAAGGGGGAGGGGTGGCCCTGTATGGGAAAGATAGCATAAAATCTAATTTGATACAAGTTAGTGAGAACAATTTAGTTTTGGTTACCTTGCAGCTTGATAATCATAAGGTAACTAGTGTAGGTGTGATAAATAGACCACCTAGCCAAGTCAAAGAATTAGATGATCTACTAGTTTAGGAAATAACTTCCCCCTTCAATGTCATTTTAGCTATCATTATGGGAGACTTCAATCTTCCTGATTTAAACTGGAAAACCAAAATAGCTAGTTCTGCGAGGAGTACAGATATTCTAAATTCCCTACTGGGAATTCTCTCTCTGTCTCTACAGCAAGTAGTTCAGGAGCCAACCCGGAAGGAGGCCATTTTAGATTTAGTATTCACAAATGGGAATTTGGTATCTGATATTACTGTAGGGGAAAGCTTGGGATCTAGTGATCACCAGTCAGTGTGGTTTACTATAAGTACTGAGTCACACCACACAAACTGACTTTTCTCAAATTAAATTAGTGGTATACGAGTCCCTATCAGATTGGAACAGTTTTATTGGAGTCCAGGAGAAATGGGACTACTTAAAAGTGGCACTATTGAAGGCAACAGAAGATTGCATTAGGCTTGTCAGTAAAAGGAAGAGATCACTGTGGTACAAAATCATTAAAAACAAAAAGATAGCATTTAGGAATTTTTTATTTTTTTTTAAACGAGGATGACCGGGAAATTTATTGGATTAGGCAGAGAGAGGCCAAACAAGTTATAAGAGCTTCTAAAGCACAGGCAGAAGAGAAATTTAGCTCAGTCAGGGAAAAAAGGCAATAAGGCATTCTTCAGATACATAAATGAAAAAAGGAAACTAAAACAAGGATTTAAAAACAAAAGAAGGAAGGTATATGGAAGAAGATAAATAACTAGCTGACTGCCTCAATGAATACTTCTGTTCAGTTTTTACAAAGGAAAATGAAGGAAAAGGACCTCAGTTAGGAAAGAAGACTAATGAATCTTTTGATGCATGTGTCTTTACAGAGGAAGAGGTTCTAAGTCAGCTGTCTAAAATTAATACAAATAAGTAACAGGGGCCTGATGGGATACACCCAAAGCTATTAAAAGAGCTCAGTGGCGAACTAGCAAACCCATTAACAGATTTATTTAACCAATCACTGGCAACAGGATTCGTCCCAGAAGATTGGAAAATTAGCAAATGTTGTGCCCATTCACAATAAAGGTAGGGAGGAATCTGGCAACTATAGGCCTGTAAGTCTGACATCAATAGTGGGGAAATTAATGGAAACCATACTTAAGGAGAGGATTGTAGAACATCTAAAATCCCATAGATTGAAAGATGAAAAACAGCATGGGGTTACTTCAGGGAGATGATGTCAAACTAATCTTATTGATTTTTATTTTTTTTTGATTGGGTGACTAAAATAATAGATGGAGGAGGTGCAGTAGACATCGCTTATCTAGACTTTAGTAAGGCTTTTGATACTGTCCCACATAGAAGACATATCAATAAATTGCAGTCTTTGTGCTTGGACTCCCATATTGTTGAATGGATTAGGCAGTGGCTGAGGGACAGACAACAGAGGGTTGTAGTCAATAGAGTATATTCAGACCATGGTCTTGTTACCAGTGGGGTACCTAGGGGATCTGTTCTGGGACCCATATTGTTTAATATCTTTATCAGCGAAATTGCAGAAGGCCTCAATGGTAAGGTGTGTCTTTTTGCTGATGACACAAAGATTTGTAACAGGGTTGATGTTCCTGGAGGGATACACCAAATGGAAAAGGATTTAGGAAAACTAAAGGAATGTCAGAATTCTGGCAACTAAAATTTAATGTTGATAAGTGCAAGATAATGCACCTGGGGCATAAAAACCCAAGAGCAGAATATAAAATCAGTGATACAGTCCTAACCTCAGTATCTGAGGAAAGGGATTTAGGGGTTATTATTTCAGAAGACTTAAAGGTAGGCAGACAATGTCATAGAGCAGCAGGAAATGCTAGCAGAATGCTTGGGTGTATAGGGAGAGGCATTACCAGTAGAAAGAGGGAGGTGCTCATGCCGCTCTACAGAGCACTAGTGAGACCTCATTTGGAGTATTGTGCTCAGTACTGGAGACCATATCTCCAGAAGGATATTGATACTTTGGAGAGAGTTCAGAGAAGAGCTACTAAACTAGTACATGGATTGCAGGATAAAACTTACCAGGAAAGATTAAAGGAACTTAACATGTATAGCTTGGAAGAAAGACGAGACAGAGGGGATACGATAGAAACTTTTAAATACATAAAGGGAATCAACGAGGTAAAAGAGGAGAGAATATTTAAAAGAAGAAAAACTGCTACAAGAGAACATTGTTTTAAATTAGAGGTGCAAAGGTTTAAATGTAATATCAGGAAGTATTACTTTACTGAGAGAGTAGTGGATGCATGGAATAGCCTTCCTGCAGAAGTGGTAGCTGCAGATACAGTGAAGGAGTTTAAGCATGCATGGGATAGGCATAAGGCCATCCTTCATATAAGATATGGCCAGGGGCTATCCATAGTATTCAGTATATTGGGCAGACTAGATTGGCCAAATGGTTCTTATCTGCCGACAAATTCTATGTTAATTGACATTTAACAGTACAGAGGAGTATTCTGGCTGGCTCGGTGTGATGGCTTCGATACAGTTTGAGCAGGGTATTGGCTCTCCTTAAAGGATAACTCACATTTAAACCCTAATTTCAATTTTCATATATCTAGTTACTAATAATATGATATTCCAGAATCAGTTACTATTAGACTGACTTACCCCATATTTAATAAGATTCAGCCCTTAGCAACCAGTCTGCATAAAACTGCAATTTCGCTATTCAGTTAAGATGGCCGTCACTGCCCTCACCCTGAGCCTAATCCCGCCTGCCCCCACTAGCCAGTAACAATAGCCCCCCATAAGTGTCAATAACCAGAGTGCTCCCCCTAAAGGGTTAATCTCCTGCGGCACAAAGGTGTCCTCTTACCACATGTTGTTCATTTATACACTAAGCAGACGGCAGATCTCCCTTCCCTGGTCTGCGCTGCTTCAACTCTGCATTCTCCAGCTCTGCTGAGTGAGGGAGCGTCTGCCAAGTGCAGGGACAGGGAGAGGTGCACACAGCCCAGGCACTGTTATCAGCTGCTGGGGAGGACCTGGCTTTAATCATTTACTTACAGTCCCTGGCTGTCAGTAATGTGAGCCTGCACGCTGCGTGCTTCTGCGTCCTCCGTCCTTCAACAGAGAGACGGACCATGCCTAGCAACCTGATTTTAAGCACAGGTAAAAATAGGCAGTACAGGGAACAAAAATGTGGAATTAAGGGGTAATTGAATACATCGTGAAAAGTTGAAATAGGACCACCAAGGTGATATTAACCCCTTAGGGACACATGACGTACCAGGACGGCATGTTTCCCGAGTCCTTAAGGACCCATACGTCATAAGTTTAAAATAAGATTGCGGCGCCCCGGGGGTTAATCTGAACAGGATGCCGGCTGAAATCATTCGTGGGGTCATGTGACCCCCCGTATCGGCGATCGCAGCAAACCGCAGGTCAATTCAGACCTGCGGTTTGCTGCGCTTTCAGCCTATTCTGACTTTCTCAAAGTTTCAAATGCCCCAAATAAAGTTTTATTAACCCCCCCCCCCCTGCACCCCTGAATGCTATTATGTGGGCGGGTGGTGCAGGGGGGTGTCGCAGGCGGTGCAGGAGGCGGGCGTTGCGGAAGGCGGGATCGCGAACCCCCGCCCGCCTTCCTTTGAATAATCGTTGGTGGTTAGGGGGTATACCAGGGTGTCAGCACATTGCTGACACCCTGGTATAAATGGCTGACATCGGTGATGCGATGTCAGCCGTTTAACCCTTTCTATACCGCGGTCCGTACGGACCGCTGTATGGAAAAGGTTAACAGCTCAGGGAGCTCCCTCCCTCTCCCATCGGGGGGCTGCTCTGCCTTTGCAGCCCCCCGATGGAGAGGGAGAGAGCCCCCAGACAGCCCCCCGACAGCCCCGTCCTTATCCTTCCCCGTCTGCGCAGTTATGGCTACAACTGAGCAGACGGGGAAGGTTCCCATAGCAACAGGACGCCTTCTCAGGCATCCTGCTGTCCATGGTGCTGAACAGATCTGTGCTAAAGGCATAGATCTGTTCAGACAAAGTGTAAGTAAAATACAGTACAGTACCCTATATAGCGTACTGTACTGTATTATACAGACATCAGACCCACTGGATCTTCAAGAACCAAGTGGGTCTGGGTCAAAAAAATGTAAAAGAAAAGTGAAAAAAGTTAAGATAAAAAAAACACATTTATCACTGAATAAAAAAATAAAATAAAAAATACACTACACATATTAGGTATCGCCGCGTCCGTAACGACCTGATCTATAAAACGGTCATGTTACTTTCCCCGCACGGTGAACGCCATAAAAATAAAAAAATAAAAACTATGAGAAAATTGAAATTTTGCCCACCTTACTTCCCAAAAAAGGTAATAAAAGTGATCAAAAAAGTTGCACGTACGCCAAAATAGTACCAATCAAACCGTCATCTCATCCCGCAAAAATCATACCCTAGCCAAGATAATCGCCCAAAAACTGAAAAAACTATGGCTCTTAGACTATGGAAACACTAAAACATTATTTTTTTTTGTTTTAAAAAATGAAATCATTGTGTAAAACTTAAAGGGATTATCCCATCTTAGACAATGGGGGCATATCGCAAGGATATGCCCCCCATTGTCGATAGGTGCGGGTCCCACCTCTGGGACCCGCACCTACAATGAGAACGGAGCTGGGGAGAGTTGTGGCTGGAGGACCCCGGGTTTCCCAGGGTCCGACCACCACCAGGCACAGCTCCCCGCCTCTCCCATTGAAGTGAATGGGAGCGAACCGCACATGCGCGGCCAACGCTCCCATTCATTTCTATGGGGCCGACGGAAATAGCCGAGCCAGCGCTCGGCTATTTTCGGCGGCTCCATAGAAATGAACGGAGGGCGGCTGCGCATGCGCAGTGGGCCCTCCTCCACTTTCTCTGCTCCGTTCTCCTTGTAGGTTCGGGTCCCAGCGGTGGGACCCACACCTATCAGACAATGGGGGCATATCCTTGCGATATGCCCCCATTGTCTAAGATGGGATAACCCCTTTAAATAAAAAAATTTTTAAAAAGTATAAATATTAGGTATCGACGCATCCGTATCGACCGGCTATATAAAAATATCACATGACCTAACTCCTCAGATGACCACCGTAAAAAAAATAAAAATAAAAGCTGTGTAAAAAAAGCCATTTTTTGTCATCTTACCTCACAAAAAGTGTAATAGCAAGCGATCAAAAAGTCATATGCACCCCAATCAAACCGTCATCTCATCCCGCAAAAAATGAGACCCTACTTAAGATAATCGCCCAAAAACTGAAAAAACAATGGCTCTTAGACTATGGAGACACTAAAACATTTTCTTTGTTTTAAAAATTAAATCATTGTGTAAAACTTACATAAATAAAAAAAATTGTATACATATTAGGTATCGCCGTGTCCATGACAACCTGCTCTATAAAATTACCACATGATCTAACCTGTCAGATGAATGTTGTAAATAAAAAAAAAGTGCCAAAAAAGCTATTTCTTGTTACCTTGCCGCACAAAAAGTGTAATATAGAGCAACCAAAAATCATATGTACCCTAAACTAGTACCAAAAAAACTGCCACCCTATCCCGCAGTTTCTAAAATAGGGTCACTTTTTTGGAGTTTCTACTCTAGAGGTGCATCAGGGGGGGCTTCAAATGGGACATGGTGTAAAAAAAAAACATTCCAGCAAAATCTGCCTTCCAAAAACCGTATGGCATTCCTTTCCTTCTGCGCCCTGCCGTGTGCCCGTACAGCAGTTTACGACCACATATGGGGTGTTTCTGTAAACTACAGAATCAGGGCCATAAATAATGAGTTTTGTTTGGCTGTTAACCCTTGCTTTGTAACTGGAAAAAAATATTAAAATGGAAAATCTGCCAAAAAAGTGAAATTTTGCAATTGTATCTCTATTTTCCATGAAAATAGTCTTGTTTGGCTGTTAACCCTTGCTTTGTTAGTGGAAAAAATGGGTTAAAATGGAAAATTAGGCAAAAAAATAAAATTCTCAAATTTCATCCCCATTTGCCAATAACTCTTGTGCAACACCTAAAGGGTTAACGAAGTTTGTAAAATCAGTTTTGAATACCTTGAGGGGTGTAGTTTCTTATATGGGGTCACTTTTATGGTGTTTCTACTCTAGGGGTGCATCAGGGGGGCTTCAAATGGGACATGGTGTAAATAAACCAGTCCAGCAAAATCTGCCTTCCAAAAACCATACGGCGCACCTTTCCCTTTACGCCCGCTGTGTGGCCGTACAGTAGTTTATGGCCACATATTGGGTGTTTCTGTAAACGGCAGAGTCAGGGCAATAAAGATACAGTCTTGTTTGGCTGTTAACCCTTGCTTTGTTAGTGGAAAAAATGGGTTAAAATGGAAAATTTGGCAAAAAAATAAAATTCTCGAATTTCATCCCCATTTGCCAATAACTCTTGTGCAACACCTAAAGGGTTAACGAAGTTTGTAAAATCAGTTTTGAATACCTTGAGGGGTGTAGTTTATAGAATGGGGTCATTTTTGGGCGGTTTCTATCATGTAAGCCTCACAAAGTTACTTCAGACCTGTAGTGGTCTCCAAGATTTGCTTCTAAACTTCTAAGCCTTGTAACATCCCCAAAAAATAAAATATCATTCCCAAAATAATTCAAACATGAAGTAGACATATGGAGAATGTAAAGTCATCACAATTTTTGGGGGTAGTACTATGTATTACAGAAGTAGAGAAACTGAAACTTTGAAATTTGCAAATTTTTTTTTTTTACTTCATTTTACCAGTGTCATGAAGTACAATATGTGCCGAAAAAACAATCTCAGAACGACCTGGATAAGTCAAAGTGTTTTAAAGTTATCAGCACTTAAAGGGACACTGGTCAGATTTGCAAAAAATGGCCAAGTCCTTAAGGTGAAATAGGGCTGAGTCCTTAAGGGATTAATCACCACAATCCAATACACCAAAAAAATAAAATAAAATTACAGTTGTCCTTTAAGGAGACCAGCCTTGAGTAGAGACTTACTGTAAGTGTTTCCTGGCCACACCTTCCGTTATGGATGACCGATGATGGAACGGAGGAGGAGCAGAAGCATAAGCTGATGATAACAACAATGACCATGTACTGCTGGTTGATATGGCTTGGCTACTAGAATGATGAGAGGAAGAAGAAGAAAGGAGGACAGTCTTGCTCACAATGATGGACAGTTTGACTTTCTCACATGTACATCTGATGCCGCTTCATGTTGAATGAGAACCACAGTTTCCGGAAGGCCACGTCTTAATCTCTGCTTGCAGAAGTTGTACACTGCAGTGATTTTGTCAGTCAGCAATGTAGAGAAAAATTCCCACATACTGTAGGACATGGCCACACAGAGTCACCACCAGCAGCGCATGCAACATTTCTGCCACCCCACACCACCACCCAAGCTCAACCTAGCCCACACCAACAGCGGCAGTGGCATCATCTGAACCTCAGCTGACAACAGTAGAAGCAAATCTTCCCCAGGCAGGTGTTTTTGAGGTATTAGCCGTACATTGCATTGCGCAAAAAATTGACTTTCTGACTGAAGGAGTTGCCTTCACCAGCGTTAAAAGAGGTCGTAGTTGTGATGTACTAAAAAAAAAAATAACACCCAAACAGATATACAGTTGTGTTCATAATAATAGCAGTCAGACATCACTAACCTGATCAATCACTGTTTTTGGTAGAAATTATATTTCTACATGGCAAATAATTTACTAGCAGGTGTAGTAGAGTAATAGAAATCCAACAGTCATGACATGCATGCTGCTGAGTCTGTGTAATTGAATCACTAATTGAAAGGGGCATGTTCAAAATAATAGCAGTGTAAACAGGAGGCAATTATTGCCCTTATTTAAGGAAGGAAGGCAGCAAATGTTGTACATGCTAGTTACAGTGAATTTCTCTCTGAAAGTCTAAGGAAAATGGGTTGTTCCAGACATTGTTCAGAAGAACAGCATACCTTGATTAAAAAGTTGATTGGAGAGGGGAAAACATATAAAGAAATGCAGAAAATGATAGGCTGCTCAGCTAAAATGATCACACATACTTTAAAATGGCAACCAAAACCTGAAAGACGTGGAAGAGAGCGAAAAAATACCATTCGAATTTGGGTCTAGTGGCCGGAGACAGTTTGTCAGACGACCCCCAAACACTGAATTCAGCCACAGTACACTGTGAAGACAGTGAAGCATGGTGGCACAAGCATCATGATATGGGGATGTTTCTCATACTACGGTTTTGGGCCTATTTATCACATACCAGGGATCATGGATCAGCTTGAAGAGGTCATGCTACCTTATGCTGAAGAGGAAAGGCCCTTGAAATGGGTGTTCCAACAAGACAATAACCCTAAACACACCAGTAAATGTGCAACATCTTGGTTCCAGACCCACAAGATTGACGTTATGGGGCGGCCAGCCCAATCCTCGGATATTAATCCAATATAAAACTTGTGGGGTGACATCAAATCTTCAAACATTTTTCAGTTTATATAGTGAATGTTTGAGTTTGTAAAGAAGAATACAAACACTGCTAATATTCACTTTTCTTCAGGAACAACACAAATTTGATATATTTTTCTTCATGTTTTGATTTGGAATAGAATGTGTAGTGTTCCCAATGCATTTGTGTGAATGGAAATAAAAGCTATTAGAAGGATTTTGAGCTTTATTCACTTTTTTAAACACACTGCTATTATTTTGAACACAACTGTATAAATGATTACAGGTGTGGTCTGATTCGGTACTGGGCCTGGGCTGTTTCTCCTTCTGCCCTAAACAATATAATGTATTGTGTATAATGTACAGTGCAGAGCTGTGTGTGTATAATGTACAGTGCAGAGCTGTGTGTATATAATGTACAGTGCAGAGCTGTGTGTGTATAATGTACAGTGCAGAGCTGTGTATAATGTACAGTGCAGAGCTGTGTGTGTATAATGTACAGTGCAGAGCTATGTGTATAATGTACAGTGCAGAGCTGTGTGTATAATGTACAGTGCAGAGCTGTGTATATAATGTACAGTGCAGAGCTGTGTGTGTGTATAATGTACAGTGCAGAGCTGTGTGTATAATGTACAGTGCAAAGCTGTGTGTGTATAATATACAGTGCAGAGATGTGTGTGTATAATGTACAGTGCAGAGCTGTGTGTATAATGTACAGTGCAGAGCTGTGGGTATAATGTACAGTGCAGAGCTGTGTGTGTATAATGTACAGTGCAGAGCTGTGTATAATGTACAGTGCAGAGCTGTGTGTATAATGTACAGTGCAGAGCTGTGTATATAATGTACAGTGCAGAGCTGTGTGTGTATAATGTACAGTGCAGAGCTGTGTGTATAATGTACAGTGCAGAGCTGTGTGTGTATAATGTACTGTGCAGAGATGTGTGTGTATAATGTACAGTGCAGAGCTGTGTGTATAATGTACAGTGCAGAGCTGTGGGTATAATGTACAGTGCAGAGCTGTGTGTGTATAATGTACAGTGCAGAGCTGTGTATAATGTACAGTGCAGAGCTGTGTGTGTATAATGTACAGTGCAGAGCTATGTGTATAATGTACCGTGCAGAGCTGTGTGTATAATGTACAGTACAGAGCTGAGTGTATAATGTACAGTGCAGAGCTGTGTATAATGTACAGTGCAGAGCTGTGTGTGTATAATGTACAGTGCAAAGCTATGTGTATAATGTACAGTGCAGAGCTGTGTGTATAATGTACAGTGCAGAGCTGAGTGTGTGTATAATGTACAGTGCAGAGCTGTGTGTGTATAATGTACAGTGCAGAGCTATGTGTATAATGTACCGTGCAGAGCTATGCGTATAATGTACAGTGCAGAGCTGAGTGTATAATGTACAGTGCAGAGCTGTGTATAATGTACAGTGCAGAGCTGTGTGTGTATAATGTACAGTGCAGAGCTATGTGTATAATGTACAGTGCAGAGCTGTGTGTATAATGTACAGTGCAGAGCTGAGTGTGTGTATAATGTACAGTGCAGAGCTATGTGTATAATGTACAGTGCAGAGCTGTGTGTATAATGTACAGTGCAGAGCTATGTGTATAATGTACAGTGCAGAGCTGTGTGTATAATGTACAGTGCAGAGCTATGTGTGTATAATGTACAGTGCAGAGCTGTGTGTATAATGTACAGTGCAGAGCTATGTATATAATGTACAGTGCGAGCTGTGTGTGTATAATGTACAGTGCAGAGCTATGTGTATAATGTACAGTGCAGAGCTATGTGTATAATGTACAGTGCAGAGCTGAGTGTGTATAATGTACAGTGCAGAGCTGAGTGTGTATAATGTACAGTGCAGAGCTGTGTGTATAATGTACAGTGCAGAGCTGTGTGTATAATGTACAGTGCAGAGCTGTGTGTATAATGTACAGTGCAGAGCTGTGTGTATAATGTACAGTGCAGAGCTATGTGTATAATGTACAGTGCAGAGCTGTGTGTGTATAATGTGCAGTGCAGAGCTGTGTGTGTATAATGTACAGTGCAGAGCTGTGTGTATAATGTACAGTGCAGAGCTGTGTGTATAATGTACAGTGCAGAGCTGTGTATAATGTACAGTGCAGAGCTATGTGTGTGTATAATGTACAGTGCAGAGCTGTGTGTATAATGTACAGTGCAGAGCTTTGTGTATAATGTACAGTGCAGAGCTTTGTGTATAATGTACAGTGCAGAGCTGTGTGTATAATGTACAGTGCAGAGCTGTGTGTATAATGTACAGTGCGGAGCTGTGTGTGTATAATGTACAGGGCGGAGCTGTGTGTGTATACTGTACAGGGCGGAGCTGTGTGTGTATACTGTACAGTGCAGAGCTGTGTGTATAATGTACAGTGCAGAGCTGTGTGTATAATGTACAGTGCGGAGCTGTGTGTGTATAATGTACAGGGCGGAGCTGTGTGTGTATAATGTACAGTGCAGAGCTGTGTGTGTATAATGTACAGTGCAGAGCTGTGTGTGTATAATGTACAGTGCAGAGCTGTGTGTGTAATGTGCAGAGCTGTGTGTATAATGTACAGTGCAGAGCTTGGTGTATAATGTACAGTGCAGAGCTGTGTGTATAATGTACAGTGCAGAGCTTTGTGTATAATGTACAGTGCAGAGCTGTGTGTATAATGTACAGTGCAGAGCTGTGTGTATAATGTACAGTGCGGAGCTGTGTGTATATAATGTACAGTGCAGAGCTATGTGTGTATAATCTACAGTGCAGAGCTGTGTGTATAATGTACAGTGCAGAGCTGTGTGTATAATGCACAGTGCAGAGCTGTGTGTATAATGTACAGTGCAGAGCTGTGTGTATAATGTACAGTGCAGAGCTGTGTGTATAATGTACAGTGCAGAGCTGTGTGTATATAATGTACAGTGCAGAGCTGTGTGTATATAATGTACAGTGCAGAGCAGTGTGTATAATGTACAGTGCAGAGCTGTGTGTATAATGTACAGTGCAGAGCTGTGTGTATAATGTACAGTGCGGAGCTGTGTGTATAATGTACAGTGCAGAGCTGTGTGTGTAATGTGCAGAGCTGTGTGTATAATGTACAGTGCAGAGCTTTGTGTATAATGTACAGTGCAGAGCTTTGTGTATAATGTACAGTGCAGAGCTGTATGTGTGTAATGTACAGTGCAGAGCAGTGTGTATAATGTACAGTGCAGAGCTGTGGGTATAATGTACAGTGCAGAGCTGTGTGTGTATAATGTACAGTGCAGAGCTGTGTGTATAATGTACAGTGCAGAGCTGTGTATAATGTACAGTGCAGAGCTGTGTGTAATGTACAGTGCAGAGCTGTGTGTATAATGTACAGTGCAGAGCTGTGTGTATAATGTACAGTGCAGAGCTGTGTGTATATAATGTACAGTGCAGAGCTGTGTGTATATAATGTACAGTGCAGAGCAGTGTGTATAATGTACAGTGCAGAGCTGTGTGTATAATGTACAGTGCAGAGCTGTGTGTATAATGTACAGTGCAGAGCTGTGTGTATATAATGTACAGTGCAGAGCTGTGTGTATATAATGTACAGTGCA
Organism: Bufo gargarizans; assembly: GCF_014858855.1. Taxonomy (NCBI): domain Eukaryota; kingdom Metazoa; phylum Chordata; class Amphibia; order Anura; family Bufonidae; genus Bufo; species Bufo gargarizans. Next base: position 31,086,540 of record NC_058085.1, on the reverse strand, counting down.
GAGCAGTGTGTATAATGTACAGTGCAGAGCTGTGTGTATAATGTACAGTGCAGAGCTGTGTGTATAATGTACAGTGCGGAGCTGTGTGTATAATGTACAGTGCAGAGCTGTGTGTGTATAGTGTACTGTGCAGAGCTGTGTGTATAATGTACAGTGCAGAGCTGTGTGTATAATGTACAGTGCGGAGCTGTGTGTATAATGTACAGTGCCTCATTAATAAAGTGTCACGTTATAGGCGTGAGACGAAGCAAGTCTTGTGATATTTGTCGCAAGTTCATAAAGACCTCCGCAGAGCCTACTGGTACCTAGGTACTGAAGCCGACTTCAGATCCTAGTTTTAAAATTGTTTTCAAGTTGAATATCGATGAAAATCGATTTCTGAAGTTATTTAACGAAATCTCACCCGACTTCAGAGATAATGAATTTCACCTCCGCGCAGCCCATACATTTGAATGCTGTACGGAGACGGACCTCCGTTCAGCATTTAAACTAAGCGACCGCAGCGACTTCCGATCTATGATCTAAAACCCGCTTTGTTTAATACTATTTAAGGCTGCAGCCTAGAACCTGACTCCTCCCACACATGGTCACATGGTTATAACATCATGAAAGGTCCTTTAGATCCTCCAGCAGCACAGCCTGACTCCTCCCACACATGATCACATGGTCATGACATCATCACAGGTCCTTTAGATCCTCCAGCAGCAAAGCCTGACTCCTCCCACACATGATCACATGGTCATGACATCATCACAGGTCCTTTAGATCCTCCAGCAGCACAGCCTGACTCCTCCCACACATGATCATATGGTCAAGACATCATGAAAGGTCCTTTAGCCCACTAGTCTCTCCCCTACAACTTACATGTCATGTAGTCTCTTGAGTCTTTGGTAAGTGATGGGATGGGGACTGATGTGATTGTGGATGTAGTCTGTGCTGTATCTGCTGATATCCGCTGTGTAGATACAGCATATATAGCTGTATGTGTGCACACTATACGCCACATGTAGCGGTATATGTCCGTCAGGAATCCGCCGGACCCCGTTACAGTGGATGGAGATGCGGCTGTGACCGGCCGTGCCAGATACGGTGACCCAGCAGTCTGTTCTTCTGCTGGAGAAGTGAATGGAGCCTAAGAAGAACATTCAGAAATCTTTTTACGCGTTTGCTCCTCGTTTTTCAGCCCTTTCCTGGTAGTGAATGTCAGAATTACGGAACTATTCGCCGTTCTAAAACATAACATTTATTTTAAATGGTTAAAGGGGTTGTCCATGTTATTTTCATTATTGATCTATTATCTGATACTCGGCACCCCCGCCGATCAGCGTGCCATACCATTCCATGCCAGCACAGCGCTCCCTTCTTTCTTTACCTGCTCGCTGTCGCAACCGCAGCAGTGATCAGTGTAATTGCAAGCCGTCCCATTCACTGCAATGGGACGGCTTCTTCCTATACACTCGAACGGAAGGAGCGTCCCACAGTAGTGAATGGGACGGCTTCTTGTAATTATACTGCTCGCCGCCTTCTCTTCAAACAGCTGATCGGCGGAGGTCCAGGGTGTAGGAGCCCACCGATCTGATATTGATGATCTATCCTGAGGATAGGTCATCAGTATAAGTAACTTAGACAACTCCTTTAAAAGGGGTTTCCAAGACTTAAAACAGGTCATCAGTATCGGTGGAGGTCCGACACCCGGGACCCCCACCGATCAGCTGTTTCAGAAGGCACCGGCGCTCCTGTGAGAACTGCGGCCTTCTCTCTGCTCACCAATCACTTACCTTAACACAGAGTTATTCTTGGTTGATTATATCCAACTTGAGTTGGCACTCAGAGCCCTCTCTGTGGGCACCCACGCCCTGGAGATAGTCTTTGAAACGCTGAAACAATTACTGTATTTCTACTCCTTGTATATCTAAGGAGTGATTTAAAGTTCTTTTATATGTTTAGTAGAGTGTGAGGATGAGAGCAATGAACCATAGTTGCTATCAACCTTAAAGGGGTTCACTGGGAATTTTATATCCTTAGGATAGGTCATCAATAGGAGATCAGAGGTGGTCCAACACCCAGGACCCCCGCCGAACTGTTGTTTGAAGAGGTTGGGTGCTCCCAAAGTTCCTAGGCCAGTGATGTCACTGTAATTCAGTCAAATGAATACATTCCATTGACTGTCAGTACAGTAGGTAGATTTTTGTCTAGAACTAAGGCCTTCCTCCTTGGTGCACCTGGACAACAGAAGTGACTGGCAATTAAACTAGATTGTGAATATGGAAGCGAAGTCCCAACCTATGGAATATTGAGTATTAACCCTGAGGAGGATGGCTTGATCACAGCAGCCTCTCCCTAATGTATTTCCATCCCATCACCATAATATGAGCATTGTCCTTACATGCTAAGACAATCAAAGAAGCTGTGAGATGAGAGCGTCTCCACCACTTGTCTCGGGAACACATCAACAAAGTTTTAGTAGGGAGATGGTATCCCAGACATGATGGAGACTGAGAAGACCAGCAAGGGACTGGAAAGTGATATATGTGAAGACAATTTTGAAAACAAAATGAACCCCAGTTGCAGAGTGAAGGTTGAGCCACGGAGGGGGCTTAGCTTCCGGCTGAGTATCCTGTAAACTATTGTACATTTCTCCCCGCTCATCTGGGGTTTTCACGGCTTATTTCTGCTCTGGAGTGGTTCCCCATGTGCCTCGCAAACCTACTGCCGCACAATGAGACGTCAGAAGTCAAAGGAGAAGGATGGGAAGGACGGTGAATGTGCCACTCATGCAAAACAAAATGGCGCCGGGCAGGCAGTGAAGCTGTTGGACGTGGCAGCGTGGATTGAAAGATTCGCACACACTGCAGAGCCTGCGACTCCTGCTCCAGTTCTTGAAGCCCACTCTGCTGCTATCAAGCGGAACCTATCTGTACCTTTATCCCATGATGACTGAGGTCAGTGAAATTAAGGGCAAGATGGCCGCCTCGGCACTTGAGCCCACTATAAAAGATGTTTTCTCGGCAGTGACACAATGTAATACTGCGTTGGCTGCGCTTACTACAAATGTGGGTGGCCTGAAGGAGGACATAGGGTTACTCAGGCAAGACATGCAACACACTCCTTCCTCCCTGAAGAAGCTTACGCGAAACGTGCGTTGGGGCTCTCTGGTTCACCACTCAGGTACTTACTCTATGGCTCCTTAGTAGACAGCTCAGTATGCTAGATCTATGTACTTTGTAATTTTTGCACTTTATACATTTATGTACTGTATCTGATTTCTACTCTGTCCTGATAGCTTTGGCTGGTATATGTACTAGATACCCTGTTTGGGTTACGTATATATTATTTTATATTCATATGATCTCACCAGCCTTGTCATGTTGATTGATTAGTGGTGTCCCATGTCTTCCTGTGTGTTCTCCATTCACCATTGTACTGTCCTTTACCTGTCTTTTATTGTATCTTGTCTCGTACTGAGACTATAATAAAGTTTATATTCATTACTATTTGTGCTAGCCCCGTTTTTTTTTTGGTGTTTTAAGACATGCGACAAGTTAAAGAACACATAGGTGAAATGGAAGGTCGCTTAAGTGACCTAGAAGACCAGATGCCGCCGGTTAAACGAGACATGCAGCGGGTGATTCATAATGTTACAATGCTTCTCTCTAAAACTGATGATATGGAAAACAGACTGCATCGGAATAATGTCCGCATGATAGGTGTGCCAGAACGTACCGAAGGTGCTGATGCCGTCGCGTTTGTGGAAAAATGGCTGACAGAAAAGACAAGTTGTCACCGCTCTTCGCTGTGGAGCATGCACACCGGGTGCCGTTTCGCCCTCCACCACCTGGGCCACCACCGCGTCCTCTATTGCTTAGAGTTCTTTATTTTCGGGACCGAGATGCCATATTGAAAGGTGCAAGAGACTGTGCTGATTTGCTGATTTGGCCATCAATGGATCTCTCTATTTCCTGACCTTGTAGCAGAAGTCCAGAAGAAGCGAGCACGTTTTTTTTATGTCAAATGCAGGCTGCGACAATTGCAACTACCGTATTCCATGTTATATCCTGCCAAACTGCGAGTAGTGGCGAAGGATAAATGGCACATGTTTTAAGATCCAGTTGCAGCATGTCAGTGGCTGGACTCTGTTGAGAAGGATATACGCAGCGGTACTTAAACTGAGCGGTTGTAATATTATCTATCATCTCCTTTTACTATGGAAAGATATACAGTAGGGTGATATTATGTCATTATTATGTTGCTTATTGTTTATATCATGTTATGGGTATGAAGGGATACTGGGCGAGTTTTTGCCTCCGTGCTGGTGGGGACTTCTAATTTTATGTTACTCTCGTCAGTTAGGGTTGACAAGCTAAAGCGAGGGGTTCAAAGTTGTACTGGCAATGCCGGGATTGTTAGCTGAGCGTTGATACTGGTTTAATATATTTTTGATTTTGCAGGTTTGACCATATTCCTTAGGTTCAGGTATTTATTTTCCCCAGTTCCTCTTTTATATGTGAAATGTCTGTATTTGTTACACACTGGTTGGGAGGGGGCGGTGGGGTTATGTGGGATTTTGAGACCTTGTGCACTAGAGACAAACAGATATATATATGTGTGGCCTGGGAAAGGACAGGCATGTAGTTTTAAGGTTCAGGAATATAAATGGGTACCCTTAGTATAATTGCCTGGAATGTGAGGGGGCTGAACCAATCTGCTAAAAGTAATGCTGTTTTATATGCTCTTCAAACGCATCAACAGGAAATATTGGGCCTCTCTGAAACACACCTTACCTTTTGAGAGAACATATCTCGTTCACAAGGCCTGGGTGGCGCATAAGTTCCATTCCAACTACTCTACACAATCAAGAGGGGTGAGCGTGTTGGTACACAAACATCTCCCCTTCATTTCTACGGAGGTCTATGTAGATGCCGAGGGCCGATTCGTGTCTTTCGAATGTTGTTGGTGGCTATTTACATACCTCCCCCCATATTCCAATGATGTTCTTAAAAAAAAGTGTTGACTTTTACCTTCAAATTTCCATAAACGCCGATATTGATAGTTGCCGACTTCAATATGTACTTAGATAGTTCCCTAGATAAGTTCCAGTCTGATAGCGGGGCTTCTGGCCCTCCCCTAACATCATTAGCCAGGGCACTTTTAGAAGTGGAACTGTATGACTTATGGAGGACTAGAAACCCCGGAGTGAAGCCGTACTTTTGTTATTCTCCCTTTCATAACTCTCTATCTAGAATCAATCTAGTTGTAGGGTCTCTGGTGCTGCTGGATAGGGTCCGGGATATTAAATACTTACCCCGCAGTATCTCTGACCATTCTCCTGTCTTGCTAATATTAGATTTAGGGAATGGTACATTAATTCCGAGACAGACGTGGCAATTAAACCCTTTGTGGATCCAATTAGTAGATACTGGCAATGTCATTTTAGTTGCCTTGAAATAATTTTTCGCCACCAATGAAGGCTCAGCTAGCCTTTCAATTGTTTGGGACATGATGAAAGCTTATACTAGAGGGCTGTATATTAAACATATTAGTTCCCATAAAACTAAAAGGAGGGCCCTCACAGCAGAACTTTTAGATAGAGTTCAAGCTACTGAGGCTAAATACGTTGCTAACCCTACACTAGAAAACGCTTCCTACTGGACGGAAACAGGATCTACTGAAAGAACATCAGATTAGCAGGGCTGGGGCCAAGCAATTCTTTAAAACCCAACATTATTACATGGAGGGGGAAAGTACAGGCCATCTGTTAGCCACTATTGTAAAAATTCAGACAGGCCCGTCTTGTGTGCCTGTTATTACACGCTGGGGGCTCAGGTAACGGGTGATGAGTGTTTTCCATGCTCATTATGATGTCTATAAGTCCAGGTTGAAGATTACCAAGGAGAAAGGGAACACTATCTACATAATATTCAGATGCCCCGTTTATCAGATGAGCATGGGGAGATGTTAGATGGTGATATTCAACTAGAGGAAATGGAATTGGCAGTGCAATCCCTTCCTAATGAGAAAGCGCCTGGTGGGGACGGTCTGCCTGGGGAATTTTATAAGAAGCTTCGAGAAGTTTTACTCCCGCGTCTCCTAACTGTGTTTAACGAATCCTGTAGGACAGGTATTTTACCGAGCTCTATGAGAGAGGCAGAGGTGGTGGTACTTCCCAAACCGGGCAAGGACCCCTCTATTGTAGATTCCTATAGGCCTATCTCGCTTTTAACGCTGGATATTAAAGTGTTAGCTAGCTAATAGGCTTTTGACTGTTATATCCAACATTATTCACGAGGATCAATGTGGTTTTATGCCTGGTAAGTCCACGTCTTTGAACCTCAGACGTTTGTTCCTCAATCTTCAGATGGGGGAGATGAACTGGGAAATGGGGAACCCTGCAGTGGTCTCGCTTGACGCTGATAAAGCTTTTAATGGCGTTGAGTGGGAGTTCCTGTGGGCGGTCATGTTAAAGCTAGGGTTCGGCTCTGTGTATATTAACTGGGTGAAACTGCTTTATAGTCAGCCGAGAGCTAGACTTAGAATAAATGGAAAGCTATCCCCAATGATGACACTAGAGAGGGGCACCAGGCAGGGTTGTCCCTTGTCGCCCCTTTTATTTGCCATTGCTATAGAGCCTTTGGCCTGTATTTTACAATCTACCCCGTTGATTCAAGGCTTGGGAAGAGGAGACGTGGAGGAACGGGTTTCGCTATACGCGGACGATATGTTGCTATATGTAGGGGATCTGGCTACATCGATAGATCCCACTATATCATTAATATCAGATTTTGGGAGATAATCCGGCTTACATATTAACTGGAACAAGTCTGTTATCCTTCCATTGTCCCCTCTTCCGCAAACCCTTTGTTTGGACAACATTAATTTGAAAGTAGTCTCCTCCTTCATATATATTTTGGAAATAATATTTCGGTAAATTCCCAGTTATACATTACAGACAACATGACACTGTTACTGGCTAGGTTTAAAATGAAAACGGCTACTTGGCATAAACTCCCACTATCTGTAATAGGTAGAGGTAATCTTCTTAAAATGATTTTAATGCCTCAGCTACTTTACATCCTGCATAACTCAACAGTATGGATATCCATGCAGTATTATTATAAGATACAACAAATATTCGGATCTTTGTTGTGGAAAAATAAACATAGTAGAATCCGGTATGAAACATTACAGCAAGATAAAGAAATGGGTGGATTGGCTTTGCCTAACCCCTTCCTATATTTTCTAGCAGCTCAATTGCAACATTTTAAAAGTTGGGGTGTACTGGGAAAGGTGGGAAGGAGTGGAAAACTGGTAAAGTGGGCGTCTGGGTAGTGTCCTCCTATTTCAATTCTAGAAAAAGACTTACTTGACCCTTTCAAATCCCTCAAAAACTATTAGATTAATGCAGAAAATCTAGGGAAATTCTGGGAGTCTCGGACCTACTTCATTTGTCTCCTGTTTGGAATAATTCTAACTTAAAGGGGTTCTGCACTTTGTTTAAAGTGATGATCAATCCTCTGGATAGATCATCAGCATCTGATCGGCGGGGGTCCGACACCCGGGACCCCCACCGATCAGCTGTTTGAGAAGGAAGCGGCGCTCCAGCAGCGCCGCGGCCTTCTCACTGTTTACCGCAGGCCCAGTGACGCCACGACTAGTATCAACTGGCCTGGGCGGGGCTAAGCTCTGTTCACTTGAATGGAGCTTAGCCGCACCCAGGCCAGTGATACTAGTCGAGATGTCACTGGGCCCGCGGTAAACAGTGAGAAGGCCGCGGCGCTGCTGGAGCGCCGCTGCCTTCTGAAACAGCTGAGGATAGATCATCAGTTTAAGCAAAGTGCAGAACCCCTTTAATTGAACTGTCCAAATTACAGGGATTCTCTGTATCGGAGCGAAAAGGGTTATGGAAAATGGGGCAACTTTATTCTCAAGGCCTCCTGAAACAATTCACCCAACTCTGCTCTGAGTTTGGTTTAGAGTCTACTAATTTTTATAAATACCTTCAGCTAAGACATGCTATAAATTCACAATTTAAAGTGGTGGAACCAGGCTCTGGGAAGGGAGCCATCTCCAGCACTTACAAGGCTTTACAAAGTGAATATTTGAAAAACTCCCCACTTACGGTTAAGGCGAAATGGGAGAAGGATGTAGGCCCCATCACGGATACCCAATGGGAGGACATACTTGCACTGACTCCTACTCTGTACCTCAGTGAAGCAGCTAGACTATCCAAACTTTTTATGATACATAGGCTGTATAGAACCCCAATCTTTTTATGGAAAGTTATGTCTGAGATGCAGGGAGGAAGGAGCTTGTTTGTTTTATATGATGTGGAGTTGCAATGCCTTGCAGGGATATTAGACGGGTGTAATTAATCTGATAAACAAAATATATAGTGCTAATTATAAACTGGATCCCAGAATGTGCTTACTTGGGATATTTGAATTAGATAATTTGCAACCGTATATTACGGTTGGAATAAATAGAATTTTGTATCAGGCACGCAAAACTCTAGCTGCTAAATGGATACAGCCGCTTCTGAATTTATTGTAAGAATGAATATAGTTATACAGGTGGAAAGGGGAATTTATATGAAGCGTAATTGCCTTTCAAAGTTTGAAAATATCTGGGGCCCATGGATAGACAAATCTGGAGTTTGTAGCCCATGGCTGACTTTCCACAGTGGATTCAGGATTGTTACTGGGTGACACCGGTGGGCGTAGTTAAAGGTTGTTTGGGGATATCTGTACTGAATTTGTCTGAAATAATCTTCAGAAATGGCATATTGGTCGGCTACTGCTTATGTTCTTAATATGAGATATATATCTCATAGTTGGGATTTTATACATAGGCACAAGATGGTTGTCTCTTTTTCGTAGCAAGTGTCTCAAAATGGGTTGGGGGATATTCTGTTGGGGTTTGTATACAAAGAATTTTGTATGGTGGCTGCTTTGCATTTTACAAATATTGTCTTTGAATTGTATTGAACAAAACAATTTATGCAAAAAATTGTAACATGGCAATGGTTATTTTCATAAATCAATAAAAACGTATCTGATTAAGGTTGAGCCACAGCAATCCCAGTAGGATGAGAATGAGATATAAAACAAAAAATGAAACCCTGAGGTATCTAAGACCACTTAGACTTAACTAGATTCATGGTGAGACTTGAAGGAAAGAATAGCAAGAATTAGAACATCTTGCATGGTCCAAACCCGTAGGAAACTTGGATATAAATCTTTCTATTTCCAAAATAAAGTTATTGGATTCCTTCCACTTCCATGTTGCCTGTGTTCCCTTTGATTGATTAATGGTCATATGAAGGTAGTGTATGGTTTACCACATTGACCTCAAATAGGGGGGAATATCTTTGACAAGCTATTCATCTCATATTCAAATCCATACAATAGAGAACATAACAACTACATTTTATTATCTCCTCCGATGTCTCCTCTTATCTCCAGTAATTGTATTTTACATGGGATTCTGTAGGATTTTACTTCAGCTCATCTTCTTTCCATTCAGGTTCCTACAATATAGGATCCTCTCAGTGGATATCTTCTATATAAGATCCTTCTTCTGGTTGACCGTTCAAGGATGGATAGGGACAGGGACAAGATGGCGGAGAGTATAATAAATCTCACCCTAGAGATCCTCTTCCGGCTTACAGGAGAGGTGAGAGATTCTGATGATGTCATATTACATCATCTTATCTATGTTACTAACAGATGGACATGACTGGAGAGGTGAGGGACTCTGGAGATGTATGGAGTGATATTTATTACTGTGTCTCTCCATATCCAGGACTACACAGTAGTGAAGAAGACCTCTAGTGAGCGCTGTCAGGCCCCTGTATCTGAAGGATGGGGAAGAACCCTGAGCCCAATCATGGAGCCTCCACTTCACCCCCTGATACATGAGGAAATCAATAGAGAGAAGATCCTAGAACTCACCAACAAGATGATTGAGCTGCTGACTGAAGAGGTGACACTGCTGGGAATCCTGGGACATTATACAGGAACTTTATGAAGGGATCTGGGTGATGACTGTATCATTGTGTTGTCAGGTTCCTATAAGGTGTCAGGATGTCACTGTTTATTTCTCCATGGAGGAGTGGGAGTATTTAGATGGGCACAAAGATGTGTACAAGGACGTCATGATGGATGATCACTGGCCCCTCACACCACCAGGTAATAGACATGACTAAATACACACGTCCTCTCATTATCTGCATGTAAGGAATGAGATGTGTTTCACTAGATGTGTCAGTCACTAGATGTGTTTTTATTCTGCAGTTAAGGAAGAGAGAAGAACACCGGAGAGATGTCCCAGTCCTCTTCTTCCACAGGATGGTTCAGAAGAACATCACAATGTCCCACAGGATGATCAGGTAGATGGAGATAAGATCTCATGAAATGTCTCCTATGATCTGTAGAAGGCTGTGAAGATCTTGTGTTCAGTCTTACTTTATCCACCAGTATTATATGTTTTATCCTTGTATAATGAGAAAAGTGGAGATGGCAGGATTACAGCTGACCATAGACATTACATGTTGTCTGGATCTTCTCACAATTATCAGGATATGGAGACCTCTAAAATGGGCTCTCCTGTCATATCATGAAAATTTTTTGAGTGCTTCTTGAATGGGCTGAGTGACTGTGCAATAAGTCAATGGATCTAGCAGAATCTACACCACCGGGCGGCAAACGTAGTTCAAGTCTTTAATTTCTTGATAAGGGGTACTGTCTCTGTAAGGGACCACTCAACATTACTTGTAAGATCAGCAGAACCTGCAGTAACCGCACAGGACAACTTTACCTTGCAGTGTACCGTGCAGCACTTGAGCCTTCCATTTTGACAGGAACAAGGAATAACTCTGTCACTTGACTTATCTTGAGCACAGCAGCCAGCTAAATCGTCTGGATGAACAGGCCTTTCACTAGGCTTCAGTGGAGCCAGTCTCCTACTACCTGCTGAGCACTCTCTGCGACTCAGTGGTTCCCAAACTATTACAGACTGCCTCTCACCATTCACTAGCATATTTCTTAGCGGAAACACTTTAGGCCGGTTTGTGCTGCATCCCTCAGGTACCCTAGATCCTCTGGTCTCTTGCTCACCAACAGTCATAAGGCAACACGCTCCACTGCTCCACTCAGGCTTCCTGACGCTCTATCTCTGGCCCACTGGTGCACTCAGTGATGGCTTTGTTTGTGCCTGCTCTGTCCTCACACTCTGATCGAGGTCCTCAGGCATCCCATGCAGTCTGACCAGATACAGATAACAAATAGTAATGAGCGGCAGGGGAAATATTCGAATTTGCAAATTCGAGATTATTTTCTTGATCGCGAAAAATCGGCAATGTAATATTCGCGTAATGCTCACGAAATACAGGCGTGGGTCACTATAACTACATTTTTTAAGCTGCTAGAAGTTTCCTGAGACTGGAGAAAATGGTTGGCACGGCAGAACATTATAATAACTTTATTTGCAGATAGCGTGCTCCAATATATTTGCAATTGCGAAATCGGCACTAATGATGCGAATGTTTTGGCGCAATATGTGCAACTTCACATTTTAACAGGTCTGACTACTTATTACTGATTGGTGCACTAAGTAATGTTGTGAACTTGTGACATCACAGCACCATGTCTGTAGCATGTATGTAGGGACAGCCGAACCTATCAGCTACACTATATCACTATCTAACCTACACTGGCTATATCCCACTAACTATCTGTAATATATATATATATATATATATATATATATATACAGTCATGTGAAAAAATTAGGACACCCTTTGAAAGCATGTGGTTTTTTGTAACATTTTTAATAAAAGGTTATTTCATCTCCGTTTCAACAATACAGAGAGATTAAAGTAATCCAACTAAACTAAGAAAACTGAAGAAAAGTCTTTTCAAGATCTTCTGTAAATGTCATTCTACAAAAATGCCTATTCTAACTGAGGAAAAAGATAGGACACCCTCACATGTATTCCCTCTTAAATTGGCTCAGATCTCACACAGGTATATCACACCAGGTGCACATAATTAGTAGATCGTTACTCTGCATGTTGAATGAGGCTTGCCCTATTTAAACCTCAGACATTTAGTTTGGTGTGCTCCTGACTGTTGAAGTGAGAGTGAGCACCATGGTGAGAGCAAAAGAGCTGTCAGAGGACTTCAGAAAAAAGATTGTAGCAGCCTATGAGTCTGGGAAGGGATTTAAAAAGATCTCAAAAGATTTTGAAATCAGCCATTCCACTGTCCGGAAGATAGTCTACAAGTGGAGGGCTTTCAAAACAACTGCCAACATGCCCAGGACTGGTCGCCCCAGCAAGTTCACCCCAAGAGCAGACCGCAAGATGCTAAAAGAGGTCTCCAAAAACCCTAAAGTGTCATCTCGAGAACTACAGCAGGCTCTGGCTACTGTTGATGTAGAAGTACATGCCTCTACAATCAGAAAGAGACTGTACAAGTTTAACTTGCATGGGAGGTGTGCAAGGAGGAAACCTTTGCTTTCCAAGAGAAACATCGAGGCCAGACTGACATTTGCCAGAGATAAAGTTGACAAAGACCAGGACTTCTGGAATAATGTTCTTTGGACAGATGAGTCCAAAATTGAATTATTTGGACACAACAGCAGAGGACATGTTTGGCGTAAACCAAACACAGCATTCCAAGAAAAGAACCTCATACCAACTGTGAAGCATGGAGGTGGAAGTGTCATGGTTTGGGGCTGCTTTGCTGCAGCAGGACCTGGTCAGCTCACCATCATAGAATCCACGATGAATTCTACTGTGTATCAGAAGGTGCTTGAAGAACATGTGAGACCATCAGTTAGAAAATTAAAGCTGAAGCGGAACTGGACCATGCAACATGACAATGACCCAAAACATACTAGTAAATCAACCAAAGATTGGCTGAAAAAGAAGAAATGGAGAGTCCTGGAATGGCCAAGTCAAAGTCCAGATTTGAATCCCATTGAGATGCTGTGGGGTGACTTGAAAAGGGCTGTACGTGCAAGAAACCCCTCAAACATCTCACAGCTGAAAAAGTTCTGCATTGAGGAGTGGGGTAAAATTTTCTCAGACCGATGTCGAAGACTGGTAGATGGCTACAAGAACCGTCTCACTGCAGTTATTTCAGCCAAAGGAGGTAACACTCGCTATTAGGGGCAAGGGTGTCCTATCTTTTTCCTCAGTTAGAATAGGCATTTTTGTAGAATGACATTTACAGAAGATCTTGAAAAGACTTTTCTTCAGTTTTCTTTGTTTAGTTGGATTACTTTAATCTCTCTGTATTGTTGAAACGGAGATGAAATAACCTTTTATTAAAAATGTTACAAAAAACCACATGCTTTCAAAGGGTGTCCTAATTTTTTCACATGACTGTATATATATATATATATAAAAAATACAATCTATCTATCTAATGTAATGACACAGGAAAGCACAATGATACTGCTGTCTCTCTCAGAACTGCAGAAAATGGCTGCTGGGGAGATTCTTATATAGTAAGGGGTAGGCAACGTTCCTATTGGTCGCTAGGGATGTTGCTAAGCTCTGACAAAGATATTGCAGGCTTCTCATTGGCCCACAAGCAAGAAGGGAGGTTACTGATGGAAAAAAAATAATTTGAATATTCAAAATTACGAATATATAGCACTAAATTCTAAATATTCGCGAATTCTCGAAGTGCCGATATTCGCGATTAATATTTGCAAATCGCATATTCGCACCCAACACTAATAACAAACGGTGCCTTTTTATCACTTCCCCTGTCCCCTTTTAGCCAAGATTACGGCACAACTCTGAGTGACACATTGCTTAGCACCACGTCAGCATCACGTTCTACGTGGGTCTGGACTGACTCTCAACCCCTCCTCCTGTGATACAGACAGGGCCTGGTGTTGCCTCCATGTATACAGGTGCACAAGCAATTTAGGGCAACCTAAGGCACACAACTTGGCAACAGCAATTTTGAATAAGACACAATTTAATGTCTGGTACTTGGAATAAAGAAACACCAGGTGGGATTTATGCAGGAGACTTGCAGATATTTGGGCCAGATAATCCCAACTCTCAGATTTTTTATGTTTTACCAACTAATGATATTTTCTAAACCTTCCACACGACTTTTCCAACCATCTGATGACTTTTACAATATTTGTTTCTCAGGTTCTGAATCCGAGTGAAGATCTGAACATCATATATGTTACAGAGACATATGTGAGGGGTGATGAGCAGAGTATAGAGGACCTTCCTACAGATAACCGCCCAGGTGAGTAGTAACCAGTAAGTAATGCAAAGAGGCCCAGATTCTACTCCTTCACTGGATACAATAATTTTATGTTGAATTCTTTAAAGGGCATTTGTCAGCAGATCTGTACCTATGACGCTGGCTGACCGGTTGCATCTGCACTTTGCAGTTGAAGGTATCTGTGTTGGTCCCATGGTCCTAAGGGTACTTTCACACTAGCTTTAAAGTTTACCGGTATTGAGTTCCGTCACAGGGGCTCAATACCGGAAAAAAACGCTTCGATTTTATTCTAATGCACTCTGAATGGAAAGCATTCCGTTCCGTAAGCATTCAGGATGTCTTCAGTTCAGTCACTCCTACGGTATTTGGCCGCAGAAAATTCCGCAGCATGCTGCAGTATTTTCAACGGCCAAAATTTCCGGAACACTTGCTGGAATGCCAACTCCATTGAAATGTATTACCGTATATGTATCACTGTATATAATCTTATCTATAATTGTAGGCATTGTTAATATATAAAAGTTCAGGGTAATCAGCGCCTGTATACTGTACTTACAAGCACTCGTAGCAGAGAGGAGGGAGGAGGCAGGCCGGGAGTACGGGCGCTGGCAGCGTGAGTCACTACGTTATGTGCCCACGCCGCCTGCTTCATTCATAGTGGACGGCGCAGGCGCGTGATGTAGTGACACATGCTGCCAGCGCCCGTCCTCCCGGCCTGCCTCCTCCATACTCTCTGCTACGAGCGCTTGTAAGTAAGGTATACAGGCGCTGATTACCCAGAACTTTTATATATTAACAATGACTACAATTATAGAGAAGATTATATACAGTGAGCGGGGCCCATGTAGTAGAATACAGTGACTGCACGGGCCCCGCTGTCATTATAAAAGCAGATGCCGGCCCCAGCCCCTCCTCCCTCTCAGCTGATACACCCGCCGCGCGGAAAAATGCATAATTCGCCCCATAAGACGCACTGCTATTTCCCCCTATTGGGGGGAATAAAGTGCGTCTTATAGGGCGAAAAATACGGTAATGCCGGATCCAATACCAAGTGTTCCGGAAAAACGGATCCGGTTTACCCGATATGCGCATGCGCAGACCTTAAAAAATTTGAAAAAAATAAATACTGGATCCGTTTGACACCGGAGAGACGGATCCGGTGTTTCAATGCATTTGTCAGACGGATCCGCATTCAGAAACAAATGCTATTTGTTTGCATTTGGATTTCCGGATCCGGCAGGCAGTTCCGGCAACAGAACTGCCTGCCAGAATCCTCTAACGCAAGTGTGAAAGTACCCTAAGTTTTAATATATACAAATGAGCCTCTAGGAGCACTGGGGGCATTGCCGTTACACCTAGGCGCTCTGCTCTCTCTGCCACTGCCGCGCTCTCTGCACTTTGATTGACAGGAACAGGCAGGTATGATCACTTTTACACTGCCTTGCCCTGACAAACAAAATGTCTCTGTCTCAGTTTGTCTTTTTTTTGTTTTAGTTTTTTATGGTTACGGAAGTGTTGCCAATCACATTGTTAGCCTTTGGGCTATGGATTTTTCATCTCATCCATAGTTTATCATACAGGTGAAACTCGAAAAATTTGAATATCATGCCAACGTTCATTTATTTCAGTAAAGCAACTTAAAATTAGAATATTGTAAAAAGGTTCAATATTCTAGGCTCAAAGTGTCACACTCTAGTCATCTAATTAATCCATACCCCCTGAGCAAAGGGTACCTGAGATCGTGACTTTGGGGTTTTCATAAGCTGTAAGTCAATCATCCGAATTATAACAAATAAGGGCTTGAAATATCTCGCTTTGCATGTAATGAGTCTCATATATTAGTTTCACCTTTTAAGTTGCATTACAGAAATAAATGAACTTTGCACGATATTCACATTTTTCGAGTTTCACCTGTATATTTCGTGTCATTGAAAGGGACCCGGCAATCAGGAGACCCTTCTTTATCTTTTATATTTTTAACAACTTCATGCTGATTTTCGAGATGATAGTGTTCAGAATTTCTTTTACACTCTTTGTTCATTTCTTTTTTCTCAATTAACAAAAATCTTATTGAGAGCAAAAGAGTCCTCTTAAGTTGAGAGAGACTCATGGGGAAATATGAGTTTGCAATGGAGAGTGTCCCCTGTTAATGTGCATTTTCTACTCTTAAGGCATTTATTTCTTTTGACTGTAGATACAAAGCGGGTGCCTCTTATTTGTATGAGGGGGCATTGCATTCACAAGCGTATCCTTAGGATTATAGTTTGCATCCATGTTTTTACAGATCAAAAGAGCTTCTTCTGTATTGAATCCAGTGAGAGACTTAAAAGGGTTTTTCATCTTTTGGGGCTCTTTCGACAGGTTTGCCAGTTAGTGCCAGACCTGTGGAGGTAAGTATACTTACCTGATCCCAGCCACTGGGTCTGCTCTCCAGCCACCTCTGAGGCTCAGCTCCCCTAGTGTCAACATCTAGTCTGCTTCCACTGCAACCAGTCATTTTCTGCAGTGGTGGCCTGCCTCTCTTGCATTACGTGACCCATAGATGTGACACAAAGTAGGCTGGTTACTGCTGGAGCCAGTCATTGGCTTGCAGTGGTCTCAAACTGGATGTTGACAGTGGGGGACCCAAGTTCAATAAAGAGGGCGGAGGAGCTAAGGAGCCAGGACCCAGTGGCAGGGAGCAGGTAAGTATTCTTCTCTCCACAGGCTTGGCCATAATGGACTGGGAAATCTGTTGAAGATGAACATACCCTGTAAACCCAGGTGGGCTATATGGGCCCTGCTTATCTCCTAGATTTATTTATTTTTTACTTTCCATCCAAGCTATATTGTTAAAAATAATACATTATGTTGTATTCTTGGCAGATAACTGTACCAGGAGCTCAGAGGGACAACTGATGACTTTAGATTTTAAATTAGAAGATCAGAGTATCACACAAGATACATATGAAGAACATGCCATTGCTACAGATATACCTTCAGACATTCGAAGCAAAGATTTGTTATCTGATCCTTTCAAACAGGTCCTATCAACTGATTCATCACAGACTGTTAAGCAAAATAAAAGTCGCAGAAGGGGTGAACATCAAAGAACTCACACAGGAGAGAAAGCATTTTCATGTTCAGAATGTGGAAAATGTTTTTACCAAAAATCTGCTTTTGTTATACATCAGAGAATTCACACAGGGGAGAAGCCATTTTCATGTTCACAATGTGGGAAACAATACAGCATTAAATCAGATCTTGTTAGACATCAGGCAATTCACACAGGGGAGAAACCATTTTTATGTTCAGAATGTGGGAAATGTTTTAACAGGAAATCACATCTTGTTACACATAGGAGAACTCACACAGGGGAGAAACCGTTTTCATGTACAGAATGTGGGAAATGTTTTAACAGGAAATTACATCTTGTTACACATCAGATAATTCACACAGGAGAGAAGCCATATTCATGTTTAGAATGTGGGAAATGTTTTACAAACAGATCAAATCTTTTGAAACATAGGCATATTCACACAGGTATGAAACCACATTCATGTTCTGAATGTAGGAAATGTTTTACCCAGAAATCAGCGCTTGTTACGCATCAGAGAATTCACACTGGGGAGAAGCCATTTTCATGTTCAGAATGTGGGAAATGTTTTACTGTGAAATCAACTCTTGTCAGTCATCAAAGAGCTCATACGGGGGAGAAGCCATTTTCATGTTCAGAATGTGACAAATGTTTTCACCAGAAATCTGATCTTGTTAAACATCAGAGAATTCACACAGGAGAGAAGCCATATTCATGTTCTGAATGTGGCAAATGTTTTAATCAAAAATCAATTCTTATTTGCCACCATCAAACTCATACAGGGAAGTTTACATTTTTTTAATTAATTTTTTTATATAACAATATATTGGTTACAGTTATATAAAGGTCACGCGACATACAAAAGAAAGGGAATGCAATTAGCAGCACTAAATGATGATTAAGAAATGTATGCAGTTACCAATAAATATCTGTTATAAATAAAATCCAGATAACGCACCTATATATCCACCATGTACACTGAAAATTTGACATGAAAGGACCACTAAACCTTTAAAAACAAGAATAAAAAAGGAATAATTTGTCTCTAGTTCTGCCTGAATGGCTTTCTGCAAGGTGTTACAGAAAGCAGCATTAGAAGAGATTATGTAGTCATATTACTTCCCCCATCCCCTCTATCTTCAACTGCACCAGCTTCAAAAAAAGTTCTAGTAAAGGGGAGGGGTGTCAATAGACACCCAGAACACTGGGTGGAAGTGTTCTGGGTGGAAGTGGAAAGTGCACAACTTCATCAGCGTCTTAGAAACCCTCCACTTCTGGGATCCTGATCTGCACACTAGTGGCATTGATCACTCCAGAGTGCTTCTAACAACTATTCAAGTGCTCCTCATCATGGTCAACATGAAAAAAACATCAGAGACCTGCAAAATTAACAGAATATTTTCCTAAATTAACACTTCCGGCTTTAGGTCTTGGTCCAGTGAGGTCTGAGAATGAAGCATCAGTAGCCGACATAGATGACCTCCGGGGCGTAACGAAAGGCACTTGAGGAGGGGACCGCGGCCCCATGAGAAGGTAAGCAATCTTGCCTGCTTCTAGTTTCTTTGTTTCATTACGTCATGGCTGTCTGTCTGCTGGACGATGATCATACTGTGAGTAGTAACTGGTGTTGAAATTTTGGGTCCTTAGGACCTCAGACTGAGAAGGAACGTTTTACTCTATTGTGGATATTCTTCTCTGTGTTTTCTGTGGTTTGTGTTATGTGTCAGGCGCCTCCCAGGTAGCAATTAACCAGGGCAAGAGAATTCCCCTGGCAGGAGGTTGCGCTCTGAGCGCAGGGATAGGACTGACTGAGACTACAAGAGATTTCTGCCTATGAGAGTCTAGAGGAATTGCCAGACAAGGGGGTGGTCTGACCGGCAGGCCAACTGTGCAAGCCGGGGAAAAATCCTGTCTGCCAGTGAGGTGAGCCCTGCTTGTTGTTAAAGAGGGGAGGTGCTGCTTGTTTTAGTCTTGTAAATGTTTAAGTGGAAAAATAAGAAGTTAAAAAGTTTATCTTTAGCGTGTATACTTGTTGATTGTGTCTCCCATCAAAAGAAAACAAAAAAAAAACGGTGCAATGTAGCAGAGGAAATTCCTGTACTGATTCTTTGAAGTTGCGATTCATCAAGTCCGGTTGTGACTGCCATCCCTCTCAGGGAGCATTGTGTCTTGTCTGTGTATCTGTGTGACTCGCACTATGAAGAAGTAAGCCCCTAAGGGGAGAGTGTCAGTATCTAAAACATAACTTTTAATTAAGTATGCAACTAAAACACACCACTGTGATGCAATAATCTAAAAGACATGAGGGGTCCAAGCCTGGTACCCCAGCACTGGTAGAGTAAGGGCTCTTTCACACTTGCGTTGTCCGGATCCGTCGTGTACTCCATTTGCCGGAAGTGCCCGCCGGATTCGTAACACCGCAAGTGAACTGAAAGCATTTGAAGATTGATCCGTCTTCAAAATGCGTTCAGTGTTACTATGGCAGCCAGGACGCTATTAAAGTCCTGGTTGCCAGTAGTAGTAGTGGGGAGCGGGGGAGCAGTATACTTACCGTCCGTGAGGCTCCCGGGGCGCTCCAGAATGACGTCAGAGCACCCCATGCACATGGATGACGTGATCCATGCGATCACGTCATCCATGCGCGTGGGGCGCCCTGACGTCACTCTGAAGCGCCCCGGGAGCTGCATGGACGGTAAGTATACTGCTCCCCCGCTCCCCACTACACTTTACCATGGCAAAAAGGGCTTTAGCGTCCTGGCAGCCATGGTAACCATTCAGAAAAAGCTAAACGCCGGATCCGGTAATGCGCCGAAACGACGTTTAGCTTAAGGCCGGATCCGGATTAATGCCTTTCAATGGGCAATAATTCTGGATCCGGCCTTGCGGCAAGTGTTCAGGATTTTTGGCCGGAGCAAAAAGCGCAGCATGCTGCGGTATTTTCTCCGGCCAAAAAACGTTCCGGTTCTGAACTGAAGACATCCTGATGCATCCTGAACGGGTTTCTCTCCATTCAGAATGCATTGGGATAATCCTGATCAGGATTTTTCCGGCATAGAGCCCCGACGACGGAACTCTATTCCGGAAAAGAACAACGCAAGTGTGAAAGAGCCCTAAATATAAACCTGCTCCACCTATTGAAAGGTGCGAGCAGTCTTACCAGACCAATATGGGCAATGGGATTAGCGAAAGTGTCCAGGGAGATATAGCCAAAGGACATCAGGTGTAGGCCGGATGGAAGGTCACAGTATTAGATGTACAGTTGTGCAGAGCTGTGCCCTATTAAACCCTATGAGTGGGGAAGGGGACTGGTTTCATTCTGCCTATCTATACAGAGCACCCATCCCGACAGGGGCGACCCCGTTCGGATACCTGTCCCTACTTCGGACCTAATCCCTCAATCTGATGATGAACGTGGCCAGCTAATGTGTTCCTGATGACCTCCCGACGTGGCATGTTTCTGTCCGTGTCGACTCTTCAGTGGAATAAGTACAAAAGGAAAAAACGCAGGTATATAACCTGCAGCGATAACTGGGTAATTAAACTTGTGTTTGCCACCCCAGGGTGACAGGGTGCAAGTGTGCAAAGGAGATGGTGATCCTATGCTGGTTGGTCAGGAGGATATGATAATCCTACATATGGCAGATCCCCTATGGTTGGGGGAAAAATAAATCTACCAGCCACGATAATGCACCTAACCAGTGGGATTTAAATACTACCTGGCCGCGCTTCTCCTAAAGGGAAAGCCCCCCCCCCCCACCTTCGGCATCGGCATGTGACGCCAGACGTCAGCGCCGTGATCACGTGGGACAGGCAGCCAGTAACTAGATAGGGAGAAGCGATGCAGGTGGTTGCCTGGATACGAAGGTAAACAGGAAACCACGTGGGGCGCACACGTCTTGTGTGTCCATGGTAACGTTATGAATACAAACCATAATAGAATGGTGGCATTTTTTGCAGGATTAAAGACAAGAGGATATGAATGGGAATTCACAAAGCTATCTAGAGGAACATAAATGTTCACAGAATGATAGTTCTGGGGGCAAATGACCTAGTTGGTGATCCCAGGGAGTGTAAGGTGTTGGGATTAAATGTACATGCAAAAATTACTCTTGCATAATCTGTAGGAACTCTGTCTTCTGAAATAGAGAACATATGGTGACGGAGATCTGGGTACTTGTAAGGGACACAGCAGGGGCTACAGCTTCCAGGGAAGTGATATTGGAATGTGTAATTACAAGGCAATGTATGTGAGGTACTAAGTGTGCGTGTATGGAGCTCCAGATCAAGTTCAAAGACTTATGTGTACTAAGGTCTGGGAGATGTTTCTTTGTGTCTGTGTGTGTTGCCGACTAGAAAACTGACTATTATTGTACGGTTGTTACCCAATTGTTACTAAAGAAGAAACCCAGTTAAGGGGCAGCCTGTCAGTTACAGGATGGTTCATGTTCTTAACCCCTTCCCGACCTATGACGTGTATACTCGTCATAAAACACTGCTAGTTAGTGCTCCATGACGAGTATATTCGTCATGGCATTAAACTGTCACCATGTCTGCAGACATGGTGACAGCGCTGAGTGCCGGCTGTTACACACAGCCAGGCACCCAGTGTCAATGCCGAGGGGGGTCCTGTGACCCCCCCCCTATCGGCGATTGCTTCAAACCGCAGGTCAATTCAGACCTGCGGTTTTTAGCGCTTTATGCCGTTTCTGATCCCTGCGGTCCCTGACCGCAGGGATCAGAAACTTTAAAATTGCCAAAATCAAGTTTTTTTACCCCCCCCTGCACCCCTGAATAGTATTATGTGGGCGGGTGGTGCAGGGGGAGGGTTGCGGGCGGTGCGGGCCGTGCGGGAGGCGGGCGGTGCGGCAGGCGGGATCGCGATCCCCCGCCCGCCTCCCCTTCAATAATCGTTGGTGTACAGTGGGTATACCAGGGTGCCAGCACATTGCTGGCACCCTGGTATAAACGGCTGACATCGTTGATGCGATGTCAGCCGTTTAACCCTTTCCATACAGCGGTCCGTACGGACCGCTGTATGGAAAAGGTTAACAGTAAGAGAGAGCTCCCTCCCTCTCCGATCGGGGGGCTGCTGTGCCTTTGCAGCCCCCGATGGGAGAGGGAGAGAGCCCCCAGAGAGCCCCCCGCCAGCCCCGTCCTCACCCTTCCCCGTCTGCGCAGTTGTGACAGACGGGGAAGGTTCCCATGGCAACAGGATGCCTTCTCAGGCATCCTGCTGTCCATGGTACTGAACAGATCTATGCTGAAAGCATAGGTCTGTTCAGGCAAACTGTAAGTAAAATACAGTGCAGTACTGTATAGTATATTGTACTGTACTGTATTATACAGACATCAGACCCACTGGATCTTCAAGAACCAAGTGGGTCTGGGTCAAAAAAAATGTTAAAAAAAGTGAAAAAAGTAAAAGATAAAAAAAAAACATTTATCACTGAATAAAAATAAAATAAATAAAAAACGCTACACATATTAGGTATCGCCGCGTCCGTAACGACCTGATCTATAAAACAATCATGTTAATTTCCCCGCACGGTGAACGCCATAAAAATAAAAAAATAAAAACTATGAGGAAATAGAAATTTTGCCCACCTTACTTCCCAAAAAAGATAATAAAAGTGATCAAAAAAGTCACATGTACGCCAAAATAGTGCCAATCCAACCGTCACCTCATCCCGCAAAAAATGAGCCCCTACATGAGACAATCGCCTAAAAACTGAAAAAACTATGGCTCTCAGACTATGGAGACACTAAAACATGATTTTTTTTTGTTTCAAAAATGATATTATTGTGTAAAACCTAGATAAATTAAAAAAAGGTAGACATATTAGGTATTGCCACGTCCGTAAGAACCTGCTCTATAAAAATACCACATGACCTAACCCCTCAGGTGAACACTGTAAAAAAAATTAAATAAAAACGGTGTCAAAAAAACCATTTTTTTGTTACCTTACATCACAAAAAGTGAAATAGCAAGCGATCAAAAAGTCATATGCACCCCAAAATAGTACCAATCTAACCGTCATCTCATCCCGCAAAAATGATACCCAACCTGAGACAATCGACTAAAAACTGAAAAAACTATGGCTCTCAGACTATGGAGACACTAAAACATGATTTCTTTTTGTTTCAAAAATGATATTATTGTGTAAAACCTAGATAAATTAAAAAAAGGTAGACATATTAGGTATTGCCACGTCCGTAAGAACCTGCTCTATAAAAATACCACATGACCTAACCCCTCAGGTGAACACTGTAAAAAAAATTAAATAAAAACGGTGTCAAAAAAGCCATTTTTTTGTTACCTTACATCACAAAAAGTGTAATAGCAAGCGATCAAAAAGTCATATGCACCCCAAAATAGTACCAATCTAACCGTCATCTCATCCCGCAAAAATGATACCCAACCTGAGACAATCGACTAAAAACTGAAAAAACTATGGCTCTCAGACTATGGAGACACTAAAACATGATTTCTTTTTGTTTCAAAAATGATATTATTGTGTAAAACCTAGATAAATTAAAAAAAGGTAGACATATTAGGTATTGCCACGTCCGTAAGAACCTGCTCTATAAAAATACCACATGACCTAACCCCTCAGGTGAACACTGTAAAAAAAATTAAATAAAAACGGTGTCAAAAAAGCCATTTTTTTGTTACCTTACATCACAAAAAGTGTAATAGCAAGCGATCGAAAAGTCATATGCACCCCAAAATAGTACCAATCTAACCGTCATCTCATCCCGCAAAAATGATACCCAACCTGAGACAATCGACTAAAAACTGAAAAAACTATGGCTCTCAGACTATAGAGACACTAAAACATGATTTTTTTTGTTTCAAAAATGATTTTATTGTGTAAAACCTAGATAAATTAAAAAAGGTAGACATATTAGGTATTGCCACGTCCGTAGGAACTTGCTCTATAACAATAGCACATAATCGTACCTGTCAGATGAACGTTGCAAATAATAAAAAATAAAAACAGTGCCAAAACACCTATTTTTTGGGAAATTTTCCATTTTAATCAATTTTTTCCCGTAACAAAGCAAGGGTTAACAGCCAAATAAAACTCAATATTTATTGGCCTGATTCTGTAGTTTATATAAATGCCCCATATGTGGTCGTAAACTGCTGTATGGCCACACGGCAGGGCACAGAAGGAAAGGAATGCCATATGGTTTTTGGAAGGCAGTTTTTGCTGGACTGGAATTTTTGACACCATGTCCCATTTGAAGCCCCCTGATGCACCCCTAGAGTAGAAACTCCAAAAAGTGACCCCATTTTGGAAACTACACCCCTCAAGATATTCAAAACTGATTTTACAAACTGTGTTAACCCTTTAAGTGTTCCACAAGAGTTAGTGGCAAATGGAGATGAAATTTCAGAATTTCTATTTTTTGTTACTTTGCCTCACAAAAAGTGTAATATAGAGCAACCAAAAATCATATATACCCTAAAATAGTACCAACAAAACTGCCACCTTATCCCATAGTTTCCAAAATGGGGTCACTCTTTTGGAGTTTCTAACCTAGGGGTGCATCAGGGGGGCTTCAAATGGGACATAGTGCCCAAAAAAACTGTCTAGCAAAATCTGCCTTCCAAAAACCATATGGCATCCCTTTCCTTCTGCGCCCTGCAGTGTGCCCATACAGCGGTTTGCGACCACATATGGGGTGTTTCTGTAAACTACAGAATCAGGGCCATAAATAATGAGTTTTGTTTGGCTGTTAAACTTTGCTTTGTAACTGGAAAAAAAAAAGTAAAATGGAAAATTTGCCCAAAAATTGAAATTCTGAAATTTCATCTCTATTTGCCAATAACTCTTGTGGAACACCTAAAGGGTTAACAACGTTTGTAAAATCAGTTTTGAATACCTTGAGGGGTGTAGTTTCTTAGATAGGGTCACTTTTATGTAGTTTCTACTCTAGGGGTGCATCAGGGGGCTTCAAATGGGACATGGTGTCAAAAAAACTGTCCAGCAAAATCTGGCTTCCAAAAACCATACGGCGCACCTTTCACTCTACGCCCCGCTGTGTGGCCGTACAGTAGTTTACGGCCACATATGGGGTGTTTCTGTAAACGGCAGAGTCAGGGCAATAAAGATGCAGTCTTGTTTGGCTGTTAACCCTTGCTTTGTTAGTGGAAAAAATGGGTTAAAATGGAAAATTAGGCAAAAAAATGAAATTCTCAAATTTTATCTCTATTTGCCAATAACTCTTGTGCAACACCTAAAGGGTTAACGAAGTTTGTAAAATCAGTTTTGAATACCTTGAGGGGTGTAGTTTCTTAGATGGGGTCACTTTTATAGAGTTTCTACTCTAGGGGTGCATCAGGGGGCTTCAAATGGGACATGGTGTCAAAAAAACTGTCCAGCAAAATCTGGCTTCCAAAAACCATACGGCGCACCTTTCACTCTACGCCCCGCTGTGTGGCCGTACAGTAGTTTACGGCCACATATGGGGTGTTTCTGTAAACGGCAGAGTCAGAGCAAAAAAGATACAGTCTTGTTTGGCTGTTAACCCTTGCTTTGTTAGTGGAAAAAATGGGTTAAAATGGAAAATTAGGCAAAAAAATGAAATTCTCAAATTTTATCTCTATTTGCCAATAACTCTTGTGCAACACCTAAAGGGTTAACCAAGTTTGTAAAATCAGTTTTGAATACCTTGAGGGGTGTAGTTTATAGAATGGGGTCATTTTTGGGTGGTTTCAATTATGTAAGCCTCACAAAGTGACTTCAGAGCTGTAGTGGTCCCTAAAAATTGGGTTTTGGAAATTTTCCGAAAAATGCTTCTAAACTTCTAAGCCTTGTAACGTCCCCAAAAAATAAAATGTAATTCCCAAAATGATCCAAACATGAAGTAGACATATGGGGAATGTAAAGTCATCACAATTTTTAGGGGTATTACTATGTATTACAGAAGTAGAGAAACTGAAACTTTGAAATTTGCTAATTTTTCCAAATTTTGGGTAAATTTGGTATTTTTTTGTGCAAAAAAAAATTTTTTTTTGACTTAATTTTACCAGTGTCATGAAGTACAATATGGGACGAAAAAACAATCTCAGAACGGCCTGGATAAGTAAAAGTGTTTTAAAGTTATTCACACATAAACTGACACTGGTCAGATTTGCAAAAAATAGCCTGGTCCTTAAGGTAAAAAATGGCTTGGTCCTGAAAGGGTTAAAGAAATTAACAAGGTGACAATTTTGAAAATCCCAGATAGAAGGGAGGTTGTTGAAAGGATTCAAGTTCCAAAAGGAGCACAAAGCCTATGGGTTCACACCTGAGCGTTCTGAAAGGAGCGCTCTATATGCACGATTGTACCGGCGTTTACAATCGCGCATACAGAGACAAGCGAACGCCCATTGTCGCGCGTTCCCGAAAGTCTGAGTACGGGAACGCGCGACAAAACGCCCCAAAGAAGCTCAAGAACTTTTTTGAGCGTAGGGCGTTTTTCAGCGCGTTCAAACGCGCTGTAAAATGCTCAAGTGTGAACCAGGGCCATAGGGAAGCATTGGTTTTCATGTGTTGAGCGTTTTACAGCGTGTTTTAACGAGCTGTAAAACGCTCACGTGTGAACCCAGTGTTAGGGTGTTTTTGGGGCTGGTGTCATACTGCTGCCCCTAGATTAGACATGCCTCCATGTTAATGCAGCCTCTGTATGATTGTCTGTTATCTGACCCATTTCACCTGACAGAAGAGGCAGTGAATAATTTTCATACAGTAAAGCTGTGCATAACCTCTTCCCCAGCCCTGGGTATTCCAAAATATGACGAGGAATTTCAGTTGTTCTGTTTAAAAATGCAGGGTCACAGTACTGCTGTACTGACTCAGAAACCCGGTGACTGCCAGCACCCAGTGGTGTACTTTTCAGCCAGGTTATACTCTGTTGCTTGTGGCGCCCCCTCCTGTGTCAGGGCAGTCGCGGCAGTGCAGGCAATGATTGAAAAAGCCTCAGAAATAGTGTTGGACTACCCAATAGTTGTGCAAACACCACCTGACATGCAGGGGATTCTCACACAGGTGCAACCAAAACATATTTCTATGGCTAGACAACTCAGACTCCAATGTGCACTCCTCATGCCAGACAATATTTCTTTTAAAATATGTACTACTCTGAATCTGCTACTTTGTTATCAATTACAGATTCAGAAATAGGGGAGGGTAGCAGAGGTAGCCTTTTGTCTGATTTATCTGAAATTGATCTTCATGATTGTATACAGTTGTGCAACAAGAAACTTCTGGATTTTCTCATGTGCATGAAAAACCTGTTGATAACCCTGATGTTGAGTGTTTTGTAGATGGAAGCAGGTTTATGGGAGAGGATGACTGGTTCCATACTGGATATGCAGTGGTCACACAGCATGAGGTAGCCATTGCTGAACCACTCCCTCCGCACATGTCTGCGCAGGAGGCAGAGCTGAAGGCACTCACTGAGGTGTGTAAATTGGCTGAGGGGAAGAAGGTGAACATCTATACGGACTCCAGGTATGCTTTTGGTATTGCACATGATTACGGGCTCATATGGCGGGCTAGAGACTTTCTAACTTCTGCAGGTCAGCCCATTAAAAACAAAGACTCTGTGCTTAAACTAATGAACTAGCAACCAGAAGAAGTTGCTATTGTAAAGGTAAAGGCTCACACAAGGTGTACTACGGTATAGGCAAATGGCAATGACAAGGTAGCCAAGCAAGCTGCGCTCCAGTCACTGAGTGCTGATGCCACCCCAGTAAGAGCCTTAAAGTCTGTGGAAATATCTAAAGACGTTTTAATTAAGTTGTTTGAACACCCGAAGAGAAAGAACTATGGACTAAACAAGGGGCTAGGCCAGATGACCAAGTAGTATGGAAAAAGAAGGACAAAATTTGTCTACCACGCCCTCTGTACCCAGCTATGGCTCAGGAGGCCTACTCACCTATGAAAAGGTGCCATGGTAAGTGTGGTTAATGCAGGGTGGATTGCTCCAGGGTTTTCTACAGTATCTGCTCGATTCACATAAGGATGTATAGTCTGTGCACTGAATAACCCCGGTCAAGTGGTGAAGACTCCAAGCAAGCACACCCCTAGGCCACTTTACCCGTTCCAGAGACTGCAGAAATATTACGTACAACTACCAAAGGTAGGAGTGTATGAGTTTGTTCTGGTGTGTGTTGATCTCTTTTCAGGTTGTCCGGAAGCCTTCCCAATAGCTAAAGCCATTGCCAAGGATACGGCAAAGAAAGTGAACTGATATGCAGGTATGGTGTTCCTGAGGTTATTTAGTCAGACAGAGGTTCTCATTTCACAGGTGAAGTGATGAGAGAGGTTATACAAGCATTAGGGGTGACCCAAGCCTTCCATACAGCTTACCATCCCCAGCAGTGGCCTTTTTGAGCACTTGAATGGCACATTGAAACTGAAAATACAAAAGGCCATGTGGGAGTCCCTCTAGCCCTGTATTTAGTAAGGAACACCCCAAACAAGAAGACAGGGTTGTCCCCATTTGATATCCTGTTTGGAAGTGCCCCCATGTTAGGGTTATTCTTTCCTCAGCAGCTGCAGATGAATAATAACAGTTACATGCGGGCCCTCACAAAAAGGCTAGAACACACGCATAAACTGGGGTTTGCTTCACTCCCAGATCCTGACTCAGTAGAAGGAACTCACAGCTTGCAGCCCAGAGACTGGGTGGTGATAAAGAGGCATGTGAGAAAAGAACTAAATCCAAGATTTGATGGTCCCTTTCAAGTACTGTTGACCACCCACACCGCTGTAAAAGTTGAAGGAAATCCCAACTGGATACACACTTCTCACTGCAAGAAAGTCTTGGAACCACGGGATGAAGGTCCTTCTGCTGACAGTGGCTCTGACCCTGAGCGTGTCAGTAGTGTTTTGCCCATTGAATAGTGAATGGGACCGAGCGTGCCCCAACCGCCCCCGCTTCCCAGAACACTGCATTGTGACAAATATATAATAAAATGCAAGTGAGAATAAAATGGAAAAAAACTGCTCACATCTGCCAAAACTGTAGTCATAGTCGCCCATTTCACATGAAAAAAAAAAAATCGAAATTAAGGGAATCAGTTTTAAACATTTATTTTGGTGCCAATTTGCATACTTAAAGAATAAGGGGGCGTGGCTTGGAGCGCACCAGAGCAGACGCATGTCTCTGTAGCTCCGCTTCTCTCAGTCTCAAAGCGGCTCAAAGGACTCCTTTACAGAAGCTATTACTAGCCTAAATCCTTCTCTAACACCTAAAGGCTCGATCCTGTCATGCTCAAGATGCCGAGGGGCAAAAGAAGACCTGGAACACCAGCTAAACTTACGAGTTTCTTCAGTCCGGCATCGCTCCAAAATGGCGCCGGCGCGCGGGAACCTACATCCCCCACGAGTGAAGAAGCTGTCCCTGCCTTCGGATCTCCTCACAGCTCACCAGCGAACAGCTCACCGTCTTCTGCATCGCACAGAACACAAGGCAAGTCGCAATCCTCCTCTCTATCCCCTGTCCATCCAGAGTTCATGGGTGCAGGGAAAGCTCATAATGCGGATCCCATAACGTTTGAAGCTATGAAAGAGCTACTGTCTGACTTGAAAACCTCATTTAATAATGATCTTAAGACAGCTCTCTCTTCACTAAAGGCAGATATCACTGCCATAGGGGACCGTACAGCTCATCTTGAAGAGAAAATGGAGGAGTTCACAAATGCACACAATTGCCTTGTGGACGCTCATAACTCTGCCGAAGATGACATAGCAGCTATTAAGCTAAAGTTGGCAGACATAGAAGATAGATCCAGAAGGAACAACATTCGCTTCAGGAATATACCAGAAACAGTACAGGATGATCAACTGCAGGACTATTTGATTGATATGTTCTCAGCTCTGCTACCTCACGCCTCCAACACTGATCTACTAATAGACAGAGTCCATAGACTTCCCAAACCTAAATCTATTCCAGCCTCTCTGCCCAGGGACACTATAGCAAGGATCCACTATTACCATATTAAAGACTCGATCCTGAAGGCTGCTGCCAAAAAGCCAGATCTCCCTGAAAGGTTTCAAGAAATATCTCTTTTCACTGATCTGTCACCTGCCACCCTTGCCAGACGCAGGGAATTTATTAAAACTACACAAATACTAAGAGAGCAAAAAATTCTCTACAAATGGGGCTTCCCAGTTAAACTCATAGTTTACTACAATGGCCGCACTACGGTGTTGATCTCTCCTAAAGAAGCAATGAACTTTCTATCAAAGAACGCTCTTATCAAAGATCCAGAGGAACCAAGAAGCCCACCAAAGAAAAAAAAGCACACACTTGCCCAGGAATGGACAGTAGTAGGCTCTCCTAAAGCTAATATCTCCCCCAGACAAATAACACCTTAAATACTGGCTAGTATCTAGATAGCTGTTCTTTTTTCAGTCTGACCCAAACAGTATCAGACTGGTGTGATAATGTTAGAAGCAAAGTATTTCTCTAACTTTTACTTCCACCCCCCACGTTATGATGGCGGCCTGGGGTCGCATTGGTTCACATAGAACCGGACTTTATCATCTCACCTTTATGTTTTTTATGTTTTTAGTTCTATTTTACTTCAATGTTCTGTTGAAAATTATTTGTTTGTGGTACATTAACAATTTATGGTACTCTTCACTATTGCAGGTATACTCTATATTATATCTCCTCTGCGCACTTCTTTCCTCTAAAGAATTATGGTCATACAAATTGCCTCCTTGAATGTCAAGGGCCTTAATAGCCCAGCCAAACGCTCTTTTTTATGGAAGGAAGCTCACAGACTGGGATGTGATATACTTTGCGTTCAAGAAACGCATCTAAATGAAGCGGATAGCTCTAGAATTTGGTCATAAAGACTTTCCCACTATCCTATTTTCACATGCTATTAACAAAAAGAGAGGGATTTTAATCGCTGTAAAGAAATCTATCGCCTTTCAAACTCTTTCTTTGGATATAGACCCTATGGGCAGATTTATTATGGTTACATGTCTAATCAATAATTCTCCATATACGATTGTGTCATTGTATGCCCCTAACTCTAGAACTTTAAGTTTTATTAGGTCTATCTTGGAGTCTCTCTCAACCAAAAAGAAAGGCTCCATCATCATCTGCGGAGACTTTAACCTGGTAATGGACCCTCGTATTGACAAATCTTCTCCCGTAAGTAGAAATGACAATTACAAACTTAAAGATTTGTGTCACAAAGAAGAGCTGTTTGACGCATGGAGGTCACTACATGCCTCTGAAACAGACTACTCCTTTTTCTCCAATCCGCACAACTCATACTCCCGGATAGACTTCTTTTTGGTTGACAAATGGTTACTCCAAAAAATAGTAGACTCCAAGATAGGCCTGATTACTTGGTCTGACCACGCCCCTATCACAATATCCATTCAAGAGGACTTCAACCTCAAACACTCCTCTCCTTGGAGGTTGAATAACCTTCTACTATCTAACAAACACTATAAGGAATTAATTTCGAAAGCACTAACAGAATATTTCCAACTCAATTCCAACCCAGAAATCAACCCAACTACGTTATGGTGTGCTCACAAGGCGGTAATAAGAGGACTTTTTATCAAATATTCCTCAGAGGAAAAAAAGAATGCTTAAGTTAGAAGAGTTACACAAAAAACTTAGAACCTTAGAAGTAGGAAACCAAAAATCCCCAACCCCCCTTATTTCTCAAAAAATTATCAGCACTAGACGTGAAATATATCTCTTGATGCAAAATAATTTTGAGAGGCACCTCAGGCAATCCAAAGCACAATTTTACAGACAAGGAAATAGAGCGTCTAAAATGTTAGCCAACAAACTTAAAAACAATGCAGCAAACACTCGAATTCCCTTCCTGTGGTCTCCCAATAAGAGCAAAATAATTAATCCCCTTAAAATTGCTGAAGAATTCGCCGAATATTATCACTCTCTTTACAACTTAAAAAATGACCCAAACTCCCACCAACCAACCACAGAAGACATTAACTCCTTTTTATCTAATATTTCACTTCCCCTATTATCCCCAGCTCAACTTTCCTTTTTAAATAAACCCATTTCTCTACAGGAAATACTAGACACAATTTCCACTCTTAAAATAAATAAATCTCCGGGTCCAGACGGATTTATAAATGAGTATTATAAATCCTTTTCCAATATATTAGCTCCCCATCTAATGTCCTGCTTTCATCATATGATGTTAGATAACGGCATTCCCACAGAGATGCTCCAAGCAATAATAATTACCTTACCCAAACCTGGAAAAGCCCCCAACACACCAGCTAATTTTAGACCTATCTCCCTTTTAAACTCTGACCTAAAATTATTTTCCAAAATCCTAGCGAACCGTATAGCAGACATTTTACCGAGTCTGATAGACTCCGACCAAGTAGGCTTTGTCAAACACCGACAAACATCGGACGGGACAAGGCGTTTTCTAGACCTAATTGAAATAGCCCATACCCGTCGAACGCCTTCCATGCTCATTTCCTTGGATGCGGAGAAGGCGTTCGACAGGGTTCACTGGAAATTTATTAGTTCTGTTCTGGAAAAATTCGGATTTAATGGCCCCTTACTATCCGGTATTTTAAACCTTTATTCTTCCCCCCAAGCCTTTGTGTACTCTTCTGGGTTTAAATCCAATTTTTTTCCCATTTCAAACGACACTAGACAGGGCTGCCCCCTATCCCCTTTAATCTTCGCCCTGATAATGGAACCACTTGCTACCCATATTAGATCATCCCCCCATATTACTGG
This sequence comes from Bufo gargarizans, assembly GCF_014858855.1. NCBI lineage: Eukaryota > Metazoa > Chordata > Amphibia > Anura > Bufonidae > Bufo > Bufo gargarizans. The sequence goes on along the minus strand of NC_058085.1, from coordinate 31,053,453 downwards.
TATTTCAACCCAGGGGAAAGACCATCGTATAGGGTTATTTGCGGACGACGTTCTTTTGCTACTGTCCAACCCAACCATATCCCTTACACACACTTGTAACATACTATCCTCCTTTACGAAGGCTTCTTATTATAAGATCAACACTACAAAATCTCAAATTCTAAACTTGGGAATCCCAGGAAAAATTGTTAAATCCCTAAAACTTGCTTTCCAATTTAACTGGGTTAAGAAATCTATCCCTTACCTAGGAATTAACTTAACAGCTATTCCAAGTGAATCATTTGCCCTTAACTATATCCCTCTATTTCAAGACATCAAATCTAAACTGGCCAACATCAAAACACAAGGCATTTCCTGGTTAGGCAAAATTGCTGTTATCAAAATGAGCATTCTACCTAAAATTTTATATTACTTCAGGAACTTACCTATCCCAATTCCCATCAAATACCTCAAGGACCTTCAGAAATCCCTTTTAAATTTTATATGGGGGGGCAAATTTCACAGAATAAAAGCGGATATACTTTATCTTCCCAGAAAAGAAGGCGGTTTGAACTGCCCCTCTATCATACAATATTACAGAGCTACGATTCTAGATCAACTTAAACACTTATGGCATAACGACCAACAGAAAGAATGGTCTCGCATCGAAAAACTTTCCCTTGGGAAACACTCTCTAAAGGACATTCTCACAGCTATGTCTCTTTTCAAATTCACCCCAAAAAGCACTTTGGCCACCGTCAAAGCTATCTTCAATACTTGGGATATTGTTACTAACAAACGACACCTTTTTGCGTTACCCCTTCAAGACTACAACATCTCAGTTTTAGAATCTTATATTCCAGATTTGGATATCTCACTGTGGAAAGCAAATGGGTTACATTATATTAACGATCTCCTAACAAACAACATTCTTAAACCCTTTTCAGAACTATCACAAGGTTATGATCTCCCTGTGAGGGATTTCTATAAATATCTCCAAATCAGACATGCTATTACCAACACCATGTTTACACAATCTCCTAGACCAAATAACAATAACCCATCCTCGATCCATTTCACAAAATGGCTTTTGAATCATAACATTAATAGCAAAGGAATTTCCAAGTCGTACAAAGTTCTCAGTATTCCTTTAGAAGATCCCCTACAAACGATTAAGTCCAAATGGTCTCAAGACCTCTCCATTGACTTTTCTTCTGAACAGTGGTCATCTGCACTTGATGCAATTTTTAACATATCTAGATGTATTTCTCACTTAGAGACATCTAGGAAAATTCTATATAGATGGTATTATCACCCAATGAAACTAAATAGAATTTTTCCAGATACATCCTCGGAATGTTGGAAGTGTGGAACCCTACAAGGATCCTTCCTGCATTGCTGGTGGGATTGCCCCCCGGTCAAATCCCTCTGGATGAGATCATTTAGTATCTTCACAAAAGTCTGTCATCTCCCAATTGTACCCTCACCACAATTGGCACTTCTCTTTATTGGCATTGAGACAATTCCTTTCGACTTCAGAACCATTTTTGGTCATATATGTATTGCAACACGGTATCTTATCGCCACCCACTGGAAATCTAACCAGATTCCCAATAACCTTGACGTTTTTAAACTGGTCGAAGACAACTGTTGGTATGAAGGTGTAGCCGCTTCTGCTTTCTTTAAAAAAGGGAAATTTTACAGTCAATGGGGTGTATGGTTGAAAAGTAGTTTCCACACTAATTCCACTACAGCAGACTCACTAGCCATTTAATTAAACTGTAGCTGGTTCAAATACTATATCGCTACCCATTTATTTTCTGTTATTAATGTCCATAATGAGATATAATGTATACCTATGAACATCCTTATTAATGTACCACTTTACGTTATTTTACGTTATTTTACGTTATTTTTCGTTAATGTACCTTACCTAAGCTTGTCCCTAATGCTACCATAAATTACTGATTGTCTATGAGAAAACGTACCTTTTACAATAGGCATCTTCAGTAAATCTGGTTCGTTCATTATGTATCATTTTATTACCCTATGCCCCTCCCTCTCCTATCCCCTCTCTTTCCAAACCCGCATTCTTACCTCATTCATTCTTCCCTACCCGTCCCTTTCCCTTCCTCTTCATCCCACCCCTCCTCCACCCCTCTCCCCCACAAACTCCTACATGACTTCATTTGTAATCATCGCTTGATTTGTACCAATGTCATTATTACTTAATTACTTGGAAAAATTTCAATAAAAATTTTCATGTTTAAAAAAAAAAAAAGAATAAGGTGCTAGAATTTGAAATAAAATGATTTTCTCCCCCAAATAAAACAAAAAAAACAAAAACTAGATATACTGGTGAAACTCGAAAATTAGAATATCGTGCAAAAGTCCATTTATTTGTAAAAGGAATTGCATTAATGCAGCTTAAAATTAGAATTTTGTGAAAAGGTTCAATATTCTAGGCTCAAAGTTTCACACTCTAGTCAGCTAATTAATCCATATCCCCTGAGCAAAGGGTGCCTCAAAATTGTGACTTTGGGGTTTCATAAGCTGTAAGCCATAATTATCCAAATTATAACAAATAAAGGCTTGAAATATCTCGCTTTGCCTGTAATGAGTCTATCTCATATATTAGTTTCACCTTTTAACCACTTTAACCCCGCTAGCTGAAACCCCCTTAATGACCAGAGCACTTTTTACACTTCTGCACTACACTACTTTCACCGTTTATTGCTCGGTCATGCAACTTACCACCCAAATGAATTTTACCTCCTTTTCTTCTCACTAATAGAGCTTTCATTTGGTGGTATTTCATTGCTGCTGACATTTTTTTTTTTTTGTTATTAATCGAAATTTAACGATTTTTTTGCAAAAAAATGACATTTTTCACTTTCAGCTGTAAAATTTTGCAAAAAAAACGACATCCATATATAAATTTTTCGCTAAATTTATTGTTCTACATGTTTTTGATAAAATAAAATGTTTGGGCAAAAAAAAAATGGTTTGGGTAAAAGTTATAGCGTTTACAAACTATGGTACAAAAATGTGAATTTCCGCTTTTTGAAGCAGCTCTGACTTTCTGAGCACCTGTCATGTTTCCTGAGGTTCTACAATGCCCAGACAGTAGAAAACCCCCACAAATGACCCCATTTCGGAAAGTAGACACCCTAAGGTATTCGCTGATAGGCATAGTGAGTTCATAGAACTTTTTATTTTTTGTCACAAGTTAGCGGAAAATGATGATTTTTTTATTATTATTTTTTTTCTTACAAAGTCTCATATTCCACTAACTTGCGACAAAAAATAAAAAATTCTAGGAACTCGCCATGCCCCTCACGGAATACCTTGGGGTGTCTTCTTTCCAAAATGGGGTCACTTGTGGGGTAGTTATACTGCCCTGGCAATTTAGGGGCCCAAATGTGTGAGAAGTACTTTGCAAACAAAATGTGTAAAAAATGACCTGTGAAATCCGAAAGGTGCTCTTTGGAATGTGTGCCCCTTTGCCCACCTAGGCTGACACACAGTCACACATGTGGTATCGCCGTACTCAGGAGAAGTTGGGGAATGTGTTTTGGGGTGTCATTTTACATATACCCATGCTGGGTGAGAGAAATATCTTGGCAAAAGACAACTTTTCCCATTTTTTTATACAAAGTTGGCATTTGACCAAGATATTTATCTCACCCAGCATGGGTATATGTAAAATGACACCCCAAAACACATTCCCCAACTTCTCCTGAGTACGGCGATACCAGATGTGTCACACTTTTTTGCTGCCAAGGTGGGCAAAGGGGCACATATTCCAAAGTGCACCTTTTGGATTTCACCGGTCATTTTTTACACATTTTGATTGCAAAGTTCTTCTCACACATTTGGGCCCCTAAATTGCCAGGGCAGTATAACTACCCCACAAGTGACCCCATTTTGGAAAGAAGACACCCCAAGGTATTCTGTGAGGGGCATGGTGAGTTCCTAGAATTTTTTATTTTTTGTCGCAAGTTAGTGGAATATGAGACTTTGTAAGAAAAAATAAAAAATAAAAAATCATCATCATTTTCCGCTAACTTGTGACAAAAAATAAAAAGTTCTATGAACTCACTATGCCCATCAGCGAATACCTTAGGGTGTCTACTTTCCAAAATGGGGTCATTTGTGGGGGTTTTCTACTGTTTGGGCATTGTAGAACCTCAGGAATCATGACAGGTGCTCAGAAAGTCAGAGCTGTTTCAAAAAGCGGAAATTCACATTTTTGTACCATAGTTTGTAAATGCTATAACTTTTACCCAAACCATTTTTTTTTTTTGCCCAAACATTTTTTTTTTATCAAAGACATGTAGAACAATAAATTTGGCGAAAAATTTATATATGGATGTCGTTTTTTTTGCAAAACTTTACAGCTGAAAGTGAAAAATGTCATTTTTTTGCAAAAAAATCGTTACATTTTGATTAATAACAAAAAAAGTAAAAATGCCAGCAGCAATGAAATACCACCAAATGAAAGCTCTATTAGTGAGAAGAAAAGGAGGTAAAATTCATTTGTATGGTAAGTTGCATGACCGAGCGATAAACGGTGAAAATAGTGTAGTGCCGAAGTGTAAAAAGTGCTCTGGTCATGAAGGGGGTTTCACCTAGCGGGGCTGAAGTGGTTAAGGTACTCCAAGATAGCATCTCTTAGAAAACCTTCAAACAGTTTGCCCACGTCAGATGTTAAACTTACCGGGCTCTGTTTTTGGAACTTTTTCAAATATTGGCACCACATTTTCTATGCGCCAATTCTGTGGAACACTCCCTGTCAGTATAGAGTCCTCAAATATTAGAAATAAGGGTATGGCTATGACATTATCTAATTATCTTAGGATACAGGGGTGTATGCCATCAGGTCCCAGTGATTTGTCTATTTTCATCATTTAAGCAGCTCCACTTCTTCCTGGATCAGACAGGGCACTTTTAATGGGGAATTTACTTTTACATTCTGCATTTCATCTGACAGTTTATTTTCCTCAGTGAATACAGTGAAAAAAAAAATTCAATAATAATATCATAGAGTAGATAACAAACATTTATTTCAAGAAGTGAATTCATGTTTAGAACACAATTTGTTTTTCAAATTAATTAAACTAACTAGTATTACATTTGGCCTCGGCTGAAATGGCTGCCTCAAAGAAGTCTGCGTTACCTCTACCATCAGATAAGAATACACAGGTAGCCATCATCATGTCATAAATCCCTGAGAAAAGAATATATATTTGTGTTTTGAAACATGTAGTATAAATTTTTGCCACAGACACCGGATCCCTTAAAGGGTTTTTTTTACTGAAAACCTATCCTCTGGATAGGTCATCAGTATTTGATCAGTATCTGACCACCATCAATCAGCTGTTTGAGAAGGCAGAAGTGCTCTCAGTATCTGTGTGACGTCATGTTCGTCACTCACATGACGTAGGCACAGCTCATCACCATTTGAGTGAATGCGGCTGGGCTGCAATCCCAAGCATGACCGCTATACAACGTGCGACTCTGTGCTTGGTGAGGAGAGAGAAGACTGTAGCGCTAATGCAAGCACCACTACAATTTTCAAAGAGCTGATCAGCGAGGATTCTGGGACAGGTAGAGGACAGGTCTAGCAGAGTTCTTGTGAATTCTTCAGTAAGATGGAATTAATCTCAGGGCAAATCTAAATGAAATGACTGGCAGCAGAGTCAGTCACTGGTACTTCATAAGAGACAAGAAGAGGAACTTTACTTTGGGCCCTTTACCCGGCCAGCTTCACTAACACAATATTGGTAGGATAGATTGTAAAAAGCAGTGGATGTGGACCCACTGTGCCAACTAACCAGTTTGACTTTGGGCTAAACTAAAGTCATTGTCCTGGCAGTTCCCTGGTATTCACCTTTTGACTGCTGTACAAGCATATGGACTTCACAAGAGGGGACCAACCACACAGCGGTTCGAAGCACCAAAGAATCCGGAATAAGACATATTCTAAGTACAGTACAAGTTCTGGGCAAGCTGAGTACATGTGTATTCGAGATACCAATTCCATGGTCGGGGCAGGCAGAGTATGCGCAGAATCCAGATAGCAATTCCAAGTTCGGGGCAGGCGGTAAGGATCAGAATTGTAGGACAGGCAAAGTACGAAACAAGGGTAGTCAGATGTGAGATCACACCGTAGCTGGTTACTAGAGACTAGACAACCTCAAAGCACAGGTGAGGAGGATGTATCCAAAGCCCAGCTAAATAGGATGATTAATCACCTCCTTAATCAGCAGCTTGGCTGGGAGCACTAGGAAAGGATTAACTTTTGCAGGATTAACTCTTGCAATTAACTGAGCACTTGTCTCAATTCACACAGGGAGAGTAGAGCAACGTCCATGCCTGCATAATATGTTGAGGTTTCACCTCCTGAACAGCAAGACCAAAAAGTTTATTTATAACACCCGGGTAGATGGCAATGGCTAGATAACTGTGGAGAATAAATCAGGATGTCATCCAGATAATTACAGAGGCGTACAGGAGGTCTTGGAAGATGTTCTTCACAAACTCCTGGAAGACTGCTGGAGCACTGCTTGGCCCAAAAAGCCAATAAAGGCAATCTTCCACTCATCTCTCTCCCGGCTCCGTATCAAATTATAGGTGCCTCGCAAGTCCAGCTTGGGAACAACACTGGCTCCCTGCAGCTGATTGAACAGTTCAGAAATTAAAGTTGAGGAATATAGATTTTTGACAGTAATCTTGTTCAATCACATGTAATGCAGGGGTGGAGGGATGCATCTTTCTTTTTCTCAAAGAAAAACCTGGCTCCTGCCAGAGATGAGGACTTCTAGATGAAAACTCTCTCCAGGTTCTCTTTAAGGTATTCTGACATAGATTGGGCCTCAGGTACTGACAAGGGATTGATTTGACCTCTAGGGGGAGCAGTTCCTGGGACAAGATCAATAGTGCAATCGTAGTGTTGATGGGGAGGTAAAGTTTCAGCCTACTCATTGTCAAAGAAGTCAGCATAACTATATATATATGTGGCTAGCAGACCGTGCAGATTTGTCGGAATGGTAGCTGACCGGGATGGAAGCACCTTAGATAATTACTAGGCTTGACCAGCCTCTCCCCGGTGTAACACATGCCTAGAATTCTAGTCCAGCACCGGACAGTGTTGATGGAGCCATGGAAGACCCAGAAGCAAAGAACTAGGGGAAACAAGGAAACATAGAAGGCCACTATTTCCGTATGAAGTGCACTTACACAGAGTTCCAGAGGTTCAGTGATTTACTGTATTGTCTCAGTAAGAGACTTATCGTCAATTGAAGTTACAGTCAAGGGCTTTTCCAGATGTTGCGCTGGAAGGCCGTACCTGTCCACCAAGGCCTGATGCAAGAAGTTCCTGCCAAACCAGAGTCTATTATTGATATAGAAACAAAAGGAATAGAAACCCTTATTTTTACACCAAAGCTGCACTCTAGTAACAAAGAGTCAAAGGAGTGACAAAGAGACGAAGGAGAAAACGCCAACTGTAGAATTGTGCATGTGAAAGAAGAGCTACGTGTAGATGCGCTGGTGGGGATATGTATGATGTGACAAGGAGAATATAAATATGCATAGTAGGTACACATAGGGGTAAACAGGGAGGTAAGCAAGTTGGTAAATTGGGGTTGGATGGGTAGGAAAGGAATTTGGATACTTCAGTGGGACCAGACTGGTGGTAGCCTGGTTGAAGGTATTTTTGTATTCTTTGGGAGACGATTGGATGCCTGTGATGAGGTATTGATGGTGTCCAATAAGTTCGGTGGTGTCAGTTGTCGGAATTGTCATTCCCAAGCTCGTATTCTACCGCTATTATAGTCATTTAGGTCCATCCTTAATTTGGAACATTTCTTGCTGAATTAATTGTATTTAAACCTACGGAACAGATCCCGCTTTTGTGGTAGTACTTTTCTGTATTCCCTATTCCTAATCATTCAGTTAACTGTTTCGATAATTCATAACATATTAAAGGGCTTGTCCGCTTTTTACTATAAATAATCTATCCTCAGGATAGGTCATTAATATCGGATTGGTGGGGGTCCAACTCCTGGCACCTCCGCCGATGAAGAGAATGCTACGCTGTCATCTCTGCTCTGTTTCCTGCTCGTCGTAGCAATTGCAGTGGGGAGAAGTGTAATTACAACTATGGTGTCCCGATTCACTTCATTATAGGATGGCTCAGTCTGCTCAAGTGCATAGGAAGGAGCCATCCCATAGAAGTGAATAGGGACTCTGAGACAATGACAGGCAGAGTGATTGATAGCAGGTATTTTTCCCCCAGAATCTTGTCATATGCCCAGTATGTAGTGGAAATCCCGAGCTTTCCTGAGGTGGCTTTGTAGAAAAGCCGCTGTGGTGAACTTTAGTGCTGACAGTACTGTATTTAGGACAGTTAGTAAAACACTGTCTAGGTAGAGCTCAGACGAGCAGGATTTGTTTTGTGTTTTTGCCTAAATTATAAAGGACCTTTGTTTTTCCATTGAAACCACAATAAAGTGGAACTTTTGTTTGGACTTACCGTGTGTCACTGTCTCTGACTGTCCGCCAGCCGGCCAATCCTGCCTCTATCAGAACTAATTCCCACAGGACACCATAGCTGTAATTGCACTGCTCACCACGGCAATTGCTGCGACGAGCAGGTAAAGAGAGCAGAGAAGGCAGTGTTGCGTTCTCTTCAAACAGCTGATCAGAGGGGGTGCCAGGAGTCAGGCCCCCACCGATCAGATATTGATGACCGTTACTGAGGCTAGGTCATCAAAAGTGGACAACCACTTTAATTTTCTTTTTTTCACTAGTAATGACATCAGTTCCTTAGAGCAGTTGTCTGAGATGTTGTTTATACTAATTTAGTGAAAACACATTGTCCTCTATAAAGGTAGGTTCAGAATTAATACGCAATCCTCTTGACATAATAGTTATAGAAATATAATATTCAAGGAAATACCAGTCTATTAAGTGTCGGATTAAATCTTGGATACATTTCACAGGGTTAAAGTTCTTTTCTGGGGCTTTTTCTCTTTCTTTTTCGGTGTATCGACCAAGTCTCATTAAAGTTGGTCTCGAGTAGATTGAAATCTTAGTTCCCAAACATCGATTTAATTTCTTTGAGAACCCTTAAAAAATAACTGTCACACTTAGACCCTAATTTCAATTTTCATATATGTAGTTACTAATAACATGATATTTCCAGAATCAGTTACTATTAGACTGACTTACCCCATATTTAATAAGATTCAGCCCTTAGCAACCAGTCTGCATAAAACTGCAATTTCACTATTCAGTTAAGATGGCCGCCACTGCCCTCCCCCTGAGGCTAATCCCTCCTGCCCTCACTAGCCAGTACTAACAGCCCCCCCAAAAGTGTCAGTAACCAGAGCCCTCCCCCCTAAAGGTTTAATCTCCTGCAGCACAAAGGGGTCCTCTTACCACATGTTGCTTTCATTTATACACTGAGCAGATGGCAGATCTCCCTTCCCTGGTCTGCGCTGCTTCGGCTCTGCATTGTCCCAGTCTGTTGAGTGAGGGAGCGTCTGCCAAGCGCAGGGATAGGGAGAAGTGCACACAGCCCAGGCACTGTTATCAGCTGCTGGGGAGGACCTGGCTGTAATCATTTACACACAGTCCCTGTCTGTCAGTAATCTGACCTTGCACGCTGCGTGCTTCTGCGTCCTCCGTCCTTCAACAGAGGACAGACCATGCCTAGCAACCCTATTTTAAGCAGAGGTAAAAGTAGGCAGTACAGGGAACAATGTGAAATTAAGGGGTAATTGAATACACAGTGAAAAGTTGAAATAGGGCCACCAAGGAGATATTAATCACCACAATCCAATATGCCCAAAAAAATATATATATGACAGTTATACTTTAAGGATATTCCAGGAAGATCTTAAAATAGGTACACCAAAGCAGAGGCTGCCATACTGCTTCCAACCATGGAGGAAGGGTTCCCTCCATTTAGGTGACATATTGAAAAAGGAATCAGGAAAATGATGGTGTATTTGGTGAAAAATAATATTTTTATTATCAATCTTAATGGTCTTGAAGTGTTTTCATATAGTCTACCCCACAGCTACAATCTAGTTACAAAGAGTTTCCGTTAGGAGAATACACCAGCCGTAGAGTTGTGCATGTGAGTGAAGTGCTAGATGCGCTGGTGGGGATCTGCATGAAGTGACGAGGACAATTTAAATATTAAAATCAAGTGGATGAGTTATTAGAATATATAGAAGAGAGTGGAGTAAATAAACTAAGACTTGCATGTACTGTGTCATGAGATAGTAGAACAGATATGCAGAATGCTTGGGGGCTCTGGGTAGAAAGCTAGATAGTGACGCTCCACTGTGGAATGCAAATCGTCACTCACGGGATTCACATCGGTGGTTACAAAGTGTATGTGGTGATCAGTGAGGCTAACTCAGCAGATGTGTTGAGCTTATCTGAGTAAAGTGAGTAGTTTGATTCAGTACTGTTAACTGACCCGCATATCAGTTCTACTATCTCACGATACCGTATGTGCAAGTCTTAGTTTATTTACTCCTCTCTCGTATTTTCATATAATTGTTTTGATATATTCTGATAACTCATCCACTTGATTTGAATATTTATATTCTCCTCGTCACTTTATACGTATCTCCGCCAGCACATCTAGCTCTTTACTTCCATGCACAAACCAAATTCTAGGAGGGCCATACCTTCAAATAACAATTTCACAGTAGTTGTTAATTTTGGACAGGAGGAATCTTCACCTAGGGCTGTTTCTACTACAGACCCTAGGCTCAGGAGGTTCCTGGCTTGTTAGAGCAAGCACGGAGGTAATGTCCTTTCTCTCCATAGTACAAGCAAAGGTTTTTGGAATGCCTATGTTGATGTTCCTCAACTGATAACCTAAGCCGGTCCACCTCCATGGGTTCAAGACTCATAGTATTGGTGGTTTGAGGGGACAAAGGCCTCTGGAATGTGGGTGCTCTACAAAGGGTTTTTTGCTCACATGAGAACTCCTTAGCATGTTACCGGAATCGTAGATCGATTTCCATGGCTAGAGATACCAACTCCAAGGAAGTAGGTATATCACGTCCAGACACTTCATCTTTGATCCTACCTACCAATCCTTCCCACAAACCTGCCTCAATATCCCATCCCAGCTCCAAGGTCAATATTCTAAACTAAATGGCGTATTGGTCCACAGATAAACTGCCCTGCCCTCATTGAATCCCCTTCAGAAGGTCTTGAGATAGTTTTTTAAATTATTAGTAAGGGGATCATTCTGCTCCCACAGTAGGTCAATCCAGGCCAGAGCCTCTCAAGGAAGGTGAGATATCACAAAGGCAACCTTGGCAAGATCAGTGGGAAACTGGTGGGACAGCAGCTCGAAGTGCAGAGTGCACTGATTTATAAAACTATGACATTGCTTAGGATCTCCTTCCTGTCGAGGAGGAGCTGATGAGCTTAGTCTGGAACCAGTCATGGAGGATGCTTATGGTGAAGGCACAGAACTACTATGGAACTGCAGGAACACGCTGCCGAGCCATCTCTTGGAAGTACTCAGAGAGTCATTTTGGGTTAGGGTCAACGGGGTCTATGACCAAAGCAAGCAGTGGGTATGGACCCACTATGTCAACTAAGCAGTTTGACTTTGGGTAAAAATCTAAGGGCGTTGTCCTGGCTGTTCCCTGGTATTCACCTTTTATCCCCCGTACAAATCACTAGTCAGACCACACATGGAGTACTGTCTACTGTTCTGGGCTCCTGTTAACAAGGCAGATATAGTAGAGTTGGAGAGGGTTCAGAGGAGGGCAACTAAAGTAATAACTGGAATGGATGGACTACAGTACCCTGAAAGATTATCAAAATTAGGGCTATTCTCTTTAGAAAAAAGACGACTGAGGGGAGATCTAATAACTATGTATTAATATATCAGGAGTCAGTACAGAGATCTCTCCTATCATCTATTTATCCCCGGGACTGTGACTGTGATGAGGGGACATCCTCTGCGTCTGGGGGAAAGGAGGATTGTACACAAACATAGAAGAGGATTCTTTATAGTAAGAGCAGTGAGACTATGGCTTGAGGAGGTGGTGATGGTGAGTTCACTAAAAGAGTTCAAGAGGGACCTGGATGTATTTCTGGAGTGTAATAATATTACAGGCTATTAAATGAGGAAAATTGGCTTCTACCTCACTTTTTTATTTTTGCCTTCCTCAGGATCAATTTGCAGGACAACAGGCTGAACTGGATGGACAGATGTTTTTTTTTTTTACATACTATGTTACAGGGATCTGCATTTCACCGCAGGAGACCAACCAGAGATCACTACCTCCTGGAGTTGTCCTGGTGTAGTTGCCTGCTGCATAGTCTGAATACACTCCAAGGTCTGGGCAAGCTGAGTATGTGTGTCTTCCAGATACTAATTCCATGGTCTGGCAGGCAGAGTATGTGCATAATATAGATAACAATTCCAAGTTTGGGCAGGTGTCATGGAGCAGAGTCGATAGACAGGCAAGGTACTGTATAGGGGATAGTCAGATGAGAGTTCACATCCGTTAGAAGAAGACAGAAAGGGATAAAAACAGGAATGGAAAGCTAAACAGTGATGTGAATACACCTTAAATGAGCACCAATTTACACAGGGAGAGTAGAGCAACATCTGTGCCTACCCGGGAGAGCAAGACAAGGGCAGACACGGGACTGCCAGCGTGACATAGATAACGTGTTGAGGCATCACCTCCTGATCAGCAGGATCAACAAATTTTTGGTTAACACCTCTCACAAAGTTTTCTTGGACATGTTCAGGATTATCTTGGGTTTCAGGTACAGACTTATCATCAGCCTTTTCCCAGACTAAGGCATATGCAGAAGACAGGTCTTGCAGATGTTGGGATACAGGTTCTGGACTGGCTGCAAAGTAGCCAGGCATCGGAAGTGACAGGCAGAACGCCAAGCAAAAATCTGCACAGAATTCAAGTAGAAAACTTGATTGTGGAGATGGAGTCAAGGCACTACCAGCAATGGTGAACTAGTACAGTGTTCATTAACTCCACTCCTCAGGGCCCACCTACCAGTTATGCTTTCAGACTATCCCAGAGAATTAATACCTGTGGAAAGTCCTCATGCACTCACACTAATTATCTCACTAGCACTATACTAAGGAAATCCTGAAAATATGACCTACTGGTGGGCCCTGAGGACTGGAGTTAAGGACCACTGAACTAATAGATATAGGCAGAACATATAGGGAACTTTTCTCTGAATAGGTGGCGTTCTCTTGAAGCTCCAAGAGGTCAATGACTGGATGGTACCAGATAGAACATTCCAGTTAGAGGTCACCACCAAGGGCTTCTTAGGCGCCGGACAGGTATTTTGTACTGGTTTACCAAGGTCTGATGCAGGAAGTTTCCTGCCGAGCCAGTGTCTAGGAAGGACTGAACAGTAACTGCATACCACTGCAAGACAGAGATATTGGTAAGGTCAACTTTGGAGAGAGCTGGTCTTCACCCAGGGCCATCTCTCTTATGGTCCCTAGGATTAGTGGATTTGACTTGTGAAGACGTTCGCAAACACTGCATTTCAGTTTCAGTCTATTCACATACAAAGGTTCTAGTGCAAGCGAAGAAGAAGGAATCAGAGTTTTCTGAAAAGAAAGTGTCAACTGAGGAAACCTTTTCTTATGGGCTACTTCCTTGGCACTTTCGTTGAACTCAAGATCAACACAGATAGCAGTGTTCCACACTAGGAGACTGACCCTGGCTTGTCTGTGGTATTCAAATTCATTAATGGTCTTCCCCTGTGTCAAGGGAAGTCATCCAGCCTGAGAATCAAAGACTCAACTCTGCTGTGTAATATATCCCCTCCCAGGAGTCACCCATGGAACTCTTTTATTAACATTACACCAACAAGACAGCGGCTAGCGGCATGACGTAGGTTTGCCGCGCTCCTCCCCCGGCCGCCCTCTCCCCTCGCTCGCTCCCTGCCTCGCTCCTCGATGTATCTGGAGCCGCAGGAAATTGCCGCCCCCTGGCCAGACATGGTGAGCCGAATCCAGATGGAGTAGATGGGAGGTGGAGGTGGCTGGATCCTTACTCTGCCGCCGGGTGCCTCCGGCGAATATCGGCCGAATAATCGGCGAATATCCGGCGAATATCCGGTGGACTTTCGTGCGCCGTGTGCCCTGTGTCCTGGCCGGGTGCTCTGCTTTCGGTCAGCTGCAGGTGGGACTTGCTCTTTACCAGCTGAACGGCGTTCCGCTGTCCTGGAGGTGCTGGGCGTTGGGCCTAAAGAGCTGGTAAGCCACTTGGTAGATTGTGGACCTGGCTTTATCCTGCTGTCTGCTGTATGCTGATTCCTGGGGACCTGCTCTACACTGCCTGCTCTGTCATGTTTGTTCCATCATCCGATGCTCATTTTTCTGATGTGATCCACTACATGCTATCTGTGATGTGATGTGCTGGATGTCGGTGCTAAAGTAAGGCCTAGATAATTGGGCTACAACTTGTATGGATGGAGTAGGGGTTCGGTGCCTGATGCTTTGCGGATGAATTGGATGTCCTACTCAGATGCCGAATCTGCGATTCTGCGAATTTGCTGATATTATTGGTGATTGCTGGTGGATATCTCTGAGCCCTGGGGCTATCGACTGTTTTAGTTTCTGGTCGTTGGAATTTGAGGTTGTGTCCTCAGGGGAACTGCCCCCCCTCGCCCTTCTCTCTATGGGATACGACAAGGTATGATGGAAAATTAAGGGCAACAACTACCCTCTGTGCTCTACAAATCTCATTGGGCCCTGCTCCCTCTTTTAGATGAACTGGCCCTCCTACAGCTAAAGTGTCAGTTGGAAAATTCTTGGGGCGCCCCGATATTGCTTCTGAGAGGGGAAAAAGCCAAATTTTGGTGTCTCCAGACTGATCTTTAGAAGATGTGCCTATTGGGCATCCAGCAGGAAACATACTCTCCAAAGCTGAGTCTTGATAATACGTCTGGACTGTAACTGGGGTGTGTTCCATCTATATTTGTATTACCGTTACATATCGGTTGGTAATTATATTTTACCCTGTTACTTGGGGGGAGAAACCAGATGGTTTGTACGGCCCAAGGGATCCGGTTTTTTGCATTGTCTTGGCACTCATGTCTTTGTCTGCTCTCTATAGTTGATAAGTATCTGACCCTCCTACTTTGATGGGTGGGGCTCTGTAATTATATATATGAGATATTTTGGTTTGGGAATTTTCTATGTGGTAGCAATATATTGTCAGAGATAGAAATGCCGCCAAAATATCGTAAATCAGCTGGACTGACCTCCCCAAAAGGTGGATTTGGGGGAGCCCACAGGCTCGATTAGATAAATTTTTGAAGTCACCACCACCCAAAACTAGAGGTGGGGTACAGAGATCTGTTCCTCAGGTGGAGTCAGGTTCAGACAATATGGATCGGTTAGAACAGGTATTATTAAAGACCAGCTCCCCCCACAGTGAAGGCTTTGAGAGTATTAATAATAAATTGCAGGATATACTGGGAGTGGTAAACGCTACTAGTATTTCGGTTGCAGACCTGGCCTCTTCCCTTGCAGTGGTACAAGGGGACGTCACTATAATAAGAGACGAAATGACGCAGCTGAGGTTAAAGGTTAAGGAATTGGAAACCACAGTTAACTCTGTTACTGTAGAGAATGGGGTATTAAAGAACAGACTAGAAGAGGTAGATGAAGACCGCGTTTGGTTAAGAAGGAAAGTGGTAGAGCTAGAGGATAGGTCTCGTAGATATAATCTGAGATTAGTAGGATTCCCAGAAGGGGTAGAACAGGATAATCCGCCGAATTTTGTTCAGAAGTGGTTGGTAGAAAGTTTGGGTTCAGACTATGAGAGGTTGGTAGGTGAGAGGTTGATGGGTATTGTAAAATGCCTTGTCAACCATGCAGGGGGTTGTTTGGGGGTGGGTTTTAGGGAGGGATTGGCTGCTGTTCTCTGGCATGTGGTTTTGCGTGCCTCTCCGCTGAGATTAGTGATACCTCTACTCATATGATATGCCGTGTAATATCTTATGTTGGAATGTGAGAGGGCTGGGAGACAGAGTGAAGAGGACGGTGGTCTTTGACCGTGTGGTCTGCCATCTGCCCGCAATTGTGGCACTAATAGAGACCCATGCAACAGTTGATAGGATTTATACATTGAAAAGGAAATGGGCCTCTTGGGAGTACCACGCTTGTTATTCCTCTTATGCAAGAGGTGCTAGTGTGTATATTCATCGAGGGATGGAGTTCCAGCCGCTAGATAGTTCCATTGATAAAGAAGGGCGATATGTATTTTTACATGGGTATTGGAAAAGACAGGAGGTGATATTGGCGTTTATTTACATCCCCCCTCCATTTAAAGCAACGGTCCTTTCCCATTTAGGTCAATATATATCTACCAAAAATCAATGTTCTTTATTGGTGGTGGGGGATTTTAATGCAGTCCCGGACCCTGAGTTGGATCGGTTCTCTACACTCTCTGGGCACGGTCGCAGTGGGTCCCCGTTAACTGCTGTGTGCCAGGAGCTGGCGCTGGTAGATATCTGGCGCTACCTATATGGCAATAAGAATTTTTTTTCATGTTTTAGCCAGTCATACGGGTCTATGTCCCGTATTGATTTGGCTTTTGCAAGTTGGGACCTGTGCGGTCGGATCCAGAGGATGAGGTATGAACCCCATGGAATCTCGGATCATTCCCCAGTTCTGATTGTGTTTGTGGAGGCTCCATCTGTAGGAAGAACTTTTAAATTGAGTCCGCATTGGCTTGAGGTGATTGGGGAGCAATCCTGAATAGACCAGGATATTCAGGAATTTTGGGGCTTCAACGTAGGCTCAACTCACATTCATCATGTATGGGACGCGTTGAAGGCCCATATTAGAGGTTTGTATTTCAACAAAATTCACAGGTTTAGAAAGGAAACACGACAGAGGGAAAATCAATTGACAGATTCAATAAGGAGTTTACGGGGCGCACTGATTGACAGTCATAATGAACATTTCATCACTCAATTAAAGGAGGCTAACTCTCAGCTTAAGACACTTTTATATAAAAAAAAGCACACCACAAGCTGTTATTTCAGGGCCAGAATCGTTTTTGCGAGTCTGGTAAAACGGGTAGGTTTTTGGCTCGTTTGGTGGCCAACCAGAGAGAGGATACTAGTATAAAAGAAATTAGGAACCTACAGGGAGTTGGAGTAAGATCCGCAGAAGAGATTAGAGAAGAATTTGTGAAATATTACTCTACCCTCTATGAATCTGAGTCTATGTTTAGTCGTACCGATATGGATCAATATCTTCAACAACTGGCGCTTCCCCAATTAACTATTCAGGATAGAGAAATACTGGACTCCCCCATCCTTCTGGAGGAACTCCAAGCGGTTCTTCCGACTTTAAAGTATAGTTCGTCTCCTGGACTAGATGGATTACCTTTTGAAATCTATAGGTACCATGCCAGGTCTCTCCTTCCAATCCTTCTTCGGGTCTTCAATGAATCCTGCGTACTTGGCTCTCTACCGCCATCATTCAGAGAGGCAGTGATGGTTTTGGTCCTAAAGAAGGATAAGGATCCATGCGATGTGGGGTCATATAGACCTATATCGCTTTTAAATACGGACTACAAGATTTTTGCCAAAATTCTTGCTTGTCGATTGAAGAGGGTTATAGCTGATCTGGTCCATCCTGACCAGACGGGCTTTATCCCGGGTCGCCATATTCAGTCCAGTATATATAGGGTGTTTTTGAATTTGTCTGTGGGGGGTAGTGTGGACCACTCCATCCTGTCATTAGATGCCGCAAAGGCGTTTGACAGGATGGAGTGGTCTTTTCTGTGGGCTACAATGTCTCATTTTGGTCTTGGGAACTCATTCTTGGGAATGACTCAAATGTTATATGAACAGCCGGCTGCATATATCAATATCAATGGTATTATTACTTCTCCTGTCATGATGCGGAGAGGGATGAGACAGGGTTGTCCCCTGTCTCCCCTCCTTTTCGCCCTTTTTATAGAACCGTTGGCCTGTCAGATCCGCTTGGAGAGGGGTATAGACGGCTTTGGAGTGGCGGGAGTCAGCGATAAAATAAGCCTATATGCAGATGACGTGATCCTGTTTTTAGATCAGGGTTGGAAAATCCTTCCGTATGTCATAGAGGTAATAGAATACTATGGTAAATTATCAGGTTATATGATTAACTGGGCAAAGTCATCGCTCCTCCCGCTGAACCGGAAAGCTGTAGATGTAGGGAGCCGAGTTCGTGTTTTGGCTCCTAATGATACCTTAGATTATTTGGGGATTAAGATAGGGGTTCCTATAAGTAGATATTGTGAGCTCAATCTGGCCCCAGCGCTGGATAAGGTGAGGACTAAGGTTGGTGCCTGGCGGAAATTGATATTGGCACAGATGGATCGAATCGCACTAATCAGGATGGTTATTTTGCCTATGGTTTTGTTTCCGATGTGTGCTTCTCCCATTTGGATAGAGGATATTTTCTTTTATAGATTGGAGACTTTGATTAATGATCTAATTTGGGGCAGGAAGAGGGTGAGTATAAAGCAGAGATATCTATGGTTGTCGGAGGCAGATGGTGGGCTGTCACTTCCTTTTTTTCAAGGTTATTATTTTTGTACACAGATTCAGCGGTGTTGTAACTGGAAAGAGAGTTTACTTTTACCGTATTTGAATAAAGTCATGGACAAACCAATAGAAAATATTTTTTCATGTTTAGAAACTGGGTTTATGGGAATGAGAAAAACCTTGTTGATCCCTTTCTCAATACAGAGGGTGTGGAATAGGCTGAAGGAGCTCTTCAAAGTTTCCGGCCCATTTGTTTTCACCCCTCTGTGGGGGAATGGGGAGCTGGAGGAATTTTTTAAAATTACAGAGTTTGGTTATTGGACACGTAATGGCATCAATAGGGTGTCTCACCTATTTTATTTAGGTCGATTTAAATCACTTTCGGAATTTGGGTTAATTGATACTTCACCATTAGATTTATTCATGTATGCACGTTTGAAACATGTATTTGAAGCCTCTAGAAATAGGGGCCGTATATTTCCACAAGAGAATATTTTTTTTGATTATTGTGACGCTCAGAAGGACCAGAAGGTGAAACTATCCCGATTATATGCTAAACTCCGAATGGCACTGGCTACTGTAACACCTTTTAAGGCCCCAGGTAAATGGGAGCAAGAGCTGAATTGCCCCCCTTTGCAGTGGCCTACTATTTACAGGAATGTAAGAAAGGCGTCAGTTTCCAGTGCTCATAGATTGATCCAATTTAAGATTCTTCATAGACTGTATTATACGCCCAAAACCCAAGGAAAGTTCCCCCAGAATAGGGATCGGGACTGTTGTTGCCCTAAATGTGGTTACGTGAATGCTGATTTTGCACATATGCTTTGGAGTTGTAGTAAAATAAGAAAATATTGGGAAGAGGTTTTCTTTGCTTTACAAGAGGAATCCTCTATGAACTATAATCCGGGGATCCCGATAGTGATCTTTGGAGACTATACTTCGGAAACGGAAGTTCCCCCTCAGGTTAGGCGGATTTGGATGAGGGTATTGATGGTAGCGAAAGCTATAGTGGTCAGGTATTGGGGCTCTGCTTCCCAGCCCTCGTCAAGGGAGTGGGGTTCATACCTTCAACAAATTAAAATTTACGAGGATAGTGAAAGGAATCGGAGAGTTGCACGCAGAGCCACATAGAAATATCTAATGTATGTGTTGTAAGCTGTATTTTACTGAATTGAGGGGAACAGCAGCCAATGGGGGGGGGGGAAGGATATTTATGATTCGTATATTATATACATAGATGCGATGGATATGATGTTTATTGTTACAACTTATATATTAGTGTGATTGATATTGGTCTATGTATTAACTCTAAATTTTTGTAAAACAAAATAAAGATTAATTTAAAAAAAACTATAGCCTGGGGGCTCTACCCCCCAACCAGAAATTTTTTCAGAAGTCTAATGTTATGGAAAAATACATCTAGACATTACATACAAGCATCTCTTCAACCTCCCCCCAGTCCATACACTAGAGCTCCCTTGTAGGAACATCCAACGTCTCGAACACTCTGTGACTCTTCTACAGCTCTCCATTATATCTTCCCTCACGATGCAGCCGCTGTCTTCTAGAACACCACAAGCTCTCGCCCCTCTCACACACATATGAGATGGAGGGCGGCCGCGCCTGCATGGTGCGCTCTCCACTTTGTGAGCTTTGGGTTAGAGACAGCTGTGGGTCCTGGAGGTGGGTCTGACATTACCAGCTGATTACATGGCAGACTTTTCTACATGGAGATGACAAAGATTCAGCTGTAGTACATGAACATTACACATACACAGCTCTTCAGAGGCATATTACACATAAACGGCTTGGTTACTCACACATACAGCTCAACTACATAAACATTACAAGCATACAACTGAACTACTTAAAGATTACACATAAATAGCCCAACTACTTAAAGGGGTTGTCCAGGTTCAGAGCTGAAGCCGGACATATCCCCATTTCACCCAGTCAGCCCTCCTGTTATGAGCTTTGGAACATTTCATGCTCCGATGCTCTCTTTTGACTTGCACTTGATCCTGCAGGGCAAAGGCTTTTTCTACAGATCCGGTGACGTACCGGAGTCTCCATAGGGAAAGCTAGGTGGAGGCTTCTGACTAGCAGTGAGCCAGGTGACGTCACCAGCACTAATGGGCCGGCTTTAGCACTGCCCTAGCCGTTAAACGGATAGCACAGCACTAAAGCCTGCCCATCAGAACCGGTGATGTCACTGGGAACACGTCTGGGAGGAAACTTCCGCCTACCAGTGTGTTAATTTAAGCAAACTAGGCATTAATCCCGTTACAATAATGGGCGCTAGAACAGTAGTGCATAAACATTAGTAGGAACAGTCTATATTGAATGGCACTGGCATTGACTGGTGGCCGAGACTGTTGGCACTGTGACTGATGGCACTGACTGAAGGCTGAGACTGCTGGCAGCGAATGGTGGCTGAGACTGCTGGCACTGTGGCTGGTGGCACTGACTGATGGCTGAGATGGCTGGCACTGACATGGTGCTGAGACTGCTGGCAGCGATTGGTGGCTGAGACTGCTGGCACTGTGACTGGTAGCTAAGACTGCTGGCACTGACTGGTGGCTGAGATGCCTGGCACTGACTGGTGGCTGAGACTGCTGGCACTGACTAGTGGCTGAGACTGCTGGCACTGACTAGTGGCTGAGACTGCTGGCACTGACTAGTGGCTGAGACTGCTGGCACTGGCTGGTGGCTGAGACTGCTGGAACTGTGACTGGTGGCACTGACTGATGGATGAGACAGCTAGCACTGACTGGTGGCTGAGACTGGTGGCACTGACTGATGGCACTGTGACTGGTGGCACTGACTGATGGCTGAGACGGCTGGCACTGACTGGTGGCTGAGACTACTGACTGTGCGGCTGTGTGATGCATGAACAGTAATGGCGGTGCTCCGATGTGGAGAGCACACTATAACCTGCGAGCGGCAGTGGTGATTGACCGACGCGCAGGTGTGGGTGGTGCGTGGAACGGTGTGTGATGATTGGTCGGCGCGCCATGCGTGCTGGTGTGGGTGGCGGTGATCGGGCGGCACGCTGGTGTGGGCGGTGCAGGCGGCGTGTGGAGCGCCGTGTTTTGATTAGACAGCGCGTCGCACATGCGCAGTTCAACTATCGGCACACACGCACAGACAGGCAGCCCTGAGCACTCACACAGGGCTTCTATGTTATATACCTCCCTCCTTCCCTATAGTATATTATATATCCTTTCTCTGTTAAATACCCCCTCCTTCTCTAAGGTATATCATACATCCCTGTATCCCCCTCCTTCTCTAAGGTATATCGTATATCCCTGTATCCCCCTCCTTCTCTAAGGTACACTCACCTAAAGAATTATTAGGAACACCATACTAATACGGTGTTGGACCCCCTTTTGCCTTCAGAACTGCCTTAATTCTACGTGGCATTGGTTCAACAAGGTGCTGATAGCATTCTTTAGAAATGTTGGCCCATATTGATAGGATAGCATCTTGCAGTTGATGGAGATTTGAGGGATGCACATCCAGGGCATGAAGCTCCCGTTCCACCACATCCCAAAGATGCTCTATTGGGTTGAGATCTGGTGACTGTGGGAGCCATTTTAGTACAGTGAACTCATTGTCGTGTTCAAGAAACCAATTTGAAATGATTCGAGCTTTGTGACATGGTGCATTATCCTGCTGGAAGTAGCCATCAGAGGATGGGTACATGGTGGTCATGAAGGGATGGACATGGTCAGAAACAATGCTCAGGTAGCCTGTGGCATTTAAACGATGGCCAATTGGCACTAAGGGGCCTAAAGTGTGCCCAGAAAGCATCCCCCACACCATTACACCACCACCACCAGCCTGCACAGTGGTAACAAGGCATGATGGATACATGTTCTCATTCTGTTTATGCCAAATTCGGACTCTACCATTTGAATGTCTCAACAGAAATCGAGACTCATCAGACCAGGCAACATTTTTCCTGTCTTCAACAGTCCAATTTTGGTGAGCTCGTGCAAATTGTAGCCTCTTTTTCCTATTTGTAGTGGAGATGAGTGGTACCTGGTGGGGTCTTCTGCCGTTGTAGCCCATCCGCCTCAAGGTTGTGCGTGTTGTGGCTTCACAAATGCTTTGCTGCATACCTCGGTTGTAACGAGTGGTTATTTCAGTCAACGTTGTTCTTCTATCAGCTTGAATCAGTCGGCCCATTCTCCTCTGACCTCTAGCATCAACAAGGCATTTTCGCCCACAGGACTGCCGCATACTGGATGCTTTTCCCTTTTCACACCATTCTTTGTAAACCCTAGAAATGGTTGTGCGTGAAAATCCCAGTAACTGAGCAGATTGTGAAATACTCAGACCGGCCCGTATGGCACCAGCAACCATGCCACGCTCAAAATTGCTTAAATCACCTTTCTTTCCCATTCTGACATTCAGTTTTGAGTTCAGGAGATTGTCTTGACCAGGACCACAACCCTACATGCATTGAAGCAACTGCCATGTGATTGGTTTACTAGATAATCGCATTAATGAGAAATAGAACAGGTGTTCCTAATAATTCTTTAGGTGAGTGTATATCATATCCCCTGTATCCCCCTCCCTCTCTCTATTACTGTATCACCCTAACTCCCAATAATATATCCCCTGTATTCTCCTCCATCTCTATAATATATCCCCTGTATCCCCCTCCCTCCCAATAATATATCCCTGTATCCTCCTCCATCTCTATACTATATCCCCTGTAGCCCCCCCCCCCCCCCCAGCTCTCTCTAATGTCATGGCCGGAGTGTACAGATGTAGTCAGAGTAATTGCGGGGAAGTTGCACTATTGCTTCCCCGTGTCAGCTGCCTGAAGCTCGGGGTGACAGAGGACGGCACAGAGGGGTGGACACTCACAAAGAGACTGCAGCGAGCAGGAGAGATCAATAGCTCCAGAGCCGGGTACTGGGGGAGCCCTGACACACAGCCCCCCCCCCCCCCCAAGTTATGTGGCCCTTTATTTCCGGATAGCTCTACAATACCGGGCACTTAACAAATCGGCACACATGCACAGGCACAGCACAGGCACACAGGGCTTTTATTAGGTAGGAAAAGTCCTTGCCCTGCGCGATACAGCACAGGACACGGGAGATCATTGGAGAATGAAATGCTCAGATACTCATGTCAGGGGGGCTGCCTGGGTGAACACAGGGACAGGTCTGGGTTCAGCTCTGTATCCGGACAACCCCATTTAAATATTAGACACATACAGCTCAACTACACAGCCATTACACGCGTACAGCTCAGCTACATAAACATTACAGCTCTACAGCACTGCTACATACACCCTGGAATTACAAACAGCACAGCAGAGCCCTGCATACACAGAGCAGATAAACTTGGTCATGTGATCTCCATGAATCCTCCCCCACATTTGGTCACATGGTCATGACATTATCACAGGTCCTTTACTTCCTCCTACAGCACAGCCTGGAGCCTGACTCCTCCCACATTTGGTCACATGGTCATGACATCATCACAGGTCCTTTACTTCCTCCTACAGCACAGCCTGGAGCCTGACTCCTGTAGACTCTGGAAGAAGTGCAGTCACAGAACGCTCCATGGTGAAGGATTGTCAGAGGAGGAGGACACGTCCGACCCCAGGTAAGTGAAACCCTCACCACATCCACAGATGTCTCTCTGCATTCAAGCTTTGCTGTCCGGCCCCATTCACTATAATGGCGACCAGCGGCGATCCGGCAAATATGCCGAGAAGTGTCCGGACAAATCCTGCTGTGTGCAGTGGTTTCCGCCCCGGCCGCTTCTCAGCATGTATTACAGTGAATGGGGCCGGCGGTGTCTGTTAGCTGTATGGAGCGAGCGCTCCGTATAGTATTAGAATGTATTGGCTCCGATGAGCCGAAGATATTAGTTGGAACCGAACCAGAGTTCTGTATCAAGGTGTTTTTTACAGTAAAAATTAATTCCCGAAGTTTTAACATTGTATTTTATATGTATAATTGTGTATAGGGCGACGGATGATGGATTGTGCATCGCTTCTTCACTGGTTAACCTTTTATATACCTTTATACGGATTGCTTTTATATAGTCTTTAGCCTGAAGCATAGACCACTACCGCTGGGGACACCTACTTTATAGTATCTTTATATTATACTTTATTTTGTGTTGTATTTTACATTAGTTTTTGACTACTATAGTCGACCATGACTATATTGAGACACAGATCCCCTGCAGAAATATAGTAATAAAGCCCCGGGAATCACGATGGTCTATTATATATAGTTATGTATACTCCTGTGACTACAGCCGGCTCCTTCTATCAGACTTATCGTATTGTTTATCTTATTGTTTTGCTGTAAAAAGGCCTCATTGGCCGAGAAGTCGCAATTTGTACATCCGCCTTTCAGTAAATACCACTTGAATTTCACAAGTTCCATTTTGTGCTGGAGTTTTTTTTATTGTATACGAACGGGGTGGAAACCCTACTTCTACCAAACAATAACAAGACCCTATCTGGGACTATTACCAAACAATTCAAGCCTGTTAAACCCGACTTCTAGCACACCTAGCGGAGTGCCACAAGGTAAGGGCACTGTTGTGGGGTCGCCGTGGATGGCACTGTTGTGGGGTCGCCGTGGATGGCACTGTTGTGGGGTCGCCGTGGATGGCACTGTTGTGGGGTCGCCGTGGATGGCACTGTTGTGGGGGTGAAGTCCGAATATTAATATGTCTCTCATCATTTGGAATCGATTAGGTCTGATATAATTCTTCTCACCTCTGGATGAAGGGAAGGCTTTTTGGCAATGTTTGTATTTGAATAGTTAAACTGTGTCCTTGTTATTTGTCTTAACTGTTTTGTTGATGCTGCTTACAATTAAAGCATTTAAGATACACTCTGGAGCTCCAAATCAAGGTACCCCAAGGGGTTAATATCCACGCATGGTAGAGACAGACACTGACACACTGGTGGGTCAAAGACTATTTTTCTGTTTATTACAATTAGTAAAGCAGTTTATACATCTTCAGGGGGAGGGGGCATCCTTCTCTGAGGCTCATGCCAGAGGGAAAGGAGATAAAAAGAAAAGCGACAGCACTTGGCATCTGAGCATTGTGCACTATCCTACAAACTTTAGTATGTGAACTAATGTAAAGATCTGTATGCTATCGCCATCTTGTTATGGCGTCTCACTAACATAAATACTGCATATGTCATATATGACACTTCAAGGAGGTGCTTTTTTTATAGGCAATGAGTGTACGTGGGTATTATCTAACTAAGTAATTGGCTCAAGCATTTTTCAACAGTCCATGCATCATTCTTGACACATCTGTGGGAGAAGAGATGACGAGCTCAGCCCGCAGCTTTGGGCCACCCTCCTACTCTCTTCATCGTTGTATAAACGGCAGACTGAGCAAAGGGAGGAGGGGAGGCACTTGAGGCAAAGGAAGAAACAGCTTAAAGTAACTACATAAAAATCATATAGCTACATGGCTGCTGTGTGTGAGAAGCCTTTTATATCGGCGTATAATATAATACTCACCACTTACTTATGTGGCGCATGCGCGTACACTCTGAAAGGAAACCCTGCCCCCTGCTCCAAGAGGACACGTAGGAAGCAAGCAGGCGAGCGCGACAGGAAGTGGTGGCTGTGCTTTTACACTATAGGAAAAAGCTCCGACCTATATCTCTCCTGCAGTCCTTTCCACCAGAGACATTGGTCCCTTTTTCTATAGTGTGCGAGCGCAGCCACCACTGATGGATTGCAGGGTGGCCGTAACCATGGAAACGGGCAGTGTATAATGTGATGAGAAAATGAATCCAGCCAGCAAAGGAAGCAATATGGATAATAACAATACATTAGTAAGTGCCTTGTATTAACTTCCTCTACATGATAAATGCTAGTTACTTAGGTAAGACAACCCCCTTAAGGACCGCTGTATTTCATCATGCTGCTTGTTAGAAATAAATCTCTTACATCTGATTGGTTGTGAGGAGCTGTCAAAACAAAATCTGCCAACCCAATGTCTGTCTATATAGTAATAATAATCTTTATTTATGTATCGCCAACATATTCCTTAGCGTTTTACAATTACCCGGATAACATAGGACCTGTAGAATCCTCCACTGCTCCAGCACTGAGGCTCCTGTGGTCTCTTTCAGTCTGTTTACATCACTGCAGGGACAGTATTGGTTGGAGCTCCGATGGCGGTATATATATCACCTGACCATTGAGGCCCATGATGGTCTATAGCGGTCATGTGCTGTTCATTCTGGCATTACTGATGACGTCTTTAATTCGCTGTAGGAAGGTGTGACATACCATGAAATTGCTTTGACCTCACACTTGAAACGGCCTTGACTAAGCTATTCAACTCATGTTCCAATTTATCCAAAGAGAGAGAACCCAACATCTGCATTTTATTATCTCCTTCAATGTCCCCTGTTATGTCCAGTTATTGTATTTTACATGGTATTTTGTAGGATTTTACATCCTCTCATGTTCTCTCTATTCAGGTTCCTACAATAAAGGACCAGCTCAGTGGATATCTTCTATAAAAGATCCATAACCTGATTGACCCGTCAAGAATGGATAGGGACAGGGACAAGATGGCAGAGAGTATAATACATCTCACCCTAGAGATCCTCTTCCGTCTTACTGGAGAGGTGAGAGATTCTGATGATGTCACATTACATCATCTTATCTATGTTACTAACAGATGGACATGACTGGAGAGGTGAGGGGCCTAGGACATGTATGGAGTGATATTTATTAGTGTGTCTCTCCATAACTAGGACTACACAGTAGTGAAGAAGACTTCTAGTGAGAGATGTCAGGCCCCCATGTCTGAAGGATGGGGAAGAACCCTGAGCCCAGTCATGGAGCCTCCACCTCGCCCCCTGATACAT
Source organism: Bufo gargarizans (assembly GCF_014858855.1). Classification (NCBI taxonomy): domain Eukaryota; kingdom Metazoa; phylum Chordata; class Amphibia; order Anura; family Bufonidae; genus Bufo; species Bufo gargarizans. The sequence goes on along the minus strand of NC_058085.1, from coordinate 31,025,993 downwards.
GAGGAAATCAATAGAGAGAAGATCCTAGAGCTCACCAACAAGATGATTGAGCTGCTGACTGGAGAGGTGACACTGCTGGGACAATATACAGGAACGCTATGAAGGGATCTAGGTGATGACTGTATAATTGTGTTGTCAGGTTCCTATAAGGTGTCAGGATGTCACTGTCTATTTCTCCATGGAGGAGTGGGAGTATTTAGAAGGACACAAAGATCTGTACAAGGTCATCATGATGGAGGATCACCGACCTTTCACATCTCCAGGTAATAGACATGACTAAATACACACGTCCTCTCATTATCTGTATGTAAGGAATGAATTCAGTCACTGGATGTGTTTCTTACAGTTAAGGAAGAGAGAAGAACACCGGAGAGATGTCCCAGTCCTCTTCTTTCACAGGATGTTTCAGAAGAACCTCACAATGTCCCACAGGATGATCAGGTAGATGGAGATAAGGTCTCATGAAATGTCCCCTGTGATCTGTAGAAGGCTGTGAAGATCTTGTGTTTGGTCTTGTTTTAGCCAACAGTATTATATATATATATTTTATTCTTGTATAATGAGAAAGGTGGAGATGGTAGGATTACAGCTGACAATAGACATTACAAATTGTCATCTTTTGTAGAAGATTTCTCCCTGCCATAGCCTGCCCCGCCTAGGAATTTCACATAGGATTGCACCATTCACTGAGAAATTATGCTGCTATGTGCACCCATGGTTCTTGTGGCTGATGCGACACATCCTTTTATGACTTACCTAATTACTTGTGACTGTAAACATGCAGTGTGCATATCATGGCACGTACAGTGTTCTCAGAGGAGCCACTACAGCAAATGTAGTCTGGCACTTCTGATACTTACTCAAATACTGTAGAGGGCAAGATTTTAAGGGAGAGAGATTGAGTATAACACTTTGTAAAAGGGATATTCCAGTTACCAAACGATGTCCCCTATCGACAGTGATCATGAGAATGGGGCCCCCAACCTCCACACCTATCTCTGGTGCTCCTATAGAAATGAATAAAGCAGCAGTGTGCATTATGACCAGCCATATCATGCAGTTCAGGGGGCTCCATGGGGCATGGTGTCCCCATTCTTGTGATCGGTGGGTGTCCCAGTGGTAGGACCCCCACCAATATAATAGTTATTCTTTATCCTTTGAATCGGGAGTAACATTCTGTAACCAGAATACTCCTTTAAGAGTGGAAAATAGAAATAAGTAGAAGCATGGAGATCCTTAGCCACAGAGGATGGTCAAGGAAGTCTGGCCTCTTTACCAGAACTAAGGGGCTTCTGAGACATTTTTCTGGCCACCTGCGATTTGTACACATAAACATCAGAAATTAAATGAATCATCTACAAGGGTCATGTTGTCTAGGGTGTTGTTTCTGTCTCCAACATTCCAGTCGTGGCAGTGGCAGGTAACTGAGTTTTCTCGGTGTTCTTACCTACCGATCCAGTTGCTGCATATGGTCTTTTCCTTTCCACCTGTTACTAGCCAGCTGGAGACTTCGGTTTGTCTGAGTCCATGAGGAACCGGTTGTCTCCTATTCCTGACCCCTATGCCAGGGACAGTCAGGGTCAGCAGTGCATGAGCCCTCCCATCTTCAGGGTTCACTCATGCGGTCAGGAAATCAGGGTCAGGATTAGGGCGGCTATAGGTTGTGGCCTGCACCCTTCACTGTAGTCTGGCCTAGTAACAGTTCCCACTATACGGTAGGGAGTTAGGGAAACTCCGCATCGTAACAGTATGATCCAGCAGAAGCTAAATATCCAAATCGACCACACCCACACCAAGAACACACATTAACCCCAAGTTAACCAAACACAAGGAAGAAGCAACTGAAGGGGAATTGCACACAAAAGCAAAGGCTAACAGGTTGCTGTAGGCAACAGCATGCGTGGCAAGCAAGTCACGGCGCACACAGCAAAACCCATAACACTACCACAACATGCCAAAACAGCAACATGTTTCCACCTGCAACAGCAAGCATGTCAACAGTGTCACGGCATACACCATAGGCCGTGACAATAATGCTAACTCATCAGCAGTTTTCTAGATGCTGAGATGCAGCCATACATTTTGAACCTTTTAATTATGGATACCTGGTCATATGATCTGCAGTCTGACCACCTGTCTGGGATTTGCTGTTCTGACAGACAGAAGATCAGTCTCTCCTGCGTGGCTGACATCCTGTGAACTACAAGATTACAGCATCATTTATCAGATCACTCTTAAAGGCTTCCTCCCCACCAGCTGCTACTGCTTGGTTTTTCCCTTAAAGGGAACCTGTCACCGGGATTTTGTGTATAGAGCTGAGGACGTGGGTTGCTAGATGGCCACTAGCACATCCGCAATATCCAGTCCCCATAGCTCTGCTAGTGGCCATCTAGAAACTCATATCCTTAGCTCTATACACAAAATCCCGGTGACAGGTTCCCTTTAAACAGCCCGTTGCTGAAGATAACATTTCTACATTATCCAACACACTGGGACAGCAAAGGTTTAGATGAAGTACCTTAAATGTTTATCTTCAGAGTAAAGATGGGCGAATCAATTTTTCCATTTCGTCCACCATGACGGCTCTACTATGAGATTGACCCTTGATCTCTGTAGGGGCAGGAACACACAGAGTTTAAAAGGCCACCACCCACTTTCACCCTCAGTGTTTTCTGTCCCTACGGGGTCAACCACACAAAGAGCCCTCCTGGTGGAGGTGAAGAAAGTTTTTATTATTTTAAAAAATACCTGAGGATTCTGTCCTCTTCCCATGCCCTCCTGCGGTCTGGTCCAAAGCTGGGCAGGGGATCCATACGGAGCCGATCTCGTTCCTGCCTCAGGAGCCTGTATCCCTCCCCACAGTGCGGTCCCCCTTCCCTACATTGAGGAAGCTGACCGCAGGGAAGCAGGAGCATGCTGCACGCCGACTCTGGGGGAAGCCTCAGCATTACACCCTGCTCTCGGCCGCCAGGAGGCAGAAGGGGTGGAGCTTGGATCGGGCGCACGGCGATGCCGTCAGGCGCTGTGCTGACTGCTTGTGGCGGCAGTTTCAAACAGGCAGTGGCACACAACGATCTTCCTCCTGGCGCACACAACACAGATGTCTGCTCCTGAAGCCCCAGACGCCTCTACAGCCCAGATGGAATCTGAAACCCCCTTGGCTACTCCAACAGTGAGTTCCCCTGTGGGGAAAGGACAAATGATGTATCATTTTTTGGCTTACTTGGTTGTTTGTCTATTGATACCTGGCTGCTCCTATCTTATAGGGAGTTAAAGAGCCCAGAACAAGATCTAAAGTTCAGAGATGTGCAACTTGTAGCAAGAGGCTTCCTGAGAATTATAAAAATAAGCTCTGCCAAGGTTGCATAAAAGATCTTATTAAAGTGGAGCAACCATCAATTTTGTCTGAGGTGAAACCACTTATTCAAAATAAAATTAAGTCCTCTCTGGCCTCCTTCAGATCAGTCCCGTCTACACCTCCGGCAAAAAAACCTAGATTATCCGCCCCATCCTCCTCTGTTTCGGAGGTCATGGACGAGGAGACCTCCACCTCTAGACAGAATGTGGATCTTGACGTTCTATCAGAGGGTGAAATAATGATAGAAGATAGTAAGAAATACTTATTTTCTTCCGAAGATATGGAGGAGCTTTTGGGAGCTGTTAGAGCAACCATAGGGATTGAGGAGGTGAAAAAGGTCCGTCCTAGATGAAATGTTCGGGGGACTCTGAGCCAAATTTTTTTTCCAATGAATGAGAACTTAAAGGACATGATTCTAGACGAATGGACTGACCCCGAGAGAAGACTGGAGGTATCCTGTGAATTCAGAAATAGGCTGTTATTTGATCCAGCGGACGTCAAATTATTTAACGAAACCCCCAAAATTTACATCAAAGTAGCGAAAGTAGTTAGGAAAACTTCCCTCCCATTTGAGGACTCTTCACAACTACAAGACCCAATGGAAAGGAAAGCCGTCTCTCTGCTAAAAAAAATCCTGGGAGGCAGCTATGTTTGGGGTCAAAACCAACATAGCCGCAACATCGGTCGCAAGATCCATGTGTTTTTGGCTTAATGAATTAGAAGAGCATATAAAAAACAAGACCCCTAGAGAGGAAATATTGAACTCTATCCAACTCCTCAGATCTGCCACGGCCTTTTTAGCGGATGCCTCGGCGGAATCAGTGAGGTTCGCCGTTAAGGATGCGGCCCTCACCAATTCTGCTAGAAGGGCATTGTGGATGAAAGCCTGGGGAGGGGATAGAGCATCAAAAGCCAAGCTATGCTCCATAGCATTTTCTGGGGAATATGTCTTTGGACCAGTATTGGACTCCATCCTGGAAAAGGCTGCAGATAAAAAGGCGTTTCCGGAAGAAACTAAAAAGAAGCCCTTTCGTTCCTTCAATTCTCAAACTAGACCCTATAGGGGCAAAGGGAAGGGGGGTAGGTGGAGTTACCAGAAAGGGGGGAAAAGGCAGAGGGTTCCTTATTAACCCCCAAAATAAGCAGTCAGATAAACAATGACGCCAGAGTAGGGGGAAGACTGCAGAATTTTCTGTCCCGGCGGGAATTAATTACAGAAAATCCATGGGCCTTAAACATAATTCAGGATGGCTACCGGATAGAATTTTCTTCAACCCCTCCAAAGAGGTTCAAAATAACCTCACACAGCCCAAAAATTATAGAAAAGATCTGGCAGGGTGTCCTGCAGCTTATAGACTCAGGCGTTGTGACAGAAGTCCCAGGTACGGAAAGAGGAAGGGGTTATTATTCCAGTTTTTCTGGTACAAAAACCAGATGGTACCTTCCGTACTATTATAAATTTAAAACGATTAAACAAAGCAGTCATATACAGGAAATTCAGTATGGAATCCGTAACATCCATCATTCCCCTGATCAGAACAGGAGACTTCATGACGTCCATAGATTTAAAGGACGCGTACTATCATGTCCCCATAAACAAGTCATCGCAAAAGTTCCTCAGATTCGCTCTAGTGGACAGCTCAGGACATGTAAAACACTTCCAGTTCACCGTGTTACCCTTTGGAATCTCATCTGCACCAAGGGTATTCACGAAACTCGTAGTAGAGATGATATCCCCCCTGAGAGCAGGAGGAATAAAAATATTCCCATACTTGGACGATTTTCTGGTCCTAGGACCCTCGGAGCAGGAAACAACCAACATTACCAGAGACCTGATGCGCAGATTTTCAGACCTGGGTTGGGTAATAAACCTGAAAAAATCTAGTTTAATCTCTTTAACCAAGATGAAATTTCTGGGGGTCATCCTGGATTCAGTCTCCCAGGTTACATCCCTCCCTCAGGAAAAAATTACGTCTTTTATGGACAAAACAAAAAAATTCCGAAGTCAATCCCAGTGCTCCATTCGCAGTGCCATGAGCCATCTAGGTACGATGACTTCCTGCATAACAGCGGCGTCTTGGTCTCAGGCCCACAACAGGATTATCCAATCTTGGATCCTGAAAATTTGGGACAAGAGACAGTGCTCACTAGAGAAGAGAATCCCCATTCCAAATCAGGTAATATCAGATTTAAAATGGTGGACGAAAGAGAAAAACCTGCAAAAAGGGGTACCCTGGATAAAAGATCCGGAGATTCAAATAAACACAAATGCAAGTGGTACAGGATGGGGAGCAAAAATAGGCTCGCTAAATTACCAGGGCACTTTGTCAGGCGCCATGAGAAGATGTTCGTCAAATCACAGAGAACTGAGGGCAATCTGGGAGGTGCTGAAGGTGTCACAGGACAAGGTCTCCGGAAAACACCTAAAAATCCTTTCGGACAACGTAACAGCCGTGGCATACCTGAAACATCAGGGGGGCACAAGATCAACAAGCTTAAAAGAATTGGCAGAAAAAATATTTTCTTGGGCGGAAAAAAATGTTCTTTCCATCACAGCTATCCATCTAAAAGGTACAGAAAACATACAGGCAGATTTTCTCAGCAGAATAACCATAGATCCGGGGGAATGGGCCCTAAACACAGACGTATTCGATCAGAGAACCAGGAGGTGGCAGACCCCCCAGATAGACCTGTTTGCATCAAGAAAAAACTCAAAGGTCCATCCCTTTTGCTCCCTAAACCCAAGGGACAACCCTTGGGCGACAGACGCATTTTCAATCAGGTGGTCTTGGGATCTAGCCTACGCCTTCCCCCCTTGGCCATTAATACCCAGAGTGCTGCAGAAAATAAGATCGGACCCAGTAACAGTATTACTGATTGTCCCATACTGGACAAAAAGGAATTGGTTTCCAGTGTTAAAAGAGCTAACTCTGGAAGAACCCTGGATAATCCTCCCACAGGGGAACATTATTTCTCAGGGTCCAATTCTTCACCAGAATCCAGGTCTATTCAAACTATCAGCCTGGATCCTGAATGCAAAGTCCTAAAAAGCAGAGGGCTATCAGAGAAGATTATAAACACCCTTAAATCCAGCAGGAAAGAAGTCACCTCTGCGATATATCTTAAGATATGGAAAAAATATTGTAGTTGGCTAGGCCAGACTCCTCCAGTAAACTCTTCCCCAAATATTGAAAAAGTGCTAGACTTTCTCCAACGAGGGTTAGATCTGGGCCTTAGACCAAGTACTCTCAAAGTACAGGTCTCAGCTTTGGGGGCTTGCTATGATACGGACCTGGCCAGTCATAGGTGGATAAGGAGGTTCATAAGAGCTGCCTCAAGATTGAGGCCTTCCCTAACCCCTAGGACGCCTCAATGGGATCTCTAAGAAATCTTACAAATTCACCTTTTTCTCCTATACAGGATATATCACTCAAACACCTATCATTAAAAGCAGCCTTCCTAGTGGCAATTATTTCAGCCAGATGACTGGGCGAAATCCAGGCGCTGTCCTGCAGGGAACCATACCTTACTATCTTCCCGGACAGAATAGTTTTACGTTTGGATCCGGGTTTTCTCCCGAAAGTGGTGTCGGACTTTCACAGAGACCAAGAAATTATTCTCCCATTCTTTCCCAAGGACTGTCCATCACAAGATAAGTTCCAGCTCCTGGATGTTCGGGATACTATCATACAATACCTAGATTCAACAAAAGAATATAGGAAAGATGATAATCTTTTCGTTCAGTATGCAGGTCCAAACAGGGGGAAAAAGGCATCCAAAGCCACGATTGGAAGATGGATCAGATCTACTATTATTTGCTGCTATCAGAAGTCGGGTCTAAACAGCCCCAAGAATATAAAAGCTCACTCTACAGGAGCTATGGCTTCTTCATGGGCAGAAAGAGGAGATGTCTCCCTAGACAAATTTTGTAGAGCAGCCACCTGGTCGAATAGAAGTACCTTTTATCAAACATTACCGAATTAATGTGTCGGCTTCTGTGGACTTAACCTTCGGTCAGAAGGTTCTGCAAGCAGTTACCCACCCTATTTAATAATCTGGTAGTTCTCATAGTAGAGCCGTCATGGTGGACGTAATGGAAAAAACTTAATTGGACTTACCGGTAATTCTGTTTCCTTGAGTCCACCATGACGGCCCAGATTTCCCCCCCTGAGACTTAAGGAGGGGTTGAGTATGAATTAATACTCAAAAAAAAATAAAAAATAAAAAGTGTGTGTGTATGTGTATATAATATATATATAAAAAGCAGAAGAAGTAGCACTGCACTCCAGAATAGTGGTGAAAACAAAAGATTTTATTCACCCATAATGTGGCAAATCTTGCGACGGTTCAGCTCACACGAGCCTTCCTCAAACATAGAGACAGTGAAAGTGAAGACATATAAAGGCATTACAAAAAGTGTCCCACCAATCAAGGTGTGGTTACAATCAAATTGAATTACATCCATCTGATACAAATAAATAAAGTGCATGTGTATAAAGTGACCAGTGCTGTACGATCATGGAGGAGGACTTTATCTATGTATCCCACCACTTTCAACATGTCATTAGGTGGTGGCGGTACATAGATGACTTCTTCCTCCTGTGGTCAGGTACGGAATTACAATTGGGCGAGTTCCATACGTACCTCAATGGTATTGACCCCGATCTTCAATATACAGTTTCTTACTCTAAAACACAATTGTCATTCCTGGATACCAATGTCAAATTGGTTGATGGTTTAATTAACACAGGCTTATACTTTAAGTCAACAGACAGGAATACGATTTTACAGTATGAAAGCAACCATCCTCGAAGCCTAGTCAAACATCTCCCACATTCACAATTCCTACGTACGAAACGTATTGTATCTGACCGGACTGAGTTAGTAACTACTCTAGAAACGATGGCAGGTAAATTCGGGGAACGGGGTTATCCCCGTAGATTATTAGACGAACAAAAGAGTAAAGTCCTACATACTAATACAGAAACGATATCAACTACCCCTCAAAAAATCCAGAGGATACCGTTCATGTCCACATACTCTGACTGTAGCATGGAGATAGGACGTATCCTTAAAGACAACTGGACTATTCTAAGTTGGTCTATTAAAGATGTGCCAGAATTCAAATTTCCTCCCCTTTTATCATACCGTAAAAATAAAAATATTAAAGACCATCTAGTGAGAGCGGATATAGGCCCATAGAAAATCAGTGTGCAGCGAACATTGACGCACCCGGGACTTGGATGTTCTATATATATATATATATATATATATATTATACACACACTTTTTTTTTTTTTTTGAGTATTAATTCATACTCAACCCCTCCTTAAGTCTCAGGGGGGAAATCTGGGCTCAAGGAAACAGAATTACCGGTAAGTCTAATTACGTTTTTTTTTTTTTCGTTTTTTTTCTTAAATAATTATTTTATTCTCAAACATACAAAAAAAACCATATACAACATCAGACCATCCAAAAGGTCCGAATTACAATGGACAGCATTATAATGACATTTTACCCCTTATATTCCCCCCCCCCCCCAATTGGAGAAAAGAAGGGCAAGAGAGGGGAGAGAGAAGAAGGAAAAAAAAAAAAAAACTTAACACCACGGCCCTGGTTCAACCATTTCTTCCATATTTTATCAGTTTTTCTAAACCTATCCTCATATCGCTCAGATGCCCTTTCCAATTTGATCAAGTTGAGAACTGCTTCCTGCCACTGTCCCGGTGTGGGAGGGTGTTTATTGACCCACTTCCTTAATATAAGCAATCTACCCTGAAATAGTACTTTTATCCAAGGCCTTTATCCAAGGCCGATTGTATTGCTTTATTTAAGATGTGCTGTGGCCCCTAAAATAAAGACTAGAGTGTCATCCACCACTCGAATACCCAAAAATACTGATATAACCTCTACAATCTCTTTCCAGTATCTTACCAGTTTGGGACATCTCCAAAAACAATGTATAAGATCTGCCCTCTCCCCCCGCATTTTTGGCACTTATCCGAAGTTCTAACCCCCAATTTATTTATTTTTGGCACCCAAGGAGTTCGATGCAGCCTATGAACTATAAAGAATTGGGAAATTTTATGTGATGCCCTTTCCGATACCTTAATATAACTTCTGAGGGCATCTTTCCATTTTTCTTCAGTGAAGTCTATATTCGTTCTTTTTTTGCCTCCATCAGTATCCCATATTTTTTGTCGTAATTCCTTTTTTTTTCTTCACCATTACAAAATTTATGTATTCTATTTGATTCTTCTTTTCTATATTTGTTTGAATTAACTGATATCTTAACGGCATTTTTAATCTGTATATATTTGTAGCTATCCTTTGGGGAGATCCCAAACTCCTTTACCAAGGTAGCAAAGTCCTTCAGTTTATCTCTCTCAAATACTTGAGCGAAGTATTTTATTCCTTTTTTATCCCACTCTATATAAGAGCTGATCTTTTGCACTTCCTTTAAATTCATATTTTTCCAAATAGGTGTGTACTTCAAGTACCCTTTAACATCCAGTGTTTTTTTTCCACTTCCACCTATATATTCCAATAAATTCATTATCCGATTTCTTGTACTATTTCTTCCCAATATTCCTGATTCCAACACCTCTAAGTGATTTCTATCCCCACTCCACCCCATTTTTATTAATTATTCCCTCCCCACTAATCCTTTTAAACTTCCTTTTATATGACTGTATTGAGTTATTAAATAATAAAAGAAACAATTCGGAACTGCAAGTCCAACTTCTCTTACTGGGAGCTGAAGGACTTCTCTCCTTATCCTAGGGGTATCACCCTTCCAAATAAAATCCCCTATTAAGCTATCCAACAGCCCAAAAATTTTCTTTGGCAACCATATTGGGGCATTTTGTAATACATATAATATTTTGGGAAGTAAAATAATTTTTATTAAATTCACCCGACCCTGAATTGACATTGGTAGTTTTTTCCAAATGTGTATATTGGCTCTAAGTTCTTTTGTTAGAGGGAGTACATTTAACCTTTCATAATCTTCTATATTTCTAGAAATTTCAATACCTAAGTATTTAAAGCTCTCGTGTTGCTCAAGCACATGCACCCTTGAGAAATTCTGTGATACCCCATTTCCTTCCCATTTAGTTTTTCATTTCCGTCCATATATTGAAAGCCTGTGCACGCCCCCTTATTCCTGATCATACATGCCAGAGGTTCTATTGCAATAGCAAATAATAACGGGGATAGAGGGCATCCCTGCCTAGTGCCCCTGTAAAAGGCAAAAGGCAGGGACAAGCTCCCATCCACCATTACCCTAGACCTTGGGTTAGTATATATAAGTTGAATCCATCTTAGAAATCCCTCCCCTATACCAACCCTTTTTAAAACTGCCCATAAATACTCCAACTCGATGCAATCAAACGCCTTTTGAGCATCCAATGAGAGTATAGCTTTTTCTCCGCCTTCTGATTTATTAGCTTCGATGTTAAGGTACAGCCTTCTTATATTTGAATATATTGTTCTTCCAGGTATAAAACCTGTCTGATCTTCTTCGATTATACCTTTTAATCACCCTAGAAAGTCTACCTGCCAAGACTTTTGCCAATATCTTAATGTCCGTATTCAGCAGTGATATTGGTCTGTATGAACCCAGGTCTAATTGTTCTTTGCCCTTTTTTGGAATCAACGTGATAATTGCTTCTTTCATTGAATCTGGTAAGTCGCCTATTTTTTTGGGCCTCACAGAATGTCGCTCTCAACTCTGGTACTAAAACCTGCGAGAAATTCTTATATATTTCAAAAGGGAGACCGTCGCATCCTGGTGATTTTGCTGGTTTCACCTGACCTAAGACTTCTTCTATTTCTAAGATAGATATTTCTTTATCCAAATATTCCTTTTGCGCTTTAGATATCTTGGACATAACGATCTGGTCTAGATAATAATCCAGGTCCTTTTTGGTATATTGTGCCCTAGACTTGTAGAGATCCTCAAAATAGTCCACGAAGACCTTTTTAATTCCTTTGGGAGATGTAATTAATTTGTCTCTACTATCCCTAATTGCCCCTATCCATGTTTTCCCACACTGATTCTTCACTATACCTGCCAAAATTTTCCCAACCTTTTCTCCCTCTGCGGCTAACTGAAACCCCTGGAAGAACAATTCCTTCCTAGTTTTATACATATAATATGTTTTTAAATTTTCCTGTTCCTCTTCCCATTTCTTCCTGTTATCTCCATTGGGGTTCATTATATAAAGTAATCTCGCTTCCTCTAATTTTTCTCTCCAACAATTTCCCCTCTTCTTTAGTTATATATATATATATATATATATATATATATATATATATATATATATATATATATTTTTTTTTTATAATAATTCACCTTTTTAAACAAACTTCCTCTTAGGTATGCCTTGGCAGTGTCCCAAACTATAAATCTACTAGCGGAACCGTTATTTAAAAAAAAAAAAAAATATATAAATAATTTTAATTCCAGCAATATACTTTCTTAATCCGGGATAAGCGATAACCAATAGGAGTTGAATTTGAACATTGGCAAATTTTGCTTTCTATTCAAATCCAGGTCCATTACAATAGCACTGTGATCGGATAGCGCCATAGGTGAGTACTTTATCTTGATCCTACTTTGGGTCATTAGATTTTCATTTCCCAATACCATATCTATTCTTGACCACGTCTGGTGTGTTTTGGAATAACATGAATACATTGTTTCTTCTGGGTTTAAATAATGCCAGACGTCAATCCAGTTGAACTCCAAGGCCAATTTAAATAAATATACATTTTGTGTTCTTCCCCCTCTGCCAGACATTCTGTCTGAGTGGATCCATTACAGCATTATAATCTCCTATCGCAATCATTATACATTCCTGCCTATTCAACATAAATCTGTACAATTCTGTACAACTTTAAAATAATCAGATTCATTATGAATTTCACAAAAAGTCATCCACCAAGCAATGCCATGATTTTCTCAAAGGCAGAGTCTGATAAAGAAAAATTGTTTAATTTTTTTTATTGCAGGGGGCTTTATGACGCAGAACTGCAACACAAAGCCACTGCAGCAATCAGCTGTATTAGGCTACATGCACACGACCGTATTTTGTTTCAGTGTCCGATCCGTTTTTTTTGCGGATAGGATGCGGACCCATTCATTTCAATGGGTCCGCAAAAAACAAGAACAGCACACAGTGTGCTGTCCGCATCAGTATGTCCGTTCCGTTGCTCCGCAAAAAAAATAGTGCATGTCCTATTTTTTTCTAGTTTGCGGACAAGGATAGGCATTATTACAATGGATCCGCAAAAAAAACTGATCCGCAAAAAAAACGGATGCCATACGTAACATCATCCGTTTTTTTTGCGGATCCGCAATTTGCGGACCGCAAAACACATACGGTCGTGTGCATGTAGCCTTAAACACAGTTTGACCAGCCCCTCACTTCCTCAATGCTTTCCCTAATCAAATTCCCTACATTCTACACAATATCTCTCCTTCTAGTGTTCCTATCACATCCGTTAGTAACTTGTGTCTATAATAGTTTTTTTTCTGTATATGAACAGACAGCTTTTCTTTTTCAAAATCTCAAGTTGCTACATAAGCTTATTGCCAGCACAGCACCCTAAATAGCATTCTGCTGCAAACGCTGAGCAATTGCAAATTTTGTTAATGGTTTTATATCTGTTATCTGTGTTATTAAAGGCATTGCTTTATAGCAAAAGCATTTTACAGCAATAATGCTGTAAAACCCATATCTTATCTATATTATTGAAAGCATAATTCAATGACCTTTTGCAGAAAACGCTGCATTGTTATATACGTTTTAGAGGATATATTACTGCATCAGACTGTGTTTTAAAAACATTTTAGTACAAAAATGTACTTGTTGAACCATTGATATTAAACAAAGACCTTTCACTACACACTGCATTATTTCCAAAGTAAATTGTTAATACCAGTGTGCAGTGTGTTTGTAGAAGGGGGGGGGGGGGGCATTTAATTGCGCCTATATCTTTGAATTACAGAAAACACACTTGCCATCTTGCCAGTACCGTTGAATAATCGGTGTGTACCAAACCCATGACTTTTCATTTATAGCTTTTGTAACAAAATGTCTTGAAAACAGAAGAGGGCAAAATGAAAGACCTGTGCTTTGTCCCCCTAGAGTCAGAGTGCGGGTAATAGTAGCAGCCAGTATTATTAGTTGCCCACAGTTCTCCCTGGCTCCTGAAAGGGGCAACATTATTATTATTAAGGACAAAGAGGATGAGATTATGGACTGGATGGCTCACCACTGAGTCTCACATCGTACCTTGGAGCAAAAGGTCAAAGCATTTCTCCTGCTACTCCTGCTTGCAACTTCAGAAAAATCTTTCAGTTGCATGCTCTGTCTTTGTTGCCTCCTCTTAGTGGGGTGCCTTCTTTTTTTCTAAGATGAGTCAAAAAAACTCCACTTCATGCTACACAAGATAATCTCTCTTGATTAGTTGTGTAAGTAAGGTCAGTGCTTGGACTGCCATGAGGAGGAAGTTCAGGTGGAGGTGGTGGACCCCATGCATAGCTGTGTTCGTGGTGTAGTCAGTGGTAGAGGCAGTGAGACACAGGGAAAATATAAAGCAGGGAATATTAAGTGGGGCAGGGAGCCCACTATGACATATCGCAGTCTGATAAGTGGCGGGGAGGTTGAGGACTATTATGGTACCTGACGCTAGAGCTTATATACAAGCAGTGTAAACCACTGGATGATTTTGCACCAGGCCACCTCAGCAGGGAGCACGTGTTGTTTCGAGGTCAGGCAGTGGCAGCTCATCAGAGATGCCTGTCGCACACTGAAGTCCTTTGATGAGGCCACAAAATTTGTCAACAGGGACAACTGCGGCATAAACGGTGTCACCCCCCTGATGTTTTTCTAAGAGAAGATGCTAATGCTGTCACAACAAGGGATGATGGAAGAAGCGTTTCATGATGGCAGAGGGCTTTGTGACACCAAACCAGATGAATTTGTCCCCTGCCAGCGTAAAAAAAACATCACTTTTATCAAAATGAATGAGGCATGGGACGTAATAATTTTCACAGTCCTTCGACTGAGGCTGATGAATAGATTTGCCCTTGCGACAATGCCCCAGCCACTGTCTGCCTGCCTACCATCATGTTCAGTAATGTATGGCTGTTGCTACCATCGTACCACTGTCTGCCTACCTTCATGGTCTATATTGTATGGCTGCCTACCTTGTTCTTTACCGTATAGCTCCTGCCACCGCTGCAGTTATTCTGTTATGCTAATCCCATGTTGCCTCTCCCATTATCCCTACTAACACTACCATTATTGCTACACAGCGGTTACTACCACTTCTATCCCTAAACAACCACTCGCACATCTACAGCCTTGTCTGTTCCTTGCTGTTCTATTACTGCTGCCTCTATTACTGTGGCCACAAGACACTATTACCCTACAGTTTCTGAATTCACACTGTACAGATGGTTCCAATTAAAAGAGAGGATTTTTCAATTGTACAGAATTAGCCCATTTTTCTTCTGACACTAACTTGTGTGTACAAACAGTGGCAGGTATCTTCTCCAGTTGAGGCATCATTTTTGGATGCTTGGTCTCAACAAGCCACTGTGGAATATGATTGGTTGCTATGGGCAACTAAGCTAGTTTTCCTTTACAGCAGTTATGATGAATCTCCCCCTTTTGTTAACGCCATCATACATGCATTTACTCATAGCTATATATGTCAGTGTAACACTGACATTATTTGCTATTGCTATCATTGCGTTGAGGAGTTTAAACATGGGAAGGGGGGAGAGAATAAAAATTTCAACAAAAAAGCAATAAAATCTGGATCCTAGGAGACTGGAGGGATATTATATAATAATTTTCAGGGCAGTTGGAGGAACTTTGATTTGTGACTAATTCATTTAGGTCCGCACCAAACTTTTTGAAGTTTGTGGATACAAAGTGAATTTCAAGAAGTTTGCTCATCTCATTCACGCTCACCTCACGGTCCATACTATCTGGGTGTACTGAATCTCCAGTGTAGTTTTATGAGATACAACCTCACACTGCTTTCCTCTCGCACCTTTGTAAGAGCTTTCAGAAAGAAACCCATCACAAGCAGGAGACAGGGAACACAGGCTGAAGCTGTATCACATAGGAATATACTACTGCTGCAGTTTGTTAGGAGACATCAATTCTAACATTAGCTGCCCTTAGGTAAGTGTAGTGCAAAGTCATTCTGCACACTTTTGGGGTAATTTATGATTAGATGCTAGGGAGGCTTGTCCCCGTCGTGGCCTGCTATTGGCTGCTCCCTGATATTTTGATCTGCGCGACAGGGAGATGCAGCTGTGGCCGTGCGTGGATCAGAAGCAACACAAGTTCCGGGGAGCAGGGTAAGTATAATCTATATGAGGGGCCCAGGCGTTGGGGTGCATGTTTTATAGTTTGGATAGCACCTTTTAAGAATATCTCTGTCTTTGCTCCATTGAACTTTCCCTCACCCTGACCAGCTTCCCTGTCAAAACTGTTGAAAATACACTCTACTGTAGGGATGGAATCGGGCAAGTGATAAGCAGTGCCAGGTTTCCTCCAGAAATGAAGCTTGGAATTGAGGCCAAAAAGTTCAATCTTGGTTTCATCAGATCAGAGATTCTTGTTTTTCACGGTCTGAGAGTCTTTTTAGGTGCTTTTTTGCAAACTCTAGACAGGCTTTCATGTGTCTTTTACTGAGGAGAGGCTTTTTTCTGGTCACTGTTCGATAAAGTCCAGCTTGGTGGAGTGCTGCAGTGGTGGCTGAACTTCTGGAATTTTCTCCCATCTGCACACAGAATATTTAGACCTCAGCTAAAGTGACCATTGGGTTCTTGGTCACCTCTTACCAAGGTCTATCTCTCCTGATTACTTTGTTTCGCGTGGTGGCTTGCTGTTTGTTCCAAACTTCTTTAATTTAAGAATTGTGGAAGCCACTGCGGTCTTGTGAACTTTTAGTGTATCAATTTTATCTTATTTTTTTGTCCATTTCTCCAGATCTGGGCCTCCACACAATCCTGCCTCTGAGTTAGTCTACAGTCAGGTCTTTCCTCCATAAGGTTTTGTTTTTTTTGCTCTGATATGCATTGTCATCTGAGAAACATTATATAGACAGAATTGTGTGTTTTCAAGTCATGTTTAGTCAACTGAATTTACCACAGATGGACTCCGGTCAAGATGTAGAAACCTCTTAAAGATGATCAAAAGAAACGGGAAGCACCCAGAGCCAAATTTCAAGTGTCATAGCAATGGTCTGAATACTTATGTCCATGTAAAATTTAAGTTTTTCCTTTTTTAGTAAATTTAGAGTCTAGTAAATAATCAGTTCTCACCTCTCCTGTGTTCTCTCCAGTCTCTTAAACTATAGACACAGATAAGCAGAGTGTTCTAGTGGTGATAGAGAATCAGTTCTTATCTCACTTGTATTTTCCCCGTCTCTTATACTTAATATCCTCTTGCTACCCCAAGGCCCTTAGTTAGAATGCCGGAATGGTGCTGCACATGCTCAGTAGTGACGACCTTGGGAGGAAGTTCACTACTGGTCATGGCTGCAGTCATCTCAGAACTGTAATAAATAAGATTAAACGAGTCACTAGGTTTAAATGGTACTTGCGCTGCTGGTCTCCTAGGATGAAGTTGGTTATGGATGTGTGATTTTTATAAATGAAAAGTGCTTGGAAGTTTGCCATTGGTTGACCAATATGTGTCTGTAGTACAAGTCCCAGTGAGGAAAGCCAGCATGAAAAGGTTTTATAATTGACAAATATTTTATTTGGATTTTGGAATAGGAATGGAAATGTGATTGATTTTATTTGTAATGTGAGCATTTTTAGAGAACTTACTTTGTTCGCAACTGGATGGATAATGCAATCAGGTGTGTAACATGAGGGGAAGGTAGTTAAATATCCTCCTACCCTATGTGTGTCAGATTCTCACCACTGATGAAGCTACATGCGAAACCCGGGTCGGGCTGTGCGAAAGACAATTGCTGTACAGACTATTGCTGTATTGATATGCTGAAAAATCTTTTTATTTCCGTGAGTATAATAAAACTGAATGTTTTAACTGTGCCAGAGGTACTCTCACTATTGTGCGGTTTATGAACGCGCTGTAAAACACCCTGCGCCCCAAGAAGTACAGGAGCTTCTTTGGGGCGTATTGTCGCGCGTACGCCTCTGTGGTCAATAGCAAGAACGCGCATACGACGCACGTTTCCAAATACAAGAACGCCGCTAAATACGCCCGATAAAAACGCTTGTAAACAGCGATTATCGGATACTCTTAGGTGTGAACCCAGCCTAAAGGAGTTGTTCGGGAATAAGTAACCTTTCACAGGTGCCTCTGCTGTGGAAAGATTCATACTTACCTGCTACCCTCAGCAATGGTTGAGTGCTGGCTCCTGTGTGTCCATCTTCCAGTAAATGTTGTTTATCTCTTTCACAGAATTGACATGGTCACCTGCTTTACTGCAGCCAATTACTGGCTTCAGTGGTGATGTGTTTCTTGTGAACATGTTACCCCAGATTCCAGTCATTGGCAGCAGCAGAGCAGATTCTATTAAGGAGGTAAAAAAGCCATGGACTGGAAGATGGACATACAGGAGCCAGTCCGTAGGACCATAGATGCAGATAGCAAATACGTAGGAATCTTTCCATAGCGGAGGCGTTCTTACAGTTAATAAGTGTATAGCAGTTATTAAATGCGTACAGCATTGCATATTTACTTACTGGAATATAGAAAGTTTCAGGAATTTAAAAAATTGTATTCCAACCTATATGGCTTAAGTTCTATCTAAGCAGCCTGATTACTTACATAATGGTGAGGAAAAAGCCCAATTTTTCCATTTTACTACAGTACATTTTTTATTAATAAATTATTGCACATGTTTGAAGTCGGAGCTGGAGTCAGAACCTTGGCTTGCCATCTCCACAGCCCTGAGGTGGCCAGCGCGGGCAACAGGTACATAAACAATTTAATGTTATGTTTCGCTTTGCTCAACACTATATATAAGACACGGAATTCGATCCGAAGTTTAGAAAAAATTTCATTTGCAACAAAGCCAAATTTCCTCGTACTTCATGGTAATGAATCAGGTTTTCCTAAAATGGCAGCTGCACGTGTTACAAAGCGAAAGTTAGAAGCCTGGTAACACGAGAATTATCAAAAACATTTTTTTTCATCAGCTTGCTTTAATATTCTCTGATATATCCTGGGCATCGTGGATCCTTTCTTTATATTGTAGGTGT
This sequence comes from Bufo gargarizans, assembly GCF_014858855.1. Classification (NCBI taxonomy): domain Eukaryota; kingdom Metazoa; phylum Chordata; class Amphibia; order Anura; family Bufonidae; genus Bufo; species Bufo gargarizans. The sequence goes on along the minus strand of NC_058085.1, from coordinate 31,007,367 downwards.
AATGTATTGCCCTGTACATAACTGCAGTGGAGTGAAATTTATCATAGTTAATCCATTCTGTTAGCGATACAGTTGTTATACACTATGGACAACAGACGGCTGCCTGGGCCCTCCAAAGGAACAGGCAGTGTCAAAATTGTTGCTGTAGCCAGCACAATTAACAGCAGAAGAATGGGTGGTGGTAGCCAGAGCTGCCACTGTCATCCAGCGGTCGTGTTTTGACCAACAATCCAGTTGTACTGCAATGGTTTACTCAATCTTAAACATCATCTCAAGTGACAACAGATACACATAGCCAGTGAGCGGTGGGTGTGGCAGGTGCAACACTATGAAGTGCCTTTGGCATTAGAAGAATTTTGGTATCTCTGACTTTTAGTCTAACCAGACTGTCTATTACTCTGTAATTTCTCTAGCGCCGTTCTATGGAAACAGTAGGTTTAAAGAGCACACCAAATACTTGAAATAACTTCTTTATAAACTTTAACTTTTCTTCATATATAACACTGCCGCCACCGTAGCAGATAGTCCATGTACAAAACACGTGTTAAAAAGATATCACAAAATGGCGTTATGCGTAAGATGGTGGTTCAACTGTTCAATCTTGTCATTTAACATAAGATGGTGGATATATTTCTCTCTTGAGTATCTGTACTCTGACTTTAAGTTATTTAAGCACTTTATGATTTCCCTGAGAGATATATCTGAGGTCTAACTAATAGTTCTACTTGCTGAATTTGGTCGCAATTTGCAGTATGCAGTTAGCAGTAACTATTTGCAGATTGGTGGAGTATGATCTGGTATGGTTGTATGCAATTTGGATTGTGAACTTTGTAGTTTGCAATTGAATTTGCATGATATTTGCAATTGGTGGAACTGTAAGTAAACACACATATAACTGGTTCAGTATACAGTTCTAATCACTATAGCTAGGCATTGTTACGTGGTTCTACCCCTGTTCAGCCTTGGTGAACTGAGCCACACCAGGGAGGAACTTCTTAGCGTCATCAATAATGAAATTGAACACTGGCTGTGTCGTTGCCAACTGGAGAAAGTAACCATGGTTATTGATAACGAGAAGAACATGTCTTGTCTGTGATATGTCAGGGAGGGCTGACCCATGCTCCCTGCATGGTGCACGTCTTTAATCTCGTAACTCAGTTCATCAAGTCTTCTGCTTAACTGCAAGGGCTATTTAAAATGTCCTGGAATCTGTACATGCACTTCAGCCACTCTTACATTACAAAACATACCCTCCATGAGCTGCAACCCATACTGAACACAGGAGGAAAGGGCAAGAGTAATTGGGCCTGAAAACTACTGAAGAAACAGGTCACCTCTTAGACAACCCTAATCCGGGCCCTGACTACCTATCAATATGAATAGACCTTGAAGGTAGGAATATTTATAGGCAGGATACCTAGGCCCTGATTTCCCTATAAGGCCCTGGAATAAGTATAGGACCAGAGACAACCCATTCCTCCCCAGATGGACGAATGGAAGTCTCTGTCTCGGGCCCAGATACAACAACAGGGAATATAACAAATACAAACAAACGCAACACTTAACTTTTATAGAGATGGAAGAACGGAACCCCAGAGAGGATCTTGCACCAGCTCAGCCAAACCCAAATGAAGCTATAAACCGCATAGAAGGGTGGGGTGAGACTATAAAGGGTGGAAGTGATGACCAATGAGCAACAGCTGAGAAAAGGGAAGTGGTCATTAACCCTATCAACACCGAATCAAGGGAAATCAAAGAGGCTGCTAGATTCCTTCACGCTCAGCCAATCTCCTCGATTTCCTGACATCAGTCACCTGAGGACGCAGCACACTAGCGTTAGGGTGCAAAATCAGGCCAACACGAACCGGCACCAAGGTCCAATTCAATAGAGAAAAGTAAAAAAAAGCCAGCAGTACTCCGATATAATCAAAAAGTGAACGTGGTTTATTCACCCAGTGTCAAAATAGCAGCGACGTTTCAACCGCTTGTTGTGATTTTTCTCAAGCTATACAGATGTGTTACAACAATAATATATAAAGGTGTGGCAATTCATTACACTAAATGATCCAATTAGAATAAAAATAATCACAATTCATAAATAAAAATACATCAATTGATTGTGTTCATACCATCCAACAACGTGCAATTATATGTGACAAAAATACATTTTGCATAATACAACTGCATTACCAGGTATAATTAAAAATTCACATGTGTTACCAATGTGTAATGTGTTAATTAAAAACTTACAAAACCAGTGTTACATTAACTCCCAGTGTCAGTGGGGCACCACGGTCCCGAGAGCATCCACAATCTGCTTGTGCGCATGTGCGAGATCAAATTGATCTCATGATGTCTCAAGCGCAAAAAAACCTCTATAGGAACCTAATCAAAGATGGCCGATCCTGAAGGCAGATACATGTGCGCATGTCTGAGCATTAGTTACCACCCAAACCAGGGTCATGTGATTGCAGTCACATGATCCCGATCGCAAAATGTAAACATAAAATTTAAACTAAGGATCACAGCAACAGTGACCGTATCAACAATCAACGATTCACTGCTGGTAGGTGATGGAGACGTCGCCCTGGCTCACCGCGGCGAAACGTCCCCCGTTCCCCCTTCCCCCATCCTCATCACGCTGTATCGACCCAAAAATAAATATATAAACATATAACACTGGATTAAAGGTGTCTCACAGTCAAGAACTGGCCGGGTCATCAGCCAGGTCATCACTGTTACAGGGAGGCGAAGACGTTGCCACGGGTTACAGTGTCAAACCGTGAACGACCCCCAAAAGACTCCAATCCATATGTATAACATCCGGAAAAAGAAGTACAGTGTGACCCCCAGGAAACCCAGAGGAAACCGCTACCTCACGGTCACCTGAGGGACCGTGATATATACACATATACTGTGGGGGTTTGCTCTGGTAGGCAGATGGTAGCGGTGGCAGTATAGAGGCTCAGGAGACAGGCTTTGTGTCCAAACCCTGCTCTTTTATTCACTCCAGTGCATCACATCAAAACTGTGCAATTCACACAACAGCAATGTCCATAAACCCCACCTCCCACAACGGAGCCCTAAATGCTGCAGGCATCTTGGTGCCTTTTCACACAGTCTCTCACATCCGTGATCAGTACTACACCTTGCCGTGGGGCGGGTTTGTCCATGTTTGTGCAGGTTAGACAGGCCGTGTTGGCCTGGACAAGGGATTGGCTCCGGCCACAGGATCCCTTCTTTTGGTCCTTCGCTGAGCCTGCAGCAATTGGGCAGTCTTTGTTAGACGAGCGGACTACAGAGCTCAGCCCGACCGTGCGATCAGCCTCCCGTACAGCTTCCTGCAGTGAGACAGGAGACCACACTTCATCAGCCCCACAGTCAGTAAGCATCAAACCTATATTTACCGCCCTGGGTGTAGCAGGCAGACCACACCCACCGAGCATAGTGAAGGATTAACTCCTTCCCTACCCAACTAAGGCCAGAGATAACCAACCTGCCAGGATCAGTGTAGACTGACACCAACAACCGAAACCCGTCCACCCATGGTGGTCCGTGGGGAACAGACACCCACCCTGCTCTTTGCCTGTTCCCAGTAAGAGCCGGCCCGGACCGCTGTGTGACCGCACCTTACTGCTGACAAAACACAAAAGACCCGGCTCTTACTCCACCGGGGCCACGACCCCCAGTGGGACGTATCTTCCATCCACTACCACTCCAGACACTCTCTTACAATACACATAATTTAATGTTCATGATGGAATATAAGGGCTACTCCACCTGCCTTGTAAGCTTCTGGTTGGAATAATAAAGCAATCAGATTGGATTCATGCAGGAGACCTGCAGATATTTGGGTCAGATAAGTCCTGTTATCTGGTCACTTCTGTCATCATTCTAATTACTGATCGTCTCTGTTCATATAAAACCTTCCACACCGCTTCTCCAACCATCTGACTTATACAATATTTCTTTCACAGCTTGTGAATCCAGGTGAAGATCTGAACAATATTAATCCTACAGAGACATATGTGAGGGATGATGAGCAGAGCATAGAGGACATTCCTACAGATAACTGCCTAGGTGAGTAGTAACCAGTAAGTAAAGAGGTCTCACAGATTCTACTCCTTCACTGGATACTATAGTTTTGTTACTTTTTTAGGTTCTCTTTTCTGTCAGTTTTTTTTAGCATTATATTCACTGATTCAGATGAAATTTAAATTAAATATGGATGTAAATGTGGTAGCATATAGGTGAGATATACATTTAGTATATGTATTGTAACCATTTATGTAGACACTGTTTTCCACTCTAAGCTTGGGACGCGATGTCCAATTTCACTTGCAGTGCAGAAGAGATCTCTACTACTACTAGGACACACAATGTTGAACAGTGCTGACGTCTCTGCCTAGTTATATAGCGATGTGCCGGGGTGATACAGTTCAATTCAAGCAGGGGCGATGCAAAAGCCTCATGGGCCTGTTGTAAGAGTTCAGTTTGGGTCCCCCTTCCTTCAGTGCTTTGTGGCCAGAGGGCAGGGAATCCCATAACCTTCGTGCTGCGTGAGGCAAAAAATTAACCACCCCCCCACCTAACCTCTTCCCTCCAGCCAGTATGCACTTTCTATAATACCAATGTCTTCTTATGAGGCACAAGAGTCTTTATGTTCCGCTCGATCTGCAACAAGTGGTGATAACTGGCACATCGATGAACAGATGGCAGCACTATCATCACACAACAACATGATCCAATTGTTGAGGTTTTGTGTGGCTCTCAACCTGGCTTTCACAATATGTCCCTCCCACATGCCACAGACTGAAACTAGGTGCTTGACAATTTCATCATTTGCAGATCTTAGCCACTCCTGCTACTTCCTCTGTTATGATAACCTGATGGCTTGTCATTCACTGCGTTGCAATTTCAATGTTGAGGAGTGTATGTCCCTTCTGCACTCTATGGTTACAAGGTTGTTGTTGTTTTTTTTTTACAAAAATCAAGATACATTTCTGCAGATATTAAACCTTGGGCAAATTCTGGATTGCAAGTAGGTCCATATAAAAACAATCCTTTAGCTCAATGATTAGAAAGGATATGGTCCTGAGGAATCGTCCTGGCATGTACTGCCTGGTGATGGAGCTAAATTCCTTTCCTTCTTCCCATGTATTGCTAGTGGCTACTGTATTTGATTCTCCTCCTGACCACACTACTGCCTTGTCTTTTTGAATTTTATACCAGGAACCTATTGTCCTTCGGTCTTTGATCATTGGCCACGTTTCTGAACATGCTCTTGTCCTTTTGGCATGTTGCATTTTGACCGAGCTAGGGTTGTTTCGGGTATCGTACGCCATGTTCCCTCAGCAGCACAGGAAAGAAGGAAGCAGTCTCTCCCTCCCCCAAACTATTAAAATAAAATAAAAATCTCCTATGCGGTGAACGTCGTAAAAAAAAAGAAAAAATGCGCGATTCTTTTTTTTTTTTTTTTTTTTTTTGTGTCACCTTTTCCCCCCTAAAAATAGGATAGGACTGTTCGATTATGGTCCGGATGTTCCATAAAATTTTTTTCACATGGTATCGAGTATCGCAATACTTATTTTTTTTTTTTATGGTATCAAAACTGAATAAAAATGTTGGTATCTAAACAACCCTAGACCGAGCTCCTAGTGATGAGCTTTGGCTCCGTTGCTGACCATAATACAACTGCATCAACACTACTGTCATCAGTCTGTTCAGATTGAAACTTTAGGATCTTCCATCAGAAATGTCCTTACCTCAGACCTAAACATCACAATTAGAGATGAATGACCTTTTAAAAATTTGATTTGGGTGATTCGAAAAACTTCGCAAAGAAATTCAATTGCTGTAAATCTGGTATACCCAGGGCCTTTTGTCTAATCCTATTCATCTCACTTAGCGGCCCAATCTCAGTGTGAAGGGAGTGAGACCAAGATTTCTACACCTTTTCATAATCAGTAATGTAATTTACTTTTAAGAATTTATCTGGACCCTTTTTAAAACTGTCTACTGTTCCTGCTGTGACCACGTCCAGAGACGTTCTTACAGTAAAGAATCATTGACTCTTCTGGAGACTGAACTTATTCTTCTCCAGTCGGAGGCAGTGCCCCCTTGTCTTTTGAGGGCATTTTACATGGAACAGTTTTTCACCGTATTTTTTGTACAGCCCATTTATATATTTGTATAGGTTAATCATGTCTCCCCTTAGACGTCTATCATTTTTAATAACAAAGACCCTCCATTCCCCTTATCAGTTTAGTCGCTCTCCTTTGTACTCCTTTGTAGCTCCAGAGCGTCCTTCCTATGGACTGGTGCCCAGAACTGATCTGCATATTCCAGATGAGGCCGCACCAACACTTTGTAAAATGTTAATATTGCATCCCTGCCCGCGAGTCCATGCCTCGTTTAATGCATGACAATATCCTGTAGCCTTGGAAGCAGCTGATTGACATTGTATGCTGTTTTTTTATTTTACCATCTACAAGGACACCCAAATCCTTCTCTATAAGTGACTCTCCCAGTGCTACATCCCCTAGGACATTTGAAGCACAGAGATTATTACTACCAAGATGCAGAACTTTACATTTATCCACATTGAACCTCATTTGCCAAGTTGATGCCCAATCACTCAGAGTGTTCAAGTCGGCTTGAATTTTATGGACATCTTCCATAGACTGTACAGTTTTACATAACTTAGTATTACCAGCAAAAATAGAAATGGTGCTATAAATACCATCCTCAATATCATTAAAGGGGTTATCAGAGTTATATCTATATGTGTTATGGGGGCTTATAAGATTATAAAAATACATTTGTAATTTACTTAATTATTTATTCTGCAGTGTTTCTTAACTGCCGATGCGGGTCACTTGACCCCTGACATCATCCACCAGGCTCCCTTAGGAAGTGGCCCGGCTCTGTACACAGAACGTCAGAGTGTGTGTGCCCGCCCCCCTCTCTGCTCTGGCTGCCATGGATCCTGTGAGGGATCGTGCATGCGCGATCCTTACCAGTGCCGGCAGCCGTGCAGAAAGATTCAACAGTGTGCCAGCTCCCTCCCTGCGATCGTATCTAAGCCATATGACAGCTATATGTATCTAAGCCATATGACAGCTATATGTATCTAAGCCATATGACAGCTATATGCATCTTCTCTATATGACAGCTATATGTATCTTCGCTCTATGACAGCTATATGTATCTTCGCTCTGTGACAGCTATATGTATCTTCGCTCTGTGACAGCTATATGTATCTTCGCTCTGTGACAGCTATATGTATCTTCGCTCTGTGACAGCTATATGTATCTAAGCTATATGACACCTACAGTAGGTGTCATATAGCTTAGATACATATGGCTGTCATATAGCTTAGATACTGTAGGAAGGTGCAAGGGTCCGTCATTGATGGAAGGTAAGTGTCACCGAGGTTCCTGGCCTCGGTGAGATAAGAACCGGGAATTTTATGTGTCAGCGGCAGCTAGTGCTCACTGACATTGTTTTACTTAGTGTGGCTGTAAAGCCAATCTGGGCCGGTTCTTATTGGGAGCAGTCAAAGAGATGGGTGGGTGGCTGTTCCCCACATCCAGGCCAGGTTTTGGGCTGGGTTTAAAAACCCAGCCAGCAGCTCAGTTGGGTGTGGAATGTATCCTCCACCTGACAGTGGAGATCAGTCAGGCTCTGTTTTGGGACCTAAACATTTGGTACTGTGCTGGAGTGACACTGCTGGGAATCAGGCGCCCTAAAGCCTGCTGTGGACTGCCGTGGACAAATCAGCCTGCCAGGTGACATCTTTGTTCTGTGGACTTTGTGCGGTGTGAATTAACACTTTTTTCCTTTGGTGTGAATAAACACTGAACTTTTTGCTTTACTACCATGTTCTTGCCTCTGTACTGCGACCGCTTACCCTGCCTACCAGAGCAAATCCCTACAATACATATAGCTGCCATATAGCTTAGCTACATACTGTATATATCGGTGTATCTGCAATGTGACAGGAAGATCTTCTGCCTGTGTGAGCTAGGAGATGATCATGTGAAGGTCAGATTATTCACGCCAACAAATATTCATGAGGGAGAGCTCAGGCATTGTTACACACTCCCACAGCTTTGCTGCAGCATATAAACAAAGCATGAATAACAGAACCATGCAAAGGTGTAAGTATGGGTTTTTCTATTAAGAAATCAAGCTTAACTAATGTATATGTATGTCCTGATGAGTTTTTTTATTTTATTTTTTTCCATAACTGTGATAACCCCTTTTAATAAATAAATGAAACAATAGAGGACCCAGCACTGAACCTTGGGATACACCACTTATAACCCGGGACCATTCCGACTGCTATATGGGCGCACTGCAGTCCTCTACAGGCAAAGTGCAAAATATGTTTTTTGCAGGCCTGAATTGGCAGACATGGATTTTAGCTGCCATGTCGCATTAAAAAAAACTTCCTGAGGTCCCCAGAAATGAAAAACCCCAAGAAGTGACCCCATTTCAGAAACAGCACCCCCATATGAACATTTTAAGTGGTGGAAAGGGTACTTTTTAGCAAACGGGTGTTTCAAAGAAAAGAATATGTAGTGGTTGTTGGAAAGTGGATATTCAAGTGAGGTGGACTAAATTAGATATAAAGTGGGAATATTACAGGGAGCATAAAAATCTAATATTCCATGGAAGAATGGTAGTTTCTGAAGCAGTACTGCATGCACAGGCCAGGTTTTTCAGGGCAGGTTTCGCATTGGTAAATGGTATCTTTCCTTATCCCTCTTTTGTGACACACCCTGCATATTTTTGGGTCCTTCCTTTTCTTGCTGTTTGGGGGACTTGACCTGTAAAATGTTACCCTGGTACAACACGGGCACCGTAACTTCCTGAAGTACTGGGACCTTCCCCGGCCTGGGTTTGAAAAATTTAGGCCTTGATTACCAAACTAAAGGAAAGTTTCTCTGTGGCCTGAAGATTGAAAGAGGATGTACATTGTCATCTGTACAATGTGTACGACCAGCTTTTTGTACCACACTTTTGTTTTTCGTGTGGCACTGTAGGGCTTCATAATGTGATCTGCAAGATCCACCACTCCCATATGCCTGTTATAATCAAGGATGCAGTCTGGTTTGGGGACAGTGGTAGTGGTACCTTGTAAAGCGGCAGGGGAGCTGGCATTAGTGTGAATGGTGGTCAGTACAAGGATGTCCCTCTTGTCCTTGTACTTAACCACCAGCATATTCTCATTGCGGAGAGCCCTACTTTCGCCCATTCTCAGTGGTTGCCCTACCAGGGATCTAGAGAGGCCTCTTTGATTTTTGCGTACTGTGCCGCAAGCCACAGTACCGCTGGCAGTTAGGGAACTGAATAGGGGTATGCTGGTATAATAGTTATTCACATAGAGGTGGTAATCCTTATCCAGCAGTGGGTGCAGTAATTCCCACACAATCTTCCTACTAACTCCTAGGACGGGGGGGGGGGGCATTCTGGGGGTTCTATTCTGGAATCTTTCCCTTCGTAAACGTGGAATTTGTGGTAAACCCGGATCAACTCTCTCGCAGAGTTTGTATATTTTTATGCCATACCTTGCCCGTTTGCTAGGCAGGTATTGGCGGAATCTATTCCTCCCTTTGAACAATAGGGACTCCTCTACACTGACATTTTTCTCTGGGTTGTACACCTCAGCAAACTTGTTGCTGAAGTGGTCAATGACAGGCCTAACCTTGAACAGTCGATCAAATGTTGGGTCATTTTGTGGTGGGCACTGTGTATTGTCATTGTAGTGTAGGAATTTTCGGATTGATTAAAATCGCTTCCGGATCATGGTCTGACTGTAAATTGGAGTCTGGTAGAAAATGGCAGAACTTCAATATTGCCTAACGTTTGGCTTCTTTACTATGCCCATATGCAGCATGAGTCCCCAAAACGTATTAATCTCTGCTGCATCTACTGGGGTCCAACCTAGGGGTCTAGCGTATGGTGAACTAGGGTTCTGAGCAATGAATTGTTGGGCGTACAAATTGGTTTGGGCCACCATTAGATTTACAACCTCTTCAGAGAAGATGATTTTGAAAAAATCTAGCTCAGTGAAGTCTGCACAATCTATCAGAATTCCTGAGTTGCCCACAAACTCAGGAATTTGGGGCTGATAATTGTCAGGGGGTGGGGTCCATGTGGGCGCACTCTGGGGGGCTGCCTCCTCTGCTACCCTGGGGCGGCTTCTAGAGGGTCCCTAATCAGCGGATGATTAAAGGGGGTAGAGGAATAGAGGAAAGTGGCATCCTCTTCTTCCTCACTGGCAGACTCCGTATCGGAGGCATGGATGGCGTATGCCTCTTCAGCTGACTACACTCGGGATGAATGGGACATTTTATTTTATTTGGGTGTGAAATGTGTAAACCTTTATTTAGTGTGGGTTGTGTATGTAGTGTTTTCACACGTGAAGGGGCTTGTAATAAATTTGAAATTCAATTTTGAAGAAAAGTTGTAAAAAAAGGTCTTCTGCAGAAAAAACTTAAAGCGCAAACTGAGCAGATGCGATCAGTAATGGACATTACTGATCGCTGCTCAGTGGTTGCAAAATGCACTTACACTGATGGTCCGTTCGTGCAAAAATGTAAACTGACACTAACTGAAATTGAACACACCTTGTAAACATTCACAGTGCAGGTGGAAAAAGTGTGTGAACCCCTAGACTAATGACATCTCCAAGAGCTCATTGGAGTGAGGTGTCCGCCGACTGGAGTCCAATCAATGAGATGAGATTGAAGGTGTTGGTTACAGCTGCCCTGTCCTATAAAAAAACTCACACCAGTTCTGGGTTTGCTTTTCACAAGAAGCATTGCCTGATGTGAATGATGCCTCGCACAAAAGAGCTCTCAGAAGACCTACGATTAAGAATTGTTGACGTGCATATAGCTGGAAAGGGTTATAAAAGTATCTCCAAAAGCCTTGCTGTTCATCAGTCCACAGTAAGACAAATGGTCTATAAACAGAGAAAGTTCAGCACTGCTGCTACTCTCCATGAGTGGCCGTCCTGTAAAGATGAGGTGAAGAAGAATCCTAGAGTGTCAGCTAAAGATTTACAAAAGTCTCTGGCATATGCTAACATCCCTGTTAGCGAATCTACGATACGTAAAACACTAAACAAGAATGGATTTCATGAGAGGATACCACAGAGGAAGCCACTGCTGTCCAAAAAAACATTGCTGCACGTTTACAGTTTGCACAAGAGCACCTGGGTGTTCCACAGCAGTACTGGCAAAATATTCTGTAGACAGATGAAACCAAAGTTGAGTTGTTTGGAAGAAACACACAACACTATGTGTGGAGAAAAAGAGGCACATCAACATCAAAACCTCATCCCAACTGTGAAGTATGGTGGTGGGGGCATTATGGTTTGGGGCTGCTTTGCTGCGTCAAAGCCTGGACGGACTGTTATCATCGAAGAAAAAAGGAATTCCCAAGTTTATCAAGACATTTTGCAGGAGAACTTAAGGCCATCTGTCCACCAGCTGAAGCTCAACAGAAGATGGGTGTTGCAACAGGACAACGACCCAAAACATAGAAGTAAATCAACAATAGAATGGCTTAAACAGAAGAAAATACACCTTCTGGAGTGGCCCAGTCCGAGTACTGACCTCAACCCGATTTGAGGTGCTGTGGCATGACCTCAAGAAAGCGATTCACACCAGATATCCCAAGAATATTGCTGAACTGAAACAGTTCGGTAAAAAGGAATGGTCAAGAATTACTTCTGACCATTGTGCATGTCTGATCTGCAACTATAGGAAACGTTTGGTTGCAGTTATTGCTGCTAAAGGAGGTTCAACCAGTTATTAAATCCAAGGGTTCACATACTTTTTCCACCTGCACTGTGAATGTTTACATGGTGTGGTCAATAAAAACATGGTAACATTTAATTATTTGTGTTATTGGTTTAAGCTAACTATGATTGTCTATTGTTGTGACTTAGATGAAGATCAGATCACATTTTATGACCAATTTGTGCAGAAATCCATATCATTCCAAAGGGTTCACATACTTTTTCTTGCAACTGTGTGTGTGTGTATGTATATACAGGTCCTTCTCAAAAAATCAGCATATTGTGATAAAGTTCATTATTTTCTGTAATGTACTGATAAACATTAGACTTTCATATATTTTAGATTCATTACACACCAACTGAAGTAGTTCAAGCCTTTTATTGTTTTAATATTGATGATTTTGGCATACAGCTCATGAAAACCCAAATTTCCTATCTAAAAAAATTAGAATATTTCATCCGACCAATAAAAGAAAAGTGTTTTTAATACAAAAAAAGTCAACCTTCAAATAATTATGTTCAGTTATGCACTCAATACTTGGTCGGGAATCCTTTTGCAGAAATGACTGCTTTAATGCGGCGTGGCATGGAGGCAATCAGCCTGTGGCACTGCTGAGGTGTTATGGAGGCCCAGGATGCTTCGATAGCGGCCTTAAGCTCATCCAGAGTGTTGGGTCTTGCGTCTCTCAACTTTCTCTTCCCAATATCCCACAGATTCTCTATGGGGTTCAGGTCAGGAGAGTTGGCAGGCCAATTGAGCACAGTAATACCATGGTCAGTAAACCATTTACCAGTGGTTTTGGCACTGTGAGCAGGTGCCAGGTCGTGCTGAAAAATGAAATCTTCATCTCCATAAAGCTTTTCAGCAGATGGAAGCATGAAGTGCTCCAAAATCTCCTGATAGCTAGCTGCATTGACCCTGCCCTTGATAAAACACAGTGGACCAACACCAGCAGCTGACATGGCACCCCAGACCATCACTGACTGTGGGTATTTGACACTGGACTTCAGGCATTTTGGCATTTCCGTCTCCCCAGTCTTCCTCCAGACTCTGGCAAATTGATTTCCGAATGAGGGAAAATGCAAAATTTGCTTTCATCCCAAAAAAGTACTTTGGACCACTGAGCAACAGTCCAGTGCTGCTTCTCTGTAGCCCAGGTCAGGCGCTTCTGCCGCTGTTTCTGGCTTGACCTGGGGAATGTAGCACCTGTAGCCCATTTCCTGCACACGCCTGTACACGGTGGCTCTGGATGTTTCTACTCCAGACTCAGTCCACTGCTTCCGCCGGTCCCCCAAGGTTTGGAATCTGTCCTTCTTCACAATCTTCCTCAGGGTCCGGTCACCTCTTCTCGTTGTGCAGCGTTTTCTGCCACACTTTTTCCTTCCCACAGACTTCCCACTGAGGTGCCTTGATACAGCACTCTGGGAACAGCCTATTCGTTCAGAATAGTGGGAAAAATAGCAGTGCGTCTTATGGGGCGAATGCTGCAATTTGCACCGGCCCCGCTCACTGTTGTATAATCTTGTCTAACCTGTAGGAATTGTTAATATATAATAATCATGTGTAATCCAGCTGTATTACTTAAGCTAAGTTCCGTAGCAGAGAGGGAGGCAGGCCGGGAGGGCGGGCGGGGCGTCACTCACTACATCATGCACCTGCGCCACCCACTTTATGAATGAAGCGGGCGGCACTGGTGCGTGACGTAGTGAGTGATGCGTCACCCACCCGTCCTGCCTCCTGCCTGCCTCTTCCCTGCTCTCTGCTATGGAACTTTGTTGTAAGTACCGTAATACAGCTGGATTACACATGATTATTATATCTTAACAATGCAGGTTAGATAAGACTATACAACAGTGAGCGGCGCCGGTGCATTAGAATACAGGGACTGCATCAGTCCCCGCTGTCATTCCCAGATGCTGGCCCCCACCCCTGTATTGGGGGTCATTCACACTGCAGAGACAATGTTATTGGGGGGATCTGTGGATGGCACATAGCATAAGATGCTATATATGTGTCATCCACAGATTTCCCCCCCCCCCCATAGCAGTGTCATCCACAGATGTCCCATAGCAGTGTCATCCACAGATGTTCCCATAGCAGTGTCATCCACAGATGTCCCCATAGCAGTGTCATCCACAGATGTCCCCATAGCAGTGTCATCCACAGATGTCCCCATAACAGTGCCAAGGGACAGGAACGGAGCGATCTGGAACAGATGCAAATAAAAATAAAAATCTGCAGCTATTCCAGATGTTGTTCTTCTTTCTTCTTTTCAGCAGCAAAGGGGTTAAATTTGCAGTGGTGGTACACCAAGCTACAGCAGCACAGAAAGGCACAGAACCTCTCTGCAAGTAGCCACCAGCTAGAATGACTGCTTGCAGGGAATTCTGCCTCTTCCTGTGCAGCTATAGCGCTGCCATTGGCTGGAGCGTTGATCCAGCCTATCACAGCGCTGGCTGGGGACCCAAAACACTGGTGTCCCCTGCCCCACCTCGGATGTGACCGCTACTGACCAGTTCAGCACCGGCCATTGTCCCCTGACCTCCTCCCGACCCTCCCCGCAGCTGCTGACAACTCCCTGCGCTGCAATGTGACTGACACATTGATCGGCCAATCGCAGCGCTTGGAGCTGTAGGGGGGTGGATCGGCACCATGCTGCTCTCTCTGCATGGCTGCCTGCCTGTAAGAGCAGCCATGGTGCCGCAATTCCACCCTGATCTTCCACAAGAGCCCCGCAGACCTCATGAAGTACATGTACGTCATGGTTCTTTAAGTCCCGTCAAGATATGACGTACATGTACGTCATGGGTCCTTAAGGGGTTAAGTCAGCGTCTTGAAATTCTCAAGCCGCATGCACGGTCAAGTAAGTGGCAACACTATCGCGCAGGATAACTAATAGAATTGGCAGCATAAGAGAATCGCAGCTGTATAAGGAAACAAACACGTACGTATCTTGCTGCCAGCCGTATAAAAACTGAACGTCGGGAGTCTGGTAAGCGGAGAAGCATCATACTACATATAACCTAAATGCTGTTACACTGAATGAATATACTATGCATTGAACTATGCTGCGAAGAGATGAATATATTAACAAAGTGGCAATAATAAGACTACCGCTAGACATTTAGCTCATTACAAGAAAATAACAACAGGATATCTTGTAAATATTCATAATATCACTGTGGAATACAACATTGTTCCAAATAGTGCGTGAGCTCCACACAAAGAACTAAGAGAGGGACCGTGATTGTACATTATCTCAATTCAAGTACTATATGAGTAATTTAATTTATTGGCCATATTTATTGTATGTGTGAAGGTTAATTTAAGGTTTTGTATGAAATAGAGGATTAATTGTGACATATTTTAGACAATAATAGAGATAAATGGTATATTTGTTTTTATATATATATATGTTGTCCTTTTTTTAAATAAAGCCAGCCAATAATTGAATATTTTCATTATATCAGCTAGGTGATATAGCAGGCTGAGCTATATTCCTGTGAGCTCCCTCAATAGCACTGTTTTTATTCTTGGCAGATGACTGTACCAGGAACTTAGAGAAACATCTTATATCTTCAGATTTTGAAGTATTTGATCATGGTATCACACAAGATACATATGAAGAACATACCAATATCCAAGACATCTCTTCATCCATTCACAGCAAAAATCTATCACTTGAACCTTTTAAACAGGTCCAACCTTCTGATTCATCACAGACTGTAACACAAAATAAAAGTCACAGAAGAGATGTTAAACATCAAACTGCTCACATAAAAAAGGAGCCATTTTCATGTTCAGAATGTGGGAAATGTTTTAACCAGAAATCAGATCGTATTAGACATCAGAGAATTCACACAGGGGAGATGCCATTTTCATGTTCAGAATGTGGGAAATGTTTTAACCAGAAATCAGATCTTATTAGACATCAGAGAATTCACACAGGGGAGATGCCATTTTGTTGTTCAGAATGTGGGAAATGTTTTAAGCATAAATCGAATCTGGTTGTACATCAGAGAATTCACACAGGGGTGAAGCCATATTCATGTTCAGAATGTGGGAAATGTTTTTCTTTCAGATCGTCTTTAGCTGCCCATCAAATAACTCACACAGGGGAGAAGCCATTTCCATGTTTGGAATGTGGAAAATGTTTTAGATATAAATCAGAACTTGTCTCGCATCAGATAATTCACACGGGGGTGAAGCCATATTCATGTTCAGAATGTGGAAAATGTTTTAGATATAAATCAGAACTTGTCTCACATCAGAGAATGCACACAAGGGAGAAGCCATTTTCATGTTCAGAATGTGGGAAATATTTTAACCAGAAATCAGATCTTAATATTCATCAGAGAATTCACACAGGGGAGAAGCCATTTTCATGTTCAGAATGCAAGAAATGTTTTTATCAGATATCACATCTTGTTATCCATCAGAGAATTCACACTGGAGAGCAGCCATTTTCCTGCTTGGAATGTGGGAAATGTTTTAGCCATAAAAATGTTTTTGTCAGACATCAGATAAATCACACAGGGGAGAATTCATTTTCATGTTCAGAATGTGAGAAATGTTTTAACCAGAAATCAGATCTTATTAGTCATCAGAGAATTCATACAGAGGTGAAGCCATTGTCCTGTTCAGAATGTGGGAAATGTTTTAAGCATAAATCAGCTCTTCTTAGACATGAGAGAATTCACACAGGAGAGAAGCCATTTTCATGTTCGGAATGTGGGAAATGTTTTAACCAGAAATCTGTTTTTATTACACATCAGAGAATTCACACAGAGGAGAAGCCATTTTCATGTTCAGAATGTGGGAAATGTTTTAAGCATAAATCAGCTCTTCTTAGACATGAGAGAATTCACACAGGAGAGAAAGCCATTTTCATGTTCGGATTGCGGGAAATGTTTTAACCAGAAACTGCTTTTGTTACACAAAAGAGAATTCACACAGGAGGGAAGCCACTTTCATGTTCAGAATGTGGGAAATGTTTTAAGACGGTATCAGCCCTGGTTACACACAAAAAAACTCACAAATAAGAGAAGACATCATCATGCTTAGCTTGTTAGTGACCGTCCTTACCTGTTTTTATGGTGGTCACTAACTGGCTTTATTCCAAAACATACTTTTTACAGGGAGGTAAAATATCACCTTGCTTTCAGCTACCAGAGTAAGCTAAGGGTTTGGAGCAATGATCAGGGCCACTGTAAAGGTCTCTTAACACACATGGTCTCCTATATTGAATGAATACCGATCAACTGACGGATTCATTTAAAAGTGAAAGTAAGTTTTGTTATATACATACATTTTCTCTAAAGGAAAATGTTTGGTGAGAGGAAATAAAAAATAAATAAATAAAGTTTCCCAAAGGCACCACCCTGCCCACTGGCTGATCGGGGGAAAGGGGGCCGCATTGTTGGGGGTCAACGGGGCAATGACAAAAAATGACCTGCATTAGCCAATACAAGCCTGTAAGTCTTTCTCTTCATATCCCAACTGCCATACACACATCCCTTATCAGCCAATAGAAGTTTGCAGGCCCTTACTCTCCACACACATACAGCTTTACTCCAGGTTTCCATAACAACCCAGCCAACCCAAGTTGCACGACACATAGGGCACAACTACACTGCTACATGCATCCATCTTGGATGGATTATTTTGCGACTGTCATTATGCAGTCGCAACATGTTGCATGTCGCAGTGCGACACCATAGCCTATCATTATAAAAATTGTTCAGACAAAATGTTGCACAACACATGTCGTCGTGTAGCCCTAGCCTTAAAAGGGCAGGCAGGGCCCTGTGGAGGTCACTGTTAAAGGGGCGGGCACTGGGGAGGTCACTTTTAAAGGGACAGACACTGTGGAGGTCACTTAAAGGGGCAGGGTGCTGTTTAGGTCACTGTTAAGTGGGGGTGCCCCTGAGAAGGTCAATGTCAAGGGAGTAAGGTGCTGTGAACCTCACTGTTAAAGGGGTGGGCTGCTGTGAAGCTCAAAGTTAAGGGGACGGGCTTCTGTAGACGTCCCATTGTAAGGAGGTGGGGGCACTGTGGGGGGTTCAGTGTTAAAGAGTGAGGGGCAGTGGAGACACACAGAAACATTAAATGAAATATCCCTGTGCGATGCCGGGTTCTTCTGCTAGTATGGGCTTGTCAGTAAACCATCAGCTCTGGTCTTACTGGGCACATTTCATCATTAATGTGCAAGTTCTCCCAAAAAGTGACCCAGGCTAGGATTGCCTAATTACGTAGAAGCCATAACTCATCCTCGTAAAGGAATATAATCTAAATCTGTACACCCTGACCAAAATGTACCTGTAGCTACACCCAAGTCATGTGGTTTACTCATCTTAAATGATTTTACTAGTGGGTGATTCCTTGATTATTTTTTATTGTATGCCCACCAGCTCTGGATTGTTTCGTTTTTTAGTTTTTTTTGGGGTTTAATTGGATGTCTTACACCTGACAATACTTCTAGAACTAATGACAATACATTTTTGAGCGGCTGGGGGGGGGGGGGGGGCGAGGAATAGTCCTCTTCTGTTCCCTTAGATTGTTTTAGACGCTTAATATATTCTGTAGGTGATTGCTTAGTTTGTGCACATAGGCGTCTACCATGCCAGGCAGGGGCCCGTTATTGTGGGGTAACTACTCAGAAGTAGATATACAAGTATTAAAATTTGGTGATTATAAATTTTATTTGGCCCCTACATATCTTAGTTTCAGAGCCAATCACTCCTAGGTTTTGTGTTTTTTGTTTTGTTTTTGTTTTTTAAATCCGGAGCACGTTTTGTATAAAATAAAAACTGTCTTTAAAACATTTGTGAAAAAATGTAAAATGTTTTCATCTGCTTTGCATTAAATAGGTTCTCCAGGATTTTCATATTAATGACTTATCCTCAGGATGGGTCATCAATGTGAGATCAGCGAGGATCTATTTCTCAGCCCCCTTGCAGACCTGCTGTTTTAGTAAACCACGATGCTCACTAGAGTTCTCGTGAGCACCACACCCTCCTCATAAGACCTTAGTGCCTACAGAGCGCAATGGCTTCCTCATAAATCTGACTGTGGGGATGCTGGGATTTGGAACGCCATTGATCTCATACTGATGACTTACCCTTAGGATAAGCCATTATTATCAAATCCCAGAGAACCTCTTTAATTCCCTCTGACAGGGAGTGTTCCACAGGATTGGCACATACCAAATGTAGTGCCAATATTCAAAAAGGGTCCAAAAACAGAGCCCGGAAACTATAGGACGGTAATGTGACCATGTGGAGGATAATAGAAAAGGCGGCACTTACCAGCGTGAATAAAACATTCCTTTATTGGTACAAAGGTAAAATCTTCGGGCTGGAGCATGCAGTGAGTGAAGACACAGATAGAGTCGGCGGCAACTGCTGTTTTCGCGCTAAGTTACGCTTCGTCAGGCCAGTGACCTAATTGCGCTAACACGCACATCTTATACACGTCACAGCGGCAGGTTGCCTAGGCAACCAGGACGCTAACCTCCCTTGCAGATCATTTCTGTCATTAAGTCCCAAGGGGCCCAAGGCATAGGCTTTCTTTATCCACTTTGATTCCCTTTGTAGGAGTGCCCGGTGGCACCTGCTCAATCCCAGCAAAGAAAATACACTGAGTTTCCACCATGTTCATTGCGAACATGCTCAATAAGCCTGGTGCATCCCTTACCTGTCTTAACCCCTTAGGGACTTAGGACGTACCGGTACGCCACGTTTGCCGAGTCCTTAAGGACTCGGGACGTACCGGTACGTCCTAACTTTAAATCGCTATTGCGGCGCAGCGGGGGTTAATCGCAACAGGATGTCCGCTGAAATCATTCAGCGGGCATCCTGTCACAACACCAGGGGGGGACCCCCCGCATCGGTGACCCGATGAACCGGAAAAGGACTGTGATTGGTGGTGTGATTACACACCAATCACAGTCCGAGCATTTGGGAGAGGTGGTGCTGATTGGTGCGGAGAGAGAGGCGGGAGATTCAAACTCCCGGCGCTCCTCTCTCCCCTCCTTTTCCTGTTTCGGCACCTGCACCATCCTCACCAGCTCCTGCGATCCCCCCCGTCGTCGGCACCCATCACCCTCCAGGTAGGTTAGGGTCAGTGAGGGAGAGGCACCGTTAGGCAGGGATAGAAGGGAAAAGTTAGTTAGGAAAAAATAAAACACTTTATCTAAATTTATTGTTTTCTAGCTTTGAGACCCTAGACCACCCCCCTGCCACTTGCCCCCCCACCATTTTTGCGTGCCACTGTTAGCGCATCGCCCGCCCCACCGCTGATCAGCAAGTTTGAACTTTTTTTTTTTCCTAACACTTGTTAATTTTTTTTTATTTTTATTTTTTTTACTTTTTAGTATGTGAACACCCGTGCGCCCACACACACGCACATACAATAAAGTTTTACACACACGCACATACAGTACAGACCAAAAGTTTGGACACACCTTCTCATTCAAAGAGTTTTCTTTATTTTCATGACTATGAAAATTGTAGATTCACACTGAAGGCATCAAAACTATGAATTAACACTTGTGGAATTATATACATAACAAAAAAGTGTGAAACAACTGAAAATATGTCATATTCTAGGTTCTTCAAAGTAGCCACCTTTTGCTTTGATTACTGCTTTGCACACTCTTGGCATTCTCTTGATATGCTTCAAGAGGTAGACACCTGAAATGGTTTTCACTTCACAGGTGTGCCCTGTCAGGTTTAATAAGTAGGATTTCTTGCCTTATAAATGGGGTTGGGACCAGGTGGATACACAGCTGATAGTCCTACTGAATAGACTGTTAGAATTTGTATTATGGCAAGAAAAAAGCAGCTAAGTAAAGAAAAACGAGTGGCCATTATTACTTTAAGAAATGAAGGTCAGTCAGTCCGAAAAATTGGGAAAACTTTGAAAGTGTCCCCAAGTGTAGTCACAAAAACCATCAAGCGCTACAAAGAAACTGGCTCACATGCGGACCGCTCCAGGAAAGGAAGACCAAGAGTCACCTCTTCTGCGGAGGATAAGTTCATCCGAGTCACCAGCCTCAGAAATCGCAGGTTAACAGCAGCTCAGATTAGAGACCAGGTCAATGCCACACAGAGTTCTAGCAGCAGACACATCTCTAGAACAACTGTTAAGAAGAGACTGTGTGAATCAGGCCTTCATGGTAGAATATCTGCTAGGAAACCACTGCTAAGGACAGGCAACAAGCAGAAGAGACTTGTTTGGGCTAAAGAACACAAGGAATGGACATTAGACCAGTGGAAATCTGTGCTTTGGTCTGATGAGTCCAAATTTGAGATCTTTGGTTCCAACCACCGTGTCTTTGTGCGATGCAGAAACTGTGAATGGATGGACTCTACATGCCTGGTTCCCACCATGAAGCATGGAAGAGGAGGTGTGATGGTGTGGGGGTGCTTTGCTGGTGACACAGATTTATTTGCTGCTGACACGGATTTATTCAAAATTGAAGGCATACTGAACCAGCATGGCTACCACAGCATCTTGCAGCGGCATGCTATTCTATTCGGTTTGCGTTTAGTTGGACCATCATTTATTTTTCAACAGGACAATGACCCCAAACACACCTCCAGGCTGTGTAAGGGCTATTTGACCATGAAGGAGAGTGATGGGGTGCTGCGCCAGATGACCTGGCCTCCACAGTCACCGGACCTGAACCCAATCGAGATGGTTTGGGGTGAGCTGGACCGCAGAGTGAAGGCAAAAGGGCCAACAAGTGCTAAGCATCTCTGGGAACTCCTTCAAGACTGTTGGAAGACCATTTGAGGTGACTACCTCTTGAAGCTCATCAAGAGAATGCCAAGAGTGTGCAAAGCAGTAATCAAAGCAAAAGGTGGCTACTTTGAAGAACCTAGAATATGACATATTTTCAGTTGTTTCACACTTTTTTGTTATGTATATAATTCCACGTGTTAATTCATAGTTTTGATGCCTTTAGTGTGAATATACAATTTTCATAGTCATGAAAATAAAGAAAACTCTTTGAATGAGAAGGTGTGTCCAAACCTTTGGTCTGTACTATACACACACACATACCCATGGCCTGCCGGATGTTCTCGTTGGAGGCGGTATACGCCCAGCTTGCCTCCGACTCCGAGAGCCCCAGTGAGGATGAGAATGACTCAGCGCCAATACATTCCCACTAAGCAGGCGAGGTATGGCGTGAAAATGTACAAAATTTGTGAGAGTACCTCAGGGTACACTTACAAATTTCATGTGTATGAGGGGCGAGATTCCCTTATTGAACCCCCAGAATGTTCCCCCACTCTGGGTGTTAGCGGGAAGCTCGTGTGGGACCTTATGTACCCACTGCTAGATAAGGGTTACCACTTGTACGTGGATAGCTTTTATACTAGCATTCCCTTGTTCAGGTCCCTTGCCGCCAGATCCACGTCCGCTTGTGGGACCGTGTGGAAAAATCAACGTGGCCTCCCTACCTACTCCCTCCAGGTACCTATCCCCAGGGGTGAGACCCGTGCCCTTACCAGTGGAAACCTGTTGCTGGTCAGGTATAAGGACAAGAGGGATGTCCTTATACTATCCACAATCCACGGTAACAGCACCACCCCTGTCCCTGTGCGAGGTACCGCAGCAACGGTCCTCAAGCCCGATTGTATCGTCGACTACAATCGGTATATGGGAGGAGTTGATCTCTCTGATCAAGTCCTCAAGCCATAAAGTGCCATGCGCAAAACCCGGGCATGGTACAAAAAAGTTGCGGTCTACTTGGTACAGGTTGCCTTGTACAACACTTTTGTACTATCCCGAAGCGCTGGCAGCACAGGGACATTCCTCCAATTCTATGAGGCAGTCCTCAAAGACCTGATCTTTTCAGACCGGGAAAGAGCAGGCCGGAGTACCTCGGGAATTGGAGGCGCCCGGATCGTCCCTGGCCAACATTTTCCAGGTGTGGTCCCCCATACTGGAAAGAAGGGACTAACCCCAAAAAAGTGCAGAGTGTGTCACAGGAGGGGGATACGGAAGGACACCACCACTCAATGTGACACTTGCCCCAATCATCCGGGCCTCTGCGTTATTGATTGCTTCAGGGAGTATCACACTTCCGTGGAGTACTACATTTTTATAATCCCCAACAGTCCCCTAAAGAACATAAAAAACTATGGCTCTCAGACTTTGGAGACACGGAAACAATTTTTTCCCAAAAAATGTTAGTTTTAGTGCAGGCATCCTCAAACTGCGGCCCTCCAGATGTTGTGAAACTATAACTCCCAGCATGCCCAGACAACCTACAGCCATCAGCAGGGCATGGTGGGAATTGTAGTTTTACAACATCTGGAGGGCCGCAGTTTGAGGATGCCTGTTTAGTATCTCCAAAGTCTGAGAGCCATACATATTGGGCATCGCCGTGTCCGTAAAAATCTTCTCTATAAAAATAACATTTGCTCTATATTACACTTTTTTTGAGGCAAGGTAACAAAAAATTTAAATTCTAAAACTGTTTCTACATTTGTTATTTAGTTTTTGCAAACTACAGAATCAGGGCAACCCACATTGAGTTTTGTTTGGCAGTTAACCCTTACTTTATTACTGGAAAAAATGGGTTAAAATGGAAAATTTTCCTGAAAATAGAAATTCCTAAATTGTTTCTCCATCTGCCATTAACTCTTGTGGAACACCTAAAGGGTTAACAAAGTTTGTAAACCCAGTTTTGAATACCTTAAGGGGTGTGCTTTCTTATATGGAGTCACTTTTTTGAAATTTCTATTCTAGGGGTGCAACGGGGGGCTTGAAATGGGACATGGTATAAACAAAACCAGTCTTGCAAAATCTGCCTTGCAAAAACCATATGGTGTTCCTCTCCTTCTATGTCCTCCCGTTTGGCCAAACAGTAGTTTACGACCACATATGGGGTGTTTCTGCAAACTACAGAATCAGGGCAACCCATGTTGAGTTTTGTTTGGCAGTTAACCCTTGTTTTGTTCCTGGAAAAATTGGATTATATTGGAAAATTTTTCCCCAAAAATCGAAATTCTTAATTTTATGTCCATTTGCCATGAAGTCTTGTGGAAGACCTAAAGGGTTAACAAAGTTTGTAAAATCCGTTTTGAATACCTTGAGGGGTGTAGTTTCTAAAATTGGGTCATTTTTGGGGAATTTCTATTACGTAAGCCTCACAAAGTGACGTCAGAACTGAACTGGTCCATAGAAAGTGAGATTTGGAAAAATTTCAGAAAAATTTCAAAATTTGCTTCTAAACTTCTAAGCTATGTAACATCCCCAAAAAATAAAATGACATTCCCAAAATGATACAAACATGAAGTAGACATATGCGGAATGTAAAATCATCAACATTTTTGGGGGTATTACTATGTATTACAGAAGTAGAGAAACTGAAACTTTGCAAATTTTTCAAAATTTTTGGTAAATTTGGTATTTTTTGGTGCAAAAAAATTTTCTTTTTTGACCCAATTTTAGCAGTGTCATGAAGTACAATATGTGACGGAAAAAACAATCTCAGAACGGCCTGGGTAAGTCAAAGCGTTTAAGATATCAGCACTTAAAGTGACACTGGTCAGATTTGCAAAAAATTGCCAAGTCCTTAAGGTTTAATAGGGCTGAGTCCTTAAGGGGTTAAAGGAATTTAGATGCTCTCTAAACCTTTTAAACAGGGGACAAATAGTTTTCCCTATGTAAAAGGCTCCGCAATGGCAAGTGATCAAATAGACAACATAATTACTTCTGCAAGTGATGAATAAAAGACAGATATTTCTTTTGATTATTATAGTTGCAGAAGGAGCAATTCCCACATTTAAAATTGCCCTCTGGTCTACTGGACGACAGACAATTGCTCGTCCCTTTGTTCCTGAATCTACTCCTTACAATTTTCTTTTATAGTATGACACTTTTTAAAGGCTATGAGTTGTCTATTGTTTGCGATCCCTTCCAACCCTTCCTCATTTTTCAAGATATTCCAATTATTACAGCTAGCACGTTTGATAAGTCCTGCTGCTGGACTGTACTTGAATGTGAATACAAATCTCTACATTTCATTACGGACATTTCTCCTTTTTCTGTACAGTAACTCTTGCTGAATGAAGGATCCTGCTTTCTTTCTCGCTGTGTCTACATCCCTCTCTTTATATCCTCTGTTAAGTAGTCTACCTTCCAATTCCTCTGACTGTCTGTTATACCCCTCCTCAGTGTTGTTTTAGCTGTATGAATTGGCCATAAGGTATAGACTTCTAGACACTGTCCGGGTGAAAGCTTCTGTGGTGCAAAAGGGAGTTGCAATGCGGGGAGTTTGTTTCCTACTTGAATAATGGTAACAGCATGAACATGAGATTTACCCTCAAATTTGGGGCTCATTCTCTTGAGTTCTTGGACGTACATGTAGAGGCTGGAGAGGATGGCATGCGGACGAGCGGCCACCGAAAGCCCACAGCCACAAACTCCCTTTTGCACCACAAAAGCTTTCACCCGGACCGTGTCAAGAAGTCTATACCTTACGGCCAATCCATATGGCTAAAACGTATAAACAACACTGAGGAGGGGTATAACAGACAGTCAGAGGTATTGAAAGGTAGAATTCACACACTGCATGCTCCAAGCCCTAAGATTTTACCTTTGTACCAATAAAGGATCGTTTTATTCACGCTGGTGAGTGCCGCCTTATCTATTATCCTCCACATGGTCACATTACCTGTTGTCAAGGCTGTTCACCGCCGTATGCATCTTAAAAGGAACCGGTAGTTGAGGACCGGGTACATTATTTTTTTTTGGGTGATGACCGGCAGTGCCGCCTTATTTTTATTTTCACTACTATTGTGCTATAGGCCGGTAAGTTTAATATCTGTTGTAGGTAAACTGAAGGTTTTCTAAGAGATGCTATCTTGGAGTACATCAA
This sequence comes from Bufo gargarizans, assembly GCF_014858855.1. Taxonomy (NCBI): domain Eukaryota; kingdom Metazoa; phylum Chordata; class Amphibia; order Anura; family Bufonidae; genus Bufo; species Bufo gargarizans. The sequence continues at coordinate 30,981,654 of NC_058085.1, read as the reverse complement.
TGAAAATAAGCAAATAACGCCACATCAGCATGGCTTCATGAGGGATCGGTCATCTCAAACTAATTTAATTAGTTTCTATGAGGAGGCAAGTTCTAGACTTGACAGAGGCGAATCAATCGATGTCGTATATCTGGACTTCTCCAAAGCATTTGTGTCATGGCTTATGGTGTACACTGTGACACTGTTGCCACACTTGCGGTTGCCTGTGGCAATGTGTTGCTGTGAGAGCATGCGGTGGCAGTGTCTCGGCCTTCCGGGTGATTGCCGTGACATGGTTGCCACGCATGCTGTTGCCGGCGGTTACGTGGTTTAGTATGATTGTGTGTGCACTTCCCCTTTAAGTTGTCGCCTCCCTCTGTCTGGTGCTGTTAGGGTTAACTCCCTGACTGGGTGTGGTCACTTGGCTTATATCTTCTGTGGTTTCCTGGCTGGAGTCAGTGGTACTTCAGCTGTGGTTGGTGCTGTAGCTCTGCTCCAGTCCAGGGTGTTCCATCTGTCCAGTGAGGGCCACCCTTGTGGTCATCAATGTTGTTCCGGTGTCTCCTTCCCTTCCTGTCCCTATTTGTATGGAGTGGGTTATGTTCAGGGTGTTTGTATGTCTAGTTTGGTGTTACATGTCTGGTGGTGATTGGTGTCCAGCATGTTTACTAGACATTCCCCTGTCTCATGTTATTGCAGCTATGGGGGTCCTGGGTTCCTGTGTGGATTGTGGTGTGTGCTGTGTCCTTTAATGTTGGTGTGGACAGCAGCAGTAGTGGACGGGTTCCAGTCAGTGTGTCTGTGGCAGGTATTGGTTTCACTTTCCTTATGCTGTATGTGTTCCCCTCTCCTTGCAGCCTGGCCTCAGATAGAGACTCCTGTTCCTCCATTACTGGGATGAACAGGTCGACTCTTCCCTGCTCCTTGGTGAGGGATTACCAGGGCGACTCAGGGTTTCTAGAAATCCTGAGTATGAGTTGTGCTACAATCGGGGTCCTCTCATACGGTGAGGAGTCAGGGAGAGGATTAGGGATGTTGTAGGAGGTGACCTGCTCCCTTATTACTCCTTTTTGGCCAGGCTGATCCCCCTTTACCCTTTGACACTGCATGGTGGGGGGTTTCCCCCACTCCCCACCGTGTCAATTTGGCACTGTACCGCATAAAAGGTTAGTATATAAAATGAGAATGCTTGGACTGGGAGAAATTGTCTGTATGTGGGCAAGTAACTGGCTCAGTGATAGAAAACAGAGGGTGGTTATTAACGGTACACACTCAGATTGGGTCACTGTCACTAGTGGAGTACCTCAGGGGTCAGTATTGGGCCCTATTCTCTTCAATATATTTATTAATGATCTTGTAGAAGGCTTGCACAGTAAAATATAAATTTTTGCAGATGACACTAAACTGTGTAAAGTAATTAACATGGAAGAGGACAGTATACTGCTACAGATGGAAGTGGATAGATTGGAGGCTTGGGCAGATAAATGGCAGATGAGGTTTAACACTGACAAATGTAAGGTTATGCACATTGGAAGGAATAATGCAAGTCACCCGTACATACTAAATGGTAAAACACTGGGCAACACTGACATGGATAAGGACCTATGAATTTTAGTGAACAGCAAACTAAGATGTACAAACCATTGTCAGGCAGCTGCTGCCAAGGCCAATAAGATAATGGGTTGCATCAGAAGGGGCATAGATGCCCGTGATGACCACATAGTCCTGCCACTTTACAAATCACTAGTCAGACCACACATGGAGTACTGTGTACAGTTCTGGGCTCTTGTGAACAAGGCAGACATAGCAGAGCTGGAGAGGCTTAAGAGGAGGGCAACTAAAGTAATAACTGGAATGGGGGGGGGGACTACAGTACCTAGAAAGATTATCAAAATTAGGGTTATTCACTTTAGAAAAAGGATGACTGAGTGGAGATCTAATAACTATGTATAAATATATCAGGGGTCAGTACAGAGATCTCTCCCATCATCTATTTATCCCCAGGACTGAGACGAGGGGACATCCTCTGCGTCTGGAGGAAAGAAGGTTTGTACACAAAAATGGAAGAGGATTCTTTACGGTAAGAGCAGTGAGACGATGGAACTCTCTGCCTGAGGAGGTGGTGATGGTGAGTTCACTAAAAGTGTGCAAAAGGGGCCTGGATGTATTTCTGGAGTGTAATAATATTACAGGCTATAGCTACTAGAGGGGGGTCGTTGATCCAGGGAATTATTCTGATTGAAGTCGTCCCGGAAGATTGGAAATTGGCAAATGTCGTGCCCATTCACAAGAAAGGTAGTAGGGAGGAATCGAGCAACTATAGACCAGTGAGTCTGACATCAATAGTAGGCAAATTAATGGAAACCCTATTAAAGGATAGGATTGTGGAACATTTAAAATCCCATGGATTGCAAGATGAAAAACAGCATGGGTTTACTTCAGGGAGATCATGTCAAACAAATCTTATAGATTTTTTTGACTGGGTGACTAAAATAATAGACGGTGGAGGTGTAGTAGGCATCGCATATCTAGATTTTAGTAAGGCTTTTGACACTGTCCCACATAGAAGACTTATCAATAAACTGCAGTCATTGAGCATGGACTCCCATATTGTTGAGTGGATTAGGCAGTGGCTGAGTGACAGACAACAGAGGGTTGTAGTCAATGGAGAACATTCAAAACAAGGTCATGTTACCAGTGGGATTCCACAGGGATCTGTACTGGGACCAATTTTGTTTAATATCTTCATAAGTGATATTGCAAAAGGCCTCGATGGTAAGGTTTGTCTTTTTGCTGATGACACAAAGATATGTAACAGGGTTGATGTTCCTGGAGGGAAACGCCAAATGGAAAATGATTTAGGAAAACTAGAAGAATGGTCAGAACTCTGGCAACTGAAATTTAATGTGGATAAGTGCAAGATAATGCACCTGGGGCGTAAAAACCCAAGGGCAGAATATAGAATATTTGACACAGTCCTGACCTCAGTATCTGAGGAAAGGGATTTAGGAGTAATTATTTCAGAAGACTTAAAGGTGGGAAGACAATGTAATAAAGCAGCACGAAATGCCAGCAGAATGCTTGGATGTATAGGGAGAGGTATAAGCAGTAGAAAGAGTGAAGTGCTTATGCCGCTGTACAGATCACTGGTGAGACCTCACTTGGAGTATTGTGCGCAGTACTGGAGACCATATCTCCAGAAGGATATAGATACTCTAGAGAGAGTTCAGAGAAGAGCTACTAAACTGGTACATGGATTGCAGGATAAAACTTACCAGGAAAGATTAAAGGACCTTAATATGTATAGCTTGGAAGAAAGAAGAGACAGAGGGGATACGATAGAAACTTTTAAATACATAAAGGGAATCAACTCGGTAAAGGAGGAGAGCATATTTAAAAGAAGAAAAACTACCACAAGAGGACACAGTTTTAAATTAGAGGGGCAAAGGTTTAAAAGTAATATAAGGAAGTATTACTTTACTGAGAGAGTAGTGGATGCATGGAATAGCCTTCCTGCAGAAGTGGTAGCTGCAAATACAGTGAAGGAGTTTAAGCATGCATGGGATAGGCATAAGGCTATCCTTCATATAAGATAGGGCCAGGGACTATTCATAGGATTCAGATATATTGGGCAGACTAGATGGGCCAAATGGTTCTTATCTGCCGACACATTCTATGTTTCTATGTTTCTATGAAGTCGGGAAGGACTTTTTTCCCCTTAAGTTGGGAAAATTGGCTTCAATCTCATAGGGGTTTTTCTGCCTTCCTCTGGATCAACTTCCAGGATAACAGGCCGAACTGGATGGCCAAATGTCTTTTTTCAGCCTTACATACTATGTTACTATGTAAAACATCAGAAGCAGTAAACAGATAACGGACGCAGTTACGCACTGCTAGGCGCTCAGATGCAGATACACTCTGGTAGGCGAAAACAGGGAACATAATAGGATACAAAAGACAGGGCAAGTACAGATCAGAATCTGATGCAGTTAAGCACTGCTAGGCTTACACATACTGAACGGGTAACTGAAAACATGACAAATGACATAACTGCAGAATCAGGTGAAACCACACCAAAGTGCGGACAGAATGACCCCAAGGATCAGCAGCAAAGGGACAACAACCAACACATAGACAGAGTAGAGACAGAAACGAGCAGAGAACTGACCTACAGACAAAAGCACAAACACTGACCCCCAGCAACCAGCTCACAGGAAGATAAGGTTGCCTAATGAGGGCACCTGGGAGGACACACCCCTGGAAACAACACAGGGAGATTAACCCTTCCAGGTCGGGGAGAAACACAAACCTCAGAACCCTGCAGTACGGACTGTTGCCCATGGCAACCAGGAACACTGCACCAGAATACCGGAACAGAAATACAGATACAGTCAAAGGGGTAAACAAGTACACGGGCAGTTTCACACTAGACACCACAGCCAGCACGAGGCCAAAAGCAACCAGCCTGCACAGAATCACCCAAAGCCAGTACCCTTTACCACTAATTTCCAAACTCTTCGACAGGATCTGGGGAGCTAAGATCTTCACAAAATTAGACCTGCTCAGTGCGTACAATCTTTTCCGCATTCATGAGGGAGACGAGTGGTAGATCGCTTTTAACACCCATGACAGTCACTATCAGTATCTCGTCATGCCTTTTGGTCTATGTAATACTCCTGCGGTGTCCCAATAATTTATTAACAACATCTTCTGGGACCTGTTCTATGTTTGCGTGAAAGTTTACCTGGATAATATTCTGATCTATTCTCCAGATCTGACTTCTCACTGAAGGCATGCACCGTTAGCTTTACAGCCGGAAGAATTGATTATATGCCAAAATTGAAGAGTGCAACTATGAGAAAGCTTCTCTGCCCTTCCTGGGGTATACGGTCGCTGACACAGGGTTTCAGATGGCTACAGAGGAGCTGAATGAAGTGGAGAATTGGCATGTACTTCACAAATTTTTATCACCAGTTCATTCCGAATTTTTCGTCTCTCACATCCCTTATCTCTGCTCTTACCATTAAAGGGGTGAACTCCAGAGACAGAAGACACCTTTATTCAATAAAAAAAATCCCTTTGCATCAGCACCTATTCTTCACCATCCAGATGTTTACAGACAGTTCTTCTTAAAGGTGGATGCTTCCTCCATGGGAGGTGGGGCAGTTTTATTACAGAAAAATGGGCAAGATGTCACCTGCATTTTTTCCCAAGCTCTTCTCCCCTGCTGAGAGGGACTACTGTATAGGAAATCGAGAACTTCTGGCCATAAAACTAGCCTTGGAGAAAAGGCGTTATTTGTTGGAAGGTGCCTAACATTCAGTGGTCATCTTCACTTACCACAAGAATCTTACATATCTTCCAACAGCACGGCCTTCACATCCATGCCAAGCCAGATGGGCATTATTCTTTTCTTGTTCTAATTTTAAGTTACATTTCCGCCCAGCTGAGAAGAACGTCAGGGCTGATGCTCAGTCTTGGTCGCTTGATTCCTCGGACCAGCACGAAAAACCCCAGTACATTATCGTGCCCACTCGAATGATTATCATGGCTCCTGTCCTGGTTAAAGACATTCCTCCTGGGAAGATTTTTGTGACACCTGCCAAAAGTACTAGGGTCATGGATTCAAGTTGGCCAGTCATCCTGAGATTCGCAAGACTTTTGAATTTTTATCATGCCACTACTGGTGGCCCACACTTCCAAATGATGTGCGTGACTACGTGCCTGCCCATACCATCTGTACTCGGAATAAGATATCCAGGACCAAACCACCTGGTCTGCTGTTTCATCTTCCCATTCCTGACTCCCCGTGGCAACACATTGCCATGGATTTTGTCAACTAACTTCCAACATCTGCCAGATGAACAGCTATCTGGTGGTTTTGGACCATTTCTCCAAAATGGCTGACTTAATTTCTTTATCTGATGCAAAACTTTCCAAATTGTTTGTACTGCACATAATACTATTGCATGGACTATCTTTGCACATAGTTTCTGATCATGGAGTTCAGTTTACCTCTAAGCGCTGGAGAGCACTTTGCCAGCTGCTCAAGATAAAATTGGACTTTTCTTCTGGATATCATCCTCAGACTAATGGGCAGTTAGAGCGGCTAAATCAAATACTATATAACTATCTCTGATACTTTGTCTCTGCCCAACCTGAAAACTAGGTACAATTTCTACTTTGGCCAGAGGTTTTCTATAATATAAACATTCTAGTGAGTCTACTGGGTCCTCACCATTCTTTGCCGTTTATGGACAACATCCTCGTGCCCCTCTCCCTGTTACCATGTCTTCTGGGGTTCCATCTGCAGATTCTTCCTTTAGAGATTGCTTGAAGAATGGCGTCACACCAAAGACTGCATTAGCAAGGCTTTGACACATATGAAAGGAAATGCAGACAAGACACAAAGAAGACTTTCTCAGTTCTCATCAGGAGACAAAGTATGGCTCTCCCCTAAAAATATCTGCTTAAGGCCTCGTGCACACGAATGTATTTTCTTTCCGTATCTGTTCCGTTTTTATTGCGGACCGTATGCAGAACCATTCATTTCAATGGGTCCCAAAAAAATGAGAGGTACTCCGTGTGCAGACTAGATGGGCCAAATGGTTCTTATCTGCCCACACATTCTATGTTTCTATGTGTTCATTCCGTTTCTCAAAAAGATAGAACTTGTCCTATTATTGTCCGCATAAGGATAGTTCTGTTCTATTAGGGGCCAGCTGTTCCGTTCCGCGAAATGCGGAATGCACACGGACGTTGTCACGATGGGGAGTGGGGAAAATTCCCCACCATATCCGGTAGGTATTAAAGGATGAAACCAAGCCTGTAAGCAAGAATAGGGAAGAAGAAAACCTCCAATACAACCCTCATCCTAGCCCTGATCTCCTGACTGTATGAGCGTCTCCTAATGGTGGGAGGACTCATGCACTGTAACCTGGGCCCTACTGACCCTAACAATCCCTAGCATAGGGGTCAGGAATAGGATACTACCAGTTCCTCAAGGACACAGACGAACCGGAGTCTCCATAGGCCAAACAAACAAAGACAAAGGGAAAAGCAACGGAACTACAGTCATGTACAAGAGAGGGTCCACCTGACCCCTTGTACATGAAACAACATAAGAAAGTAAACAACTCTTACTGTCATGTTCTATAGTGGGTACACCTGACCCCTAGAAAAACACCACAACAGTAATAGAGACAAGAGAGTGAGCCCTCAACAGAATAAGCAGGAACCACCCAGAGACCTGACTCCCACCTGGATAACAGGTCTGGGAAACAAGACACTTACCTGCCGCTGCAACAGGATGATAGCAGCTCACTGACTTGACTATTGGTTTACCCCTCCGGGAAACCATGAAAGCCCCTTCCGTTGGTAACACATGGGGAAACGTCTAGCATACATGCTGGGACAAACAACATCAACAGACCAGACATGTAACTACAACATGACGTACAACACACCCTGAACGCAAACCCACACCAAACATACAAAGTGAGGTAGGGTAAAAGGAGGATACAAAAGGAAGACAATTTATGTCCAACAAGGTGGCCCTCAAGGACTGGGCAGGTTCACCCAGGAAAGGAGCAGAGCTCCAATACCCAACAAGGCTGGAGTACACTTACTCCAGCCTGGAAGCCACAGGTAAAATAAACCTCGTGGTCACACCAAGGACACACCTAAATCCCTACCAGCTAGATAATTAACCCCTCCGGCACCAGGCAGGGAAGGCCCAAGGAGAAAGGAGGAGGCACCTATATGCTGTAAGTAAAACACGTTGCCGCTGGCAACAGCATGCACGGCAACTATGTCACGGCGCACGCCAAAGGCCGTGACAGATGTCATCCATATTTTTTGCGGACCGCAAAATACATACGGTCATGTGCAAGAGGCCTAAAGGTCCCTAGTTTCAAATTCCCCCCTAGGTTCCTGGGACCCTTTGAAGTGTGGAAGAAGATAAATGAGGTCTCCTATAAGCTACGTCTGCCTCTCTGTCTGCGGATTCCCAACTCCTTCCATGTGTCCTTGCTAAAACAAGTAGTTGTAAATAGCTTTTAGGGCTGCAACAATTAATCAATGTAATCGATAATAATCGATAACTGGATTCGTTGTCGACGAATCCAGTTATCGAATAATCGCGGATTCGTTTCTATGCGGGCGGGTGCCGGGCGGGCTGTTTACTTTAAGTCGCTGCATCTTTATTTTACCTTACAATCGTGACGCTCCAGTAACAACTAACAGGCAGAGAGGAGGGTGGCGTAACGTCACTTACTCACGTGACGCACCTGCTCCGCCTCCTTCATTCATAAAGTGGGCAGAGCAGGTGCATCACGTGAGTAAGTGACGTTACGCCGCCTTCCGCTCTGCCTGTTGTTACTGGAGTGTCACGATTGTAAGGTAAAATAAAGATGCAGTGAGTGATTAGTCTGCTGTGAGCAGCAGGGCCGGGGCTGTTATGGGTAGGGGGATCGGTCTATGGCACCGCTATGGGAAGGGGGGAGGATCTGTGTATGGCACTGCTATGGGGAGGGGGGGTCTGTGTATGGCACTGCTATTGGGAGGGGGGATCGGTCTATGGCACTGCTATGGGGAGGGGGGATATGTGCACTGTTATGGGGAAAGGGATCTGTGCACTGTTATGCCCATAACAGTGCACAGATCCCCCTCTCCATAACAGCGCAACCCACAGATCCCCCTCTCCATAACAGCGCCACCCACAGATTCCCCCCATAACAGTGCCATCCACAATTTGTTTTAATATGGCCTTTGAACATAATTTTTCTGGTAAAATCATATAAACCGCTTTGTTTTGTAATTTTGTCGTTTTTCCCGATTAATCGTAGAAATTAATCTGCAACTAATCGATTATTCAAATAATCGTTAGCTGCAGCCCTAATAGCTTTTTTGCTGATCCATCTATTTCAACTTCTGTGACTGGAGATTCTGACCATGTATTTCAGGTAAAAAACATCTTGGATATCAAGTAGTGTGGCAAAAAGACCTACTATCCTGTGGACTGGAAAGGTTTTGGTCCTGAGGAGAGATCTAGGGAACCAGAGGAGAACATCCATGCCCCAAGCTTGATAAATAGGTTCAAGTCTCGTTTTAAATCCAAGAAGAGGGGGCACAAGGTGTAGGGCACTATAACGGCGGTAACTGCCATTCCCTTACTCACCGCCACGGCCTCTGACTCTGTCTGGGTGCATACTGTTCTACCTGCCGCTTTCGCCACTGTCTTCTCCCAGCCTTCTTCCTATGAGCGCGCGTTAAAGGGCGACGCATGTCACTTCAGCAAATTTAAAGAGCCAGCACATGTAATTAGTATTGGTCCCCGGCCATTCCGAGTCCTCCTGCACCTATTTTACTGGTCTTGCCCTCTTCCTAGTTGCCTGTGCAAATCATAGGTCCTGGTGTCCTGCGAAGGTCCACATACTTACGTCCAGAGTTCCTGTACTCCAGACCCATGTCTGCCTTCTGGATTTTGCTACGTGTCTGACTCTTTCCTGTTCTGCTTTGGCTCTTTTGTTTCTGACCCGGACTGCCTGACTAGTAGCTGAGCTGTGTGCTCTGACCTTTGATTGTGCGACTACATCTCTGCCTCAGTCTTTGGTCCTGCACTGTTTCACCTGGTTATAAGTCAGCCTGTGGACTACGCCTGTACCTCTGGTGCCTTGCACCAGTACCCCCTGATCGGTCTGGGCCAGCTGCTTTGTGTGCCAGACCTCCCTTAACAGGTAACGACCTGGTGTTCTCCTCGGGAAAGTCTATCCCTACCAATTGGGGTACTGTGAAGAATGAGAGGTTCATTTAGACACCGCCCTTAGGAGCGTTGGAAGTTGGTCATGTGACACAGTGGTCCACACCCGCTGATCATGACAATAGCATCATAGGGTAGATAATGAACATTTATTTCAACCTGTGAATTAATGTTTATAACACAATTTTTTTAAATTTCATTTAGTATTATATTGGGACTCGGCTAAAATGGCTGCCTCAAAGAAGTTTGCTTTACCCCTACCATCAGAAGTATACACAGGCAGTGTTCATCATGTCGTAGATCCCTAAGAAAAGAATCTATATTTGTTTTTTGAAATTTGTGGTCTAAATTTTTGGCACAGACATTGGACCTTTTAAAGGGGCTGTCCGGGTTCGGAGCTGAACCTGGACAGCCCCCCTAATATGAGTATTTGAGCATTTCATGCTCCAATGCTCTCTTTTGTCCTGCACTAAATCGCGCAGGAAAAGAGCTTTTTATGGAGATCCGGTGACGTACCGGGCTCTCCATAGAGACTGCTAAGTGGAGGCTTCAGTCTAGCAGTGAACCTTTTGCCTTCACCAGCACTAATGGGCCGGCTTTAGCGCTGTTCTAGCCTGTAAAACTGCTAGGGCAGCATTAAAGGGCTTCTGTCACTCCACTAAATTCATTTATTTTTTTTTGGTCTCCCTACAATCCTTATGCTGCGATTTCTTAATATATATGGCTATTACACTGTTTGGTTCAGTAGTTCTATCAAAAAACGGACTTTTATATTATGCAAATTACCTCTCTAGCAGCAGGTAGGGCGGCTACCTGCTGCTAGCAGCCGCATCCTCCATTCATAATGACGCCCCCTCCTCATGTTGATTGACAGGGCCAGCGGACGCGCTAGTCCTCTGACTGGCCCTGTCTGCGTTTTAAATCTCGCGCCGGTCTTCAGTTGGCGCAGGCGCACTCAGAGGAGGACGCTCGCTCGGCCGCTCCATCCTCAGTGCGCCTGCGCCGGGTGTACATGTGACGTCATCGGCACAGGCGCGCTGAGGATGGAGCGGCTGAGCGAGCGTCCTCCTCCAACTGAAGACCGGCGCGAGATTTAAAAACGCAGACAGGGCCAGTGAGAGTACGAGCGCGTCCGCTGGCCCTGTCAATCAACATGAGGAGGGGGCGTCATTATGAATGGAGGATGCGGCTGCTAGCAGCAGGTAGCCGCCCTGCCTGCTGCTAGAGAGGTAATTAGCATAATATAAGAGTCTGTTTTTTGATAGAACTACTGAACCAAACAGTGTAATAGCCATATATATTAAGAAATCGCAGCATAAGGATTGTAGGGAGACCAAAAAAAATAAATGAGTTTAGTGGAGTGACAGAAGCCCTTTAAAGCCTGTTCCTCGGTGTCCCTGCCTTCTAGATGAACAAGCGCTGTTGGTCATGTGATCGCCAGGGTCGGGAGAGTGCAGGAGCGGTCAGGTCTTCCACAGACCTCGATCAGCCCTGCACTGAGGCTGTACAGCGCTGTATTGTGCTGCACAGCCTCTCTGGGGGGTGTATTTCCCCTGTAACTGGGGCTACTATGTCAATAGTCGGGGGGAAAAAATGAAGTTAAATGTCCCCCAGAGGTCTTGTATGACCTTATGAGGGACACAAAATGTAAGATAAAAAAATGTAAAAATAAAAAAAATAAAGTAAAAAAAATAATAATTTCCTCCCAAATCCATTATTTAAAAAATAGAAGAAAAAAATACAATAGACATATTTGGTATCTACGACCAGCTCTATAATATCATATGATCTACCCCATCAGGTGAACGCTGTAAAAAAATAAATATTGCGCCAAAAAACCCTCCCAAACCTGACCTTCCAAAAACCATAATGTTAATCAATAAAAAAAATCACATGTACCTCAAAATGGTAACAATAAAAACATCACCTCATCCTGCAAAAAATGACCCCCACACAAGACCATAGCCAGAAAAATAACAAAAATATGGCTCTATGAAAATTGCAACACAAAAACATGATTTTTATTTCTAAAAATGCTCTTATTGTCTAAAATATATATATATATATAAAAAAATAGACATATTTGGTATCGCCTCATCCGGAACAATTGTCAATCACAGGGAACACGTCTGGGTGGAAACTTCCGCCTACCAGTGTTATTATAAACAAAATGCCCTTGCTCTGTGCGATACATCACAGGGCACGGGAGATCATTGGAGAATGAAATGCTCCGATGCTCATGTCAGGGGGGCTGCCTGGGTGAACATATGGACATGTCTGGGTTTAGCTCTGTATCCGGACAACCCCATTTAAATATTTGTATATTAGAAACATACAGCTCAACTACACATCCATTACACGCGTACAGCCCAGCTACATAAATAAAGCTACACAATCCTTCTATATAAATAAGACAGAGGAAAATATGCAGAAGACTACACAAGCATACTCCAACTTTTTGTTGGACAAGGGGCAAAAATATTTTACAGAGTCAGGGCAGCCTGTGAAACTTCTATCTACAGTAATTTCGAGCCAGGAATCAAAAAAATATATAGATAATGTCCGACTGGCCAATGGTAGGATGGTTAGTGGACAAGGTTCTGTAGAGAAAGCATTTTTGGATTATTTTTCTAATCTCTATAAAGCTGAATCTAAGATTACAGATGAAATGATGGATTCTTATCTCGATGGTATTGTTTTTCCAACTATTACCTGGACCAAAAGAAAGCACTTGAGGTAGACTTCTCAATTCAGAAACTTGATGGGGAAATTAAATTATGTTCGGGTAATTCCACCCCCGGTTCAGACGGACTCCCATATGAATTTTATAGTAAATATAAGGAGATTATTCTCCCTAGATTGTTGGGGGTCTTTGCTGAATCGGTGGAGGATGGGAAACTGCCAGACTCAATGATGGAAGCTGTAATAACACTAATTAAAAAAAAAGGCAAGGACCCCTCAGATCTGGGATCGTATAGACCGATTTCACTGCTTAGATTTCACTGCTTAATGCAGATATAAAGCTCCTCGCAAGGATTTTGGCCACAAGGCTCTCTAGGGTCATTTCCTCCATTGTCTATCCGGGTCAGAATGGCTTTATTCAAAACAAGGGCACTCATCACAATCTTTATCGGCTCTTTGCCAACATACAGTCCCCTGGGGGGGCCGCCCGCTCCATCCTGTCACTGGATGCCTCTAAGGCAGGCATCTCAAACTGCGGCCCTCCAGCTGTTGCAAAACTACAACTCCCACAATGCCCTGCTGTAGGCTGATACCTGGCTGTCCGGGCATGCTGGGAGTTGTAGTTTTGCAACAGCTGGAGGGCCGCAGTTTGAGATCCCTGCTCTAAGGCCTTTGACAGGGTGGATTGGCGTTTCCTCTGGAGGGTTCTGACCAGGATGGGTTTTGGGGAAAGATTCATAAATATCCTTAAATTACTGTATAGATCTAAACTGAGCGAAACTGAGTCTTAATGGGATCCTGACTACTAGTTTTGATCTAAACAGGGCTGTCCACTATCTCTATTGTTATTGGACATTTACATCGAGCCCCTAGCTCTGGCCATTAGGCAGGATGATCAAATTAAAGGTTTTGGAACATTAGGAGTGGAAGATCGTATCTCCTTATTATATGCGAATTATGTCCTTTTTGTTATAGACCACACGGAAATGACTCTGCCAAGAATCATCCGAATGGTTAAACTATTTGGTGAGGTTATCTGGTCTTCACATAAATTGGTCTAAGACCAGTGTGATGCCAATAGACCCGTTATCCCATAAGGAGGTCTTGATAACCCAGTTGGATGTTGTTGATACTCTTCAATACATGGGCTTGATGATATCGCCTAGGGTTGAAAACTTTGTCCAACTCAATCTGATCCCATTAATAACGAAATACAAAAATAGGGATTTGGTTGAAACTCCCTCTATCTAGAGCTGATCGCGTTTCACTGGTCAAAATGGTGATTCTACCACAATTCCTGTATGTGCTCAGGAATACACCTATCTGGGTAGAAGATAAATATTTTAAACTCCATGGAAAGAATAATTAATGATTTAGTGTGGGGAAGAAAACGAGCCAGGTTAAAATTGGAATATCTATACAAACCATTGGAATTTGGGGGTTTAAACCTCCCCTACTTCAAAGGTTATTTTATTGCCGCCCAGTTATTGATGTGTCATGAATGGAAAAATAGTGCACTTTTAAGGAGCCTAGTAGGGAGTTATTCATATAATAACATATTTACTCTTTTGGAATCTGGACTATTGATTAGTCAAGAGCTGGGCTATAAAGAGACTACAAAATTACTTTCTAAAATGTGGGCTACTACTAGAATATGGTTGAGGGTAAAGGGTTCACTTACATTTATCTACAGATGTTAGATGGTATTGCAACGGATACATTTTGGCAAAAGAATAGGATTTTTTACATTTCACAAGTAGTCAAGGATAGAGATCAAGTCGTTCACAGAGTTATCACATAATGTAGAAAACCTCTCTTGGTTTAGGTATTTTCAGTTGCGGTGGGCACTATATAGTTTGGATGATAAATCATTGATGGCTATAGACAGTTCCTGTATTTTTAACGATTGGATAGGGATGACACCCCTAAGAATCAAGATTTCAAATATATATAAACTATTACTTAAGGCACGGTTTTGTGATACACAATCACCAGGACAAAGGGCCTGGGAGTTGGATTGTCCAAATATACAATTAGAAGGGTGGGGGGATATTTTTACTAATTTAGGTTCACTATCTCATAATTTCAACCATGTTCTAGTGCAGTTTAGTATCTGTCATACATTATATGTTACCCCTATATGGCTAAACAAATGTGGGCTTAGAGATACATCTAAGTGCCACAGATGTGATACCTTAGGTGCGGATTACCTCCATATGATCTGGAACTTAGAGAATACTGGAATAGCATCAAAAACTTTCTTATTTACAAACTTAAAATACGAATCTCCTTTGAGCCACAATTGTTCTTGCCGAATGATTTCTCCATAATAAGTAGTCATAAATACCAAAAGATTCTTCTAGGTAGACTCTTGGTCAGCCGGACCTGGTTTGCGCGTCATACTCCAGACCTAAACACCTGGATGAACTTGGTTAATAAGGTAAAAAATTATGAACAGATTCTTTATAGGCAGAGAGATGTAGACGAGAAGTAGATTAAGATATGGGATGGCTGGAAGATCTGATTGACTGTAATATTTTATATTATTTTTTTTTTTTTTCTTCCCTCTCTTCCTGTCTCCTGCCCCTTTCTTTTTGTTGAAGGGGGGGTCGGGGGGGGGGGGGGGGGTTGGACGCATCACAGGGCTGGGGGGGAGGGCGGTTTGGGTTGGGGGAAGAGGGAGAAGAAAAAAAGGTATTAACTATATTGAGTATTTACTCAAATTCTTTTCTTTGTGTACCGTATTTTTCGCCCTATAAGACGCACTTTCCCCCCCCAAAAGTGGGGGGGGAAATAGCAGTGCGTCTTATGGGGCGAATGCTGCTGATTTTGCCGAATTTTCAATGATTCACCCGCCGCGATGCCGCGCGGCGGGTGTATCAGCTGTGAAGGAGGAGGGGCTGGGGGCCGGCATCTGCTTTTATAATGACAGCGGGGCCTGTGCAGTGACTGTATTCTACTACACGGGCCCCGCTCACTGTATAATCGTATCTGTAATAGTTAATTGTTATGTATATAATCGCATAATCAGCGCTGTGTATACTTACAACTACAATCGCCCGGTAGCAGAGAGGAGGGAGGAGGCAGGCCGGGTGCTGGCAGCATGAGTCACTACGTCATGCGCCCATGCCGCCTGCTTTATTCATAAAGTGGGAGTCGCAGGTGCGTGACGTAGTGACTCACGTTGCCAGCGCCCGTCTTCCCAGCCTGCCTCCTCCCTCCTCTCTGCTACCGGGCGATTGCAGTTGTAAGTATACAGGCGCTGATTACCCGATTATATACATAACAATTAACTATTACAGATACGATTATACAGTGAGCGGGGCCCGTGTAGTAGAATACAGTCACTGCACAGGCCCCGCTGTCATTATAAAAGCAGATGCGACCCCCACCCCCTGTATTGAGGGTTATTCACTACAGGGACACTTATGGAGGGGATCTGTGGATGACACATAGCATAAGATGCTATATATGTGTCATCCACAGATCCCCCCCATAACAGTGCCATCCACAGATCCCCCATAAGTGTCACCCACAGATCCCCCATAAGTGTCACCCACAGATCCCCCATAAGTGTCACCCACAGATCCCCCATAACAGTGCGCCATCCACAGATCCCCCATAAGTGTCACCCACAGATCCCCCATAACAGTGCGCCATCCACAGATCCCCCATAACAGTGCGCCATCCACAGACCACAATTAGTTCAAAACCCACCAAAAGCACATCTTTTGGTTCAAAATATTTTTTTTCTTATTTTCCTCCTCAAAAACCTAGGTGCGTCTTATAGGGCGAAAAATACGGATACTTCTTTTATATATTAATAAAGATATTAAATATAAAAAAATAATAATAAAGTTTAAAAAAAAGAAATCCTCCCAAATCCATTATTTAAAAAATAGAAGAAAAAAAAAATACAATAGACATATTTGGTATCTACGACCGTCTCTATAATATCATATGATCTACCCCATCAGGTGAACGCTGTAAAAAAATTAATATTGCGCCCAAAAAACCTCCCAAACCTGACCTCCCAAAAAACATAATGTTATTAAATTAAAAAATCGCATCTACCTCAAAATGGTAGCAATAAAAACATCACCTCATTCTGCAAAAAATGACACCCACATAAGACCATAGCCAGAAAAATAACAATATGGCTCTATGAAAATTGCAACACAAAAACATGATTTTTTTTTCTAAAAATGCTCTAATTGTGTAAAATGTAAAACAATAAATAAAAATAGACATATTTGGTATCGCCGTGTCTGTAACAATTTTATAACAAGACACGGAGGCTCCTATTGCTTTAACCTTTCTTTACTTCTACCATAGCAGCAAAGAGAGAAAATGGTATACAAAAAAGAAACCATGGTAACAGACTCCTCCCCCTTATCCCAGTATATCCTTCCTTGTCTGTCTGAGCTCTTCCTCTTTCTTTGCTGCTACCAGGCAGATAAGTACTCTCCAGCTCTGTGGCATTGCTCAGGGTCTGGTATATTTGTATTTTTATGTGCTTGGATTATCGGTTCGTTCGGTTTCTTTATTAGATTCTGATTAGACTCTTATCGTAGATACATATTTCTCTCCTGTATATATATATATTTATTTATCTAGGGTACGTATATATATGTATATGTTTTTTCGTTCAGGTACTTCTGTGGCCGTTCTGCCTAGGGGTTTGTCCTTATAACAGTTTTTGCGGCTTCCCCGCTTTCCCCCCGTGTGATCCGTTTCTCTGCCCTGTCATCCTTGTCCCTCGTTACCTCAGACTGCGCCGCCATTGCGCGCGCTTTCTGCTTCTTCTTCCTCTCCTTCTCGCCCGAAGTCTCGCGAGTTCGAGATTTCGCGCGCGTTTTTTCGCATATTTTCGCATATTTTCGCATTTTCGCATTTTTTCGCATTCGGCTGCTACTGACGGCGAGATCTCGCGAGATTTCGCCGTCCCTGTGCGTTTCCCCGCTCTGCACACACCGGACATCCCGCTCTGCACAGCGCATCTCCTGGCGGTCTTTTTCCACTGCTCTTGAGCCTTGTAAGTTCTGTTTTATTCCATTTCGTCTACCCACTAGCTGGCTATGATTCCTGGCTTCATTATCCCCTTTTCTCTTTTTCTCCTCTAGTGCTATTTTTGCTGCTCCGGTCGGGGTGACTAACCCCTGCCTTTTGCTACTTCACCATGTCTGTCAGAAAAAATTCCGTTGCCTCTGTGGCCCCTAGTGAAGCCCCCCAAGTAGATCAGGGTTCCCCTGCGCAGGATAGGAGGTCCGAGGTGATCCACCCGGACGACCATGAGGTGGCACTGCAAAGATCCATATCTAATGCCATTATAACCGCCATGGGTTCGATGTCATCTGCATTGACCCAGTCTATATCTCAGGCCCTTATGGCGCGCCCTGCTACTACTACCCAGGTTTTGGTCCCACCTCCAGGACCACCTCCTATTGTCTCCAGAACACCTCAGATTGATGGGCCATCCCCATCCCAAGACAACGCGCTTCAGTCGCGTAAACGAGCTTGTACCCGCCAGGCAGAAAAAACGCGGGCATGGAAGACTGCCAGGTCTCTACCTGAGCCTAGGTCAGACTCTGATAGGGAGTCAGAGGAGGAGACTCATGACAACGTCTATGAATTGACGGATGAGGTGGAGGACGATTTGGCGGATATTGCTGTGGATCCGGTTCGTAATCTAGACCCGGAAGCCCCGTTACTACAACAGGGATCAGCAGAGGATCTCTTATTGGATCCGTCTGGGGAACCGCTGTTTAACCCCGAGGAGCTGCATCATCCCCGCTCCGCGGAATGGATGCCCGCCACACATGTGGCGCAGTATATGGAGGCTCGCATACGCAATCCGCTTAGTAAGGAATCGCGTAATAAGTTGCGGGCGGAGTGCCCTCGTCCTTTAATACCACACAAAGTGTGCGAGACGCCATCAGTGGATCCAAAGATGGTCCAGTTTCTGGCGAAGACGGGGTTTAACCCCCGTAAAGGGCTAGACGCGGCCTTGAAGGCTGTCCAAGACAAGCTACTGGACATTACAGGTCCTTTAGCAAAGATTTTCGATTTGGCTGAGTCCGCTATCGCGGCAGGTAGCCAGGTAGACCCTATAGAATTGAGAGGTTGGGCCCAGCGAGCCATATGCGTAGCGGGTAATACCAATACCTCGCTCGCCATTGAAAGGCGGAAGGCAATACTAATTAAGATCGAGCCAAAGCTCTCGAACTTAGCATTGACTGAAGCGGGCAAGGACGCCCAGGGGTTGCTCTTTGGCGACTCTTTTATTAAAGAGCTAGGGAAATATGTAGGAGCTTTTACGGCTCTTGATAAAGCCCAGACTTCGATGCGTCGAGTCTTTCAAGGGCGTTTTTCCAACAGGGCCGGCAGTGCTAGGGGCCGACTGTCCGGCCGTTCCAACTTTCATGCCAGAGGTTCCGGCAGAGGATCCTTTAATTATAGAGCATCCCTCCAGGATCAGAGACTTCAGCCGTCCTTTTTTCCCTCACGAGGCGCTCCCTTCAGGTCACGAGGTTTCCGAGGGAATCCAGGCTCCCGTCGACCATTCGGTAAGTTATGTTCTTCGTCCCCCTCCTTTTTTAGACCATTTAGTCGGGGGCAGACTCCGATTCTTTTCTCATGTGTGGTCAGGCATAACCTCAGACCAATGGGTCCTTTCTACTGTGCAGGGGTTCACAATAGATCTGATTGCCGATCCGAGCTCCATCCCAGCCCCCCCTACGGTACCACTGTCCTATGCGGCACGGTCCCAATTTCAGAGGGAATTGTCGGATCTTCTGCAGAAAGGCGCGATCGAACGCGCACCGGAGAATCGTGGGGGTGTCATCAGCAGTATTTTCCTGGTGCAAAAGAAAGGGGGCCAGATGCGCCCGGTGATCAATTTGAAAGCCCTGAACAATTTTGTACAATACCGACATTTCAAGATGGAGGGCATCCATCTTTTGAGGGATCTGCTCCTTCCAGGCGATTGGTTGGCCAAGATAGATCTCCAAGACGCCTATCTCACGGTCCCAGTGTCCCCCTCTTCAAGAGACCTGCTGCGGTTCCTGTGGAACGGTCAGGCCTGGCGCTTCACCTGCCTTCCGTTCGGCCTGTCCTCCGCCCCCTGGTGCTTTACCAAGATCATGCGCCCAGTGGTGGCTTGGCTTCGCAGCAGAGGTGTTCGTCTGATCGTCTACCTGGACGATATCTTGATCATGGCCCAATCACGGGCTCTCTTGTTGAGACACCTCCACTTGACGGTGACGCTCGTTTCCGACTTGGGGTTCATTGTCAACCAGGAGAAATCCTGTTTGACCCCCTCCAGATCCATAGAGTTCTTGGGTTTCCAGGTGAACTCGGAAGAATTATCCCTCAGTCTTCCACTCTCGAAAGTCAAGGCTATCCGCAAGGAGTTGAAGCATGCTCTACGCCTACCTCAGATGTCGTTGCGGCATTTGGCAAGGATAATCGGACTTCTGGCCTCCTCAATACAGGCCATTTTCCCAGCCCCCCTCCATTATCGTGCGTTGCAGCGCCTCAAAATTGCTCACCTTCGGTCGGGGGCCTCTTACGCAGATTTGGTCTCATTAGATGCCGAGACGACGGACGAGATGAGATGGTGGATCCACAACCTGTCAGTGTGGAATGGCAGAGCGATCGTGGGTCCCCAACCGGATCTGATCATAGAATCCGATGCGAGCCTGCACGGATGGGGAGCACATTGCAGTGGTGTGTCCACGGGCGGTCCATGGTCTCCAGAAGAATCCCATCTTCACATCAACGCCCTGGAACTCCTAGCAGGGTCGTTTGCCATTCGCAGTTTTGCCAATGGTGTGGTCAGCTCAGCCATCAGGCTCCGCATGGACGATATATCTGCGGTCAGGTACGTCAATTGTATGGGTGGCACACGGTCGGTGGTTCTGACCCATTTGGCGAAGGATTTTTGGGAATTCTGTCTCGACAGGAACATCTCTGTGGTGGCCGAGTACCTTCCAGGCCTTCACAACACTCTGGCGGACTGGAGTTCTCGCTACATATCGGACTCCAGCGACTGGAAGTTAGACGAGACGGTTTTTTCTGCTATTTCTTCTCTGTGGGGTCCCTTTGCAGTCGACCTCTTCGCTTCCCGTTTGAATACCCAACTGCCCAGGTTTTTCAGCTGGAGGCCGGATCCCTTGGCGGAGGCAGTGGACGCTCTGCTTCAACATTGGGGAGGAGCGTTGATGTACGCATTCCCTCCCTTCGCGCTCATTCCACGAGTGCTCCTTCAGGTTCGTCAGCAGTTGGCGAACCTGGTTCTGATTGTTCCGTTTTGGAGAACCCAGTCCTGGTTCCCTCAGATCCTGGAACTTCTAGTGGACTTTCCGTTTCTCCTTCCCACTCAGGTGTCACTACTCCAAGGGCCTGCAGGAGAAGTTCACCCACTCCTGCAGAACGGGTCGCTACGCCTCCTAGCTTGCAAGATATCGGGAGTCCAGGAGGAGGCGCTGGACTTTCAGGAACAGCTAGGTTCTTATTGCACTGCGCTTGGGCGCCCGGGACGAGACGGGCTTATCGAGCCGCCTGGGGTTCTTGGTCTCGCTGGTGCGTCGACCGGACTCTGGATCTCGTTACGGCCCCTGTCAATTCCATCTTAGCCTTTTTATCCTCACTTTTTGAGGCAGGGAAGGCTTACCGCACCATCAATGTCTTTAGGTCAGCAATTTCCTCCAGACACAACGGTGTCGACGGCCGTCCAGCGGGTCAACACCCCCTGGTCTGTCGTTTACTCAAGGGTTCACGTTTGGCCCGACCACCTCGGCCACGGTTTTCGTCTACCTGGGATGTGTCGGATGTCTTGCAATTTCTAGTCAGTTGGCCCTCAAATGAGCTATTGTCGTTACGTCAGTTATCGGCCAAATTGGTCACTTTATTCTGTTTAATCTCCTGTAAGAGAGTTTCGGATGTGCGTGCTTTGGATTGGGACGCCAGATCCTTCACCCCGGAGGGGGTCCACTTTAACATTTCCCGTCGCACGAAAACCAGTATCCGGTCGGTCTCTTACCCCCGTTTTCCGACTTCTCCACAGCTATGTCCTGTAGCGTGCTTACGCGAGTATGAGGACAGAACCCGTCCACTGCGGTCTCTTTCTCTCCCCCACTTATTCATTTCGTTTCGCAGCCCGTTTGCTCCGGTTACCAGTGTTACGTTATCTCGCTGGGTCAAGTGGATTCTATCCCTTTCCGGGATTGATACGTCTATCTTCACGGCACATTCGGTCCGCAGTGCGACAGCTACGTCCATGACGTTATCTGGGGCTCGTTTGGAGGATGTTATGAGATTGGCGGATTGGTCCAGATCTTCCACTTTCCGGGAGTTTTATTTCCGACCGGCTTCGCATGCTTTTGATTCTATAGTGGCTCAGCTTTAAACAAGCAATAGGAGCCTCCGTGTCTTGTTATAAAATTATGGGATTTTACTAAAGTATGACGTAAAGTCATGATTTTATTAAAGACACGGAGGCGAGTATTGCCCTCCCTGGACCCACCCCTTGGGGTTTTTGACGTAAGTATGTTTTGTTGATTTACCGTATGGTCAGAATTTTAAAGTTGTTACTGTGTTTCCAACTAGTGGATCCTATGTTTCTAATGCACTGGATTATGCTCTTAGAAGGTTTTTCTCTTATTTCCTTTTTTCCTAGGTTGAGAGGCTTACGGCTTCATGTTTTAGAGTTACACAGTTCCGGTCGGAGGTCCAGTTGTGGCGGTCCAAGCCGACGAGTTCAAGGGGTTTTTTCGTTACCCGGTGGTTTCGGCGTCTGTTGTTCCGGTTGACCAGCGCTGTTTGAGACACAAAGAAAGAGGAAGAGCTCAGACAGACAAGGAAGGATATACTGGGATAAGGGGGAGGAGTCTGTTACCATGGTTTCTTTTTTGTATACCATTTTCTCTCTTTGCTGCTATGGTAGAAGTAAAGAAAGGTTAAAGCAATACTCGCCTCCGTGTCTTTAATAAAATCATGACTTTACGTCATACTTTAGTAAAATCCCATAATTGTCCGTCACTGGAACATGTCTGGGCGGAAGCTTCCGCCTACCAGTGTTATTATAAACAAAGAGCCCTTGCCCTGCGCGATACAGCACAGGGCACGGGAGATCATTGGAGAATGAAATGCTCCGATGCTCATGTCAGGGGGGCTGCCTGGGTGAACACAGGGACAGGTCTGGGTTCAGCTCTGTATCCGGACAACCCCTTTAAACATTAGACACATACAGCTTAACTACACAGCCATTACACGCGTACAGCTCAGCTACATAAACATTACAGCTCTACAGCACTGCTACATACACCCTGGAATTACAAACAGCACAGCAGAGCCCTGCATACACAGAGCAGATAAACCTGGTCATGTGATCTCCATGACTCCGCCCACACATGGCCATGACATCATCAAAGGTCCTTTACTTCCTTCTACAGCACGGCCTAGAGCCTGACTCCTCCCACACATGATCACATGGTCATGGCATCACAAAAGGTTACTTCCTTTTGGAACGTAACCGGCAGCATGACTCCGCCCACATTTGATCACATGGTCATGACATCATCACAGGTCCTTCTTTTTACTCGTGGAACACAACTTGGCGTATGACTCCGCCCACATCTGGTCACATGGTCATGACATCATCACAGGTCCTTTACTTCCTCTTGGAACACAACCTGGACCAAGACTCCTCCTACATTTGATCACATGGTCATGACATCACAGGTCCTTTACTTCCTCCTACAGCACAGCCTGGAGCCTGACTCCTGTAGACTCTGGAAGAAGTGCAGTCACAGAACGCTCCATGGTGAAGGGTTGTCAGAGGAGGAGGACACGTCCGACCCCAGGTAAGTGAAACACTCACCACATCCACAGATGTCTCTCTGCATTCAAGCTTTGCTGTCCGGCCCCATTCACTATAATGGCGACCAGCGGCGATCCGGCAAATATGCCGAGAAGTGTCCGGACAAATCCTGCTGCGTGCAGTGGTTTCCGCCCCGGCCGCTTCTCAGCATGTATTACAGTGAATGGGGCCGGCGGGTGTCTGTTAGCTGTATGGAGCGAGCGCTCACTATAGTATTAGAATGTATTGGCTCCGATGAGCCGAAGATATTACTTGGAACCGAACCCGAGTTCTGTATCAAGGTTTTTTACAGTAAAAATTAATTCCCGAAGTTATTTGTATAGGGCGGCTGAGGGATCGTGCATCGCACCTTCACTGGTTAACCTTTTATATACCTTTATACGGATTGCTTTAATATAGTCTTTAGCCTGAAGCATAGACCACTACCGCTGGGGACACCTACTTTATAGTATCTTTATATTATACTTTATTTTGTGTTGTATTTTATATTAGTTTTTGACTACTATAGTTGACCATGACTATATTGAGACACAGATCCCCTGCAGAAATATAGTAATAAAGCCCCGGGAATCACCGATGGTCTATTATATATAGTTATGTATACTCCTGTCCCTACAGCCGGCTCCGTCTATCAGACTTATAGTATTGTTTATCTTATTGTTTTGCTGTAGTTTGAAAAAGGCCTCATTGGCCGAGAAGTCGCGATTTGTACATCCGCCTTTCAGTAAATACCACTTTAATTTCACAAGTTCCGTTTCGTGCTGGAGTTTTTTTTTATTGTATACGAACGGGGTGGAAACCCTACTTCTAGCACACCAAGCGGAGTGCAACAAGGTCACTGTTGTAGGGGCGCCGTGGATGGCTCTGTTGTGGGGTCGCCGTGGATGGCTCTGTTGTGGGGTCGCCGTGGATGGCTCTGTTGTGGGGTCGCCGTGGATGGCTCTGTTGTGGGGTCGCCGTGGATGGCACTGTTGTGGGGGCGAAGTCCGAATATGAATATGTCTCTCATCATTTGGAATCCATTGGGTCTGATATAATTCTTCTCACCTCTGGATGAAGTGAAGGCTCTTTGGCAATGTTTGTACTTGAATAGTTAAACTGTGTCCTTGTTATTTGTCTTAACTGTTTATTTGAGACCTTGTCCATTTCTATCAGATGAAATGAAACCGGTGTGGAAATGTTTGTGGAAGGCTTTGTTCATTTTATCTGATAGACTGAGCAAAGAAGACCGGTCTGAAATCTGTACCAGGTATTGTCTCGTTTATTAGAGGACCTCTGCATAAACAAGGACCTGGTTATAAATGTGTGTACGGGAGAGGTAGCATTGTCTGTATAGCTTGTCTTGGGATTCTGATTTATTGTGGATCTGAGAATTGGCCGACCCAAGGTCCAGAATAATAACAGATAAACAAGGTATACACAGTGACCATCATGGATTACATAATCTAGCTACCTTCCATTAGGGGGTGAAGCTCTTTGGTTAAAACAGTATGAAATCTTTTCGGGTAAACACTCGGAGTTCATCTATGAGATAGATGTATCTGCGTAGAAAAATGTTCTTCCCAATCGAGTCTCTGACGTCTCTCGCTGAACCGGCTTCCAGCTAATGTGTCGCAGTCAGATGATGGTCACTCAGTTGGTGATGTAAGTACCTTCATTCTGGATGAGGTCAGGACTCTAGATGAAGATTGGGTGTAATCATGGAATTAGTAGTTGTGTGTTATATTTTGTCTAACCTTTTATTGTATGTCAGTTTTCTATTTGGTGTTGGTGAATTTACCTAATTTTGCTAAAAAGGACATATATTTACCTATCTATCCCGAGTCCCTTAAAAAATGTTACATATTTTACTATTCTTAAACTGCAGTGTGCAGTCTCTGTGTACAGAGTATCTGAATCTGAAATAGTGCATTTGTTAGCAAGTTATCTGATTTGTTAGCAATACAGGGGGCACTGTGGATGTCACTGCTATGGGGGGCCGGTGTGAAGACGGATAATTCTGCTCGTAGATTATAAATATGAAAGAGCCTCCAGTGTAAGGCGCTGACCAGAAAGAAATCGTAGAACGTCGAAAGGAAATTCTCAAGTAAAGTGCCTGAAATAAATAATAGTAAAATACAATGAGGTAAAATCACCAACCCTTATGACAGACATCTGTAGGGGATGTGTCCTCCCCGACACGCGATTCAGCTGCTGCCTTCGTCTTGGGGTTGGCTCTGCTGTGTGTGAGAAGCCTTTTATATCAGTGTATAAAATAGGAAAAAGCTCCTGCCTATATCTCTCCTGCAGTCCTGGCCGTGTATAATGTAATGGAAAAATGAATCCAGCCAGCAAAGGAAGCAATATGGATAATAACAATACATTAGTAAGTGCCTTGTATTAACTTCCTCTACATGATAAATGCTATTTACTTAGGTAAGACAACCCCCTTAAGACCGCTGTATTTAATCATGCTGCTTGTTAAAAATAAATCTGAATGCTTGTGAGGAGCTGTCAAAACAAAATCTGCCAATCCAATGTCTGTCTATATAGTAATAATAATCTTTATTTATGTATCGCCAACATATTCCACCGCCTTTTACAATTACCCGGATAACATAGGACCTGTAGAATCCTCCACTGCTCCAGCACTGAGGCTCCTGTGGTCTCCTTCAGTCTGTTCACATCACTGCAGGGACAGTATTGGTTGGAGCTCCGATGGCAGTATGTATATCGCCTGACCATTGAGGCCTATGATGGTCTATAGCGGTCATGTGCTGTTCATTCTGGCATCACTGATGACGTCTTTAATTCACTGTAGGAAGGTGTGACATACCATAAAATTGCTTTGACCTCACACATGGAGGAACAGCCTTGACTAAGCTATTCAACTTGTGTTCCAATTTATCCAAAAAGAGAGAGAACACAACATCTGCACTTTGTTATCTCTTCTAATGTCTCCTCTTATCTCCAGTTATTGTATTTTACGTGGCATTTTGTAGGATTTTACATCCTCTCATCTTCTCTCTATTCAGGTTCCTACAATATAGGACCAGCTCAGTGTATATCTTCTATATAAGATCCTTCTCCTGATTGACCCTTCAAGAATGGATAGGGACAGGGACAAGATGGCAGAGAGTATAATAAATCTCACCCTAGAGATCCTCTTCCGTCTTACTGGAGAGGTGAGATATTCTGATGATGTCACATTACATCATCTTATCTATGTTACTAACAGATGGACATGACTGGAGAGGTGAGGGACTCTGGAGATGTATGGAGTGATATTTATTACTGTGTCTCTCCATAACCAGGACTACACTGTAGTGAAGAAGACCTCTAGTGAGCGCTGTCAGGCCCCTGTGTCTGAAGATTGGGGAAGAACCCTGAGCCCAATCACGTGGCCTCCACCTCACCCCCTGATACATGAGGGAATCAATAGAGAGAAGATCCTAGAACTCACCAACAAGATGATTGAGCTGCTGACTGGAGAGGTGACACTGCTGGGAATGCTGGGACATTATACAGGAACACTATGAAGGGATCTGGGTGATGACTGTATCATTGTGTTGTCAGGTTCCTATAAGGTGTCAGGATGTCACCGTCTATTTCTCCATGGAGGAGTGGGAGTATTTAGAAGGACACAAAGATCTGTACAAGGACGTCATGATGGAGGATCACCAGCCCCTCACATACCAAGGTAATAGACATGACTAAATACACATGTCCTCTCATTATCTGTATGTAAGGAATGAATTCAGTCACTGGACGTGTTTCCTACAGTTAAGGAAGAGATAAGAACACCGGAGAGATGTCCCAGTCCTCTTCTTCCACAGGATGGTTCAGAAGAACATCACAATGTCCCACGGGATGATCAGGTAGATGGAGATAAGGTCTCCTAAAATGTTCCCTATGATTTGTAGAAGGCTGTGAAGATCTTGTGTTTGGTCTTGTTTTATCCACCAGTATTATATGTTTTATTCCTGTATAATGAGAAAGGTTGAGATGGCAGGATTACAGCTGATACAGCCTGATAAACGTATTAAAAGAAAACAAAAAATACTTTATTGGGATAATCTATTAAAATCTGAGAAATTCTATGTATCACTTTGTGCCATGTTTTAGGTTTAGGGCATGTGTATAGACTGTGTACCAGACGATCCCGTAAGTTAGAACTACAGCGATAGGTAATAGATGGACGATCCGGGATCAGTGTCCCAATATCTGGATCTGACTGTAAGATCGGCCAGTGGCACTATAAAATATCCTGAATCTGTTGGTGAGCTTTATCATAAGTGGCTATGATTTTAGGTGTGCAATCGTCTTTAGTATTGACCTACGGAACCAGAAGTTTGCTACGATCAACACTCATAGAGTGATGAAAAGCCCTTCTCAGTTTATACTGTGGGTATCCGCGGTTCACAAACAGACACCTCAAATCTGCTGCGACTGCTCTGAATTCACCCAATTCGGAGCAGTTCCTCCTGGCCCTGAGGTATTGCCCCTTGGGGATGCCTCTTTTCAGGGCCAATGGGTGCCCGCTCTCCCAATGTAGGAGATTACTTGTAGATGTCTGTTTCCTGAACAGGTTGTAGAGCATTAATAGGGATCACGGTGAATATGATTTGGATGATTGGCTACAGATAGGACCTTTCCAAACATAGCTGTGTGCAAGCAGTGTGTATGGTACTAATTGTATCAAGCAGTGTACGTAATAATCACTGAGGCGGATGTATGTGGGTGAGTGGTTGAATTATAGACCAGATTCCATAGGCCAAGTACAGCCAGTGCTGTGTGCTATATATAGCTCTCTCTGAAGCTAGTCACCAGATATATGCCTACAGTTGTCAGTGTGCTGCTGATATAGAGGGGTGCTGTTGTCACTCCCTAGCCTATAACCTAGTGTTCCGTTCCACATCTCCGGAATTGCTGACCCATTCAAGTGAATGGGTCCTCATCCGTGATGCTGGGTGAACGCGGCCGTTGGCTTTGGATTGCCGACCTGCCGTTTGCGGGCCGCTCCACTGCTCCACTCAGGCTTCCTGACGCTCTATCTCTGGCCCACTGGTGCACTCAGTGATGGCTTTGTTTGTGCCTGCTCTGATCGAGGTCCTCAGGCATCCCATGCAGTCTGACCACATACAGATACAGATAACAAATGGTGATGAGCGGCAGGGGCAATATTCGAATTCGCAATATTTTGGGAATATTCATCATATATTCGCAAATTTGAGCTTATTTTCTTGATTGCAAAAAATTGGCAATGTAATATTCGCATAATGCATTCAAAATACAGGTGTGGGTCACTATAGCTACATTTTTCAAGCTGCTAGAAGTTTCCTGAGACTGGAGAAAATGGTTGGCACGGCAGAACATTACAACAGCTTTGTATGCAGATAGAGTGCTCCAATATAATCGGCAATTAATGATACAAATATTTTGCCGCAATACGTGCAACTTCACATTTTAGCAGGTCTGACTACATATTACTGATTGGTGCACTATGTATTGTTGTGAACTTGTGACATCACAGCACTATGTCCGTAGCATGTATGTATCAGCTACACTGGGTCTTATATAGTAAGTGGTAGGCAACTTTCCTATTGGTCGCTAGGGATGTTGCTAAGCTCAGACAAAGACATTGCAGCCTTCTCATTGGCCCAGGAAGAGGTTACTAATGAAAACAAATCTAGAATATTCGAAATTACGAATATATAGCACTATATTCGCGAATTCTCAAGGTGCCGATATTCGCAATTAATATTTGCGAATCGCATATTCGCACCCAACACTAATATAATACAACACATTGCTTAGCACCACGTCAGCATCACGTTCTGCGTGGGTCTGGACTGACTCTCAACCCCTCCTCCTGTGATACAGACAGGGCCTGGTGTTGCCTCCATGTATACAGGTGCACAATCAATTTAGGGCAGCCTAAGGCACACAACTTGGCAACAGCACTTTCGAGTAAGGGCTCTTTCACACCTGCGTTCTTGTCTTCCGGCATAGAGTTCCGTCGTCGGGGCTCTATGCCGGAAGAATCCTGATCAGTTTTATCCTAATGCATTCTGAATGGAGAGAAATCCGTTCAGGATGCATCAGGATGTCTTCAGTTCCGGACCGGAACGTTCTTTGGGCGGAGAAAATACCGCAGCATGCTGCGCTTTTTGCTCCGGCCAAAAATCCTGAACACTTGCCGCAAGGCCGGATCCGGAATTAATGCCCATTGAAAGGCATTGATCCGGATCCGGCCTTAACCCCTTAAGGACCGGGCTCATTTTCACCTTAAGGACCAGGCCATTTTTTTGCAAATCTGACCAGTGTCACTTTAAGTGCTGATAACTTTAAAACGCTTTGACTTATCCAGGCCATTCTGAGATTGTTTTTTCGTCACATATTGTACTTCATGACACTGGTAAAATAAAGTAAAAAAAATTAATTTTTTTGCATAATAAAATACCTAATTTACCAAAAATTTTGAAAAATTAGCAAATTTCAAAGTTTCAGTTTCTCTACTTCTGTAATACATAGTAATACCCCCAAAAATTGTGATGACTTAACATTCCCCATATGTCTACTTCATGTTTGAATTATTTTGGGAATGATATTTTATTTTTTGGGGATGTTACAAGGCTTAGAAGTTTAGAAGCAAATCTTGAAATTTTTCAGAAATTTACAAAAACCCAATTTTTAGGGACCACTACAGCTCTGAAGTCACTTTGCGAGGCTTACATAATAGAAACCGCCCAAAAATGACCCCATTCTATAAACTACACCCCTCAAGGTATTCAAAACTGATTTTACAAACTCCGTTAACCCTTTAGGTGTTGCACAAGAGTTATTGGCAAATTGGGATGAAATTTGAGAATTTCATTTTTTTGCCTAATTTTCCATTTTAACCCATTTTTTCCACTAACAAAGCAAGGGTTAACAGCCAAACAAGACTGTATCTTTATTGCCCTGACTCTGCTGTTTACAGAAACACCCAATATGTGTCCGTAAACTACTGTACGGCCACACAGCGGGGCGTAGAGTGAAAGGTGCGCCGTATGGTTTTTGGAAGCCAGATTTTGCTGGACAGTTTTTTTGACAAAATGTCCCATTTGAAGCCCCCTGATGCACCCCTAGAGTAGAAACTCCATAAAGTGACCCCATCTAAGAAACTATACCCCTCAAGGTATTCAAAACTGATTTTACAAACTTCGTTAACCCTTTAGGTGTTGCACAAGAGTTATTGGCAAATTGGGATGAAATTTGAGAATTTCATTTTTTTGCCTAATTTTCCATTTTAACCCATTTTCTCCACTAACAAAGCAAGGGTTAACAGCCAAACAAGACTGTATCTTTATTGCCCTGACTCTGCTGTTTACAGAAACACCCCAAATGTGGCCGTAAACTACTGTACGGCCACACAGCGGGGCGTAGAGTGAAAGGTGCGCCGTATGGTTTTTGGAAGGCAGATTTTGCTGGACAGTTTTTTTGACACCATGTCCCATTTGAAGCCCCCCTGATGCACCCCTAGAGTAGAAACTCCAAAAAAGTGACCCCATTTTAGAAAGTACGGAATAGGGTGGCAGTATTGTTGGTACTAGTTTAGGGTACATATGATTTTTGGTTGCTCTATATTACACTTTTTGTGCGGCAAGGTAACAAGAAATAGCTTTTTTGGCACGTTTTTTTTTTGTTATTTACAACATTCATCTGACAGGTTAGATCATGTGGTAATTTTATAGAGCAGGTTGTCACGGACGCGGCGATACCTAATATGTATACAATTTTTTTTATTTATGTAAGTTTTATACAATAACTTCATTTTTAAAACCAAAAAATTGTTTAGTGTCTCCATAGTCTAAGAGCCATAGTTTTTACAGTTTTTGGGCAATTATCTTGAGTAGGGTCTAATTTTTTGCGGGATGAGATGACGGTTTGATTGGCACTATTTTGGGGTGCATATGACTTTTTGATCGCTTGCTATTACACTTTTTGTGACGTAAGATGGCAAAAAATTGCTTTTTTTACACTTTTTTTTTCTTTTTTTTTTACGGTGCTCACCTGAGGGGTTAGGTCATGTGATAATTTTATAGAGCCGGTCGATACGGACGCGGCGATACCTAATATGTATACTTTATTTTTATTTATAAAAGTTTTACACAATTATTTTATTTTTGAAACAAAAAAAATCATGTTTTAGTGTTTCCATAGTCTAAGAGCCATAGTTTTTTCAGTTTTTGGGCGATTATCTTGAGTAGGGTCTCATTTTTTGCGGGATGAGATGACGGTTTTATTGGTACTATTTTGGCGTACATGCGACTTTTTTGATCACTTTTATTACCTTTTTTGGGAAGTAAGGTGGGCAAAATTTCAATTTTCTCATAGTTTTTATTTTTTTATTTTTATGGCGTTCACCGTGCGGGGAAAGTAACATGACCGTTTTATAGATCAGGTCGTTACGGACGCGGCGATACCTAATATGTGTAGTGTATTTTTTTATTTTTATTTTTATTCAGTGATAAATGTTTTTTTATTTTATCTTAACTTTTTTCACTTTTTTTAAAAAAAATTGGACCCAGACCCACTTGGTTCTTGAAGATCCAGTGGGTCTGATGTCTGTAAAATACAGTACAGAAACTATATAGGTTTCTGCACTGTATTTTACTTACACTGAACAGATCTATGCTTTCAGCACAGATCTGTTCAGCACCATGGACAGCAGGACGCCTGAGCAGGCGTCCTGTTGCCATGGGAACCTTCCCCGTCTGTCACAACTTCGCAGACGGGGAAGGGTGAGGACGGGGCTTCGGGGGGCTCTCTGGGGGCTCTCTCCCTCTCCCATCGGGGGGCTGCAAAGGCACAGCAGCCCCCCGATCGGAGAGGGAGGGAGCTCCTTGCGCTGTTAACCTTTTCCATACAGCGGTCCGTACGGACCGCTGCATGGAAAGGGTTAAACGGCTGACATCGCATCACCGATGTCAGCCGTTTATACCAGGGTGCCAGCAATGTGCTGGCACCCTGGTATAACCCACTAGACGCCAACGATTATGCAATGCCCGCAACGCCCCCACTGCCTGCGACACCCCCCCTGCACCACCCGCCGCCATCAAATCATGCAGGGGTGCAGGGGGGGTGCGCAATATTGATTTTAGGCACTCTGAAGTTTCTGATCCCCGCGGTCAGGGACCGCGGGGATCAGAAACTGCAAAAAGCGCAGCAAACCGCAGGTCTGAATTGACCTGCGGTTTGCTGCGATCGCCGACACGGGGGGGGGTCAAATGACCCCCCCCTGCATTGTTACGGGATGCCGGCTGAATGATTTCAGCCGGCGTCCCGTTCCGATTAACCCCCGCGGCGCCGGAATGCAGATTTTAAGTCAGGACGTACCGGTACGTCCTCGGTCCTTAAGGACTCGGGAAATAGGGCGTACCGGTACGTCCTCGGTCCTTAAGGGGTTAAAGGGAACCTGTCACCGGGATTTTGTGTATAGAGCTGAGGACATCGGTTGCTAGATGGCCGCTAGCACATCCGCAATACCCAGTCCCCATAGCTGTGTGTGCTTTTATTGTGGAAAAAACACGATTTGATACATATGCAAATTAACCTGAGATGAGTCCTGTACGTGTGATGAGTCAGGGACAGGACTCATCTCAGGTTTAATTACACAAAATCCCGGTGACAGGTTCCCTTTAAGCTAAATGTCGTTTCGGCGCATTGCCGGATCCGACGTTTAGCTTTTTCTCAATGGTTACCATGGCTGCCGGGAGGCTAAAGTCCTGTTTGCCATGGTAAAGTGTAGTGGGGAGCGGGGGAGCAGTATACTTACCGTCCGTGCGGCTCCCGGGGCGCTCCAGAGTGACGTCAGGGAGTCCCACGCACATGGATGACGTGATCGCATGGACACGTCATCCATGCGCATGGGGCGCTCTGACGTCATTCTGGAGCGCCCCGGGAGCCACACGGACTGTAAGTATACCGCTCCCCACTACTACTATGGCAACCAGGACTTTAATAGCGTCCTGGCTGCCAAAGTAACACTGAAAGCATTTTGAAGACGGATCCGTCTTCAAATGCTTCAGTTCACTTGCGTTTTTCCGCATCCGGCGTGTAATTCCGGCAAGTGGAGTACACGCCGGATCCGGACAACGCAAGTGTGAAAGAGGCCTAAGACACAATTTAATGTCTGGTGCTTGGAATAAAGAAACACCAGGTGGGATTTATGCAGGAGACTTGCAGATATTTGGGCCAGATAATCCCAACTCTCAGATTTTGAATGTTTTACCAACTAATGATATTTTCTAAACCAAACCTTCCACACGACTTTTCCAACTGTCTTTTACAATATTTGTTTCTTAGGTTCTGAATCCGGGTGAAGATCTGAACATCATATATGTTACAGAGACCTATGTGAGGGGCGATGAGCAGAGTATAGAGGACCTTCCTACAGATAACCGCCCAGGTGAGTAGTAACCACTAAGTAAGGCAAAGAGGTCTCCCAGATTCTACTCCTTCACTGGATACAATAATTTTATGTCGAATTCTTTAAAGGGCATTTGTCAGCAGATCTGTACCTGTGACACTGGCTGACCGGTTGCATCTGCACTTTGCAGTTGAAGGTATCTGTGTTGGTCCCATGGTCCTAAGGGTACTTTCACACTAGCGTTAAAGTTTTCCAGTATTGAGTTCCATCACAGGGGCTCAATACCGGGGCGGGGGGGGGGGGGGGAGAAACACTTCAGTTTTATTCTAATGCACTCTGAATGGAAAACATTCCGTTCCGTAAGCATTCAGGATGTCTTCAGTTCAGTCACTCCTACGGTATGTGGCTGCAGTATTTTCTCTGGCCAAAATTCCAGAACACTTGCTGGAATGCCAGATCCGGCATTAATTTCCATTGAAATGTATTAATGCCGAATCCGATACCAAGTGTTCTGGAAAACCGGATCCGGTTTCCCGATCTGCGCATGCGCGAACCTTTTAAAAATGTCAAAAATTAAATACCAGATCTGTTTTTCCAGATGACACCGGAGAGATGGATACGGTTTTTAAATGCATTTGGCAGACGGATCCGCATCTGGAAACAAATGCTATCCGTATGCATATGGATTTCTGGATCCGGCAGGCAGTTCCGGCAATGGAACTGCCTGCCAGAATCCTCTAACGCAAGTGTGAAAGTACCCTAAGTTTTAATATGTACAAATGAGCCTCTAGGAGAACTGGGTGCATTGCCGTTACACCTAGGCGCTCTGCTCTCTCTGCCACTGCCACGCTCTCTGCACTTTGATTGACAGGAACAGGCAGGTATGATCACTTTTACACTGCATTGCCCTGACAAACAAAATGTCTCTGTCTCGTGTTAAAATTAGAATATTGTAAAAAGGTTCAATATTCTAGGCTCAAAGTGTCACACTCTAGTCATCTCATTAATCCATACCCCCTGAGCAAAGGGGACCTGAGAGTGTGACTTTGGGGTTTTCATAAGCTGTAAGTCAATCATCCAAATAATAACAAATAAAGGCTTGAAGTATCTCGCTTTGCATGAAATGAGTCTCATATGTTAGTTTCACCTTTATAGGTGCATTACTGAAATAAATGAACTTTTGAACGATATTCAAATTTTTGGAGTTTCACCTGTATATTTTGTGTCATTGAAAGGGACCCGGCAATCAGGAGACCCTTCTTTATCTTTTATATTTTTAGTAATTTCATGCTGATTTTTGAGATGAGTGTTCAGAATTTCTTTTACACTCTTTGTTCATTTCGTTTTTCTCAATTTAACAAAAATCTTATTGAGAGCAAAAGAGTCCTCTTAAGTTGAGAGAGACTCATGGGGAAATATGAGTTTGCGATGGAGAGTGTCCCCTGTTAATGTGCAGGTCATCTACGATTGGTCTTCTGAAGCCCTTAAAGCATTTTCTACTCTTAAGGCATTATTTTATTTTGATCTTAGATACAAAGCAGTGCCTCTGATTTGTAAGAAGGGGCATTACGTTCACAAGCGTATTCTTAGGATCATAGTTTGCATCCATGTTCTTACAGGTCATAAGAACTTCTGTATTGAATCCAGTGAGAGACTTAAAGGGGTTGTCCCACTTTGCTTTTTTAATCTTATCAGCAGTAGATGTCCTGATAACTTCCTGGTTCTCAGGCAGTTGAGTGAAGGCCACGCCTCCTCATGACTCACCCTGCGTGCTCGTTCATGTGTATGAGTCATCCACATGGAGCCGTATGTGAGGTCCCGCCCCCCCCCCCCAGTATAATAAACATTGAGTGCGGCCCCCCCCAGTATAATATACATATAGTGCGCCCCCCCAGTATAATATACATTCAGTGCGGACCCCCCCAGTATAATAAACATTGGTGGCGCAGTGGGAAGTGCCAATGAGGGTTAAAAAAATAAATAAAAAAATTAACTCACCTCCTCCAATTGATTGCGCAGCTGCCGGTCTCCTGTTCTATCTTTAGGACCTGTGAAAGGACCTTTGGTGACATCACTGTGGTCATCACATGGTACATCATATGATCCATCACCATGGTAATGGACCATGTGATTAGCTCAGTGACGTCACCACAGGTCCTGAAGATAGAACAGGAGACCGGCAGCTGTGCGATCAATTGGTGGAGGTGAGTTAATTTTTTATTTATTTTTTTTAACCCTCATTGGCACTTTCCACTGCGCCACCAATGTATATTATACTGGGGGGGGGGGCGCGCACTGAATGTATATTATACTGGGGGGGGGTGGCCGCACTGAATGTATATTATACTGGGGGGGGGTGGCCGCACTGAATGTATATTATACTGGGGGGGGGGGGGGGTGGCCGCACTGAATGTATATTATACTGGGGGGGGTGGCCGCACTGAATGTATATTATACTGGGGGGGGTGGCCGCACTGAATGTATATTATACGGGGGGGGGGGGGGGGGCGCACTGCGCCACCAATGTTAATACAAATGCAGGAGGTGGGTGCCGGAGTGAAATAGCCAGCACCCGACCTCTATGATAGGGGGCTGCGATCAGCGGCAGTTAACCCCTAAGGTCCCGCTCCCTGTCATAGAGGTCGGGTGCCGGCTATTTGATTCCGGCACCCGCCTGCTGTATTTGCGCATGCGCGGGCGTTCGCGTACTTGTAAGAATGGAGAGGCGGCCCGAGTACTGGTTCAGCTGTTGTGCGCAGGCGCGGCACAGCGATGCGGCCGGACGAAAGAGGCCGTATCCATGGGATACAGAAAACAACAAAGGAATCGCTTTACATGATTTTTTGAATGAAAGGTAGCTTTTGGATAATAACATGGATAGGAAGATATGTTGTGTGGGGGTAAATAGATTAGATAAAACCTATTTTATGAAGTGGGACAACCCCTTTAAAAGGGTTTTTCATCTTTTGGGGCTCTTTCGACAGGTTTCCCAGTTAGTGCCATACCTGTGGAGATAAATATACTTGCCTGATCCTAGCCACCTCTGCTGCCATCAGCTCCCCTAGTGTCAACATCTAATCTGCTTCCACTGTAACCAGTCATTGGCTGCAGTGGTAGCCTGCCTCTCTTGCATTACGTGACCTATGGATGTGACACAAAGTGGGCAGGTTACTGCTGGAGCCAGTCATTGGCTTGCAGTGGTCTCAAACCGGATGGGGACCCAAGTTCA
This sequence comes from Bufo gargarizans, assembly GCF_014858855.1. Classification (NCBI taxonomy): domain Eukaryota; kingdom Metazoa; phylum Chordata; class Amphibia; order Anura; family Bufonidae; genus Bufo; species Bufo gargarizans. Next base: position 30,944,729 of record NC_058085.1, on the reverse strand, counting down.
ATAAAGAGGGTGGAGGCGCTAAGGAGCCAGGACCCAGTGGCAGGAGCAGGTAAGTATTCGTCTCTCCACAGGCCTGGCCATAATGGACTGGGATATCTGACTATGAACATACCCTGTAAACCCAGGTGGGCTATATGGGCCCTGCTTATCTCCCAAGGTTGATATTATTATTATTACTTTCCATCCAAGCTATACTGTTAATTTATTATTTTTATGTTGTATTCTTGGCAGATAACTTTACCAAGAGCTCAGAGGGACATCTGATGACTTCAGATTTTAAATTAGAAAATCAGAGTATCACACAAGATGCATATGAAGAACATGCCATTGCCACAGATATACCTTCAGACATTCGAAGCAAAAATCTGTTATCTGATCCTTTCAAACAGGTCCTATCAACTGATTCATCACAGACTGTTAAGCAAAATAAAAGTCTCGGAAGGGGTGAACATCAAGGAACTCACACAGGAGAGAAAGCATTTTCATGTTTAGAATCTGCTTTTGTTATACATCAAAGAATTCACACAGGGGAGAACCCATTTTCATGTTCACAATGTGGGAAACAATACAGCATTAAATCAGATCTTGTTAGACATCAGACAACTCACACAGGGGAGAAACCGTTTTCATGTTCACAATGTGGGAAATGTTTTAACAGGAAATTACATCTTGTTACACATCAGTTAATTCACACAGGAGAGAAGCCATATTCCTGTTCAGAATGTGGGAAATGTTTTACAAACAGATCAAATCTTTGGAAACATAGGCATATTCACACAGGGATGAAACCACATTCATGTTCTGAATGTAGGAAATGTTTTACCCAGAAATCAGCGCTTGTTACACATCAGAGAATTCACACTGGGGAGAAGCCATTTTCATGTTCAGAATGTGGGAAATGTTTTACTCTAAAATCAACTCTTGTCAACCATCAAAGAGCTCATACCGGGGAGAAGCCATTTTCATGTTCAGAATGTGAGAAATGTTTTCACCAGAAATGTGATCTTGTTAAACATCAGAGAACTCACACAGGAGAGAAGCCATATTCATGTTCAGAATGTGGGAAATGTTTTACAAACAGATCAATTCTTTTGAAACATAGACAAATTCACACAGGGATGAAACCACATTCATGTTCTGAATGCAGGAAATGTTTTACCCAGAAATCGGCGCTTGTTACGCATCAGAGAACTCACACTGGGGAGAAGCCATTTTCATGTTCAGAATGTGGAAAATGTTTTACTCTGAAATCAACTCTTGTCAACCATCAAAGAGCTCATACGGGGGAGAAGCCATTTTCATGTTCAGAATGTGAGAAATGTTTTCGCCAGAAATCTGATCTTGTTAAACATCAGAGAATTCACACAGGAGAGAAGCCATAATCATGTTCTGAATGTGGCAATTGTTTTAATCAAAAATCAATTCTTCTTTGCCACCATCAAACTCATACAGGGAAGTTACAATACAAGAACAAATATATTGGTTACAGTTATATAAAGGTCAAGCGACATACAAAAGAAAGGTAATGCAATTAACAGCACTAAATGATGATTAAGAAATGTATCCAGTTACCAATAAATATCTGTTATAACAAGCAAATAGAATTCAGATAAAGCACCTATATTCCGCACCTATATATCCACCATGTGCACTGAAAATTTGACAAGGACCACTAAACCTTTAAAAACAAGAAGAAAAAAAGGAATAATTTGTCTCAAGTTCTATCTGAATGGCTTTCTGAAAGGTGTTACAGAAAGCAGCATTAGAAGAGATTATGTTGTCATATTACTTCCCCCTAGCCCCTCTACCAGAACTTTTTTGAAGCTGGTGCAGTTGAAGATAAAGGGGAGGGGGGTCAATAGACACCCAGAACACTGTCAAGGAGATGGAAACTGCACAACTTCATCAGCTTCTTAGAAACCCTCCACTTCTGGGGTCCTGATCTGCACACTAGTGGCATTGATCACTCCGGAGTGCTTCTAACAACTAGTGTACAGTAATGTATCTCTATGCACCAGGTATTTATATGCAGAGATATGTCACACCTCCAATAAACGTATTTACCACATGTGGACTGAGTATATTTAATATAACTTTTACTCTAATTTCACTAAAAGCATTGGTGGTTGCAGTGGGACAAAAGACAAAATAACATACATACATATAAACACATATATTACCACCATCCAGAAACGTGTGTAAGAAAATAATAATAACGGGTGGATCTTACCCCGTCCGGTAGACATACGATTTAATAGATGGTGGGTGGCGTAGTGCTCCTGTGTGGTATAGGCAATGGTGGCCAAAGTGCTTCAGATGATATGGCAGTCTGGCCAAAATGCTTCAGATAATATGGCAGTCTGGACACTCCTATAATGCCTTGGTCTAGAGCCCTCCCTATATGGATGGTTAGGGGCTATCCTCATAAACCTGCCTCAATGACACGGAGCACCCGCCCCGACAGGGGCGACCCCATACGGAACCTGTCCTTAAAATGGGGCCTATTCCCTGTAATTTCCCTCACTGTATTGCCCTACATGCCATGTTTCGTTCCAATAACGATGGAACTCATCAGGGGCTTATTGAAGTCAGAAGGTTTTTATAAAAACACAAAGTAAATGCGGCAAAAACACAATCACTAAATGTGCTCAATTTCATATGCATCCAGATAACATTCTTAGGTATGTATTTGCAACTTACTGCTTCAGCAGAGAGTTTCTTTCTTTGTAAATACAAAGCGGTGTGGACTGTCAGTGGTACATGCCCTCAGGGGTATAGGGAAGTATCCCCAACGATACCCTCGCCTTGCCTCACTGCAAGATGCCAGCAGTGTGGAGACACAGCATACACTGCTGTGTCACCTTTTAAAATCAGCGCCTCCAGCTGTTTCCGCCCTACTGCTCCACCCTCTCCCGGTGGAACGCATGCCGTTTCCATGCGCTCCATTACACCGGAACGTCGCGTCACATGATCGCCTAGGCTGCCGGAAGTTGTGTCTGAGCGTCACCCGTCACTAGGTAACCGGATGACGCGCAGACACTTCACGCTGATAGACGTCTCAGATGCCGGATGGTAACTTCATATAATGCAATCATTCGAATATGGATTTGTTAGGTAGATTTTCGTCCATACCGATGCATACATGTAGTTAGTCATGTGGTACAGATAAAGGGGATATGCGGAACAACAAAAAGATGCATTCCTACGCCAATAATTCATTCTCTCATCATTATATCTTCCTATATGTTAGGTCTTCATCACTTATATCAGCATTAATGTTCCCTCGCTTCATGTCAGAGTGTGACAAACAGCCCCCATAGATCAATGCACACCGGTGGAACAATTAGCACCCGTGGGTCAGTGCGCACCAGATGCCATGGCGTTCATCATCACTTAACATTCAAATGAAGCATGTATAGCTCTGTTGTTCATTGAGGCCATTGGGATATACCGTCTTGAGGTAGAATATCCATCTCGCCTCACACTGGAGTATTCTTTTATCCCAATCGCCACCTCTTAAAGGTGGCTTCACTTTTTCGATGCCCATGAAGGAGAGGCATCTTGGGTCCCGATCATGCGCAACACGTACATGGTGCGAGACTGTAGTGTCCAGACAGTTGTGGATATCATTTATATGATCGCTGATTCTCCTTCTCAACTTTTTTGTTTTACCAACATATTCTTTCATACAGGTGCATGTGATTTTATAAACAGCCCCTATGGTTTTACAGTTTATCAGATCTCTGACAACATATGTTTTCCCTGTATTGCTGCTCCTGAAGGATTTTCCACACTGCATGTATTTGCAGGCTATGCACCCTCCACATCGGTAGTTACCATGAACTCCTTTATCTAGCCAGGTTTTTTGCGCTGGCTTAGGGGAGAAATGACTGTTCACCGTCCAGTCACGTACACTCTTCCCCCTCCTGTATGTTTAATATGGGGTATTCCTTTATGGTGGCACAAAGGTCAGGGTCCATCCTGAGTACATGCCAGTGTCTCAGGATGTATGATTTCTCTTACACCTGCAGAAGCTTCATTAAATGTACTGATCAGACGTGTCTCCTGTGTCTCTGTTGGAGACATATTGTCAGTACTATTTGTCTTATTGGGAGTGAGAAGGGAACTACGAGTGCGGGCTTTTGCGGCCTTATAGGCCGGTGTTAGTGTGCCAGTGGGGTAACCCCGATCCATGAAGCGTTTTTTTAAGTCTGCCGCCTGTTTTTGGAATTCTGCCTCCTTGGAGCAATTTCTCCTTATTCTTAGGTATTGGCCTCGAGGGATCCCCCTCCTGAGGGGGAAAGGATGACAGCTGTCCCACCTCAGGAGGGAATTCGTTGAGGTTGGTTTTCGGAAAATTGTTGTTTCAAGACAACCGTCTTGATTCTTGATGATGAGAATGTCTAAGAATGGTAGCTGTTTCGGATCACACTCAGTCCACATGTGGTAAATACGCTTCTAACAACTACTCCAGTTCTCCTCATCATGGTCAACATGAAAAAAACAACACAGACCTGTAAAACTGATAGAATATTTTGCTAAATTAACACTTCTGGCTTTAGGTCTTGGTCCGGTGAGGTCTGAGAATGAAGCATAGGTAGCCGACATAGTTGACCTCCGGTGTGTTTCGAAAGGCACTTGAGGGGGGGACCGAGGCCCGATGAGAAAGTAAGCAATCTTGCCTACCTCTAGTTGCTTTGTTTCGTTACGTCACTGCTGTCTGTCTGCTGGACGATGATCATACTGTGAGTAGTAACTGGTGTTAAAATTTTGGGTCCTTAGAACCTCAGACTGAGAAGGAACGTTTTACTCTATTGTGGATATTCTTCTCTGTGTTTTCTGTAGTTTGTGTTGTGTGTCAGGTGCCTCCCAGGTAGCAATTAACCAGGGCAAAAGAATACCCCTGGCAGGAGGTTGGACTCTGAGCGCAGGGACGGGACTGACGGAGACTACAAGAGATTTCTGCCTACGAGAGTCTGGAGGAATTGCCAGACAAGGGGGCAGAGTAAGTGGTCCGACCGGAAGGCCAGCCATGGAAGCTGGGGAAAAATCCTGTCTGCCCGTGAGGAGCCAATGCCAAGGATATGGCAAAGAAACTGGTCACTGAACTGTTATGCAGGTATGGTGTTCCTGAGGTTATTGAGTCAGACAGAGGTTCTTATTTCATAGGTGAAGTGATGAGAGAGGTTATACAAGCATTAGGGTTGACCCAAGCCTTCCATACAGCTTACCATCCCCAGCAGTGGCCGAGTTGAGCACCTGAATGGCACATTGAAACTGAAAATACAAAAGGCCATGCGGGAGATCTAGAGGCCCTGGCCAGACTGCTTACCTCTGGCCCTGTATTCAGTAAGGAACACCCCAAACAAGAAGACAGGGTTGTCCCCATTTGAGATCTTGTTTGCAAATGCCCCCATGTTAGGGTTATACTTTCCTAAGCAGCTGCAGATGAATAATGACAGTCTCACCAGTTACATGCGGGCCCTCACAAAAAGGCTAGAACACCTGCATATACAAGTGTTTGCTTCACTTCCAGATCCTGACTCAGTAGAAGGAACTCACAGCTTGCAGCCCAGAGACTGGGTGGTGATAAAGAGGCATGTGAGAAAAGGACTAGATCCAAATTTGATGGTCCCTTTCAAGTACTGTTGACCACCCACACCGCTGTAAAGGTGGAAGGAAATCCCAACTGGATACACGCTTCTCACTGCAAGACAGTCTTGGAACCATAGGCTGAAGGTCCTTCTGCTGACAGTGGCTCTGACCATGAGCATGTCAGCAGTGTTTCGTCCACTGAATGATGAATGGGACAATGCTTTGATATGGCACCATCAGGTACTCTTCGAAGGACTGAATGACATTGAAAAATTGAGAGACTGTTGGATTTGTACTCACAGTCCAGTGAGTTCAGCCAGTATGCCCTATTAAGTTTTTCTGAATTGACTGACCTGTCCAACTCTACTATCTTTTTCTCAGGCATGAAGCATGTTAAGTCTAAAACTAGAGACGGGGAAGTACCCTTACCCATTGCAGGATGGGCTGAGCCCCCATGGCTCATGGTAAACAGATCAGTGCCACCAGTTGATTATAGCTCTACCCCCTGGAACTAGAACATGTGGTGCAATGTGTCATGCTTTCCAAGTTGGACACACTGTTATTGTTTGCAAATACAGTAGAAAGGTATGTCTTTTAGTCATCATGACAAATTCGGCTGCAATGACTCTAACCCGAACATACTGGTGCAGTGTGTTGGTATAGATCCTGTAAAGGGTAAGAATCTGGCCTGCAACAACCAGTATTTAATTGCTAGAATAACATCTAACATTTTCCAGAACCAGATAATCATTGTAACCAATCAATACACCTTGGTTTTAGACTACCTGACAGCAAAGGAATGAGGTATGTGTCAGGTTGTAGGACCTGCTTGTTGCCATTATATAGATCCCCGATGTAACCTACAGGTAAAAGCTGTAATAGAAAAGGTGAAAGCCATGAGAGACAAATGGTTAGAGGAAAATAATGCAGACAAAGACTCATGGTGGGGTGACACCTTTTCTTTCCTAAATCCTGCCAATTGGTTCAAAGGGCTCGGTGGCTGGCTATTGGAACACATACAAACAATAGCACAAGTGGTACTAATTATACTAGTTATATACATTGTAATGAAGCTTATACTTATGTTTAATAATAAAGTTTGTAAGAAGGTGGGGGGGGGGGGGGTTAACTGCTCCCTCGCACCTGCAAAAAAGCTGACATTCACTAACCTCTTAGTGAACTCTGGTTCACAGACAAGATGGCCTTCTATCTCTCACAATTCCCCCATTTTGAGAAATATGTGATACTGTTCCACCGTGAAGGGAATCCTGTTAAGGCAGAATAAGGTTAGCTTGTTCTGAAGTACCTTTGGGTAATAACAGTTCCAAAGATTTCTCAAAATGGGGTAATTGTGAGAGATAGAAGGCCAGAGTTCACTAAGATGTTAGTGAATGTCAGCTTTTTTGCAGGTGCCAGGGACCAGTTGACCACCTTCTCTATTCTTAGAAATGGAAATTCTTATTGGTCACTTTCGCATCCTCTTTTCTGATAAGATGTTTCGTTTCTTCTGTCTTTGTGGTTTCTGCTCATGTTATGTGACACACGGCTGTTAGGCGTCTACCAATAATCATGGTATAAGACTCTATTAATTTACAATAAAGCAGATTACTGATCCAGCCATCTTGACTGTATCAGATTTTCTCAATATGTGCACATATGATTTCTTCTTTGATTTGAACCCCGATAATCATAGACGCAGGGGTAATTTCCCCAACACTGTGCCAGGGTGCCTCCCACAGTACTAGTGCATCCAAAAGTCCCACCAATGGTAATAATTCTTTGCCAGAGCACAGCTAGTCGTAATTGTGCCCCTACAGTGCCTCCAACAGTACTAATGTCCCCACAGTGCCCCAGAAGTAATAATTCTTCCATAGTGACCATACTAGTAATCATGTTCTCCATAATCCCCCAGTAGTAATAAAGCTCACCATAATGCGCCCCCCCCCATAGTAATAATTCTTCTTATAATGTGTGACAGTCAAAAAATACCTATAGTGTGCCAGTACAAATATAATGCCCCTATATAGTGTCCCCAGTAGAAGCCCCATGATGTCCCCCATAATGTGTGACAGTATAAAAAGCCCCTAAAGAGTGCCCCCATCGTGCTCCTCTCCCTGCTTCCCCATATTGGCCAACAGCATGGTATTGAATGAAAAAAAAAAATACCCGATAGCCTAAAAAATTTGTATGGTATTAATATTGTGTAATTCATTTATTAAGGAACCTTTCCTTTCCAATAATTGCCTGCTCGTCAGTTGAGGTGAACAGCTGCTTTTACATGCAGAGATCTCCTCAACGCCACGGCCATCGCTCATCCTCATACAGATTCATTGCTTCTGGGCAGCAGATCGCTATTCACACATCACAGTCTGCTGCCTAGAAACAATGATTTAATGTGCTGTATGAATGATGAACCCACCCGATGAACAAGTGTTTGTTAATTGGCAGCACAGTTACACAGACCTGTTATCAGGAATGAGTATTCGAAGTAACGTTAGTTCCTGATAATTGGCCTAACAATTTTGTAGTGTAAATCCACCATAGGATTCCTATTTATCAAAAACCATGATAAGCAGGGTGTTCTACTGGTGATAGAGAATCAGTTCTTACTTTTCCGGAGTTCTCTCCTGTCCGTATACTATAATCAGTGATAAGCAGGATGTTCTAGTGGTGATATATAATCAGTTCTCACCTCTCCTGTGTTCTCTCCTGTCCTTAAACAGTGGTAAGCAGGGTAACATAGTAACATAGTTTATAAGGCTGAAAAAAGACATCTATTATCCTACTAGTTGATCCAGAGGAAGGCAAAAAAAAAAATATGTGAGGTAGAAGCCAATTTTCCCCACTTTAGGGGAAAAAGATTCCTTCCCGACTCCAGTCAGGCAATTGGAATAGCTCCCTGGACCAACAACCCATCTCTAGTAGCTATAGACTGTAATATTATTACACTTCAGAAATATATCCAGGGCCCTCTTGAACTCTTTTAGTGAACTCACCATCACCACCTCCTCAGGCAGAGTTCCATAGTTTGCAAACCTACAAAACCTCTCTGTCTATGATTGACAGCACAACATTCCACCTGGAAAAACATCCAATGTCATAGCAAAAAAGCCAGTGGAAATAATATTCAAAATAGTATCAATTTTATTATATATTAAAATATGTAGAAAAAAGCAAGATGGAAAAAAGGATACAGAGAAGCGAAGGGAAAAATATACTACTGGACTGTCATGTATCCCCACAAGGCTGGTAAGCACTTACTGGGTACCAGGTCAGACACTGTGACTCAGACACCCAATGTGTGTACCACTGATAGAAATAACATAAACACCCCAATGGGGGACTATACAACGTGATACCACAATATATGAGAATTCCCCGGGTGTCAGTGAGATCCAAAGTCTGCGTCCTAGGTGGCCATAGACAACATGTATATGACAGGCTTAATAAAGTCTATCCACAGCCTAGTCTATAGCACAGCACAATGATAACATATATACGGCCTGAACGATAACATAGGCCTAATATGGATGTGATATACAGTATAGCAGAGTGTGTAATGGTGTCTAACTACACCTAACACAGGACGTACCTGAAGACATGACAAAAACCCAAGGAGATATAGTGAGCCTAAGCGCAGGACCTCAACGCGAGTTTTACCTCAGCGGCTTTGTCAGTAGTAATAAGGCCCCCACAGTGCCCTTAGTAGAAATAATGCGGATCTATAAGAGCCCCCAGTAGTAATAAGAATGCCTAATGTCCCCTGGATTTAAAATGCCCCCACAGTGCCCTCATATTTATATCACCTCCTTCTGTTACAATGCTCACCCTGAAGTGCCCCAGTATTTATATCACCCCCTACTGTTATAATGCTCTTAAAGTACCCACAGTATTTATACTGCTCCTTACTGTTATAATGCTCACCCTGAAGCTCCCCAGTATTTATAATGCCCCCTGTAGTTATGTTCTTCCGTTTAGTGTCCTCAGAAACCATAATGCCTCAGCCCCTCCACCATACAGTCCCCTCTGTGGTATCCTCCCATGAAATTCATTCTTGTTTAGTGTTTTACGTATCGTAGATTCGCTAACAGGGATGTTAGCATATGTCGGAGACTTTTGTAAGTCTTTAGCTGACACTGTAGGATTCTTCTTCACCTCATTGAGCAGTCTGCGCTGTGCTCTTGCAGTCATCTTTACAGGACGGCCACTCCTAGGGAGAGTAGCAGCAGTGCTGAACTTTCTCCATTTATAGACAATTTGTCTTACCGTGGACTGATGAACAGCAAGGCTTTTGGAGATACTTTTATAACCCTTTCCAGCTTTATGCAAGTCAACAATTCTTAATCGTAGGTCTTCTGAGAGCTCTTTTGTGCGAGGCATCATTCACATCAGGCAATGCTTCTTGTGAAAAGCAAACCCAGAACTGGTGTGTGTTATTTATAGGGCAGGGCAGCTGTAACCAATACCTCCAATCTCATCTCATTGATTGGACTCCAGTTGGCTGACACCTCACTCCAATTAGCTCTTGGAGATGTCATTAGTCTAGGGGTTCACATACTTTTTCCACCTACACTGTGAATGTTTACATGGTGTGTTCAATAAAAACATGGTAACATTTAATTATTTGTGTGTTATTAGGTTAAGCAGACTGTGATTGTCTATTGTTGTGACTTAGATGAATATCAGATCACATTTTATGACCAATTTGTGCAGAAATCCATATCATTCCAAAGGTTTCACATACTTTTTCTTGCAACTGTGTATATATATATATATATGTATATATATATATATATATATATAGGATCCATAAAAGAAGTTTCAGGCAGCACTCCTGTCGTTTTACTCAGCCGTAGCTGTGTGGTGCCGGCGGTGGTCCCTCGATGCGAGACGTAAAACAATGAAGAAAATCCGCAGCACTCGCGTCTCTCCCTCCTCAGTGCGCATGTGTCAATTCCATCCCCACTGACAACGCAGTACATAACCTCTCTGCGTCATCCGAAGGCGGAGATCTAACGTCATGACGTCAGATCCACTCCGTCCGCCACCACCATGCACGCATGCGTGCCAGTAAGCCGCGGCAGTGATCCACGCCAAGTCATAGATCTCTTCCGCCATTTTACTCTAGGGCAATTGTTTGGGCATTGTATTGCGCCTTTAACTCCTTCTGTTCCTTCTTGCCTCTTACCAACCAGCAAAGGTAAAGGCTTGAACCATATTTTCAAAAAGAGCATAGAATATTCTATCATGAATTCGTCATGTAACATCCATTGGGTCCACCCCATACATTATACTGAATACACACAGAAGTTAGATCAGTGAAAGGGCATTATCCAACCATCCCTCCTGTCACCCTAAATTCGACATTTAACCCTTTGGGTTTCAGAGTATCTAACCGAAAAATCCATCTAAGCTCAGTTTTCTTTAAGATGGTTAAACGGTCCCCTCCTCTGTCCAATGGTTTTACATGATCCAAAAGCATGAATCTCAACTCACTCTCTTTATGATTTTTTTCGGCAAAATGTTTCGATACGGGCAAATCTCGTCTTTTATTCCTGATAGATTGTCTATGGTTATTCAACCTAGTTTTTACATCGCATGTGGTTTCGCCCACGTATAACACCTTGCATGGACACCATAAAACATATATCACCCATGATGAATCACATGTGAGATAATGCCTTATCTTGAAGATTTCTCCCGTGTCTGGATGCGCAAACGCTGATCCTTTTTGCATCAGTTTGCAATTAACGCATCCCAGACACAGGAAAGATCCCAAGCGCTTCGTCTTCAAAAAAGTCTGTCTCAACTGACCCTTTTCGGGCAATCTGGGTGCAAGATCATATATTAGGGATACTGGGGATTTCATCACCAAAATTAGTGGGACACGGATCCCGCCAGGGGCGATTGTAGCATCTTTTGACATTGTGTCATTATACACCTCGATCAATCACGAAAAGGGTTTGAGGGCTGTAGCGGAGATGTTGCAAGGTTCAGAACATCCCGCTGCAGTTCAGCAGTTTGTACTGATACTATTGGAGTTGTCCCTAAGGAACAATTATTTTGAGTTCCAGGGGCAGTTCTATTTGCAGGTAAGGGGCGCGGCAATGGGGTCCAATGCCGCGCCCACTTACGCAAATATATTTGTACGGTCATTTGAGGAGCGTCTCGTCTATGTATCTCCCCACTTCAATCGGGTTTTGACGTGGTGGAGATACATAGACGACATTTTCCTCATCTGGACCGGCACCATGGATCAGCTGATGGACTTTCACGCATTTTTGAACTCCCTTGATCGGGAGATCCAATTTACGTTAACGGCATCGGCTGACCGGGTCCAGTTCCTGGATACGCAGGTGTATATTGAGGATGAACAACTACACATGGATTTGAATGTTAAACCCACCGATAAGAATACATTGTTACACTTTACGAGTGGTCACCCTAGGAGAATGGTGAATTCTTTGCCATATAGTCAAATGTTGAGAGTGCGGAGAATAGTTGATAAGGACGAAAATATGACTTCAGCATTGTCTAAGATGCAACAATCCTTCATAACTAGGGGGTACCCTAGTGGGTTAGTGAAGAAACATGCTGATAGAGCAAGGGATATCCCTAGAAGGGAATTATTGATGTTGAAACCAAGACAGGCCAATGACAGATTACCGTTTGTGTCAACTTATAATGAATTGAGCCCAAATATTGAAAAAATAGTGAGACGCCATTGGGGGCTGCTTAGCAGTGGACATCCCAACATAGAGGCCTTTAAACAACAGCCTATGATGGCATATAAAAGAGCGGGCAATATTAGGGATAAAGTGGTGCGTTCCAGATTGCCCGAAAAGGGTCAGTTGAGACAGACTTTTTTGAAGACGAAGCGCTTGGGATCTTTCCCGTGTCTGGGATGCGTTAATTGCAAACTGATGCAAAAAGGATCAGCGTTTGCGCATCCAGACACGGGAGAAATCTTCAAGATAAGGCATTATCTCACATGTGATTCATCATGGGTGATATATGTTTTATGGTGTCCATGCAAGGTGTTATACGTGGGCGAAACCACATGCGATGTAAAAACTAGGTTGAATAACCATAGACAATCTATCAGGAATAAAAGATGAGATTTGCCCGTATCGAAACATTTTGCCGAAAAAAATCATAAAGAGAGTGAGTTGAGATTCATGCTTTTGGATCATGTAAAACCATTGGACAGAGGAGGGGACCGTTTAACCATCTTAAAGAAAACTGAGCTTAGATGGATTTTTCGGTTAGATACTCTGAAACCCAAAGGGTTAAATGTCGAATTTAGGGTGACAGGAGGGATGGTTGGATAATGCCCTTTCACTGATCTAACTTCTGTGTGTATTCAGTATAATGTATGGGGTGGACCCAATGGATGTTACATGACGAATTCATGATAGAATATTCTATGCTCTTTTTGAAAATATGGTTCAAGCCTTTACCTTTGCTGGTTGGTAAGAGGCAAGAAGGAACAGAAGGAGTTAAAGGCGCAATACAATGCCCAAACGATTGCCCTAGAGTAAAATGGCGGAAGAGATCTATGACTTGGCGTGGATCACTGCCGCGGCTTACTGGCACGCATGCGTGCGTGGTGGTGGCGGACGGAGTGGATCTGACGTCATGACGTTAGATCTCCGCCTTCGGATGACGCAGAGAGGTTATGTACTGCGTTGTCAGTGGGGATGGAATTGACACATGCGCACTGAGGAGGGAGAGACGCGAGCGGTGGCGTGCCTCCACACAAGTTCAGACGCCATCTCCTCCTGTTCCTTCATATATAACCACAGCAAGGTAACTTAGGAAATAGGGTTTATATTGCACTTTGCACTTTAATTTTGGCACTTGTATGTAGGAAATGGGAATCATGAATGGAGAAGCACTGTGATTAGTCTCTATCTGGGCACAGAGAGAGAAGGAATGAATTGTAACATGCCCTAAATATGGGAGTGCACTGATTTTGTATTGGTTGATGACTAATTGATTACAATGTGATGATGTATTTATACTAGCACTTATGCACTTTATGTTCACTTGACTTGAAAAAGGTTCTGTGAGAGAACCGAAACGTTGTCTTATTTGACATGTGTGAATAAAACTACACATTTTTTCTACACTTCAAGGAGTGCTGCGGATTTTCTTCATTATATATATATATATATATATTATCAAAAAAAGTAGACTGAGGCAGCACTTCAAAGTAGTGAAAAATGGTGGACCGCTTGTCACGGCTGAGGATGGGGAAAACCCTCAGCCGTGCGATGCCAGAAGATGTTACGCGCTGCTTGACCATGACGACAGTATTAGGGAGCAGGTCACCTCCTATCGCGTCCCTAAATTGACCCTGACTCCTATCCATATGAGTCAACCCTGAAGGTGGGAGGACTCATACACCGTATGCCTAGGGGTCCCTACTAGCCCTCAGGATTGCCCTGGAACAAGGAGCAGGGTAAGACGACCTGTTCTTTCTGGACACTAATGAACAGGAGTCTCACTGGCCAAGCTGCAGGGAAAGGAACATAAACAGCCTATGGATATAGCAGGAGGCTGAAAAGCACTTCCACACCTACCTGCCACAGACACTCAGACTGGATCCCGTGCAAGACAGCAAGTGTCCACACCCAAACATAGATGGACACACACACAAACACACAGGAAGCCAGATCCATAGGTGCATAACATAACAAAGGAAAACATCAAATGGACATCAACATAAACTTAAGAGTCACAGTTAGTTTGTTTATGACCACAAGGGTGGCCCCCACTGGCAGATGGAATGCACAGGAGGCTGCTCCAGCTAAGCATGGCTGAAGCAACCCACTGAGACATGCCAGACACAGAGGCTTTATAGGTTTAAGTGGCCACACCCACACAGACACACGCAGTGTCTCACACACACAGAAAGGGAGTTAACCCTTCCACCACCAGGGAAGGGAAAACACCACTTAAAGGGGAAGTGCACACCATACACACACACCTAACATAAAGGTAGTCAGGTGTAACCGCATGCCACTGCAGCAAGCTGCCTAGCACCGCTCAGACTGCTCTGCTGACACATACACAACACAACTAGTTGCCCGTGGCAACCACAAGTGAGGCCACACACCAGCGGCCCTCACCTGTGGTTGAACACCCAAACTAAACCGCAGGCAACTGCATGCGGTAAGGAGTCATGACCATTACCGTGGCCGTGACACTCCCACCCCTCAAAGCCCCCCCACCAAAAAAGAAAACTAGTGGGGGACTCACACAAGGGGATAGGAAAAGGGAACATCCACTCTCAGGACAATGGTTCCCACAAAGTCGCTGCCAGCTGCATCCTCTCCCAGCACACACTAAAGCCAGTCCAACGAGGCCTGCAGCCAGCCACACCTACACAGGGAAGAGAACCAGTGAGACGTGGACGAGGGGACTCTCCACTCACGTCCCCACTCCAGTCGCTGCCAGCAGACACTTCTAACCAGCAAGCAGCCGGACCACTAACGGAATGCTGCCAGCAAACGACCAGAGATGGGAACATGGAGAGGGACGAGGGATCACCAACACGGACACGGAAGGTAAGGTGTCGGAGAATAAGCCACCAACCGTGCCGTTAACGGTGATCCTCCTTAACACTCTCCCTCCGGAGAATGCGCATGCAGGCCACAAGCAGATGGCACTGCATGCTGCACCCTCTTTCGAAGGTGTGCACCCGCACACCAAACAAACACCACGGTGCAATAAAAAATCATGGGACGCCAAGACAGAGCACAGTGAAGGGATGGCGGGGAAAAGCCAGGTCACCGCGCCGCCAGCGGCGAAACCCCCACAACGCTCTCCCTCCGGAGAACGCACATGCACCCCTTCCGCAGATGGCGGTACATGCTTCACCCTCTTTCGAGGGAAAACCAAGTGAGGAGCCTTTGTGGTCATACTGTCACAGCTGAGGATGGGGAAAACCCTCAACCGTGCGATGCCAGAAGATGTTACGCGCTGCTTGACCAGGACGACAGTATTAGGGAGCAGGTCACCTCCTATCGCGTCTCTAAACTGACCCTGACTCCTATCCATATGAGTCAACCCTGAAGGTGGCAGGACTCATACACTGGATGCCTAGGGGTCCCTACTAGCCCTCAGGATTGCCCTGGAACAAGGAGCAGGGTAAGACGACCTGTTCTTTCTGGACACGAATGAACAGGAGTCTCACTGGCCAAGCTGCAGGGAAAGGAACATAAACAGCCTATGGATATAGCAGGAGGCTGAAAAGCACTTCCACACCTACCTGCCACAGACACTCAGACTGGATCCCGTGCAAGACAGCAAGTGTCCACACCCAAACACAGATGGACACAGCACACACACAAACACACAGGAAGCCAGATCCATAGGTGCATAACATAACAAAGGAAAACATCAAATGGACATCAACATAAACTTAAGAGTCACAGTTAGTTTGTTTATGACCACAAGGGTGGCCCCCACTGGCAGATGGAATGCACAGGAGGCTGCTCCAGCTAAGCATGGCTGAAGCAACCCACTGAGACATGCCAGACACAGAGGCTTTATAGGCCTAAGTGGCCACACCCACACAGACACACGCAGTGTCTCACACACACACAGAAAGGGAGTTAACCCTTCCACCACCAGGGAAGGGAAAACACCACTTAAAGGGGAAGTGCACACAATAACATAAAACACAGTGCACACCATACACACACACCTAACATAAAGGTAGTCAGGTGTAACCGCATGCCACTGCAGCAAGCTGCCTAGCACCGCTCAGGCTGCTTTGCTGACACATACACAACACAACTATTTGCCCGTGGAAACCACAAGTGAGGCCACACACCAGCAACCCTCACCTGTGGTTGAACACCCAAACTAAACCGCAGGCAACTGCATGCGGTAAGGAGTCACGACCATTACTGTGGCCGTGACACCGCTTCATTCACCCAACTTACATAACACAGTCAGTGTTGAGCAAGTCTCCACAGTTAATAAATAAATAGAAGACAGAGGAGTGTTGCTTCAGATATTATTCTAATAGAAATGTACGATTTAACTAATTAAAGTATATTTCAAAAATGGTCAGTATCACTGCCCCTACTCATTACAAAAAAAAAAAAAGAATGACAGTCACACTTTAAACAGGTCCGATCTTCTGACTCATCACAGACTTTAACACAAAATAAAAGTTACAGAAGAGGTGTTAAGTGTCAAACAGCGCACGTGAAAAAGGAGCCATTTTCATGTTTAGAATGTGGAAGATGTTTTGACTATAAATCAGGATTTGTTAGACATGAGAGAAGTCACACAGGGGAAAAGCAATTTTTCATGTTCAGAATGTGGGAAATGTTTTAACCATAAATCACATCTTGTTTATCCATCAGAGAATTCACACAGGGGGGAAGCCATTTTCAAGTTCAGAATGTAGAAAATGTCTTAAACATAAATCTGATTTTGTTATGCATCAAAGAATTCACACAGGGGAGATGCCATTTTCTTGTTCAGAATGCAGGAAATGTTTTCACCGTAAATCATCTTTTGATAAACATCAGAGAATTCACACTGGAGAAAAGCCTTATTCATGCTCAGAATGTGGGAAAAGTTTTAGGCATAAATCAGTTCTTGCTACACACAAAAAAAAAACTCATATGAAAAGGTATTTTCATGCTTAGCCCGTTAATGACCGCCCTTACATGTTTTTATGGTGCCCTCAAACTGGCTGTATTCCAAAAGATACTTCTTTTTGCAGAGAGCATCTTGCTTTTGAGGACTTGGAGTGATGATCGGGGCCACTGTGAAAGGTCCCAAAACACGCATGGTCTCCTGTATTGAATGAATACCTATGATCAACTGACATACAGTTAAAAGTGAAAGTAAGTTTTCTTTTTTATATATATCTCCTCTAAACAAAAATGTTTGGTGAGAGGAAATATAAAAATCAACCCTAACATTTTCCAAAGCTGACAGCTCTGCGTAGTCAATAACTCTCATTCTAGATAAACAGTAAGAGTCAATGAGTCAGAATAGTCATTAAGATTCGATTTGTGCCCTTGATCTCTTTCCTTGCTGACTTTCTCCGCCGCCATAGGCAGCCATGTTGAGGAACAACTGTCCGTCGTCTCACAGACTGTTTCTCTACAGGCCAGGGAAGATTGTCAAATTGAAGCACCTCTTTAGCCTCTTGGGGGGAATAATTAGGTCTGTGTGAAGTCATCCTTGTGGAAAATTATCAAGACTGCTGGATATACCACAGCAAATTTTATTTGTCACGGTATAGTGCTGAGCAGATTATGGAGAATTCTCTTCTGCATCTTATGACCAGATAAAAAAAAAACACCACTTAATGGCCTCTTATTTCTAATGGTGTTCTAGATCTCTTGAAAGGTGCGTACAGTCTTATTTGCATTCATGAGGGTGATAAGTGGAAGACCTCTTTTAACATCCGTGACCATCACTACGAGTATGTCGTCAAGCCTTATGATCTATGCACTACTCCCGTGGTGTTCCAAGAATTTGTTAACAACATCGTCCGAGACCTGCTCTATGCCTGAGTGATAGTTTACCTAGTTTCCAGATCTGACTTCTCACCAAAAGCATGTACAGTTAATTTTACAGTGGTTAAGGTAGAATTGATTATATGCCATACTTGAAAAGTGCATCTTTAAGAAACCTTCTCTGCCTTCCTTGGGGTACATCATCTCCGATATAGGGTTGCAGATGAATACAGATAAGCTGAATACAGTGGTGAACTAGCCATGCCCTCGGGTTCTTCATGGGATACAGTGGTTTATCTGCTACACAAATTTTTATCACCAGTTCATTCCTAATTTTTTGTCTCCTATATCCCCAATCTCTGCTCTTACCAATAAAAGTGTGAACACCAGAGCCTGGACTCCAGAGGCTGAAGCCGCCTTCGTTCAATTAAAGAATCCCTTTGCATCAGCACCTATTCTTCACCATCCTGATGTTTCCAGACAGCTCTTCTTAGAGATGGATGCTTCCTCCATGGGAGCTGGGGCAGTCTTATTATAGAAAAATTCTAAGGGTAAGCTGTTACCTGTTTTTTTTCCCAAGCTCTTATCCCGTGCTGAGAGGGAATACTGTATAGGAAATTGAGAACTTCTGGACATAAAACTAGCCTTAAAGGAGTGACGTTATTTGTTGGATGGTGCCCAACATCCAGTGGTTATCTTCACTGACCACAAAAATCTTACATATTTTCAAATGGCACAGCATCTAAATTCATGCCAAACCAGATGGGCACTCTTCTTTTCTCATTTTAATTTTACGTTACACTTCCATCCAGCTGAGAAGAAAAACAAGGCTGATGCTCTGTCTCAGTCATTTGATTCCTTGGACCAGCAAGTGGAACCCCAGTACATTATCGAGCCCACACACCTGATTACCATGGCCTCTGTCCTGGTTAAAGACACTCCTCATGGGAAGACCTTCGTGCCACCTGCCAAAAGGAGACTAGCCTGGGTACATGACTCCAAATTGGCTGGTTATCCGGGGATTCGCAAGACTTTAGAACTTTTATCGCGTCGCTACTGGTGGCCCACATTTCCAAAATACCGTATGTACATGATTACATGCCTGCTTGTACCATCTGTGATCAAATGAAGATCTCCAGGACCAAACTACCTGGTCTGCTGTTGCCTCTTTTATCTACTAACGCCCCGTGGCAACACATTGCCATGGATTTTGTCACTGAGCTTTTAACCTCTGGCAGGTGTACAGCTATCTGGTTTTGGACCGTTTCACCAAAATGGCTGACTTCATTCCTTTATCTGTTTTGCTCTCAGCTGCAAAACTTGCCAAATTGCTCATAGAGCACATATTCCGATTGCATTGACTACCTTTGCACATAGTTTCTAATCGTGGAGTTCAGTTTACCACAAAGCTCTAGAGAGCTCTTTACTGGCTGCTCGTGATGGAATTGGATTTTTCTTCAGGATATCATCCACAGACTAACAGGCAGGTAGAGTGAGTCAATCAAATACTAGATAACTATCTTCAACTCTTTTTCTCTGCACAACATGACAATTGGGTACAATTGCTACCTTGGCCAGAGTTTTCTTATAATAACATAACTGTTCTTTGTTGTTTATGGACAACATCATTGTACCCCTCTCCTTGTTCCTATGTTTTCTGGGATTCCATCTGCAGATTCTTCCTTTAGAAAAGATATGGTGTTAGACCAAAGACTGCATTATCAAGTTCTCGTCAGGAGACAAAGTATGACGCTCCTCTAAAAAATACACTTTTAAAGTCCCTAGGTTAAAATTCGCCCCTATGTTCCTGCAACCTTTTGAAGTGTTATAGAAGATCAATGAGGTCAGCTATAAGCTACATCTGCCTCTCTGTCTGCAGATTCCCAACTTCTTCCATGTGTCCTTGCTGAAACTGGTAGTTCTAAATAGATTTTCTGTGTTCCATCTAATCCAACGCCTGTGACTGGAGATTCTAACAATGCATATAAGTATTGTTTTATATGAATGATGATGGGGTCAAAAACATGCTTGATATCAAGAAGCGTGGCAAGAAGACCTACTATCTTGGAGAATATCTGTGCCCCAAACTTGATAAAAAGGTTCATGTCCCGTTTTGGACCCAAGAAGAGGGGGTTTAAGGTGGTGGTTACTGTAACTGCAAGTGATCCTGCCCTCTTCCTAGTTGCCTGAGTGTCATAGGTCTATGTGTCCGACAAAGATCCTCATATCCCTTTCTATACCTTTCTGACGCTTGCCTTTTCTGCCTTGGCTCATGACCCGGACTGTCTGACCAGTACCATGTCCATTTAGGATCTTCCTATTTGGACTGGATGCCTGTGGCAGCCTATCGCCCCTCCAGTAATTAAATACACCTGTGTCATGGAACCATGAACCAGACGTACAACAAGAGATAAGTGGAAAATAAGAAGGTTTTATTGAAGAGCAAGCCGTAGCAAAGTCCGAACGGATGGCTAAACCGAAGCAGGGTCTTGCGGAGACAGAGGTCAGGAACCAGAAGGGTAGTCAGACGAAGCCAGGAACAGGAACCAACGGGGTAGTCAGACGAAGCCAGAATCAGGAACCAACGGGGTAGTCAGACGAAGCCGGAATCAGGAACCAACGGGGTAGTCAGACGAGGCCAGGATCAGGAACCAGAAGCAGCAGCAGTCTTGGAAGCATGTGAACACAGGAGGACCAAGCAAGGAACTGAAGCCACAGACCTCCTATATATATGAGCTAGGCATCCAGCTCCTCCCAGTGGGAAGGAGGAGCCGCAGGGTGGGAGGCTACAAGAAAACCCAGAAACCAAGATGGCCGCCAGCACATGTCAAACGAAGGGAACAGCAAGGAGGTAAGACCATGACAGTACCTCCCCCTCAAGGGCCCCTCCTCCGCGGAGTAAGGAACGGTTTCTGAGGGAAGCGTGCGTGGAAGGCTCGGAGCAAGACAGGAGCATGGACATCTGCGGAGGGAACCCAGGAACGCTCCTCTGGACCATAACCACGCCAATGGACCAAAAACTGCACCCGGCCGCGGACCAGGCGTGAGTCCAGGATATTGCTCACCTCATACTCCTCACGATTGCCCACTTGGACCGGACGAGGCCGAGGAATCGAGGAAGTGAAACGATTACACACCAGTGGCTTCAACAGGGAGACATGAAACACGTTGGAGATCCGCATGCCAGGAGGAAGCGCAAGGGCATAGGCTACCGGGTTTACCCTGCGAAGCACTCGGAAGGGACCAACAAAGCGAGGCGCCAGCTTGGGAGTGGGCACTCGAAGGTTGAGGTTGCGGGTGGACAACCATACGCGGTCTCCGACCTGGTAGGAAGGAGCGGGCGCTCGTCTGCGATCAGCCTGGAGTTTCTGGCGCTGCGCAGAGACCTCAAGGGACCTCTGGATCTGTACCCAAGAAGCACGTAGGACGGAAAGGTGATCCTCCACAGCCGGAATATCCTGGGGAGAGAATACCTCCGGTAACACGGCAGGTTGGAACCCATAATTGGCCATGAAGGGAGACGTCCCAGAGGAAGAGTTCACCGCCGTGTTCCTGGCAAACTCAGCCCAAGGCAGGAGGTCAACCCAATTGTCTTGGTGATCGGAGACATAGCAACGAAGGAATTGCTCCAAGGCCTGATTGGATCGTTCTGCGGCCCCATTGGACTGAGGGTGGTAGGCCGAGGAGAAAGAGAGATGAATCCCCAACTGGGAGCAAAAGGCGCGCCAGAACCTGGACACAAACTGACTCCCCCGATCCGACACAATCTCCTTGGGCAAACCGTGCAACCGGAAGACCTCCCTGGCAAAAATCGAGGCCAACTCTTGTGCAGAGGGTAACTTCTTGAGAGGAACACAGTGGCACATTTTGGAAAACCGATCCACAATCATGAGAATGACCGTATGGCCTCGGGATGCAGGGAGGTCCACAATGAAATCCATCCCCAGGTGTGACCATGGACGCTCCCCGGTGGCTATGGGTTGCAAAAGGCCCAACGGAAGGTGCCGAGGGGACTTACTCTGGGCACAAACGGAGCATGCCGCTACATATGCGGCGATGTCGGAACGTAGAGAAGGCCACCAGAACAGACGTGAAACCGCCCAGGACAGCTGATTCTTTCCAGGGTGCCCCGCGGCCTTGGAGTTATGGTAGGTTCGCAACAACCGAGTGCGCAACTCCTCAGGCACAAAACATCTGCCGTTGGGTCTCCCAGAGGGAGCACCAGATTGAGCCGCCAAAATCTGCTCACCCAGAGGAGAAGTCAGGCTGGTGCGAATAGCGGCCAGGATCTGATTCGGGGGTATGACCGTAGTCGGAATCGACTCCTCCCCGGACAGCTCGGAGTACTGCCGTGATAAGGCATCCGCTCTGATGTTCTTGGAGCCGGGTAGGTAGGAGACCACGTAATTAAAACGTGACAAGAACAGAGCCCATCTGGCCTGACGTGGTGTCAATCTCTTGGCCTCAGAGAGGTAGGTCAGATTCTTGTGGTCCGTCAGGATGAGAACCGGAACCACCGAGCCCTCGAGCAAGTGCCTCCATTCTTTAAGGGCCTGCACGATGGCCAATAACTCCCTGTCAGCAATCTGATAGTTGCACTCCGCGGAAGACAGTTTCCGGGAGTAAAACCCACAAGGAAGCAGAGGACCCTCTGGTGTTCTACGCTGAGACAGGAGGGCGCCTACTCCCGTCTCAGACGCGTCCACCTCGAGGACAAAAGGCAACCCAGGGTTGGGATGCGACAGAATCGGAGCCGACACAAAGGCGGACTTTAGAGCCTCAAAAGCTCGGATGGCCTCGAGCGGCCAGACCTGAGGATTACTGCCCTTCCTGGTCAGATCCGTGAGAGGCTTGGCTAGCATGGAAAAGTCCCTGATGAACTTCCGATAATAATTGGCGAAGCCCAAAAAGCGCTGCAGGGCACGAAGCCCACTGGGCTGGGGCCACTGTAAGACAGCCGAAACCTTCTCAGGATCCATGGAGAACCCCTCAGCGGAAATGATGTAACCTAAGAAGGTTACCTGGGATCGGTGAAATTCGCATTTCTCAAGCTTACCGAACAGCTTGTTCTCTCGTAAGCGTTGCAACACTCGTCTGACATCCAGAATGTGGGCCTCCATGGATGCAGAATATACCAAGATGTCATCCAAATAGACCACCACACACTGCTGCAACAGGTCACGGAAAACATCGTTGATGAATTCCTGGAAGACTGCGGGCGCATTGCACAACCCAAAGGGCATAACCAAGGATTCATAATGACCGGTCCTGGTGTTAAACGCGGTCTTCCACTCATCGCCCGCCTTGATCCTTACCAGGTTATATGCCGCCCTCAGGTCGAGTTTGGTAAAGACCGTGGCCCCTTTGAGGCGATCGAACAGCTCGGAAATCAAGGGTATCGGGTAAGCGTTCTTGATCGTGATGCGATTGAGACCCCTGTAATCGATGCAAGGCCTCAACTCGCCGCCCTTCTTTTTCACAAAGAAAAATCCAGCCCCTGCCGGGGACGAGGATTTGCGAATGTGTCCGCGTGAAAGCGCCTCCCTCACGTACTCCTCCATGGCCTCATTCTCCGCTACCGACAGTGGATAGACTTTGCCACGAGGAGGAACGGCACCGGATTGTAACTCTATGGCACAATCGTATGGGCGGTGCGGAGGTAGGGCAACCGCGCGCACCTTATCGAATACATCCCGGTACTCTTCGTATTCAGGAGGCAACAGAGAGTCCGAGGAAGTACACAGCAACTTGACAGGCCCATGGATGCAACTAGCCCCACACTGCGGTGACCACGAGAGGATCTCGACCGATCTCCAATCGAAAGTCGGATTATGCTTCTGGAGCCAGGGGTACCCCAAGACCACCGAGTAGTGTGGAGACGAAATAACCTGGAGACAGACCGACTCTCTGTGAACGGCACCAATGGCCATCCCCACTGGAAGGGTCTCATGAGTCACGTGTGGCGGCAGAAGGGGTCTGCCGTCTATCGCCTCAAGAGCCAGTGGGGAACCTCGAGGCTGCAGAGGAATGGAATTGGCGGCAACGAACACTCTATCAATGAACAAACCACCAGCACCAGAGTCCACCAACGCCTGGGTCGTCACCGAGCCCCCGACCCAGGAGAGGACAACCGTGATCAGTGGTTTGTCAACACGGGAAACCGGGGACGAGGAGACTCCACCCAAGATCTGCCCCCGACAGGACCTCAGGTGCGAGCGTTCTCCCGGACGGTTCGGACATGCCAACCGAAAATGCCCACCGAGACCACAGTACATGCATCGGCCCTCGCGTCTCCGGAGTACCCTCTCCCCCTCAGACAGGCGAGCAAACCCCCGCTGCATGGGTTCACCCCCAGACAAGTCATCCCCAGGAGGCGTGGGAGGAGAGGGAGGCACGGGTGGGACAGCAAACGTAGGCGCCAATCTGTTAGGAGACCTCCGCAGGCTCTCCTTAAAGGAAGGTCTCTCCCTGAGTCTGGTGTCAATCAAAATCAGGAAAGAAATAAGAGACTCGAGCTCCACTGGTAGGTCCTTAGCTGCAACCTCATCCTTCAAGGCATCCGAGAGACCATGAGAGAAAGCAGCGACCAGAGCCTCATTATTCCAGCCCACCTCTGCTGCCAGGGTACGAAACTCAATGGCGTATTCAGCTACGGATCGTGAACCCTGTCTGATGGACATAAGGAGCTTCGCAGCAGAGGCAGCACGAGCCGGCACATCGAATACCTTCCGAAGAGAAGCAACAAAACCGGAAAACTCGGCAACCACCGGATTGTTGTTCTCCCATAAAGGGCTGGCCCAGGCCAAGGCCTTGTCCGAGAGCAGCGAGATCAAGAAGCCCACCCTTGATCTCTCAGTAGGAAAGGCATGTGGCAGCAACTCGAAGTAAATGCCCACCTGGTTAAGGAAACCTCGGCACTGAGTTGGCTCTCCCCCAAAGCGCTGTGGAAGGGGGGCAGAACCGGTCATACCCTGAAACACCACAGGCGCAGCAACAGGTGTCAGGGTAGACTCTGGCGCAACAACCGGAGCGGCAGTAGGAGCGGGCCCAGGAGCGACAACCGACCCATCGGCAACGGAAGCTAAATGAGCCGTGCGTTCAAGCAGGGTTTGCAACGCCACAGCGAACCGACCCAACAGGTGATCCTGCTGATCAAGTCTGGCAACCAGCGTAGGTAGCGAGGGTGGCCCTGTACCGTCAGAATTCATGGCTTGGTCCTAATGTCATGGAACCATGAACCAGACGTACAACAAGAGATAAGTGGAAAATAAGAAGGTTTTATTGAAGAGCAAGCCGTAGCAAAGTCCGAACGGATGGCTAAACCGAAGCAGGGTCTTGCGGAGACAGAGGTCAGGAACCAGAAGGGTAGTCAGACGAAGCCAGGAACAGGAACCAACGGGGTAGTCAGACGAAGCCAGAATCAGGAACCAACGGGGTAGTCAGACGAAGCCGGAATCAGGAACCAACGGGGTAGTCAGACGAGGCCAGGATCAGGAACCAGAAGCAGCAGCAGTCTTGGAAGCATGTGAACACAGGAGGACCAAGCAAGGAACTGAAGCCACAGACCTCCTATATATATGAGCTAGGCATCCAGCTCCTCCCAGTGGGAAGGAGGAGCCGCAGGGTGGGAGGCTACAAGAAAACCCAGAAACCAAGATGGCCGCCAGCACATGTCAAACGAAGGGAACAGCAAGGAGGTAAGACCATGACAACCTGGAACTTTTTCACCTACGGTCCTTCCTTTGGCGCCCTGCCTGGATATCTCAGACTCTTTCTATCCAAAGGGTCTGTGACTAACCTCATCTCTTTTTTTATTCCTCTTGTCCCTGCCTTACATTTGTTCGGCCGATGGGGGACCAACGGCCGACCAGAGTAGCAGAGGCTGACTTAGGTCAGACCTACCTTGAAAGAGATTTGCCTGATCTATTTGAAAGAATAATAAGAGAAATTGAAAGATTACCTACAAATGAAGATTTCTCAATGCCTGAAAATATCCAGACATGTACATGGCGGAATATCTGTAAAGAAAAACGATCAAATACGAACAATAAAGCTACTGGAATACAAAGTAAGACTACCAATACATCACCGCTTGGGATTACCAAAGATTTTGTGAGAAATTAGATAGACTGGTTCTTTCTCACAATCTACCTTCATTTAAAGATCATTCCAAGAGGTTTGAGGATTTCCCTCAAACCCACTTTTGGAAATGATCCTGCTTTCATCAAATCCTGGCTGCGGCTCAGTGATGTCTGTTCCCTGGACTATATCAAACTCCTAATAGAAAAAAGGAAAAAGATATGTAGAGACCTAGGCACACAACTAATAAATTTCCTGGAAAAAAGCCCTGACATATCATTAAGTTTTAACACTAACACCTTAAGGGCCTTTGAATATAATGAGGCCTTAAAGAAATGTAGAAAACAACTTAGAGATCGAACAGATTACCATAATAACACCATTAGGCCATGGGAGAAAAAACGTGCTCAACAGACTCTCCATTGCTTCCCAGTTTGGCCTATCACTACTCCAATGGGTTTATACATTAACAACGACAGCCCATCCACCACGTCACATGGAGTAATGAAACCATCCAGAGCTCCCTTTGCTCAGAGATCTTGGATCCCCAGAAGGACTATCTATAACAGTAATCACCATAGACCCCCCTCAAACTTCCACCAACAAACAAAAACATCCATTCCCCAAACCAAAACAATTATCCCACACCCCTTTCCCCCGGCCCCCACCACCTCTGACATTCTACCTCTCAAAGAATGTCTCCTCTCTAACAAGACTACCCTTGACACAGATAATATATCCATTTATAATGCCTCACCTTCTGTACATAATCACTCTCCCCACCCTACAATAGAACCCTTTTCACCAACCCAAACAGGAATGGAGAAGATATCCACTGATCCCTCCTCTACATCAAATCCCCATTCATCAGGGGAGTGCAACTCGTCCAGACCCATCCCCAATTTACCCACTTATCGCCCATCAACTCCCCCATCAACTTCACCAACACTAGCAGCAACTGAGAACAATCCCACTAATGCCTCTTCCCCATCAAATCCCCACCCACTAGGGGACTGTAGTCTATCTGGATCTATTTTTAATACAACCACCCATTCCCTATACAGTACACTATCATATACTTTTTTAGCCTTGCCTTCAAACCTATCAGGAAGCTCTTTTTTTAGGAAACCTTTCTCCAGGACCACCACTAACACCATCGACCACTCCGACCCAGAAAGTAATCTCGAGCATACAGCTGTTGAGTCCCTTTTTCACAAACAAACTTTACTCCCCACCCAAGCCCCCACTTGCAGAATCGGAGAATCACACAATTCTTCAGCCCATTACCAATGACACGAAAAAGACCAATAAAAGAACAAGGGGATGCAGAGGAGGAAGACTTAGTCACACCAAAAAACAAAAAAACAAAACCCCTGTGGGTATCACCCAACTTATTCAATCAGAACGCCTGAATTCATTCCCTTCCACCAGTCCATTGAATACTAACAATATTGATACATCAAAAACTAATGGAATCTTAAATCTCTCTAGATACCCTCTAAAACCAGAAGAATCACTACTTTTAAGCAAAGGCCTTTCCTTTTGCCCAACCTATTACCCTGACCCCTTTCAGCTATTCGTTGATCTTAACCAGTTTATCAGAAGACTTACCCTCAAGAGACACTTTTCCATCAAAAGCCTCAATGATAGGGACTAGGCTCTCCTAACCAACATCTTTGATGTCAACAACAGCATTGACGCCAAAGATGGATTTATGATTGATTCCAATGAACCTCCTCCTGTACCCTCCAATCTAAAACCAAAATCTTCCTTTTATCCTCTAGGAAGTAGAGGCCCTCATCTTCTTCAATCTAGTCCTTGAAGATTTTAAAATCCTAACCAAGGCTCAATATTTATGAAAATAGAGCCTTAAAGGCCCTCAAAAACAATAAAGATATAGTCATTAAGAACGCCGACAAGGGAGGGGGGGTTGTCATTATGGACCGTGACTACTACCTAGCAGAATCTAATAGAATCCTGTCAGATACCAACTATTACAGGACCATTACCAGTGACCCAACACCCGTCTTCAAAAAAACCTTACCGTTATTAATAGACTCCAGTTTTGCTTCAGGAATTATCAACAAAAAGGATAAAGCGTTCCTTTACAATAACCACCCGACAATAGCCCGCTTTTATTTTTTACTAAAGATATATAAATCCATTGAGCATCCCCCAGACAGACCAATCATATCCGGCATTGGTTCTCTCACATCTAATTTATCTGCTTATGTGGATAAATTCCTGCAAAAATATGTCATAGAACTTCCCTCTTATCTCAGAGATTCCTCACACCTAATTAGCACTCTGGATACAGTCCAATGGAAAACCAATTACTACTGGGTGACACTAGATGTAAGCTCTTAGCAACATCCAACATGAACTAGGCCTACAAGCAATCAAACATTTTTTAACCAAAGACTGCGAAATGCCCTCAATTTAAAGAGATTTTATCCTTAATTCCATTCATTTTATTCTTCACCATAATTTTTTCACTTTTAACGATAAATTTTATTTACAAACTAAGGGGACAGCAATGGGGACCAAATTTGCACCTTTCTACGCCAACTTATTTGTAGGCCTCTTTGAAGAAAGACTACGCCTCCTCTCCCATGATCATATCATATTCTATAAAAGATACATCGACGACATTATACTTATCTGGGATGGACACAAGGAGGGACTAGTAAATTTCATCAAGGAGCTGAATACTAATAGTTGGGGCCTAGAACTCAGTTCTGAATATGACCCCCAGGAGGCCATTTTTCTAGACATCCATATTAAAATATTATCAAACAAAATCACAATCGAAACTCACTTTAAAAAAGTCGATGCAAATAGCTATCTTGATTACTCCAGTTGTCACTATTCCAAATGGAAAAACAACATTCCATTTGGCCAGATGAAAAGAATAATGCGAAATTGTTCCAATGACAAAGTGATGAGTGAACAACTAGAGATTCTCAAGCAGATTTGTCCTGTTCTCACAACATGTACCCCCGGGGTCTATATGCAGTTCAACAGGCAGATATCACCATTCTACTAGTTAATAAGATGAGACTTCCTTCTGTAATCTGTGGCTTTATTAACCAGCAGTAGATAAGGTAAACTATAAGAAAATGAACTTACAAGAACTGAAAATACAGCACAATGTACACAAAACCTATACAAAAACATGAATTAATCCCTTACCGACGATGCTTTAGTAAGAGACACACAATGTACAGCTGCTCCTTCAATGAGATGAAGGGAAAAGGAAGAAGGTGCCTGTCTCTTTCCCAGAAAGCACTGTGAGCAGGAAGTCAGGTGACCTAATGAATGTGCATAGTTTAACAAGGCAGAAGATGCACTTACAGCTAAAGGTTACTAGATGGTGCTGAAGGCACACATATGAACACACACATTTACAAACTATGCAATAGTTCGTGAAGAGAAGACAGTACAAGATTCAAAGAGAAAGGATACCCAAAAGGGTTAATCAATGCCACTGCAAAGAGGGTACGTACCGTAAACCAAAAATTAACCCCTGAATCTGCCAGACCTAAAATCACAACAGATGATAAATATCAGTACAACCTTATTACCCGTTTTAATGCCAAACATACGGTAAAAAATTAGGCAAATACTTACTAAACATTGGGACATCCTTCTTAAGGATCCGATTTTATGTGACTCCCTACCCAAACAACCTTCCATCACGTTTAGGAGAGCCCAAACTCTTAAAAATCTAATCACTCCACCCTGCCCAAAACTAGAAACCAAAAAATTGACTCTGTCCCTAGGGACTATCCGAGACCCGAATATGATAGGGATATGGAAATGCCAACTTAAAAATGCTGCACCATGATCACCCATGGTGTAAAAGAGCTGCTGATCGATACACCAAAAGAGGCCCAACATGAGATATGGAAGATTAAACAAGATTTCCATTGTGGCACAAAAAATGTGGTATATCTACTGACCTGCCCCTGCAAGCTCAAATATGTCGGTAGAACCACACAAACAATTAGGGAGAGAATGAATGAGCATCGCTCTAACATCAGACGAGGCATTCTAACCCACAGAGTCTCTCGCCATTATTCATAAAAACACAATAGTGATCCATCAACCCTAAAAGTGTCACCTATAGAACATATCACTACCGCTTACCAACAACTTTTTTATCGTTTCAATTCACTAACACCTTTCGGACTCAATGAATCAATGGAATACTCAAACTACTAACCAGTACCATCGACACAATCCCGTACACTACGGTGCCATTGGTGAATACAATTTAGTACTATCCCTCTGTCATCAGAGAATAACCATGAGGACCCCCAGTTTTACATTAATTGCCGTACCACCCTCTTTTATGTTTTTCACATGAGAGGTATATATCTCTCCCTGTGGACACTGACTATGCGACATTGGCAAAGAATAACTCATTATCACCATTATATCCCCTGTGAAGTGTTATGCACCCTTTTGTTGCACTGACCAATCATGTCTTCTGTTCTTAGACATGATACTCCCATGTAACATACACTATTCATTACCCATTTATCTATTGATTCATGTATTTAACAACATATTGTTATGGATTACCATTTTTTTGTGTGATCTCCCCTATGTAATATATACTATTTGTGTAATATATACTATTTATCTACTATTTATCATCTATTTATTTATTCATGTATCTAGTTTTTATTTTTTTATGCATTTTTATGTACTGTATACTACTATTTTCCAGCGATTTTTGTATATATATATTTTTTGTGATTTTTATACCACCAAGAGATTACGATATATCTATATATATGTGTGTACATTCTTTAGTGACCAAGACATATTTATACCCATCTATTCCTTTTATATATATATTTCCTTTTTATATAAATAAAGGGAAAAAGGAGCCGCACTGCAGAAGATAGTACAAGCGGAGTGCCAGCGGCTGTGAAGGCGATCCCCCTTCAAGACGTCTAGTAGAAAGAAATCCACGGCACTTCCAAGGCGTAAAATAAGAACAACTTTTATTCTCCAGACAGCGACGTTTCGATCCACCTCTTTGGGATCTTTCTCAAGCAGTGACACATATAAACATATACTTTTATAATTTATATGTGTATTTTATACTCAATTTTATATTCATATATCTATTTCACGGCACATACGTATATACCAATAAGCAGCCTCCTATTGATCTTAAAGGGCTTCTGTCACCCCACTAAACTGTTTTTTGTTTTTTTTTGTTTACTTATAATCCCTATAGTGCGATTTCTGCAAACATAAGCTAAATAATCATTTCGGTTCAGTAGAATTTGTTAAAAACGTAATTTTAAAATATGCAAATTACCTTGCTACCAGCAAGTAGGGCGGCTACTTGCTGGTAGCAGCCGCATCCTCCGATCCTAAAGACGCCCCCTCCGCATGTTGATTGACAGGGCCAGGGAACGGAATCGTTCTCTGCTGGCCCTGTTTGAATTCAAAATCTCGCGCCTGCGCCGTACCTGTCTTCAATCGGCGCAGGCGCACTGAGAGGCGGCCGCTCCATCTTCAATGCACCTGCGCCGATGACGTCACATCTACACCCGGCGCAGGCGCATTGAGGATGGAGCGGCCGAGCGAGCCCCGCCTCTCAGTGCACCTGCGCACCTTAACCCCTTATGATGTTGGAAATCCTTAGACCAGCGGCTCCACTAGCAGACCCGGATCATGGTGCTCAGCGTGGGTAGAGATACAATACATGGACGGTAGATAGAAAAGACGCGGCACTCACCAGGGTCTGAATATCTTCAAAAGGCTTTAATGCTTACACGATAGCATGGCACAGGCTGGGGAGCAGGATGGCCAAGGTGTGGATCGGCGGTGACGGCCTATGACGCTCAGGTGCACGAGCGTGCATTTAAGAGCAGCCGCCGATCATCTCCATAGTGACCACGGACGCTCCACAGGTGCGCAGCTGTAGCGGATACAGAAAGGAAACATGGAAACATTACAAGCGCATATAAAGTAGCACTAAAGCACAACATGGCAACACAATATCTATCCTGGAGGCGACAGATTCCAAAAGCATGACTTAATAATGGGGGGATGCAATATAAATAGTGCATAGAGAAGCAAGGTCTCAAATGGCATAATTAAGCCCATACAGACCAATAGCACACCCCGTTGTTCAGGGTAACCTCCCAGTAACTGTAGGTAAACCTTCCCGAAGGGGTGTACGTTAAAGCGCCGATGCTAGTCATAAGAAGGGGGTGAAAAAAGGGATAAGATGTTCAACAGTGACCATCCCAGACGGGACATCCAGAAACGGACAGAAAGGCCGTGACGGAGCCCGTCAGTAATACAGAGGCCGAAAGGCCTAAAGAAATACAGCCATGTAATTTTTATTGTTCAAACCATGGCATCCGTTCTGATGATCCATCGAGCCTCCTGCTGTAGCAAGAGGCGGTGGCGATCCCCACCCCTAGGGATGGGTCCCACAGCCTCAATGCCAGCAAAAGAAAAGACTGGATGGATCACCATTATGGGCAGAACAAACATGATCAATCAAGCGGGGCGAACCTCGACCAGTCCTGATCGAACTGAGATACTCCCGTACTCTCTCTCAAACAAAGGCCTGATGGTTTTACCTATGTAAAACCTACTACAGGTGCATAGTACAACATAGACCACGTAAGAAGTGCGACAGGTGATAAACTCTTTGACCTTATGTGTCTCATCCCCCAGTGATAGTACCTTTCCCTGTGAATTATGGGAACAAAAGGAACATGTTCCACATTTATAGTTGCCCTGGGGTCTTCTACTCTGCTGCTTTGGATTTCTCAACACACTGTGAACCAATCTGTCTTTCAAGGTGTGGCACTTTTTAAAGGTGATCAGGGGTCTTCTAGAGACAAGGCCCCCCAAAGAGGATTCACCTTTCAAAAGGTCCCAGTTATTCAACACAGCTCTTCTCACTATATCCGCAGCAGGGCTAAATTTGAAAATAAACGCAAACCTATCCTGGTTGCTATCCTGGACCTTGTCACTAAGGAGACTATTACGTGGGCGGAGAGTGGCTCGATGGAGTGCATCGATCACGTCCCTCCTCGGGTAACCCCTTTCAAGCAGCCTCTCCTTAAGTTTGTGGGCCTGCCTAAAGTAATCTTGATCAGTGCTGTTGATTCTGCGTAGGCATATAAATTGCCCAAATGGGACAGCATCTTTTACTGCCGGGGGGTGGAAGCTGGTCTGGTGGAGCAGCGAATTGGTTGCAGTAGGCTTGCGAAAACCTGTAGTGCGCAAGACCCCATGTTCATGTTCATTGGTCTCATTCAGGTACTGCACAAACTGCCTACACAAACATTCACTGCCCGACCAGATCAGGAACACATCATCCACATAACGCAGATAAAGGTCGACATACATAAGAAAGGGGTTTTCCACGGAAAAGACGTACGTTTCCTCAAAGACCGCCAGATACAGTTTAGCGAAAGTGCACGACACTGGTGTGCCCATCGCTGTACCTAGTATCTGCCGGTACCACTGACGATTGAACTGAAAAACGTTATTAGTAAGTATCAGATCTAAAGACTCTTGTATGAACTGAGAGAAAACAGCACTTTTGTCTGAGCGACTGAGGACAGACACTATGGCTCTCAACCCTACATCGTGGGGAATGCGTGTATAAAGACGCTCCACGTCTAAGGACACAAGGTGGAATTCCTCCCGCCACTCAACATTGCTGACGGCGCGGAGGAAGTCCCCGGTGTCCTTTAGATACGTGGGAGTACCTCGTAGCAAAGGCCTCAGCAGCCAATCCGTATATCTCGAGATAGGTTCAGTCGCTAATCCCATTCCGGCGACAATAGGTCATCCTGGGGGATGGGATACGGATTGGTGCACCTTAGGGACGAAGTACCAGGCCGGGTTCTTAGGAAACTTGGGGACCAATTTATCTAGACTACTTTTGGGCAGACTTAGAAAGAAGTGACTGATCCCTGGCCAGTATAGACGGGCCGTCACCGCCGATCCACACCGTGGCCATCCCGCTCCCGAGCCTGTGCAGCCATGCTATCGTGTAAGCATTAAAGACTTTTAAAGATATTCAGACCCTGGTGAGTGCCGCGTCTTTTCTATCTACCGTCCATGTATTCTCATTTTATATACTAACCTTTTATGTGGCACAGTATCAAATGCTTTGGGGAAGTCAAGATATACGACATCCATTGATTCGCCGCTGTCAAGTTTAGAACTTACCTCTTCATAGAAACTGATTAAATTAGTTTGACATGACCGATCCCTCATGAAGGCATGCTGATATGGCATTATTTTCTTATCTTCGTTAAGGTACTCCAAGATAGCATCTCTTAGAAAACATTCAGTTTACCCACGTCAGATGTTAAACTTACTGGCCTATAGTTTCCGGGCTCTGTTTTTGGAAATTTTTCGAATATTGGCACCACATTTTCTATGCGCCATATCCTGTCAGTATAGAGTCCTCAAATATTAGAAATAAAGGTCTGGCTATGACATTACCTAATTATCTTAGGATACAGGGCTGTATGCCATCTGGTCCCAGTGATTTGTCTATTTTCATCTTTTTAAGATGCAGCTCCACTTTTTCCTGGGTCAGACAGGGCACTTTTAATGGGGAATTTACTTTTACATTCTGCATTTCATCTGACAGTATATTTTCCTCAGTGAATACAGTGGAGAAAAAAAATATAATAATATCATAGAGTAGATAATAAACATTTATTTCAAGTAGTGAATACATGTTTAGAACACAATATATATATATTTTTTTTTATTAATTAAGCTAACTAGTATTACATTTGGCCTCGGCTGAAATGGCTGCCTCAAAGAAGTCTGCTTTACCTCTACCGTCAGATAAGTATACACAGGTAGCGATCATCATGTCATAGATCCCTGAGAAAAGAATCTATATTTGTGTTTTGAACCATGTAGTATAAATTGTTGCCATAGACACCGGACCTCTTAAGGGGTTTTCCAAGTGTTTTTTACTGAAAACCTATCCTCTTGATAGTTCATCAGTATTTGATCAGTATCTGACCACCACCAATCAGGGTACTTTCACACTAGCGTTTTTCTTTTCCGGCATAGAGTTCCGTCACAGGGGCTCTATACCGGAAAAGAACTGATCAGTTTTATCCCCATGCATTCTGAATGGAGAGTAATCCGTTCAGTTTGCATCAGGATGTCTTCAGTTCAGTCGTTTTGACTGATCAGGCAAAAGAGAAAACCGTAGCATGCTACGGTTTTCTCTCCGGCGAAAAAAACTGAAGACTTGCCTGAACGCCGGATCCGGCATTTTTTCCCATAGGAATGTATTAGCGCCGGATACGGCATTCAGAATACCGGAATGCCGGATCCGTCGTTCCGGCATGCGCATGCGCAGATCGGTAAAAATGAGAAAAATGTGCATGACAAGCGGAGAGACGGATCCGTCCTTGCAATGCATTTGTGAGACGGATCCGTATCCGGATCCGTCTCACAAATGCTTTCAGTCAGTGGCAGATCGGCGGATCCGGCGGCCAGTTCTTTCAGTATCTGTGTGACGTCACGTTCGTCACTCACATGACCTAGGCACAGCTCATCCCCATTTGAGTGAATGCGGCTGGGCTGCAATCCCAAGCAGGACCGCTATACAACGTGCAATGCTGTGCTTGGTGAGGAGAGAGAAGGCTGTAGCGCTACTGCAAGCACCACTGCAATTTTCAAACAGCTGATCAGCGGGGGTTCTGGGACAGGTAGAGGACAGGTCTAGCAGAGTTCATGTGAATTCTTCAGTAAGAAAGAATTAATCTCAGGGCAAATCTGAAAGAAATGACTGGCAGCAGAGTCAGTCACTGGTACTTCATAAGAGACAAGAAGAGGAACTTTACTTTGGGCCCTTAACTGGACCAGCTTCATTAACACAATATCGGTAGGATAGATTGTAAAAAGCAATGGATGTGGACCCACTGTGCCAACTAACCAGTTTGGGCTAAACTAAAGTCATTGTCCTGGTGATTCCCTGGTATACACCCTTTGATTGCTGTACAAGGATCTGGATTTCACAACAGGGGACCAACCAGACCGCTACCTCCTGGAGTACTTGGCTGCTGACCCAGGGAGGTCAGAGACACCGGTTTGAAGCACCAAAGATTCCGGAAGAAGACATATTCTGAGCACAGTCCAAGTTCTGAGTACATGTGTATTTGAGATACCAATTCCATGGTCGGGGCAGGCAGAGTACGTGCAGAATCCAGATAGCAATTCCAAGTTCAGGGCAGGCGGTAAGGATCAGAATTGTAGGACAGGCAAAGTATGATACAAGGGTAGTCAGATGTGAGATCACACCTTAGCTGGTTACTAGAGACTAGACAACCTCAAAGCACAGGTGAGGAGGCGGATACAAAGCCCAGCTAAATAGGATGGTTGATCACCTCCTTAATCAACAATTGGGCTGGGAGCACTAGTGTCACGGAAGGTGTACAGGAAACAAAACAACACAAAATGAATATACGACTCACTGGATCCAAAACTAAGGAACAAAAAGGGAGACCCCTGCATCAGACCTGGCACTCTCCCTGACTGCTCAGCCTATGCGAAAATCTCAATGGTAGATGATTGCATATCCTCGTACCTCGACTGTATAACACCTGAACACCCTATAATAGTGAGGGGACACGACCACCGACTCCCTACACTAGATACGGAGGGAGTCAGGGTCACCTAGGATCCAGCAAACAGAAAAACACAAATGAATGCACAACACTTATCTTGTAGAAGACTGGGAAGTAGGATCAGCATGCACACACACTCCAGGAAATAATATAAACCGCACACTGATGCACTATGGGGAGGAATTTAAAGGGATGCAATCAGTCCAACTACATGACAGCTGAGAGAGGCTAACGAGATGAGGAACTGAAAGCAAAACAAAGGAAGCTCAAGGAGGAGGTTCTGAAAGGCATCTGTCAGAGCTTCTCAGATGTCTGGTGGTGACAGTACCCCTCCTTCTACGAGTGGACTCCGGACACTCAGAGCCCACCTTCTCAGGATGGGACCTATGGAAAGCCCTGATGAGACGAGTGGCCTTAATGTCCGTCACTGGGACCCACATCCTCTCCTCAGGACCATAACTCTCCCAATGAACGAGGTACTGGAGAGAACTGCGGAGAACACGAGAATCCACAATCCTAGTGACCTGAAATTCAAGATTACCATCAACCATAACCGGAGGAGGAGGCAAAGACGAGGGTACAATGGGTTGGACATAAGGTTTTAATAAGGACTTATGAAAAACATTATGGATCTTCCAAGTCTGAGGAAGATCAAGACAGTAGGCAACAGGATTGATGACAGACAAGATTTTGTAAGGCCCAATAAACTTAGGACCCAACTTCCAGGAGGAAACCTTCAATTTGATATTCTTAGTAGACAACCACACCAGATCACCAACATTCAGGTCCGGACCAGGCACACGTCTCTTATCTGCCACACGCCTATATCTCTCACTCATGCTCTTTAGATTATCTTGAATCTTTTGCCAAATAGATGACAAAGACGAGGAGAATCTGTCCTCATCAGGTAAACCAGAAGACCCCTCTCCCGAGAATGTCCCAAACTGCGGATGAAACCCATATGCACCACAAAATGGTGACTTATCAGAGGACTCCTGACGACGGTTATTTAAAGCAAACTCAGCAAGGGACAAAAAAGAACACCAATCCTCCTGATTCTCCGCCACAAAACAGCGCAGATATGTCTCCAGATTCTGATTGACGCGCTCTGTCTGGCCATTCGACTGCGGGTGGAAAGCAGAAGAGAATGACAACCAAACCCCCAAGCGAGAACAGAAAGCCTTCCAGAATCTGGAAACAAACTGCGTGCCCCTATCAGAGACTATGTCTGAAGGAATACCATGCAATTTGACAATGTGATCAATAAATGCCTGCGCCAGCGTCTTAGCATTGGGCAAGCCAGGAAAAGGGATGAAATGCACCATTTTGCTAAAACGGTCCACCACCACCAGAATCACAGTCTTCCCCGAGGAACGAGGCAGGTCCATGGACAGATGGGTCTAAGGACGGGAAGGAATGGGTAAGGGAAGGAGAGGACCTGATGGCCGTGAATGAGGGACTTTGGCACGAGCGCAGGTCTCGCAGGCTGCCACAAAACCCTCAACCGACTTACGAAGCGCCGGCCACCAGAATCTCTGAGCTATGATATCCACTGTGGCTTTTGCCCCCGGGTGCCCAGCAAGGACCGTATCGTGGTGTTCCTTAAAAATCTTGTGTCTTAAAGCGAGAGGCACAAACAACCTCCCAGGAGGACAAAGATCAGGAGCCTCTGACTGGGCTGCCTGCACCTCTGCCTCCAATTCAGGAAAAAGAGCAGAGACCACCACACCTTCAGCCAAAATGGGACCCGGGTCTTCAAAATTCCCACCTCCCGGAAAACAACGTGACAGGGCATCTGCCGTCAAATTCTTAACCCCGGGGCGGAATGTGACAACAAAATTAAACCTTGAAAAGAACAAAGACCATCTGGCCTGTCTCGGGTTCAGACGCTTGGCTGACTCCAAGTAGGCTAGATTTTTATGGTCAGTAAACACGGTAATAGGGTGTCTGGCTCCCTCTAGCCAATGGTGCCATTCCTCAAAAGCCAACTTGATGGCCAACAACTCCCTATCTCCCACATCGTAATTTCTCTCTGCGGAGGAGAGTTTCTTCGAGAAAAAGGCACACGGTCGCCATTTGGCAGGAGAGGAACCTTGAGACAAGACCGCACCCACACCCACCTCAGAAGCATCAACCTCAACTATGAAGGGTAGAGAAATATCAGGTTGTACCAAGATGGGAGCGGAAGCAAAACTCTCCTTGATATCAGAAAAGGCCTTACGCGCCTCTACCGACCAGGAAGAAAAATCTACCCCCTTTCTAGTCATATCAGTGAGTGGTTTAACAACAAAGGAATAATTCAAAATAAACTTCCTGTAATAATTGGCAAAGCCCAAAAAACGCATCAGCGCCTTCTGATTTTCAGGAAGCTCCCACTCAAGCACAGCGCGGACCTTCTCGGGATCCATGCGAAAACCAGAAGCGGAGAGAAGAAACCCCAGAAATTGAATTTCTGGAACCGCAAACACACATTTTTCCAGTTTCGCGTACAATTAATTCTCCTGCAGGATGAGCAAGACCTGACGTAAGTGTTCCTTATGAGTTTTGAAATCAGGAGAAAAAATCAAAATGTCATCCAAATACACTAATACAAATTTTCCCATTAAATGATAAAAAATGCTGTTCACAAAATGCTGAAAAACGGCTGGAGCATTCATCAAACCAAAAGGCATAACCAAATTCTCAAAATGGCCCTCAGGGGTATTGAAGGCCGTCTTCCATTCGTCTCCTTCTCTGACCCTGACCAGGTTGTATGCCCCTCTTAGATCTAATTTGGAAAAAACTTTCGCCCCAACAATCTGGTTAAACAGGTCCGGGATCAGAGGAAGCGGATAAGGGTCACGAATTGTGATACTGTTCAGCTCCCTGAAATCCAGACAAGGTCTTAAAGAACCATCTTTTTTCTTAACAAAGAAAAAACCAGCGGCAACAGGTGACTTCGAGGGTCGTATGTGTCCTTTTCTCAGACTCTCAGAGATATAAGCACGCATAGCAACCCTTTCAGGTTGGGAGAGATTGTATAAACAAGATTTAGGCAGCTTGGCGCCTGGGATGAGATTAATAGGGCAATCGTACTCCCTGTGCGGGGGCAAATCCTGAACTCCGCTCTCAGAGAAGACATCCGAAAATTCAGAGAGAAAAGAAAGTACAGTCTTAGTAGAAACCTCAGAAATAGATGTCGTGAGGCAATTCTCTCTGCAAAAGTCACTCCAACCATTTATTTGCCTCGCTTGCCAATCAATGGTGGGGTTATGTTTAGTGAGTCAGGGTAGCCCCAACACTAGAGGAGTAGGCAATCCGCTAAGGACGAAACATGACACATCCTCAACATGAGCATCACTCACAATTAAACGGATATTGTGAACTATGCCCTTTAATGATTTCTGGGAAAGTGGAGCGGAATCAATAGCAAAAACAGGAATATCCTTTCCCAAAGTGCATACCTGGAAACCATGAGTTATCGCAAATTGATTATCAATGAGATTGACAGCTGCTCCACTATCTACAAAAATCTCACAAAAAATGTTCTTGCTCTCTAGCGCCACCCTGGCAGGCAGGACAAAACGGGAACTACAAGAAAACGGAAAACCTTCAATTTCCGCCTCAACCCTGCCAATGTTAACAGATGGAACATTTTTAAAGGATTTTTTCCTTTTTGTTTCCTTATTATTCTCAAAAGACTGTCTGAATCTCCTAGAGGGACAAACATTTGCCAAATGATTTATACCTCCACAACAAAAACAAACCTGCCCATGCGGGCTGAATCTTCTATCGTCAGAGGCAATCAACCCCAGCTGCATGGGCTCCTGCTCAGAAGGGGTTGACAGCGCCTGAGACCCCTGCGCACTGAATGAGACCACTGCACTGTCCTGGGATTGAGTATGACAGGAAGTAGTGATCTCTCCTCTCTCTCTAAGACACCTGTCAATACGAATGGCCCGAGACATGGCCGAGTCCAAGGAGGTAGGCCTCTCATGAAAGGCAAATGCATCTTTCAATCCCTCTGAAAGACCATGGCAAAATTGACTTCGGAGTGCAGCATCATTCCAACCAGTATCAGCTGCCCATCTCCGAAATTCTGAGCAGTATATCTCTGCGGATTGTTTACCCTGGCATAGCATACGATCCGGATCATCATATATCTGACCCAGGGCTAAAAAGAATTCATCCACTGAACGGAGGGGCCGTGCCCCCACCGGCAGCGAAAAGGCCCACGACTGAGCGTTACCCCTGAGCAGCGATATAATGATCCCCACCCTCCGTTCCTCATCACCAGAGGAATGGGGAAGAAGGCGAAAATGGAGTTTGCAAGCCTCTCTAAAACGCACAAAATTCTCACTACCCCCGGAGAACGTATCCGGGAGCGAAATCTTAGGCTCAGAACAAACTCCATGAACACAAGCTGAACCGGTCCCCAGAAACTGAGAAAGAGTCTTACGGAGATCAGCTACCTCCAATGAAAGACCCTGCAAGCGTTCAGTCAAAAGTGAAACCGGATCAATGCTTGAGACGGTTTTGGGCGGTTTATAATGTCACGGAAGGTGTACAGGAAACAAAACAACACAAAATGAATATACGACTCACTGGATCCAAAACTAAGGAACAAAAAGGGAGACCCCTGCATCAGACCTGGCACTCTCCCTGACTGCTCAGCCTATGCGAAAATCTCAATGGTAGATGATCGCATATCCTCGTACCTCGACTGTATAACACCTGAACACCCTATAATAGTGAGGGGACACGACCACCGACTCCCTACACTAGATACGGAGGGAGTCAGGGTCACCTGGGATCCAGCAAACAGAAAAACACAAATGAATGCACAACACTTATCTTGTAGAAGACTGGGAAGTAGGATCAGCATGCACACACACTCCAGGAAATAATATAAACCGCACACTGATGCACTATGGGGAGGAATTTAAAGGGATGCAATCAGTCCAACTACATGACAGCTGAGAGAGGCTAACGAGATGAGGAACTGAAAGCAAAACAAAGGAAGCTCAAGGAGGAGGTTCTGAAAGGCATCTGTCAGAGCTTCTCAGATGTCTGGTGGTGACAACTAGGAAAGGATTAACTTTTGCAGGATTAACTCTTGCAATTAACTGAGCACTAGTCTCAATTCACACAGGGAGTGTAGAGCAACGTTCATGCCTGCCTGGGA
Organism: Bufo gargarizans; assembly: GCF_014858855.1. Lineage (NCBI taxonomy): Eukaryota > Metazoa > Chordata > Amphibia > Anura > Bufonidae > Bufo > Bufo gargarizans. The sequence goes on along the minus strand of NC_058085.1, from coordinate 30,902,739 downwards.
CAGCAAGATAGGGGCGGGCGCAGACTGCCGGCGTGACATAGATAATATTTTAATCCAATATATATCTTGTACCTATATATCATGCATGGAACCATAACATAAACCCCTATATAACCACTTAAAACACCACACAAAATCATGAGCAAAAAACTTTAATCATCCAACATATAGACATATACATCTGACATAAATATTAAAAAATATATACTGAAGAGAGTGCGAGGATATGAAGAAAAGACCCCTCCAACCACAGGAACAAATAGTCATCAATAGTGAGGCTCAACAGTCACAGTAGTGTCTAATAAACACTGGACTATAATACTGAAATTGATAGGTGACAATCGGCATCCTCCAAAAAACCTATCACTGAAGACATCAGCAGTAAGCCCACGATGGGAACTGCCAAGTCAACCAAATATAGACTGAGAGCTATAATGCTAATTAATAATACAGACCCAGGTTAGAGGGAACAGCCCAACTTCTGTTTTCACAGTCGCGCTTTTTCACAGGGCACAACCCACCTATCATATACCTAAGGTATATCATACATCCCTGTATCCCCCTCCTTCTCTAAGGTATATCATACATTCCTGTATCCCCCTCCTTCTCTAAGGTATATCATACATCCCTGTATCCCCCTCCTTCTTTAAGGTATATCATACATTCCTGTAACGCCTCCTTCTCTAAGGTATATCATATACCCTGTGTATCCCCCTCCCTCTCTATAATATATCATGTATCCCTATATCCCCCTCCCTCCCAATAATATATCCCTGTATTCTCCTCCACCTCTATAATATATCCCCTGTATCCCCCTCCCTCTCTATATTACTGTATCCCCCTCCCTCCCAATAATATATCCCTGTATTCTCCTCTATCTCTATAATATATCCCGTGTATCCCCCTCCCTCCCAATAATATATCCCTGTATTCTCCTCCATCTCTATAATATATCAGCTGTATTCTCCTCCACCTCTATAATATATCCCGTGTATCCCCCTCCCTCCCAATAATATATCCCTGTATTCTCCTCCATCTCTATAATATATCCCCTGTATCCCCCTCCCTCCCAATAATATATCCCTGTATCCTCCTCCATCTCTATACTATATCCCCTGTAGCCCCCCCCCCCCCCCAGCTCTCTCTAATGTCATGGCCGGAGTGTACAGATGTAGTCAGAGTAATTGCGGGGAAGTTGCACTATTGCTTCCCCGTGTCAGCTGCCTGCAGCTCGGGGTGACAGAGGACGGCACAGAGGGGTGGACACTCACAAAGAGACTGCAGCGAGCAGGAGAGATCAATAGCTCCAGAGCCGGGTACTGGGGGAGCCCTGACACACAGCCCCCCCCCCCCCAAGTTATGTGGCCCTTTATTTCCCGACAGCTCTACAATATCGGGCGCTCTACAATATCGGGCGCGCAGGTATAGGCGGTGCAGGCAGTGTGGCGGTGCAGGCATGCACAATTAACAATTTGGCAAGTATGCGCAATTAACAATTCGGCACACACGCACGGACACAGCGCAGGCACGCAGGGCTTTTATTAGGTAGGAAAAGCCCTTGCCCTGCGCGATACAGCACAGGGCACGGGAGATCATTGGAGAATGAAATGCTCCGATGCTCATGTCAGGGGGGCTGCCTGGGTGAACACAGGGACAGGTCTGGGTTCAGCTCTGTATCCGGACAACCCCTTTAAACATCAGACACATACAGCTCAACTACACAGCCATTACACGCGTACAGCTCAGCTACATAAACATTACAGCTCTACAGCACTGCTACATACACCCTGGAATTACAAACAGCACAGCAGAGCCCTGCATACACAGAGCAGACAAACCTGGTCATGTGATCTCCATGACTCCTCCCACACATGATTACATAGTCATGACATCATCACAGGTCCTTTACTTCCTCCTACAGCACAGCCTGAAGCCTGACTCCTCCCACACATGGTCACGACATCATCACAGGTCCTTTACTTCCTCCTACAGCATATCTGTAAAGAATAAATCAAGTCAACTGGATGTACTGTAGATTTCTTGAAAACGTTTCACTCGTTCTTCCAACGAGCTTTCTCAATTCTGAGTGACTGTACAAGAATTCTGGGAATAAATATATAACTGAATCCACATCTGGTAATTATACCCAGCATTGGGTCAAAGGTGTTGATTCATTATCCTAATTGGAGTCAGTAGGTGATAAAGATTTCCCAGAAAAAGGTGTCAAGACAGCATTGTATGTAGTGCACAACCTGGAGCATGACTCCGCCCACATTTGGTCACATGGTCATGACATCATCACAGGTCCTTTACTTCCTCCTACAGCACAACCTGGAGCATGACTCCGCCCACATTTGGTCACATGGTTATGACATCATCATAGGTCCTTTACTTCCTCCTGGAGCATGACTCCGCACACATTTGGTCACATGGTCATGACATCATCACAGGTCCTTTACTTCCTCCTGCAGCACAGCCTGGACCCTGACTCCTCCCACATCTGGTCACATGGTCATGACATCATCACAGGTCCTTTACTTCCTCCTACAGCACAGCCTGGAGCCTGACTCCTGTAGACTCTGGAAGAAGTGCAGTCACAGAACTCTCCATGGTGAAGGGTTGTCAGAGGAGGAGGACACGTCCGACCCCAGGTAAGTGAAACACTCACCACATCCACAGATGTCTCTCTGCATTCAAGCTTTGCTGTCCGGCCCCATTCACTATAATGGCGACCAGCGGCGATCCGGCAAATATGCAGAGAAGTGTCTGTAAGGATGGAATTAAGGGCCCGTATCTCTTTGATTACCTCCTTATCTGCACTTCACCCCTCACTCGTCCCCTGGATGAAGCCACGCCCTTTCTGGTACCAGGAGAGCTGATCAATCAGACAATTGACACAAGGTAGACTGAAAAACGGCTCTGTTTATTTCTAGCATAGCATATATATATATATATATATATGTTCCTTGTCAGCAACAGGAAGTCGTCTTAGCTCCAATAAGAAGTAAACACAAGCAGACGTACCTATTTGGCAATTACATATAAGTTTGATCATATGCTAAAAATGTCTTTGGAAAGTACATGGCATTTTCTAGAATCTTGTATGAGTTACATCCTTGCTAAGCAATAGTCACACAACGGAGTCCGGCCTCCTTACCCTTCCTTCACCCCCCTCTTAGAACCATATTTTATTTGATACAATATGATTCTTCTTACCGCTTTTCTTCTTAGCCGCTCTGTACTCCTCCAAATAACGCTTGTGTGCCTTAAGAGAGTTGTCAGATGCACCGGGAAGTTGGTTATACATAGTAAGGTTGGCAGCCCCTTTAGTTATAGGGGTTCTGCACTTTCATTTAACTGATGATCTATCCTCTGGATAGATCATCAGCTTCTGATCGGCCGGGGTCCGACACCCGGGACCCCCGCCGATCAGCTGTTTGAGAAGGCAGCGGCGCTCCAGCAGTGAACAGAGCTTAGCTGCGCCTACGCTAGTTGATACAAGTCGTGACGTCAGTGGGCCTGCGGTAAACAGTGAGAAGGCCGCGGCGCTGCTGGAGCGCCACTGCCTTCTCAAACAGCTGATCGGCGAGGTCCCGGGTGTCGGACCCCGGCTGATCAGAAGCTGATGATCTATCCAGAGGATAGTGCAGAACCCCTTTAATATTTATCTTATGCATGGTATAGCGCAAAGCATAACAATAGCAAGTAGGAGAATCACCACAAGGATGGTGATACATAGCTGTGCCAGGGTCTGTTTCCAATTTCCAACCCAGTCAAAATATTTGTCCCAGGGATTGGAAATACCTGAGTTCCGTATCGGATAATTCTGTGAGTTATTTTACCATCAGGGCCCGTATTATTGGGGATAAAGGTACAGCAGGAAGTGCAGACCCCTCCTTTCTCAGTCAATATCATATCAAGGGCCATGCTATTTTGAAATGTCATGATGGAGTCGGCCTGTAATTGCTCAGCTACACCCTGAAGGGCGTCTATGGTATAGTTTACAAACCTCTGCTGATTGTAGAAAATGTAATTGATCCAATTAACATTTTTGTTCACAGTAATAATAGGAAGGATGGACTCAAGGCCAGCTGCCAATTGGTCCCTGCCTTTGAATTCATCAGGAACCCCTCTTGGGACACCTATGGCATCTATATAAACACGGGGATCAAAGCTACCCGGGATAGGTGCTGATCTCTTGGGACGTACCTTTTATAGGGCTGCGGTGTGGTTCTTCCTCTGTGACTATATGGATATTCATGATAGCTTTGACTAGGGCACACTCGCCTCTCCACCTGCCCTCAAGTCTGGAGCAGATCTTGTGATCACCACATATCCAATAAACATCACCCAGGGAGAACACTTGGTTCTGTGTAACGTTGGGATCCAGAACGCTGTAATTTGCACAATACCCTTCAGTGAAATTGCCCAGAAACCGTCCCCTGTTCCCTTGCCGGTGGCAGGTGTAGCTGCCTTGGTACACATAGATACCTGCCCCAGGGGCGGGAGTTTTGGTAAGTAAGGGGTATCTCCCTTTCCATTCTTCACAGGCGGAGTGATTTGTGGCTGTATTGGTGAAGAGGCTGAGGAAACACTCTTTGACGTTCTCAGGGAGAACTAGCGGGACTGTACCCAGGTGGGGTTTAGCTGCCCCGCACACATAACAGTTTGATTTATTTACTGACAAAGCATTAAACCGCCTCCACTCCAACCACAAATTCACATCAGAGTATCCCGCCTCTACGGCTAAGGTGTCCTCATATGTAGGATCTGCTATAGCAACCATGTCTTTAAGGGTCTGAATATGGGGGCGGAGAGGATAAAGAAGAGGTTGTGGATTTCCGGGATATTCTCTATTGTCATACATATCTTTTAAGTAACAGGGGGTGATAGATGATCCATAGAGGTTATGGTAATACACCCCTAAAACATACTTGGCTGCATCACCTGGTGAAGGGTTTTCTATATTTAACGCCAGCCTAGCATGTGGAGCTGTGACAGTGTCCTGAGTCCATGTCTTGACATGGTACTTGTAACAATCTCCTGAGGTGGTGAGCTTCATTCTGGGGATAAGAGATTTACCATGTTTATCCTTTCTATTTAATGCTGTGGAGGGGTTATATCCCAAATCTAACCCCACATTCCATCCCACAGCTTTCCAAGTATAGCATTCTTCTCCCCAATGATCCCCTGTAACACAAATATATGCCTGAGAAGCACTGCCAGAGTAATCTCCTGCACCCAAAGTAAGATGATTGCAAGTGATAATATCACACAAACAGAAAGTATAGGTAGCTACATTAGCTATCACTTCGAGGTCAGGGCTGCCTGCCTCCGTTATTGCCTCCTTGTCACCTGGTTCTCCTGGCCGGTTGATGAACTTTACCCTTGTGGCGTGTATCCAGGTAGGTGAACTGTCAGTGAGGATAGCGGTGCGGGTGATGGCCACTACTGTGGTAGGGGGGCCAAATGTGAAGTCTCCCGGTTTTCTCCCCTTCTTAAAGGGGTTGTCCAAGTTATATTTATTGATGATCTATCCTGAGGATAGGTCATCAATAAATATAACTTGGAGAACCCCTTTAAGCGTCTTCGCGAGGCCCTTATCTCCAACCTGGAAGGAATGTGTCGGCTCCTGTGGGAGAGAAGGAGACTTACAGGCAACTTTTTCCTCAAATTTGGACAAGGTTTCCACCAGCTTCCTTACATATTCATCCTGGATTTGTTCCAGGTCCCCTTTAAGCATAATGCCTGGCGTTCCTGCCTATGGGGTTGGGAAGGGTCTTCCCATGAGGATTTAAAAAAACGGGACAGTCCTGTCCTCTTATTTGGCGTCATTCTGATTTCTGCAAGAACTATAGGTAAAATTTGCTTCCATTTCTCAAATGTTCCTGCCGTGGCCTTTCTGAGTTTATCTTTAATTGTGCGATTCATTCTCTCTACCACTCCTGATGATTGTGGGTGCCAAGGGATATGGAATTTCCATTCTAGCTTAAGGAGCTTCACTAATTCCTTATTAACTTTAGAAGTGAATGCGGGGCCCTGATCAGATTCTATTATTGTAGGGAACCCCCATCTGGGAATTATGATCTGTGTCAATACCCTTGCAACAGTTTTAGCATTTTCTGTTTTGATAGGGAAAACTTCTGGCCATCTTGAGAACATGTCCACTATTACTAAGGTGTTTTCCTGTTTCCCTGTTTTACCTGGAATATGAGTGAAGTCTACCTGTAGGTGAGTGAACGGTAAGGTAGGATAGTCCAAATGTTGGTGCGGCACTTTAATTTTGTTATTGGGGTTGTTCCTAAGGCATGTGATGCATCTTCCTATGTAATCTTTCACTATCTCATCAATATCAGTGATGTAGAATCCCTGTTTGAGGAGCATAAGTGTTGTTTGTATACTGTTATGCCCTACCCCATGAAAGTGTGCCACAAAGAGAGGTGCGCTGTGTTGGGGTATACATAGCTTCCCCTCCTTGCAGACTAATCCAGTTTTTGGATTCTTCTGCAAGACAGGATAACGCCAATCTTTCATTTCCTCGTCGGTAGCTGAAGCTTGCAAATCTACTAACATTTGTGACTCCTCGAGGGAGGAAGTAGGACGGACAATTGTAGAGTAGCTGTACTCTGCAGTGCAGCCCTCTTTGCTGTGGCGTCAGCCTACGGCTGAGTTCACACGGGCGCAATGCGGGAGGTGAACGCATTGCACCCGCACTGAATCTGGACCCATTCATTTCTATGGGGCTGTGCACATGACCTGTGATTTTTCACGCAACACAGGCCCCATAGAAGTGAATGGGGCTGAGTGAAAATCGCAAGCATCCGCAATCAAGTGCGGATGCGGTGCGATTTTTCACGCATGGTTGCTAATATGACAGTCTATTCACTGTATTATTTTCCCTTATAACATGGTTATAAGGGTAAATAGCATTCTTTAATACAGAATGCTTAGTAGGTGGTCAATTCAGGGTTAAAAAATAATTAACTCACCTTCTCCTCTTGATCGCGTAGCTGCCGGTCTCTTCTTACTTCTTTAATCATGAGCTGCCGGCTAAAGGACCTGTGGTGATGTCAGATCACATGGTCCATTATTTTAAATCAGATTTTTATTTTATTTTATATAAAATGCATTTATGAGGAAAATATATTTCCATCCAAAGGTTATTCCATCATGAAATAAAGATTAGTTTTTTAATTATGTAGAATAAGGCTGTACATGGACTCCCATATTGTTGAATGGATTAGGCAGTGGCTGAGGGACAGACAACAGAGGGTTGTAGTCAATGGAGTATATTCAGACCATGGTCTTGTTACCAGTGGGGTACCTCAGGGATCTGTTCTGGGACCCATATTGTTTAATATCTTTATCAGCGAAATTTCAGAAGGCCTCGATGGTAAGGTGTGTCTTTTTGCTGATGACACAAAGATTTGTAACAGGGTTGATGTTCCTGGAGGGATACACCAAATGGAAAAGGACTTAGGAAAACTAGAGAAATGGTCAAAAAAAATCTGGAAACTAAAATTTAATGTTGATAAGTGCAAGATAATGCACCTGGGGCGTAAAAACCCAAGAGCAGAATATAAAATCAGTGATACAATCCTAACCTCAGTATCTGAGGAAAGGGATTTAGGGGCCATTATTTCAGAAGACTTAAAGGTAGGCAGACCATGTCATAGAGCAGCAGGAAATGCTAGCAGAATGCTTGGGTGTATAGGGAGAGGCATTACCAGTAGAAAGAGGGAGGTGCTCATGCCGCTCTACAGAGCACTAGTGAGACCTCATTTGGAGTATTGTGCTCAGTACTGGAGACCATATCTCCAGAAGGATATTGATACTTTGGAGAGAGTTCAGAGAAGAGCTACTAAACTAGTACATGGATTGCAGGATAAAACTTACCAGGAAAGATTAAAGGACCTTAACATGTATAGCTTGGAAGAAAGACGAGACAGAGGGGATATGATAGAAACTTTAAATACATAAAGGGAATCAACAAGGTAAAAGAGGAAAGAATATTTATTTAAAAGAAGAAAAACTGCTACAAGAGGACATCGTTTTAAATTAGAGGGGCAAAGGTTTAAAAGTAATATCAGGAAGTATTACTTTACTGAGAGAGTAGTGGATGCATGGAATAGCCTTCCTGCAGAAGTGGCATCTGCAAATACAGTGAAGAAGTTTAAGCATGCATGGGATAGGCATAAGGCCATCCTTCATATAAGATAGGGCCAGGGGCTATCCATAGTATTCAGTATATTGGGCAGACTAGATAGGCCAAATGGTTCTTATGTTTCTACATGTGTAATTTTTTGGGGTAAATAAATTCCATTAATCCATTCACAGTGTCATGCTCTTCCAGAGGTTTTTGTAAGATTATTGGGCAGTTCCTCTGCCTACAAGATATTATCACAGATGCTTGGTTTACTTTTGCAGTTCTCAAAACTGAATTTGACTCGGCAGAGATCACATACTTCTTCTTCACAGCAAAAATGTTATAACATGAACAAAGTTGAGAAAAAGACCTTAATCCTAACTTCTACAAACCTATGAATGCAGAATCAACCTAATCAAACTAATATGAAAAGTTGTTATTCTAAAAATCTTCATCTACTTGCATATTATAAGTTATACCAGCAAGAATTAGTCTTTATGTAGAAAACTATTATTTAAATCAAGCCTTACTAGTGATTTAAATAATTTTGATTTAAATCAAATCCACCCTGGTTTAAGCCAGGGTGCAAACTCCACTCTGTTGTACCCCAACATAGCAGAGTGGACGTGTTACCTTTATCATACCTTGCAGCCCGTAAAGCTATTCTGTAGTTTGAAAATGGCCTTGTTGGCTGAGAAGTCGTGATTCGTACATCTGCCTTTCAGTAAATATCACTTGAATTTGACAAGGTCCATTTCGTGCTGGAGTTTTTTTTTTTTTATTGTATACGAACGGGGTGGAATGTGGATGGCACTGTTGTGGGGATGAAGTCTGAATATGAATATGTCTCATCATTTGGAATCCATTGGGTCTGCTAAAATTTTGCTCACCTCTAGATGAAGTGAAGGCTCTTTGGCAATGTTTGTACTTGAATAGTTAAACTGTGTCCTTGTTATTTGTCTTAACTGTTTATTTGAGACCTTGTCCATTTCTATCAGATGAAATGAAACCGGTGTGGAAATGTTTGTGGAAGGTGTATTTCATTTTATCTGATAGACTGAGCAAAAAAGACCGGTCTGAAATCTGTACCAGGTATTGTTCATTCAGAGGTCCTCTAATAAATGACAAGGACCTGGTTATAAATGTGTGTACGGGAAAGGTAGCATTTTCTGTATAGTTTGTCTTGGGATTCAGATTTATTGTGGATCTGAGAATTGGCCGATCCAAGGTCCACAATAATAACAGATAAACAAGGTATACACAGTGACCATCATGGATTACATAATATAGCTACATTCCATTAGGGGGTGAAGCTCTTTGGTTAAAATAGTATGAAATCTTGGGGGTGTGGCCAACTGCCGGCATGAGCTCACGCATCCGAGTCCTGCTAACAATCCTGATCCATCCTGACTTGCCAACAGCCGCAAACATAGAGTGGCAGGTGCAGAAGAGAAGGGGATCAACCCACAGGAGGAAAATAAGCCCCAGCAAGTCGCAAGTGGCGGTGGGTCGGCTTAAGGAGTTCGCTAGAGCTGAGAGCCAACATGGCGCCTCGGCCCCATCCATCCCGCGCGCCCCAGTGACTCGTGGCAATGCGACCTCGCAGCAAGATTCTCCCAGTGATGAAAGACCTGAGCTCTCCCTTAAAGCAGCCCATGAACAACTTATGGCTGCCATCATTATGTGCCAGACCTCCCTTACGAGTAAAATCGATGAGGTGAAGGTGGATCTTGGTCTCCTTAGACATGACGTGCAGCAGCTGAGAGAGAGGGCGAGACAGACGGAGAGCAGAGTCTCTGAATTGGAGGACATCATCCGACCCATGCAGGTCAAATTGACACATCTGGAGAAAACGGTGCAATTATGGCAGCAGAAATGTGATGATCTGGAGAACAGATCCAGACGGAATAATGTGCGCATCCTTGGCTTTCCAGAAAGGGGGGAAGGATCGGATCCAGCGGCCTTCATAGAAAGATGGTTCAAGACCACGTTCCCAGAGGCCACGTTTTCAGCGACATATGCCGTGGAAAGGGCACACAGGGTCCCGGCTAGACCTTCACCTCCAGGTGCCCATCCTAGACCTCTGCTAGCCAGACTTCTAAACTGGAAAGATGGGGATCTGCTACTCAATCTGGCCAGATCTGCACCAGACATATACTACAACAACTCTAGGATCTCACTGTTCCCCGATATTTCGGCGGAACTTCAGAAAAAGAGATCTACTTTTGTCTCGGTTAAGTGAAAGCTTCGAGAGCTGAATATCCAATACTCCATTGCGTATCCTGCTTGACTCCGGATCGTGGACGGCGGGAAATCCATATTCTTCACTGACCCGAGTGAGGCTGACGAGTGGCTAGCCAGCAGACCGGGACGTTGACCCACCCTTTTTTCATTCTGTTCAGGACTCCTGGATTTGTCCTCACTTCTCTGATCCAGGCCGACCTGAGGACAGTACTTTCCTGTTAAAGCCGTACGCCGCTTCCAGATGAGGACCCTGGGTATCGTATGTGGCCTAGGACCACTTATCCGTGACATGCGGGGCCGTTAGTCATATATAATGTTTATTTACTGCACCTTTTCTGGAAGTTATTTGGTAGTTTTACAAGACATGGCTCTGGGACCCACCCCGCGGACACCTGCACTGGGATAACACCTAAATACACTGTGGAGGTCCCCGAACATATGGCCATGTTTGCCACAGACTTTCAGTCTATCCAGTGTTTTTATGCATTGTTTCTACTGGTTGTTGTTTTCTGGGATGCATGTACTTCATGGTGGCGCTTTAATATTTCTTTGAGGGTGTCGTGTCAAATCTGCAGAGTGGGTGGCAGGGAAGAGTGCTTTGATGTACCATTCAAAGGGATAATGCTTATGCGACTTCTTGTATTTAAATCAAAATGACGGGATTAACAGTCATGTCGTGCAATGTGTGTGGGCTGGGCGGACCACTGAAGAAGGAGCCTTAGCCTCCGAAACGCGTATGGTAATGAATCCCATGATATACAGATTTGAAGACTAACAAGCGCTTTAAAGAAGGGATCGGTGAAGTTGTACTTTATGGAAAAGAAAAAATTAACATCCGTCTTTATGCTGAGTCCTTCATTTCCTGGTGAAAGTTAACCCTGCACACTGTGAACAAACAACGCAGAGGGCGTATACTTCCAGGCGACCTGTGAGACGATACAGCCAATTTACAATCACCGAGGATCCCGCAAGTCTACACTTCATCTTTTTCTGCCGCAGCCTATAAGAGACTCTCACTGTACGTGGGACGCCACGAGTGATAAGGAAACCGGCATCATCTAAAATAGTGAGTAAAACCACTCCGGTAGAAGTCTTGTTTCTGGGCAGCGTTTTTTCTGCGGCATTGCCACAACTCAGTGCTAAAACACACAGATATAAGTGACTTTTTAAACGGCATCGGAATTAATCATAGGATTGAATTGTAATCTTCAAAGACATGTATTGAAGCTACCATCATATAAGGAAATTTGCGGCCGTAGCCGAATCCATTTACTTACATTTAATTTGTATTGATGACTATATTTTAGTATTTATATTTTAACAATTTTACCGTATTTGATTGTATTTTATATGTTCTAGACAGTATAAGTTATAATAAATATCCGTGTGACATCAAGTGGTGGTGTGCCCTACTATCTTTACCTCTTTTTGAAATTTTTCTAAAGGATTGGGTGAATCCTTTTTGTAGGTGCACCCTTTCATTGCCTGAGCAGTAGGTGAGCCCTCTCTAAGTACTAGAAAGAGGATTGCTGTGTTTTCCCATGTGCGCCGGCATTCTCCACATATCCTGGGATTGCAAGAAACCCATTTGACACCGGAGACGGGCAGCAGAATTAAGAAACCCTGGGTTCAGTGGAGCGCCAACGCATATGGGAACTCATACTCTAGAGGTGTTGCTATGTTGGTGCATCGCTGCTTGCGTTGGGAGACGTAGACACTTGTTGTCGATTCCGATGGATGCTATATATTTGTGTTTGCATATATTATTTGCACCCCACATGTTGTTATTAATGCATATAACCCACCACCGGCCAGCGTATCAGTCCTGCGGGCTATGGTGAGTTTTGTAGCACAATACCCAAATGTAAGATTGCTTTGTATGGGTGACTTTAATATGCTAATGAACCCTGACCTAGACCGCTTTCGGAGCGCGTCGGGGGATGGAGTGGTAGTTTCCTCAGCCTCCGTGCTCTTCAAAGTGACCTCAGAGATGGGATCCTCTGACGGTACAATACTCTTGTTTCACCCCTTCTAGGGGAGCCTTATCTAGGATTAGAGTTGAGCGAACACCTGGATGTTCGGGTTCGAGAAGTTCGGCCGAACATCCCGGAAATGTTCGGGTTCGGGATCCGAACCCGATCCGAACTTCGTCCCGAACCCGAACCCCATTGAAGTCAATGGGGACCCGAACTTTTCGGCACTAAAAAGGCTGTAAAACAGCCCAGGAAAGAGCTAGAGGGCTGCAAAAGGCAGCAACATGTAGGTAAATCCCCTGCAAACAAATGTGGATAGGGAAATTAATTAAAATAAAAATTAAATAAATAAAAATTAACCAAAATCAATTGGAGAGAGGTTCCATAGCAGAGAATCTGGCTTCCCGTCACCCACCACTGGAACAGTCCATTCTCAGATATTTAGGCCCCGGCACCCAGGCAGAGGAGAGAGGTCCCGTAACAGAGAATCTGTCTTCATGTCAGCAGAGAATTAGTCTGCATGTCATAGCAGAGAATGAGGCTTCACGTCAGCCACCACTGCAACAGTCCATTGGCATATATTTAGGCCCAGCACCCAGGCAGAGGAGGGAGGTCCCGTAACAGAGAATCTGTCTTCATGTCAGCAGAGAATTAGTCTGCATGTCATAGCAGAGAATGAGGCTTCACGTCAGCCACCACTGCAACAGTCCATTGGCATATATTTAGGCCCAGCACACACACAGGCAGAGGAGAGAGGTCCCGTAACAGAGAATCTGGCTTCATGTCAGCAGAGAATCAGTCTGCATGTCATAGCAGAGAATGAGGCTTCACGTCAGCCACCACTGCAACAGTCCATTGGCATATATTTAGGCCCAGCACACACACAGGCAGAGGAGAGAGGTCCCGTAACAGAGAATCTGGCTTCATGTCAGCAGAGAATCAGTCTGCATGTCATAGCAGAGAATGAGGCTTCACGTCAGCCACCACTGCAACAGTCCATTGGCATATATTTAGGCCCAGCACCCAGGCAGAGGAGGGAGGTCCCGTAACAGAGAATCTGTCTTCATGTCAGCAGAGAATTAGTCTGCATGTCATAGCAGAGAATGAGGCTTCACGTCAGCCACCACTGCAACAGTCCATTGGCATATATTTAGGCCCAGCACACACACAGGCAGAGGAGAGAGGTCCCGTAACAGAGAATCTGGCTTCATGTCAGCAGAGAATCAGTCTGCATGTCATAGCAGAGAATGAGGCTTCACGTCACCCACCACTGCAACAGTCCATTGGCATATATTTAGGCCTAGCACACAGGCAGAGCAGAGAGGTCCCGTAACAGACAATCTGGCTTCATGTCAGCAGAGAATCAGTCTGCATGTCATAGCAGAGAATGAGGCTTCACGTCACCCACCACTGCAACAGTCCATTGGCATATATTTAGGCCTAGCACACAGGCAGAGCAGAGAGGTCCCGTAACAGACAATCTGGCTTCATGACAGCAGAGAATTAGTCTGCATGTCATAGCAGAGAATGAGGCTTCACGTCAGCCACCACTGCAACAGTCCATTGGCATATATTTAGGCCCAGCACCCAGGCAGAGGAGAGAGGTCCCGTAACAGACAATCTGGCTTCATGTCAGCAGAGAATTAGTCTGCATGTCATAGCAGAGAATCAGGCTTCACGTCAGCCACCACTGCAACAGTCCATTGTCATAAATTTAGGCCCAGCACCCAGGCAGAGGAGAGAGGTCCCGTAACAGAGAATCTGTCTTCATGTCAGCAGAGAATTAGTCTGCATGTCATAGCAGAGAATGAGGCTTCACGTCAGCCACCACTGCAACAGTCCATTGGCATATATTTAGGCCTAGCACACAGGCAGAGCAGAGAGGTCCCGTAACAGACAATCTGGCTTCATGACAGCAGAGAATCAGTCTGCATGTCATAGCAGAGAATCAGGCTTCACGTCAGCCACCACTGCAACAGTCCATTGTCATAAATTTAGGCCCAGCACCCAGGCAGAGGAGAGAGGTCCCGTAACAGACAATCTGGCTTCATGTCAGCAGAGAATCAGTCTTCATATCATAGCCTAGAATCAGGCTTCACGTCACCCACCACTGTAAGAGTCAATTTTCATAAATTTAGGCCCAGAACCCAGGCAGAGGAGAAAGGTCCCGTAACAGACAATCTGGCTTCATGTCAGCAGAGAATCAGTCTTCATATCATAGCAGAGAATCAGGCTTCACGTCACCCACCACTGCAACAGTCAATTGTCATAAATTTAGGCCCAGCACCCAGGCAGAGGAGAGAGCTCCCGTAACAGAGGATCTGGCTTCATGTCAGCAGAGAATCAGTCTGCATGTCATAGCAGAGAATGAGGCTTCACGTCACCCACCACTGCAACAGTCCATTGGCATATATTTAGGCCTAGCACACAGGCAGAGCAGAGAGGTCCCGTAACAGACAATCTGGCTTCATGTCAGCAGAGAATCAGTCTGCATGTCATAGCAGAGAATGAGGCTTCACGTCACCCACCACTGCAACAGTCCATTGGCATATATTTAGGCCTAGCACACAGGCAGAGCAGAGAGGTCCCGTAACAGACGATCTGGCTTCATGTCAGCAGAGAATCAGTCTGCATGTCATAGCAGAGAATCAGGCTTCACGTCAGCCACCACTGCAACAGTCCATGGTCATAAATTTAGGCCCAGCACCCAGGCAGAGGAGAGAGGTCCCGTAACAGACAATCTGGCTTCATGTCAGCAGAGAATTAGTCTGCATGTCATAGCAGAGAATCAGGCTTCATGTCAGCCACCACTGCAACAGTCCATTGGCATATATTTAGGCCTAGCACACAGGCAGAGGAGAGGTTCATTCAACTTTGGGTAGCATCGCAATATAATGGTAAAATGAAAATAAAAATAGGATTGAATGAGGAAGTGCCCTGGAGTCCAATAATATATGGTTATGGGGAGGTAGTTAATGTCTAATCTGGACAAGGGACGGACAGGTCCTGTGGGATCCATGCCTGGTTCATTTTTATGAACGTCAGCTTGTCAACATTGGCTGTAGACAGGCGGCTGCGTTTGTCTGTAATGACGCCCCCTGCCGTGCTGAATACACGTTCAGACAAAACGCTGGCTGCCGGGCAGGCCAGCACCTCCAAGGCATAAAAGGCTAGCTCTGGCCACGTGGACAATTTAGAGACCCAGAAGTTGAATGGGGCCGAACCATCAGTCAGTACGTGGAGGGGTGTGCACACGTACTGTTCCACCATGTTAGTGAAATGTTGCCTCCTGCTAACACGTTGCGTATCAGGTGGTGGTGCAGTTAGCTGTGGCGTGTTGACAAAAGTTTTCCACATCTCTGCCATGCTAACCCTGCCCTCAGAGGAGCTGGCCGTGACACAGCTGCCTTGGCGACCTCTTGCTCCTCCTCTGCCTTGGCCTTGGGCTTCCACTTGTTCCCCTGTGACATTTGGGAATGCTCTCAGTAGCGCGTCTACCAACGTGCGCTTGTACTCGCGCATCTTCCTATCACGCTCCAGTGCAGGAAGTAAGGTGGGCACATTGTCTTTGTAGCGTGGATCCAGCAGGGTGGCAACCCAGTAGTCCGCACAGGTTAAAATGTGGGCAACTCTGCTGTCGTTGCGCAGGCACTGCAGCATGTAGTCGCTCATGTGTGCCAGGCTGCCCAGGGGTAAGGACAAGCTGTCCTCTGTGGGAGGCGTATCGTCATCGTCCTGCCTTTCCCCCCAGCCACGCACCAGTGATGGACCCGAGCTGCGTTGGGTGCCACCCCGCTGTGACCATGCTTCATCCTCATCCTCCTCCACCTCCTCCTCATCCTCGTCCTCCTCGTCCTCCAGTAGTGGGCCCTGGCTGGCCACATTTGTACCTGGCCTCTGCTGTTGCAAAAAACCTCCCTCTGAGTCACTTCGAAGAGACTGGCCTGAAAGTGCTAAAAATGACCCCTCTTCCTCATCCTCCTCCTCCTCCTCCTGGGCCACCTCCTGTTCCATCATCGCCCTAAGTGTTTTCTCAAGGAGACATAGAAGTGGTATTGTAACGCTGATAACGGTGTCATCGCCACTGGCCATGTTGGTGGAGTACTCGAAACAGCGCAACAGGGCACACAGGTCTCGCATGGAGGCCCAGTCATTGGTGGTGAAGTGGTGCTGTTCTGTAGTGCGACTGACCCGTGCGTGCTGCAGCTGAAACTCCACTATGGCCTGCTGCTGCTCGCACAGTCTGTCCAGCATGTGCAAGGTGGAGTTCCACCTGGTGGGCACGTCGCATATGAGGCGGTGAGCGGGAAGGCCGAAGTTACGCTGTAGCGCAGACAGGCGAGCAGCGGCAGGATGTGAACGCCGGAAGCGCGAACAGACGGCCCGCACTTTATGCAGCAGCTCTGACATGTCGGGGTAGTTGTGAATGAACTTCTGCACCACCAAATTCAGCACATGCGCCAAGCAAGGGATGTGCGTCAAATTGGCTAGTCCCAGAGCTGCAACGAGATTTCGCCCATTATCACACACCACCAGGCCGGGCTTGAGGCTCACCGGCAGCAACCACTCGTCGGTCTGTTGTTCAATACCCCGCCACAACTCCTGTGCGGTGTGGGGCCTGTCCCCCAAACATATGAGTTTCAGAATGGCCTGCTGACGTTTACCCCGGGCTGTGCTGAAGTTGGTGGTGAAGGTGTGTGGCTGACTGGATGAGCAGGTGGAAGAAGAGGAGGAGGAAGCCGAGAAGGAGGAGGTGGCAACAGGAGGCAAAGAATGTTGCCCTGCGATCCTTGGCGGCGGCAGGACGTGCGCCAAACAGCTCTCCGCCTGGGGCCCAGCTGCCACTACATTTACCCAGTGTGCAGTTAGGGAGATATAGCGTCCCTGGCCGTGCTTACTGGTCCACGTATCTGTGGTTAGGTGGACCTTGCTACAGATGGCGTTGCGCAGTGCACACTTGATTTTATGGGATACTTGGTTGTGCAGGGAAGGCACGGCTCTCTTGGAGAAGTAGTGCCGGCTGGGAACAACATACTGTGGGACAGCAAGCGACATGAGCTGTTTGAAGCTGTCTGTGTCCACCAGCCTAAATGACAGCATTTCATAGGCCAGTAGTTTAGAAATGCTGGCATTCAGGGCCAGGGATCGAGGGTGGCTAGGTGGGAATTTACGCTTTCTATCAAATGTTTGTGAGATGGAGAGCTGAACGCTGGCGTGTGACATGGTTGAGACGCTTGGTGACGGAGGTGGTGGTGGTGGTGTTGGTGGTACATCCCCTGTTTGCTGGGCGGCAGGTGCCAACGTTCCTCCAGAGGCGGAGGAAGAGGCCGAGGCGGCAGCAGCAGAATAGGCCGAGGCGGCAGCAGCAGAAGAGGTAGCAGGGGGAGCCTGAGTGACTTCCTTGGTTTTAAGGTGTTTACTCCACTGCAGTTCATGCTTTGCATGCAGGTGCCTGGTCATGCAGGTTGTGCTCAGGTTCAGAACGTTAATGCCTCGCTTCAGGCTCTGATGGCACAGCGTGCAAACCACTCGGGTCTTGTCGTCAGCACATTGTTTGAAGAAGTGCCATGCCAGGGAACTCCTTGAAGCTGCCTTTGGGGTGCTCGGTCCCAGATGGCGGCGGTCAGTAGCAGGCGGAGTCTCTTGGCGGCGGGTGTTCTGCTTTTGCCCACTGCTCCCTCTTTTGCTACGCTGTTGGCTCGGTCTCACCACTGCCTCTTCCTCCGAACTGTGAAAGTCAGTGGCACGACCTTCATTCCATGTGGGGTCTAGGACCTCATCGTCCCCTGCATCGTCTTCCACCCAGTCTTGATCCCTGACCTCCTGTTCAGTCTGCACACTGCAGAAAGACGCAGCAGTTGGCACCTGTGTTTCGTCATCATCAGAGACATGCTGAGGTGGTATTCCCATGTCCTCATCATCAGGAAACATAAGTGGTTGTGCGTCAGTGCATTCTATGTCTTTCACCGCTGGGGAAGGGCTAGGTGGATGCCCTTGGGAAACCCTGCCAGCGGAGTCTTCAAACAGCATAAGAGACTGCTGCATAACTTGAGGCTGAGACAGTTTCCCTGGTATGCATGGGGGTGATGTGACAGACTGATGGGGTTGGTTTTCAGGCGCCATCTGTGCGCTTTCTGCAGAAGACTGGGTGGGAGATAATGTGAACGTGCTGGATCCACTGTCGGCCACCCAATTGACTAATGCCTGTACCTGCTCAGGCCTTACCATCCTTAGAACGGCATTGGGCCCCACCATATATCGCTGTAAATTCTGGCGGCTACTGGGACCTGAGGTAGTTGGTACACTAGGACGTGTGGATGTGGCAGAACGGCCACGTCCTCTCCCAGCACCAGAGGGTCCACTAACACCACCACGACCATGTCCACGTCCGCGTCCCTTACTAGATGTTTTTCTCATTGTTATGGTTCACCACAACAACAAATATATTATTTGGCCCAATGTATTGTATTCAAATTCAGCGGGATATAAATTTGAGGCCTAGTATTTAGGCGCTGGGTGACCGGTATGGATTTAGTGACAGAATTAGACTTGGAAATGCACAGAAGCGTGTGTGTGAAGTTATTCTGAATGACCCTATGTGCACCTTCAATATTATATACCCTTTTAGGGATAGATTTCAAATAGCTCTGATATAGCAGAAACCACTAAATTATGAAATTGCTAAATTGGGAATTGTACTTCAACCCAGAACAAAAAATGTGCTTTGACGGACACTAAATATCTTGCCCAGCAACAACAGTACAGCGGTGGGTAACGAGAGATTTAGAGGGATTTAAATTTGAGGCCTAGTATTTAGGCGCTGGGTCACCGGTATGGATTTAGTGACAGAATTAGACTTGGAAATGCACAGAAGCGTGTGTGTGAAGTTATTCTGAATGACCCTATGTGCACCTTCAATATTATATACCCTTTTAGGGATAGATTTCAAATAGCTCTGATATAGCAGAAACCACTAAATTATGAAATTGCTAAATTGGGAATTGTACTTCAACCCAGAACAAAAAATGTGCTTTGACGGACACTAAATATCTTGCCCAGCAACAACAGTACAGTGGTGGGTAACGAGAGATTTAGAGGGATTTAAATTTGAGGCCTAGTATTTAGGCGCTGGGTCACCGGTATGGATTTAGTGACAGAATTAGACTTGGAAATGCACAGAAGCGTGTGTGTGAAGTTATTCTGAATGACCCTATGTGCACCTTCAATATTATATACCCTTTTAGGGATAGATTTCAAATAGCTCTGATATAGCAGAAACCACTAAATTATGAAATTGCTAAATTGGGAATTGTACTTCAACCCAGAACAAAAAATGTGCTTTGACGGACACTAAATATCTTGCCCAGCAACAACAGTACAGCGGTGGGTAACGAGAGATTTAGAGGGATTTAAATTTGAGGCCTAGTATTTAGGCGCTGGGTCACCGGTATGGATTTAGTGACAGAATTAGACTTGGAAATGCACAGAAGCGTGTGTGTGAAGTTATTCTGAATGACCCTATGTGCACCTTCAATATTATATACCCTTTTAGGGATAGATTTCAAATAGCTCTGATATAGCAGAAACCACTAAATTATGAAATTGCTAAATTGGGAATTGTACTTCAACCCAGAACAAAAAATGTGCTTTGACGGACACTAAATATCTTGCCCAGCAACAACAGTACAGCGGTGGGTAACGAGAGATTTAGAGGGATTTAAATTTGAGGCCTAGTATTTAGGCGCTGGGTCACCGGTATGGATTTAGTGACAGAATTAGACTTGGAAATGCACAGAAGCGTGTGTGTGAAGTTATTCTGAATGACCCTATGTGCACCTTCAATATTATATACCCTTTTAGGGATAGATTTCAAATAGCTCTGATATAGCAGAAACCACTAAATTATGAAATTGCTAAATTGGGAATTGTACTTCAACCCAGAACAAAAAATGTGCTTTGACGGACACTAAATATCTTGCCCAGCAACAACAGTACAGCGGTGGGTAACGAGAGATTTAGAGGGATTTAAATTTGAGGCCTAGTATTTAGGCGCTGGGTCACCGGTATGGATTTAGTGACAGAATTAGACTTGGAAATGCACAGAAGCGTGTGTGTGAAGTTATTCTGAATGACCCTATGTGCACCTTCAATATTATATACCCTTTTAGGGATAGATTTCAAATAGCTCTGATATAGCAGAAACCACTAAATTATGAAATTGCTAAATTGGGAATTGTACTTCAACCCAGAACAAAAAATGTGCTTTGACGGACACTAAATATCTTGCCCAGCAACAACAGTACAGTGGTGGGTAACGAGAGATTTAGAGGGATTTAAATTTGAGGCCTAGTATTTAGGCGCTGGGTCACCGGTATGGATTTAGTGACAGAATTAGACTTGGAAATGCACAGAAGCGTGTGTGTGAAGTTATTCTGAATGACCCTATGTGCACCTTCAATATTATATACCCTTTTAGGGATAGATTTCAAATAGCTCTGATATAGCAGAAACCACTAAATTATGAAATTGCTAAATTGGGAATTGTACTTCAACCCAGAACAAAAAATGTGCTTTGACGGACACTAAATATCTTGCCCAGCAACAACAGTACAGCGGTGGGTAACGAGAGATTTAGAGGGATTTAAATTTGAGGCCTAGTATTTAGGCGCTGGGTCACCGGTATGGATTTAGTGACAGAATTAGACTTGGAAATGCACAGAAGCGTGTGTGTGAAGTTATTCTGAATGACCCTATGTGCACCTTCAATATTATATACCCTTTTAGGGATAGATTTCAAATAGCTCTGATATAGCAGAAACCACTAAATTATGAAATTGCTAAATTGGGAATTGTACTTCAACCCAGAACAAAAAATGTGCTTTGACGGACACTAAATATCTTGCCCAGCAACAACAGTACAGCGGTGGGTAACGAGAGATTTAGAGGGATTTAAATTTGAGGCCTAGTATTTAGGCGCTGGGTCACCGGTATGGATTTAGTGACAGAATTAGACTTGGAAATGCACAGAAGCGTGTGTGTGAAGTTATTCTGAATGACCCTATGTGCACCTTCAATATTATATACCCTTTTAGGGATAGATTTCAAATAGCTCTGATATAGCAGAAACCACTAAATTATGAAATTGCTAAATTGGGAATTGTACTTCAACCCAGAACAAAAAATGTGCTTTGACGGACACTAAATATCTTGCCCAGCAACAACAGTACAGTGGTGGGTAACGAGAGATTTAGAGGGATTTAAATTTGAGGCCTAGTATTTAGGCGCTGGGTCACCGGTATGGATTTAGTGACAGAATTAGACTTGGAAATGCACAGAAGCGTGTGTGTGAAGTTATTCTGAATGACCCTATGTGCACCTTCAATATTATATACCCTTTTAGGGATAGATTTCAAATAGCTCTGATATAGCAGAAACCACTAAATTATGAAATTGCTAAATTGGGAATTGTACTTCAACCCAGAACAAAAAATGTGCTTTGACGGACACTAAATATCTTGCCCAGCAACAACAGTACAGTGGTGGGTAACGAGAGATTTAGAGGGATTTAAATTTGAGGCCTAGTATTTAGGCGCTGGGTCACCGGTATGGATTTAGTGACAGAATTAGACTTGGAAATGCACAGAAGCGTGTGTGTGAAGTTATTCTGAATGACCCTATGTGCACCTTCAATATTATATACCCTTTTAGGGATAGATTTCAAATAGCTCTGATATAGCAGAAACCACTAAATTATGAAATTGCTAAATTGGGAATTGTACTTCAACCCAGAACAAAAAATGTGCTTTGACGGACACTAAATATCTTGCCCAGCAACAACAGTACACCGGTGGGTAACGAGAGATTTAGAGGGAATTAAATTTGAGGCCTAGTATTTAGGCGCTGGGTCACCGGTATGGATTTAGTGACAGAATTAGACTTGGAAATACACAGTAGCGGTGTGTGTGAAGTTATTCTGAATGACCCTATGTGCACCTTCAATATTATATACCCTTTTAGGGATAGATTTCAAATAGCTCTGATATAGCAGAAACCACTAAATTATGAAATTGCTAAATTGGGAATTGTACTTCAACCCAGAACAAAAAATGTGCTTTGACGGACACTAAATATCTTGCCCAGCAACAACAGTACAGCGGTGGGTAACGAGAGATTTAGAGGGATTTAAATTTGAGGCCTAGTATTTAGGCGCTGGGTCACCGGTATGGATTTAGTGACAGAATTAGACTTGGAAATGCACAGAAGCGTGTGTGTGAAGTTATTCTGAATGACCCTATGTGCACCTTCAATATTATATACCCTTTTAGGGATAGATTTCAAATAGCTCTGATATAGCAGAAACCACTAAATTATGAAATTGCTAAATTGGGAATTGTACTTCAACCCAGAACAAAAAATGTGCTTTGACGGACACTAAATATCTTGCCCAGCAACAACAGTACAGTGGTGGGTAACGAGAGATTTAGAGGGATTTAAATTTGAGGCCTAGTATTTAGGCGCTGGGTCACCGGTATGGATTTAGTGACAGAATTAGACTTGGAAATGCACAGAAGCGTGTGTGTGAAGTTATTCTGAATGACCCTATGTGCACCTTCAATATTATATACCCTTTTAGGGATAGATTTCAAATAGCTCTGATATAGCAGAAACCACTAAATTATGAAATTGCTAAATTGGGAATTGTACTTCAACCCAGAACAAAAAATGTGCTTTGACGGACACTAAATATCTTGCCCAGCAACAACAGTACACCGGTGGGTAACGAGAGATTTAGAGGGAATTAAATTTGAGGCCTAGTATTTAGGCGCTGGGTCACCGGTATGGATTTAGTGACAGAATTAGACTTGGAAATACACAGTAGCGGGTGTGTGTGAAGTTATTCTGAATGACCCTATGTGCACCTTCAATATTATATACCCTTTTTGGGATAGATTTCAAAGAGCTCTGATATAGCAGGAACCACTAAATTATGAAATTGCTAAATTGAGAATTGTATTTCAACCCAGAACAAGAAATGTGCTTGAACGGACACTAAATAACTCGCCCAGCTACAGCACTAGGGACAGATTTAGCTGGATATAAATTTGAGGCCTAGTATTTAGGCGCTGGGTGACCGGTATGGATTTAGTGACAGAATTAGACTGGGATATGGCCAAAAAATGAACAGACTATTGCTGGTTAAATGCACTTGGTGTGACAGCTTCACCCTGATGTAGGCTTTAGCCAAAAAACAACCACACCATTGAGGGTTAAATGCACTTGGTCGCAGCTTGTGCTGGCGCACCACAAGACACAAAATGGCCGCCGATCACCCCAGAAAAATGAGACTGACAAACGGTCTGTGCAGCCTAAAAACAGTGAGCAATTGAGGATCAGCAGCTCAATGATCCACAGCTGCAGATCGATCAGTTAATCAAGTCCTTTGGAGGAGTTAATCTGCCTAATCTCGCCCTACTGTCGCAGCCGCAACCTCTCCCTACGCTAATCAGAGCAGAGTGACGGGCGGCGCTATGTGACTCCAGCTTAAATAGAGGCTGGGTCACATGGTGCTCTGGCCAATCACAGCCATGCCAATAGTAGGCATGGCTGTGATGGCCTCTTGGGGCAAGTAGTATGACGCTTGTTGATTGGCTGCTTTGCAGCCTTTCAAAAAGCGCCAAGAAAGCGTCACAAAAGCGCCAAGAAAGCGACGAACACCGAACCCGAACCCGGACTTTTACGAAAATGTCCGGGTTCGGGTCCGTGTCACGGACACCCCAAAATTCGGTACGAACCCGAACTATACAGTTCGAGTTCGCTCATCCCTATCTAGGATAGATTACCTTCTGGGTAACGCATTAACTCTGACAGAAATATAGAGCATTGAGTATTGCCCGCAGGGGCCCTCTGATCACGCACCAATGGTGGCTAGGTTCTCATTGCTGGGGGATGTAGTGAGAGGGAACAAAATGCGCATACATCCGTTCTGGCTTACCCTCATGGACTCCCATGATAGGATCCCGGATCAACTGTGCATGTTTTTTTGAGGTCCAGGGTGACATTATAGACGAGCTGTTAATGTGGGAGATGTTAAAAGCTTATTTGAGGGGATGGTTTAAATCATCCATAGCATTCATTAAAAGAGAGGCCCATCGTAGAGAGGAGGAGCTTCAGAACTCCTGTAGGGAGGCTGAGAGAAACGTTACTAATGACACCACTGAACCCAACAGGTTGGAGTGGCTGCTCAGGGGTAGACAGTATATGCAGCACTTGCAAGAGAAAAGCGATCGTAGACTGTTTTTTCCTTAAGCAGCAGTCCTTTGAGCTAGGGGGTCAAGCGGGTAAGGTACTTGCTCACATTGCCCGGAACAACTCGGCAGCCCCTCCGGTTATACGCATGCGCGGGGCGGATGGATGGATACTAGAATCGCTAACTGGCATCCTCGCTAGATTTCAAGAGTTCTACCAGGATCTGTATAGCTCAGCGGCACATTATTCCACCCGAGAGCTGAGGACATATCTGCAGGAGGGGATACACCCCCGGCTGAGTAACGAGGATAGGAAGTTGCTAGAGGGTGACATCACATTGGAGGAGGTACAGGAAGCTATAAGAGGACTTACAACAGGGAAGGCACCCGGCCCTGGCGGCATACCGATCGAAGTGTACACTAGATATATAAATATTTTGGCCCCTAGATTGGAAAAAGTGCTACAATCGGCGAAGAGACAACATAGACTACCAAATTCATTCTATGATGCCACCATAGTGGTGATCTTGAAACCAGACAAAGATCCTTTGGAGTGTGGGTCGTACAGACCCATCTCCTTATTAAACCTGGATTATAAAGTGCTCACGAAAATTATTGCCAATAGGTTGAATAGGGTCATAACATCAGTTGT
This sequence comes from Bufo gargarizans, assembly GCF_014858855.1. NCBI lineage: Eukaryota > Metazoa > Chordata > Amphibia > Anura > Bufonidae > Bufo > Bufo gargarizans. The sequence continues at coordinate 30,877,479 of NC_058085.1, read as the reverse complement.
ACACCCGGATCAATCCGGATTCATACCGGGGAGGTCTACTTCCAATAATATTAGGAGAGCGCAGGTGATTACGCAGGTTGGTGGGTCCCTGAGCAAGCCATGGGCTTTGGCCTCCCTGGACACAGCCAAGGCCTTTGATTCGGTAGAGTGGCCATATTTATTTGAAGTATTGAGCTGTTTTGGTTTTGGCCCAGTGTTCATCGAATAGGTTCATATGCTTTATAGGCAACCCAAAGCGAACATCCTTGTGAACGGCTCTCATTCAGGACAGTTTACCCTTGGCAGGGGAACCAGACAAGGGTGCCCCCTGTCACCTCTTCTCTTTGCAGTTGCAATAGAACATTTAGCTCTCAGACTGTGACAGGATGAGGTCTACAGCGGAGTAACCCTAGGGCTTAGTAAATATGCAGAGTGCCCTTGTCTTTGCTGTTATTATATTGTTATATTGATTATCACATCCACATAATTGCTATCTTGTGTAGGAGGTCTGTTGTGGTACTTGTGGTCCACCGCAGGCATCCTCCACTGTATGCATTTTTGCTGGGGATCGCCATTAGCAACGGGCCACAAGTGCAGGATTTGCTCCCCTATTTATATATGCACAACTGCTTATGGGTTTGAGCACTTACTGCCTGTTAACTCCTTGAGGACACTGCCATATTTCACCTTAAGGACCAGGACATTTTTTGCAAATCTGATCAGTGTCACTTTATGTGGTGATAACTTTAAAACGCTTTGACTTATCCAGACCATTTTGAGATGACAGATGACAGATAAAACGTTTAATCCGAGTAAATGTATCATTTTAAAGGAAAAATACGTTGATTCAAATTTTCATGGTGTCAACAAATCCCCCAAAAGTTGGGACAAGTAGCAATAAGAGGCTGGAAAAAGTAAATTTGAGCAGAACGAAGAGCTGGAAGACCAATTAACACTAATTAGGTCAATTGGCAACATGATTGGGTATAAAAAGAGCTTCTCAGAGTGGCAGTGTCTCTCAGAAGCCAAGATGGGTAGAGGGTCACCAATTCCCACAATGTTGCGTAGAAAGATAGTGGAGCAATATCAGAAAGGTGTTACCCAGCGAAAAATTGCAAAGACTTTGCATCTATCATCATTAACTGTGCATAACATCATCCAAAGATTCAGAGAATCTGGAACAATCTCTGTGCGTAAGGGTCAAGGCCGTAAAACCATACTGGATGCCCGTGATCTCCGGGCCCTTAAACGACACTGCACCACAAACAGGAATGCTACTGTAAAGGAAATCACAGAATGGGCTCAGGAATACTTCCAGAAACCATTGTCAGTGAACACACTCCACCGTGCCATCCGCCGTTGCCAGCTGAAACTCTACAGTGCAAAGAAGATCCACAAGCTCCGGCGTTTTCACTGGGCCGGGGATCATTTAAAATGGAGTGTGGCAAAATGGGAGACTGTTCTGTGGTCAGACGAGTCACGATTCGAAGTTCTTTTTGGAAATCTGGGACGCCATGTCATCCGGATCAAAGAGGACAAGGACAACCCAAGTTGTTATCAACGCTCAGTTCAGAAGCCTGCATCTCTGATGGTATGGGGTTGCATGAGTGCGTGTGGCATGGGCAGCTTGCATATCTGGAAAGGCACCATCAATGCAGAAAATTATATTCAGGTTCTAGAACAACATATGCTCCCATCCAGACGTCATCTCTTTCAGGGAAGACCCTGCATTTTTCAACAAGATAATGCCAGACCACATTCTGCATCAATCACAACGTCATGGCTGCGTAGGAGAAGGATCCGGGTACTGAAATGGCCAGTCTGCAGTCCAGATCTTTCACCTATAGAGAACATTTGGCGCATCATAAAGAGGAAGGTGCAACAAAGAAGGCCCAAGACGATTGAACAGTTAGAGGCCTGTATTAGACAAGAATGGGAGAGCATTCCTATTTCTAAACTTGAGAAACTGGTCTCCTCCGTCCCCAGACGTCTGTTGAGTGTTGTAAGAAGAAGGGGAGATGCCACACAGTGGTGAAAATGGCCTTGTCCCAACTTTTTGGGGATTTGTTGACACCATGAAATTCTGATTCAACACATTTTTCCCTTAAAATGGTACATTTTCTCAGTTTAAACTTTTGTTCCGTGATTTATGTTCTATTCTGAATAAAATATTAGAAGTTGACACCTCCACATCATTGCATTCAGTATTTATTCACGATTTGTATAGTGTCCCAACTTTTTGGGAATCCGGTTTGTACATGGTAATACCTACATAAATAGTTATTACTTTACATTCCCCATATGTCTACTTTATGTTAGGATCATTTTGGGAATGACATTTTATTTTTGGGAGACGTTACAAGGCTTAGAAGTTTAGAAGTAAATCCTTGAAATTTCTCAGAAATTTTCAAAAACCAACTTTTTAAAGGGGTTCTACCACCAGATTTGGTCCTATTTAGCTGACTGATACTAGCGATGTGCTAGTGTCAGCAGTCCATAACAGTGTTCTTACTTATCATCTGTCTGCTGCCGTTCACCTTAAAAACGTACTTTTATAGATATGCTAATGAGCCCTTAGGTGCTATGTGGGCGTCATTAGCACCTAGAGGGCTTCGTCCACTAAACATTTCAGCCGCCCATCGCGTCCCTCCAGCCCGCCCTGCTCCTGTTGATTGACTTGAAACTTCTCAGTATCTCGTACCAATTCCCGCACCTGCGCCGTGCGCTTCTGTATTCGGCGCAGGCGCAGTGAGTGAATGCCGTGCTCCTGGTGCTGACTTCCTTACTGTAACGTAGTTGGTGCAGGCGCAGTGAGGAAGCCGGCGCCGGGAGAATACAGAAGCGCACGGCGCGGGAATTGGTACGAGATACTGAGAAGTTTCAAGTCAATCAACAGGAGCGGGGCGGGCTGGAGGGACGCGATGGGCGGCTGAAATGGTTAGTGGACGGAGCCCTCTAGGTGCTAATGACGCCCACATAGCACCTAGGGGCTTATTAGCATATCTATAAAAGTACGTTTTTAAGGTGAACGGCAGCAGACAGATGATAAGAACACTGTTATGGACTGCTGACACTAGCACATCGCTAGTGTCAGTCAGCTAAATAGGACCAAATCTGGTGGTAGAAACCCTTTAAGGACCAGTTCAGGTCTGAGGTCACTTTGTGAGGCTTACATAATAGAAACCACCCAGAAAATTACCCCATTCTAGAAACTACACCCCTGAAGGTATTCAAAACTGATTTTAGGTGTTCCACAAGAATTAATGGAAAATAGAGATACAATTTCTAAATGTAACTTTTTTGCCAGATTTTCAATATTTTTTATTTTTTTTTACCAGTTACAAAGCAAGGGTTAACAGCCAAACAAAACACTATTTATTGCCCTGATTCTGTAGTTTACAGAAACACCCCATATGTAGTCGTAAACTGCTGTACGGGCACACGGCAGGGCGCAGAAGGAAAGGCATACCATACGGTTTTTGGAAGGCATATTTTGCTGGACTACTGGATAGTGTGGAAGTTTTGTTGGTACTAGTTTAGGGTACGTATGATTTTTGGTTGCTCTATATTACACTTTTTGTGAGGCAAGGTAACAAGAAACAGCTGTTTTGGCAACGTTTTTTTTTTTTTTTGTTATTTATTTTATTTTTTTGTTATTTACAACATTCATCTGACAGGTGGTATTTTTATAGAGCAGGTTGTCACTGACGCGGGAATACTTAATATGTATACAATTTTTTTATTTATGTAAATTTTACCAATGATTTCATTTTTGAAACAAAAAAATCATGTTTTAGTGTCTCCATATTCTGAGAGCCATAGTTTTTTCAGTTTTTGGGCGATTATCTTAGGTAGGGTCTCATTTTTTGCAGGATGAGATGACTGTTTGGCACTATTTTGGGGTGCATATGACTTTTTGATCGCTTGCTATTACAGTTTTTGTGATGTAAGATAACAAAAAATGTGTTTATTTAGCACTTTATAATTTATTTTTTACGGTGTTCATCTGAGGTGTTAGGTCATGTGAGATGTTTATAGAGCCGGTCGATACGGACGCGGCGATACCTAATATGTCTCTTTATTTGGGGAAAATGAAGTTCTTGTTTATTTGTACTTGAAACTTTTGATTTTTTTTTGGGGGGGGGAACTTAATTTTTTCAACTTTTATTTTTTTTAACTTTGTTTTGTCCCACTTTGGGACTTCAACTTTTGGGGGTCTAATCCCTTTTACAATGCATTCCAATACTTCTGTATTGAAATGCATTGGCTGTATGAGTTATACTGTGTGTATTACTCGTACAGCTTCCAGCCTGTGAGATCCAGGGGGCTGGATCTCACAGGCTCGTCAACGGAAGGCAGCGCAGATGCCTTCTTTAGGCATTGCGCTGCCTTCCATGCCATCGGGTCCCCCCTACAGCCGCATGGGGACTCGATGGCGCTGCCGATGGCCGCCGTCGCATAAGGTAAAAGCCGCAAACTGCAGGTCTGAATTGACCTGCGGTTTGCAGCGATCGCCGACACGGGGGGTTACGGGGCCCCCCCCTCGCATTTACCCAAGGTGCCTGCTCAATGATTTGAGCAGGCACCGGGCTCTGATCACCTCCTGCCGAGCTGCGGTGATCGTGATCGGAAATACATAGGACGTACCCGTACGCCCTGTGTTCTTAAGTACCGAGACATCAGGGCGTACCGGTATGTCCTATGTCTGGAACAGGTTAAACACCACACCATTTTTATTATTTTTTTCATTGGTGTGCTCTTTAACCTCCTCAGGACCGCCGTACGCAGGATTGCGTCCTGCCGGCGGTCCTGCTCTTCTGGGTGGACGCATTTACGCGTCCTCCCGCGAGAGCCGAGATTTCCTGTGAACGCGCGCACACAGGCGCGCGCGCTCACAGGAACGGAAGGTAAGCGAGTGGATCTCCAGCATGCCAGCGGCGATCGCTTGCTGGCAGGCTGGAGATCCGAATTTTTTAACCCCTAACAGGTATATTAGACGCTGTTTTCATAACAGCGTCTAATATACCTCCTACCTGGTCCTCTGGTGGTCCCTTTTGTTAGGATCGACCACCAGAGGACTCAGGTAGCTCAGTACAGTCGCACCAAACACCACACTACACTACACCCCCCCCCCCCGTCACTTATTAACCCCTTATAAATCCCTGATCACCCCTGATCACCCATGATCACCCCATATAAACTCCCTGATCACCCCCCTGTCATTGATCACCCCCCTGTCATTGATCACCCCCCTGTCATTGATCACCGCCCTGTCATTGATCACCCCCCTGTCATTCTCCGTTCAGACGTCCATATGATTTTTACGGATCCACGGATACATGGATCGGATCCGCAAAAAGCATACGGACGTCTAAATGGAGCCTTACAGGGGGGTGATCAATGACAGGCGGGTGATCACCCATATACACTCCTTGATCACCCCCCTGTCATTGATCACCCCCCTGTAAGGCTCCATTCAGACGTCCGCATGATTTTTACGGATCCATGGATACATGGATCGGATCCGCAAAACACATGCGGACGTCTGAATGGAGCCTTACAGGGGGTGATCAATGACAGGCGGGTGATCACCCTGATCACCCCCTGTCATTGATAACCCCCCTGTAAGGCTCCATTCAGACGTCCGCATGTGTTTTGTGGATCAATGACAGGGGGGTGATCAGGGAGTCTATATGGATGATCACCCCCCTGTCATTGATCACCCCCCTGTCATTGATCCCCCCCCCCCCCCCCCATTTTTTTTTGGCACAAGTTAGCGGAAATTTTTTGTTTGTTTTTGTTTTTTCTTACAAAGTCTCATATTCTACTAACTTGTGTCAAAAAATAAAATCTCACATGGACGCACCATACCCCTCACGGAATCCAAATGCGTAAACATTTTTAGACATTTATATTCCAGACTTCTTCTCACGCTTTAGGGCCCCTAAAAAGCCAGGGCAGTATAAATACCCCACATGTGACCCCATTTCGGAAAGAAGACACCCCAAGGTATTCCGTGAGGGGCATATTGAGTCCATGAAAGATTGAAATTTTTGTCCTAAGTTAGCGGAAAGTGAGACTTTGTGAGAAAAAAACAAAAAAAAAATCAATATCCGCTAACTTATGCAAAAAAAATAAAATTCTAGGAACTCGCCATGCCCCTCATTGAATACCTTGGGGTGTCTTCTTTCCAAAGTGGGGTCACATGTGGGGTATTTATACTGCCCTGGCTTTTTAGGGGCCCGAAAGTGTGAGAAGAAGTCTGGGATCCAAATGTCTAAAAATGCCCTCCTAAAAGGAATTTGGGCCCCTTTGCGCATCTAGGCTGCAAAAAAGTGTGACACATGTGGTATCCCCGTACTCAGGAGAAGTTGGGGAATGTGTTTTGGGGTGTCATTTTACATATACCCATGCTGGGTGAGAAAAATATCTTGGTCAAATGCCAACTTTGTATAAAAAAATGGGAAAAGTTGTCTTTTGCCAAGATATTTCTCTCACCCAGCATGGGTATATGTAAAATGACCCCCCAAAACACATTCCCCAACTTCTCCTGAGTACGGCGATACCACATGTGTGACACTTTTTTGCAGCCAAGGTGGGCAAAGGGGCACATATTCCAAAGTGCACCTTTCGGATTTTGCAGGCCATTTTTTACACATTTTGATTGCAAGGTACTTCTTACACATTTGGGCCCCTAAATTGCCAGGGCAGTATAACTACGCCACAAGTGACCCCATTTTGGAAAGAAGACACCCCAAGGTATTCCGTGAGGGGCACGGCGAGTTCCTAGAATTTTTTTTTTTTTTGTCACAAGTTAGCGGAAAATGATGATTTTTCTTTTATTTTCTTTTTTCCTTACAAAGTCTCATATTCCACTAACTTGCGACAAAAAAAAAAAAATTCTAGGAACTCGCCATGCCCCTCACGGAATACCTTGGGGTGTCTTCGTTCCAAAATGGGGTCACTTGTGGCGTAGTTATACTGCCCTGGCAATTTAGGGGCCCAAATGTGTGAGAAGAACTTTGCAATCAAAATGTGTAAAAAATGCCCTGCAAAATCCGAAAGGTGCACTTTGGAATATGTGCCCCTTTGCCCACCTTGGCAGCAAAAAAGTGTGACACATCTGGTATCGCTGTACTCAGGAGAAGTTGGGCAATGTGTTTTGGGGTGTCATTTTACATATACCCATGCTGGGTGAGAAAAATATCTTGGTCAAATGCCAACTTTGTATAAAAAAATGGGAAAAGTTGTCTTTTGCCAAGATATTTTTCTCACCCAGCATGGGTATATGTAAAATGACACCCCAAAACACATTCCCCAACTTCTCCTGAGTACGGCGATACCAGATGTGTCACACTTTTTTGCTGCCAAGGTGGGCAAAGGGGCACATATTCCAAAGTGCACCTTTTGGATTTCACCGGTCATTTTTTACACATTTTGATTGCAAAGTTCTTCTCACACATTTGGGCCCCTAAATTGCCAGGGCAGTATAACTACCCCACAAGTAACCCCATTTTGGAAAGAAGACACCCCAAGGTATTCTGTGAGGGGCATGGTGAGTTCCTAGAATTTTTTATTTTTTGTCGCAAGTTAGTGGAATATGAGACTTTGTAAGAAAAAAAAAAAAAAATCATCATCATTTTCCGCTAACTTGTGACAAAAAATAAAAAGTTCTATGAACTCACTATGCCCATCAGCGAATACCTTAGGGTGTCTACTTTCCGAAATGGGGTCATTTGTGGGGGTTTTCTACTGTTTGGGCATTGTAGAACCTCAGGAATCATGACAGGTGCTCAGAAAGTCAGAGCTGCTTCAAAAAGCGGAAATTCACATTTTTGTACCATAGTTTGTAAATGCTATAACTTTTACCCAAACCATTTTTTTTTTTTGCCCAAACATTTTTTTTTAATCAAAGACATGTAGAACAATAAATTTGGTGAAAAATTTATATATAGATGTCGTTTTTTTTGCAAAATTTTACAGCTGAAAGTGAAAAATGTCATTTTTTTGCAAAAAAATCGTTACATTTTGATTAATAACAAAAAAAGTTAAAATGTCAGCAGCAATAAAATACCACCAAATGAAAGCTCCATTAGTGAGAAGAAAAGGAGGTAAAATTCATTTGGGTGGTAAGTTGCATGACCGAGCGATAAACGGTGAAAGGAGTGTAGTGCCGAAGTGTAAAAAGTGCTCTTGTCATGAAGGGGGTTTCACCTAGCGGGGCTGAAGTGGTTAAACCTACTGTTTCCATAGAATGGCGCTAGAAGATTTAAAGCAGAGTAACAGCCTGGTTGGACTAAAAAAGTCAGTAATGTCAAAAATTCTTCTAATGCCACAGCGCAAAAGGCACTTCATAGTGCTGTGCCTGCCACAGTACTTCACACAATAAATGGGTTAATGTCACCCACCAAACTAACAGACACATTAGCTATATTAATTTCCCTGGCATGTATGCATTGCAGGTGTACCTCACGCAATAATTGAGTATATGAACCCACTGAACTTAGACGGATTAACTATTATATTTGTGTGTTAGGGGTACAAAGATGTTGCATTGCACCCACCCAAAAATTGCTATAGGTCACCCACAGAATTAACAGCCAGATGAGATTCCTAACACTCTCCCTCACTTCATCTGCCTGCTTCCTGTCTCAGAGCTGATGGGCGGTGCTACACGTGATCCAGCTCGTATAGAGGCTGGGTCACATGATGCACCGGCCAATCACAGCCATACCATTAGTAGGCATGGCTGTGATGGCTTCTAAGTGCCCACAGCTTAAAAGCTTGTTGATTGGCTGCCCTGCAGCCTTTCAAAAAAGCTTTATTAAATGCCCGAACTCGAACTTTTCCGTCAAAGTTCGGGTCCGGGTTCCAAAAATCGTAAAGTTCGGTACAGTCCCAAGCTTTTACAGTTCGGGTTCGCTCAACACTAAACACAGCATCTGCACTTTTATTATCTGCAGTTCTATTTTACATGGAATTTGGTAGGATTTTACATTGTCTACTCTTCTCTTCTTTCCATTCAGGTTCCTACAATATAGGATCTGCTCAGTGGATATCTTCTATATAAGATCCTTCTCCTGATTGACCCCCTCATGGATGGATAGGGACAAGATGGTGGAGAGTATAATAAATCTCACCCTAGAGATCCTCTTCCGGCTTACTGGAGAGGTGAGAGATTTTGATAATGTCACATTACTTTATCTTATCTATGTTACTAACAGATGGACATGACTGGAGAGGGGCTCTGGACATGTATGGAGTGATATTTATTACTGTGTTTTTCCATAACCAGGACTACATAGTAGTGAAGAAGACCTCTAATGAGCGCTGTCAGGCCCTTGTGTCTGAAGAATGGGGAAGAACCCTGAGCCCAATCACGGGGCCTCCACCTCACCCCCTGATGCATGAGGAAATCAAAAGAGAGAAGATCCTAGAACTCGCCAACAAGATGATTGAGATGCTGACTGGAGAGGTGACACTGCTGGGAATGCTAGGACATTACACAGGAACGCTATGAAGGGATCTGGGTGATGACTGTATCATTGTGTTGTCAGGTTCCTATAAGGTGTCAGGATGTCACCATCTATTTCTCCATGGAGGAGTGGGAGTATTTAGAAGGACACAAAGATCTGTACAAGGATGTCATGATGGAGGCTCACCAGCCCCTCACATCGCCAGGTAATAGACATGAATAAATCCACACGTCCTATCATTATTTGTATGTAAGGAATGAATTAAGTCACTGAATGTGTTTATTACAGTTAAGAAAGAGACGAGAACACCAGAGAGATGTCCCAGTCCTCTTTCTTCACAGGATGTTTCAGAAGAACATCACAATGTCCCACAGGATGATCAGGTAGATGGAGATTAGGTTTCATGAAATGTCCCCTGTGATCTGTAGAAGTCTGTGAAGATCTTGTGTTTGGTCTTGTTTTATCCATCAGTATTATATGTTTTATTCTTGTATAATGAGAAAGGTGAAGATGGTGTCACGGACGTTCCCGTGGCAGGAGATCGGCAAAACTGTCAACACGTGGTTTGAACTGACAGGTTTTCTTCTGGATCAATAGGCGTTGTTGTTTCTGGTAATGGCCACACCCCTTGCCTCAGGTATTGCTAATGTGGTCATTTAACCTTATTTATAGTTTCTTCTCCCACTATGCTGTGCGGTTTATAGATTCTGCTTTGAGTTGTGGATTGCTGGTGTCTGGATCTTAGCGGAGTTCCTGGTGCTTCCATTGCTTCTTTGCATTTAAGTATTTTTGTATTTTGTTTGAGTTCTGTGTGTTGTATTTCCCTGTCATTTGTATTAAGGCCTGAGGAGACTCCTGTTTGTCCTTTCTCTTGGAGGAACAGGTTGTCTCAGTCCTGACATTAGTCCAGGGTCCTATAGGGTCAGTTAGGAAACTAGGTTCCGGTGTATGAACTCACCAACCTCTGGGGTCTGTTCATACTGGTAGTTGGTGAGGACTTTGTGTAGGGTTTTATTAGGTGTCCATCACCTTTCCTTAGTTCCCAGGCCTTATTCCCTCACCCCTTTCCCTACTATGTTCGGTGTGGTGTTCCCTCCCACACCCGAACGTGACAGATGGCAGGATTACAGCTGACCATAGACATTAAATGTTGTTGGGTTCTTTTCACAATTTTCTGCCTATGGAGACTTTGAAGATTGGTTCCTCTGTGAACTGCTGCAGACCTTTTGTGGTTGCAGAAGAGTGCCTCAACAATTCTTGGAGCAGTCCTCTGCTAGGACCATATGATTCTACAACTGGTGCACAAGTGTTGAGTTGTGCCCAAATTGTCAGCTTTTTTTAGGAGGATTCTCCTTCGCGGAGGAAGGATGCTACTATGTGCACTCATGCACAACATGGTTCTTGTGGCTGATGTGACACATCCTTTCATGGCCTACCTAACTACTTATGACTGTAAACATGCGGTGTGCATATCGCACAACAGTGTACATTAGGTATGGTCCCAAGACACCAGGTGGCGGCCAACATAGTTCCAGTCCAGGTCCTTCATAGCACGTACAGTGTCTCAGAGGAGCCACTACAGCAAATGTAGTCTGGCACTTCTGATACTTATTCAAATACATAGAAACATAGAATGTGTCGGCAGATAGGAACCATTTGGCCCATCTACTCTGCCCAATTTACTGAATACTATGAATAGCCCTTGGCCCTATCTTATATGAAGGATGGCCTTATGCCTATCCCATGTATGCTTAAACTCCTTTACTGTATTTGCAGCTACCACTTCTGCAGGAAGGCTATTCCATGCATCCACTACTCTCTCAGTAAAGTAATACTTCCTGATATTACTTTTAAACCTTTGCCCCTCTAACTTAAAACGATGTCCTCCTTGTAGCAGTTTTTCTTCTTTTAAATATTCTTTCCTCTTTTACCTTGTTGATTCCCTTTATGTATTTAAAAGTTTCTATCATATCCCCTCTGTCTCGTCTTTCTTCCAAGCTATACATGTTAAGGTCCTTTTAATCTTTCCTGGTAAGTTTTATCCTGCAATCCATGTACTAGTTTAGTAGCTTTTCTCTGAACTCTCTCCAAAGTATCAATATCCTTCTGGAGATATGGTTTCCAGTGCTGAGCACAATACTCCAAATGAGATCTCACTAGTGCTCTGTAGCGGCATGAGCACCTCCCTCTTTCTACTGGTAATGCCTCTCTCTATACACCCAAGCATTCTGCTAGCATTTCCTGCTGCTCTATCTTTAAGTATTCTTAAATAATGACCCCTAAATCCCTTTCCTCAGATGCTGAGGTTAGGACTGTATCACTGATTTTATATTCTGCTCTTGGATTTTTACGCCCCAGGTGCATTATCTTGCACTTAACAACATTAAGTTTTAGTTGCCAGATTTTTGACCATTCCTCTAGTTTTCCTAAATCCTTTTCCATTTGGTGTATCCCTCCAGGAACATCAACCCTGTTGCAAATCTTTGTGTCATCAGAAAAAAGACACACCTTACCATTGAGGCCTTCTGCTATTTCGCTGATAAAGATATTAAAGAATATGGGTCCCAGAACAGATCCCTGAGGTACCCCACTGGTAACAATCAGTGATGGCCATTTCGCAGTGTTCGCCGACGAACACATGTGATCTGCCATCTTTATTGCCAAGCCCGGCGATGTAGAGGTAAGTTCTTACCTGTGCCTGCGCCGCGAGCTGCTCTGAAACACATGCGGTCGCCGGGAGCAGGCAGTTCCGAGAACAATCCTTCATCGGGCTGTTCTCGGAACTGCCTGCTCCCGGTGACCGCATGTGTTTCAGATCAGCTCGCGGCCGCATATTGCATATCGCGGCCGAACACTGCGAACTGGCCATCGCTAGTAACAAGACCATGGTCTGAATATACTCCATTGACTACAACCCTCTGTTGTCTGTCCCTCAGCCACTGCCTATTACATTCAACAATATGGGAGTCCAAGCACAAAGACTGCAATTTATTGATTAGCCTTCTATGTGGGACAGTATCAAAAGCCTTACTAAAGTCTATTTAAGCGATGTCTACTGCACCTCCGCCATCTATTATTTTAGTCACCCAATCAAAAAAAATCAATTAGATTAGTTTGACATGATCTTTCTGAAGTAAACCCATGCTGTTTTTCATCTTTCAATCCATGGGATTTTCGATGTTCCACAATCCTCTCCTTAAGTAGGGTTTCCAATAATTTCCCCAATATTGATGTCAGGCTTACTGGCCTATAGTTGCCCGATTCCTACCTACTACCTTTCTTGTGAATGGGCACAACATTTGCTCATTTCCAATCTTCTGGGGCGACTTCTGTTGCCAGTGATTGGTTAAATAAATCTGTTAATGGTTTTGCTAGTTCACCGCTAAATTCTTTGATTAGCTTTGGGTGTATCCCATCAGGCCCCTGTGACTTATTTGTATTATTTTAGACAGCTGACTTAGAACCTCTTCCTCTGTAAAGACACATACATCAAAAGATTTATTAGTCTTCCTTCCTAACTGAGGTCCTTTTCCTTCATTTTCCTTTGTAAAAACTGAACAGAAGTATTCATTGAGGCAGTCAACTAGTTCTTTATCTTCTTCCATATACCGTCCTTCCTTTTTTGTTTTTAATTTAATTCCTTGTTTTAGTTAACTTTTTTTCATTTATGTATCTGAAGAATGTCTTATCGCCTTTTTTCACTGACTGAGCTAATTTCTCTTTTGCTTGTGCTTTAGAAGCTCTTATAACTTTGGCCTCTCTCTGCCTAATCTTAAATAAATTTTGCCTGTCATCCTCGTTTTTGTTTTTTAAAATTCCTAAATGCTATCTTTTTTTGTTTTTAATGATTTTTGCCACTTCTGTTCAGTCAGTGGTGTCTTCCTTTTTTTGCTTTTACTGACAAGCCTAATGCAATTTTCGGTTGCCTTCAATAGTGACACTTTTAAGTAGTCCCATTTCTCCTGGACTCCATTGAAACCGTTCCAATCTGATAGGGACTTGTATACCACTAATCTAATTTTAGAAAAGTCAGTTTTTCTAAAATCTAAAACTTTTGTTTTTGTGTGGTGTGACTCAGTCACTGTACTTATAGTAAACCACACTAACTGGTGATCACTAGATCCCAAGCTTTCCCCTACAGTAATATCAGATACCAAACTCCCATTTGTGAATACTAAATCTAAAATGGCCTCCTTCCGGGTTGGCTCCTCAACTACTGTTGTAGAAATAATCCAAGTAGGGAATTTAGAATATCTGTACTGGCAGAACTAGCTATTTTGGGTTTCCAGTTTACATAAGTTAGATTAAAGTCTCCCATAATGATAACTTTCAATGTCATTTTAGTTATTTCCTCAACTAGTAGATCATCTAATTCTTTGACTTGGCCAGGTGGTCTATATATCACACCTACACAAGTTGCCTTATTATTATCAAGCTGCAAGGTTACCCAAACTGACTCTAAATTGGTCTTACTAACTTGTATTAAATTAGATTTTATGCTATCTTTCACATACAGGGCCACCCCTCCCCCTTTCTTGCCTTATCTGTCTTTCCTATATAGAGAGAACCCTGGTATTGTTATATCCCAGTCATTACTCCCATTGAACCATGTCGCAGTAACAGCCACTAAATCTATATTCTCAGATGCGATTATTGACTCAAGTTCATTGATCTTATTCCCTAAACTGCGAGCATTTGTAGACAAGACTCTGAGCTTGTCATTTCTTAACCTATGTGCTACTGGCATCTTCTGGCATTGTTCCGGGGGGCATCCGGACTGCTGGATTATCACCCATTTGCCCCCCTTTCCCAGTTTAAATGCTTCTTAGTAAATACTTTGAACTGTTCACTGAGGACATTCGTTCCTTTGAACGAAAGATGCAAACCATCTTTCTTGTACAGTTCTTTTCCATTCCAACGAGAGCTAACATGAGACGCAAAGCTAAGCCCTTGGTTCAGACACCATTCACCAAGCCATACATTGAATTCCTTAATGCACATCTTCCTGTCATGCTGAAGGTTATGCACAGGCAATACTGCAGAGAATGAAACAGTTGATGCTGTACTGTAGAGAGCAAGATTTTAAAGGAGAGAGATTGAGTATAACACTTCTACAAGGATCGTTAAAGGGGTATTCCAGTTAGAAAAGGATATCCCCTATCCACAGCGATCATGAGAATGGGGCCCCTTACCTCCCCCATCTCCGGTGCTCCTATAGAAATGAATAAAGCGGCAGTGTGCATTACGATCAGCCTCAACATCCATTTCAGTGGACTCCATGGGGCATGGTGTCCCCATTCTTGTGATAGGTGGGTGTCCCAGTGGTAGTACCCCCACCAATATAATTATTCTCCTTATTCTTTATCCTTTGAATAAGGAGTAACATTCTGTAACCAGAATACTCCTTTAAGAGTGGAAAATAGAAGTAGAAGCATGGAGATCCCCAGCCACAGAGGATGGTCAAGCAAGTGTGGCTTAAGACATTTTTCTGGCCACCTGCATTTTTTACATCAGGAATAAATGAATCGTCTACAAGGGTTATGTTGTCTAGGGTGTTGTTTCCGTCTCTTACAATCCCAGCTTCCTTTTCTGAATAAGGTTTCATCCTGGTACCTCCTTAATGTCAGAATGGCAGTACCAAGGTCATTCTAGCACATCTAGATATAGGACCCTTCTTATTTGCATACAATATAATATAGTATTGGCAGTTAATCATTGGAAAAGCTATGTAGGATTGCTTTCATCAGTGCATATAATGCTAACTCACCAGCAGTTTCTGGATGCTGAGATGCAGCCATAAATTTTGAACCTTTTTAATTATGGATACCTCGTCATATGATCTGCAGTCTGACCACCTGTCTGGAACTTACTGTTCTGACAGACAGAAGATCAGTCTCTCCTGTGTGGCTGACATCCTGTGAACTACAAGATTACAGAATCCTTTATCAGATCCCTCTTAAAGGCTCCCTCCCCACCAGCTCCTCCTGCTTGGTTTTTCCCTTAACCCCTTCCCGACCTATGACGAGTATACTCGTCATGGAGCACTGCTACTTAGCGCTCCATGACGAGTATACACGTCATGGCATTAAACTGTCACCATGTCTGCAGACATGGTGACAGCGCTGAGTGCCGGCTGTTACACACAGCCAGGCACCCAGGGTCAATGCCGAGGGGGGTCCTGTGACCACACCCGTATCGGCGATCGCTGCAAACCGCAGGTCAATTCAGACCTGCGGTTTGCAGCGCTTTCTGTATTTTCTGATCCCTGCGGTCCCTGATCGCGGGGATCAGAAACTTTAAAATTACAAAAATAAAGATACATTTTTCACACACCCCTGCACCCCTGGGGGTGTTGCGGGAGGCGGGCAGTGCGGCAGGCGGGATCGCGATCCCCCGCCCGCCTCCCCTTGAATAATCGTTGGTGGCCAGTGGGTATACCAGGGTGTCAGCACATTGCTGACACCCTGGTATAAACAGCTGACATCTGTGCTGCGATGTCAGCCGTTTAACCCTTTCCATACCGCGGTCCGTACGGACTGCTTTATGGAAAAGGTTAACAGTCAGGGAGCTCCCTCCCTCTCTCATCGGGGGGCTGCTGTGCCTTTTCAGCCCCCCGATGGGAGAGAGCCCCCAGACAGCCCCGTCCTTACCCTTCCCCGTCTGTGAAGTTGTGGCAGACGGGGAAGGTTCCCATGGCAACAGGATGCCTTCCCAGGCATCCTGCTGTCCATTGTGCTAAAGGCATAGATCTGTTCAGACAAAGTGTAAGTAAAATACAGTACAGTACACTATATAGGGTACTGTATTATACAGACATCAGACCCACTGGATCTTCAAGAACCAAGTGGGTCTGGGTCAAAAAAATGTAAAAAAAGTGAAAAGGGTAAAGATAAAAAAAAAAACACTTATCACTAAATAAAAAATAAAATACACTACACATATTAGGTATCGCCGCGTCCATAACGACCTGATCTATAAAACAATCATGTTACTTTCCCCGCACGGTGAACGCCATAAAAATAAAAAAATTAAAACTATGAGGAAATAGAAATTTTACCCACCTTACTTCCCAAAAAAGGTAATAAAAGTGATCAAAAAAATCGCATGTACGCCAAAATAGTGCCAATCAAACCGTCACCTCATCCCGCAAAAAATGAGCCCCTACATGAGACAATCACCTAAAAACGGAAAAAACTATGGCTCTCAGACTATGGAGACACTGAAACATGATTTTTTATTTATTTTTCCAAAAATGATATTATTGTGTAAAACCTAGATAAATAAAAAAAAGGTAGACATATTAGGTATTGCCACGTCCGTAAGAATCTGCTCTATAAAAATACCACATTACCTAACCCCTCAGGTGAACACTGTTAAAAAAAAAAAAAAAAGCTGTTTTTTGGACATATCCAATCATCCAGCAGGACGCCTCTCTCATCCCATGGATCCACATATCTGCAATACAAAACAAATATCATTATCCTCGCAAAAAATCATAACTGGTCTGTACATTCAATGTAATGATGTATCTAGTGATCATGCAATCGGGAGCCCGTGTCCCTTATCTCATCCCTACTGTAACACGATAATTTATATTCAAACCATGGGGTTTTAATGTACCAAGGCGATGTATCCATTTTAGTTCACATTTCTTCAAGAGAGTAAGTCTTTTTAACACATTAATTCTTTCCAAAATTGTAAATTTCAGATCTTGTTCCTTATGTTGTTTTTCAGAAAAATGTTTAGCCACAGGAAGATCTTTTCTTTTATCTCTAATAGACTGTCGATGATTTAGTCTCGCCTTAATATCGCACGTAGTCTTCCCCACATATACTACCCATGAGGAATCGCAAGTCAAGTATTCTTTGATCTTAAAACGTTCCCCAGTCTGCGGATGTGTGAAATCCCTACCCTTCTGTAGATACTTACAATTCACACACCGCAGACATGGGTAACAACCTGTCCTCTTAGATTTACATAAGGTCTGCTGGACTTGTTTTTTCTGCCCCTCTACCTCAGTTCTAACAATCCTGTATTTGATGTTTCTGGAGCGTTTATACGACATTAAGGGCGGTGCAGTGAAGGCCGAAATCCCAGGGAAACCGCTCCTCAATGCACCCCAATCTGAACGCACAATCCGCTCCACTGCCGGACTTAACTCATTGAATGTTGTGAGAAATGGTATCCTCTCTATATTTGATTTCGCTTTACCCCTCAAAAGAGTATCGCGAGTTACTTGGTCGGCTTTATTCCTATTCTCCTGAATAACCCTTTTAGGATAGCCTCTGATTTTAAATGAATTTTCCAATTTTGTTTAACACCCCTTCCGCGTGCTCCTCATTGTCTACAATTCTTTTTATCTGCAACATTTAGCCATATGGTAGTGACCTGATCGTTTTTTCATGGGTGCCCACTTGCAAAATGCAAAATCGTATTTTTATCTGTAGCTCTAATATTTAGATCTGTATGTAGGCTCCCATTTTCCACGTAGACCTGTGTATCTCAAAATTGCACCCGTTCACTCGAGGCTGTTAGCGTAAAAAATGTTTATGCACCCTGCAGATGGGTGGTGTTCACACTATGCGTTTTTTCAAAAAAACAGCAAGCTGGATTAAATGCATTCAAGTGCAGCACGCGTCTCTCTATCCTGATGAATTTAATATAGCCAAGTGGTTTTATTGTGATTTTTAAAATGCACTTTTTTTTATATGAGATTGTTCTTGTATACTTTGATTGGAAGCTGCACTTTATTGGCACAAGCACTTTATATACAAAGACGCATGAGAATATATATCAAGATCACAATACAAGAAGATCCGTTGAAAGATTGGAATGGAGCGAATTTTTTTACTTTGATTTTGTATCAGCTGTCACTAATTGTAATCACTTGATTAATTGATGTTGGATATGTATTTAGATGCCAGCATGTTGTTGGTCTGTGCACTTGGCTTGAGAAGGATCCCGGAAGGGGATTGAAACGTTGCCTATTTTTGTGTCACATGTGTGAATAAAGACACTGCGTTTTTTTACAAGAAGAGTGCTGCGTTGATTTTTTTTCCTTGAATATACAAGCCTATGGTCAAAGGCGAGACTCTTGCACCTGATAACCTCTAAAGTGAGTGCTGCCGGATTTCATATAATTAAAATATATATATATATATATATATATATATATATGACACACCTTCTCATTCAAAGAGGCATCAAAACTATGAATTAACACATGTGGAATTATATACATCACAAAAAAGTGTGAAACAACTGAAAATATGTCATATTCTAGGTTCTTCAAAGTAGCCACCTTTTGCTTTGATTACTGCTTTGCAGGATTTCTTGCCTTATAAATGGGGTTGGGACCATCAGTTGCGTTGTGGAGAAGTCAGGTGGATACACAGCTGATAGTCCTACTGAATAGACTGTTAGAATTTGTATTATGGCAAGAAAAAAGCAGCTAAGTAAAGAAAAACAAGTGGCCATCATTACTTTAAGAAATTAAGGTCAGTTAGTCCGAAAAATTGGGAAAACTTAGAAAGTGTCCCCAAGTGCAGTCACAAAAACCATCAAGCGCTACAAAGAAACTGGCTTGCATGCGGACCTCCCCAGGAAAAGAAGACCAAGAGTCACCTCTGCTGCGGAGGATAAGTTCATCCGAGTCACCAGCCTCAGAAATTGCAGATTAACAGCAGCTCAGATTAGAGACCAGGTCAATGCCACACAGAGTTCTAGCAGCAGACACATCTCTAGAACAACTGTTAAGAGGAGACTGTGTGAATCAGGCCTTCATGGTAGAATATCTGCTAGGAAACCACTGCTAAGGACAGGCAACAAGCAGAAGAGACTTGTTTGGGCTAAAGAACACAAGGAATGGACATTAGACCAGTGGAAATCTGTGCTTTTGGTCTGATGAGTCCAAATTTGAGATCTTTGGTTCCAACCACTGTGTCTTTGTGCGACGCAGAAAAGGTGAACGGATGGAATCTACATGCCTGGTTCCCACCATGAAGCATGGAGTAGGAGGTGTGATGGTGTGGGGGTGCTTTGCTGATGACACTGTTAGGGATTTATTCAAAATTGAAGGCATACTGAACCAGCATGGCTACCACAGCATCTTGCAGCGACATGCTATTCCATCCGGTTTGCGTTTAGTTGGACCATTATTTATTTTTCAACAGGACAATGACCCCAAACACACCTCCAGGCTGTGTAAGGGCTATTTGACCATGAAGGAGAGTGATGGGGTGCTGCGCCAGATGACCTGGCCTCCACAGTCACCGGACCTGAACCCAATCGAGATGGTTTGGGGTGAGCTGGACTCAGGGGCGTACCTAGAGCATTTGGCACCCGGGGCGAACCCAAGAAAGTTAAGAAAACATGCACAAACTTTTTTCAATGTTTTCAATAATATTTATTACAAAACATTCAGACATCCGCATGTGTTTTGCGGATCCGATCCATGTATCAGTGGATCCGTAAAAATCATACGGACCTCTGAATGGAGCCTTACAGGGGGTGATCAATGACAGGGGGGTGATCAAGGAGTCTATATGGGGTGATCAGTGGTTCATAAGGGGCATCTCCTCTCCTACATAGCGCCACATACCTCTTACATCCAGTGATGTCACCTTTGATGTAGACGTTCTCTTTCCTCATCTTCTCCATTCAGACCAGACCGCCATGATGATTTTTCTGCCATCTCCCGTCTCTGCAGAGATTGAGAAACAGACATTAGTTTCCTGCCACCCCCAATACTATACTGCAGAAACAGTCCCCCTGGGAATACTACTATAGTGCCCTAGTAATCATGTTCCTCATAGCCCCCAGTAGTAGTAAAGCTCCCCATAATACCCCCTAGTGGTACTAATTTTCCCTATAATATGACAGTACATGAAATACCCCCACTTAGTGCCCGCAGTTGAGCTAATGTCCCCATAATGTATGCCAGTATAAAATACCCCTATATAGTGCCCCAGTAAATGCCCTCATACTGCTCCTCTCCCCCTTCCCCATAGTGTCCCCCATAATATGCCAGTAAAAAAATGCCCCTTAGTGCCCCCAGCAGATGCCCCTATAGTGCTCCTCCCCCACAATGTGCCAGTAAAAAAATGCCCCTTCTTAGTGCCACCATATGCCTCAATAGTGCTCCACTCCCCCATAGTGCCGCTCTCCCCTATAGTGCCTCCCATAATGTGCCAGTAAAAAATGCCCCCTTAGTGCCACCAAATGCCAGTGCCCCCCATAATGTTCCAATACAAAAGACCACTTTAGAGCCCCCACTTCCCCATAGTGCCCCCAAATAATGCCCCTATAGTAACACCAGATGCCCCATAGTGCTGCTCTCCCCTATAGTGCCCCCCAGAATGTGCCAATAATTAAAAAAAGCCCACATATACCCCCATAGTGCTCCTCTCCCCCATGGTGCCCCCCCCCATAATGTGCCAGTAAGAAATGCCCCCATAGTGCCAGCTCCCCCCCCCCCCCATAGTGCCAGCTCCCCCCCCCCCCCTATAGTGCCAGCCCCCCCTATAGTGCCAGCTCCCCCTATAGTGCCAGCCCCCCCCATAGTGCCAGATCTCCCCCATAGTGCCAGCTCCCTCTATAGTGTCAGCTCCCCCTATAGTGCCAGCTGTCCCTATAGTGCCCCCCATAGTGCCAGATCTCCCCCCATAGTGCCAGATCTCCCCCCATAGTGCCAGATCTCCCCCCATAGTTCCAGATCTCCCCCCATAGTTCCAGATCTCCCCCATAGTTCCAGATCTCCCCCATAGTTCCAGATCTCCCCCATAGTGCCAGATCTCCCCCCATAGTGCCAGCTCCCTCTATAGTGCCAGATCTCCCCCCATAGTGCCAGATTTCCCCCATAGTGTCAGCTCCCCCTATAGTGCCAGCTGTCCCTATAGTCTCCCCCCATAGTGCCAGCTCCCCCTATAGTGCCAGATCTCCCCCCATAGTTCCAGATCTCCCCCCCATAGTGCCAGATCTCCCCCCATAGTGCCAGCTCCCTCTATAGTGCCAGCTCCCCCTATAGTGCCAGATCTCCCCCCATAGTGCCAGCTGCCCCATAGTGCCAGATCTCCCCCCATAGTGCCAAATCTCCCCCATAGTGTCAGCTCCCCCTATAGTGCCAGCTGTCCCTATAGTGCCCTCCCATAGTGCCAGATCTCCCCCCATAGTGCCAGATCTCCCCCCATAGTGCCAGCTCCCCCTATAGTGCCCCCCCATAGTGCCCCTCCATAGTGCCAGGCCCACCCCCCAAAGAGGAAAAAAAAACAAAAAAACGAATACTTACCTCCATCAGCTCAGCAGCGATGCAAGCCTTTTCCGGCCTGTGTCCCTGCTGTGTGCTGCCGGAGTCAGGCGTCGCGATGATAATGACATCATCGCGCTGCCTGAGCCGGCCTCTGGTAGGCTGCAGGCATTAGTGCCTGCGGCCTATCAGAAGAACAGGGGAGGGACACGCCTCTCCCTCCCCTGCCCCACAGCTCACAGCCGCAATTACATCCAGGGCCGCGCCGCCTGTGGCGATCGGCGGTGCGGCCCTGAAGAATAAAAAATTTTTTTTTAAAGACAGGCGGCCTGGCACCCCCCTTGTGAGTGGCACCCGGGGCGGCCCGCCCCCCCCCCCCCCTTGGTACGCCACTGGCTGGACTGCAGAGTGAAGGCAAAAGGGCCAACAAGTGCTAAGCATCTGTGGGAACTCCTTCAAGACTGTTGGAAGACCATTTCAGGTGACTACCTCTTGAAGCTCATCAAGAGAATGCCAAGAGTGTGCAAAGCAGTAATCAAAGGAAAAGGTGTCTACTTTGAAGAACCTAGAATATTTTCAGTTGTTTCACACTTGTTATGTATATAATTCCACATGTGTTAATTCATAGTTTTGATGCCTTCAGTGTGAATCTACAATTTTCATAGTCATGAAAATAAAGAAAACTCTTTGAATGAGAAGGTGTGTCCAAACTTTTGGTCTGTACTGTGTGTATATATAATATATATAAAATTCATTTTTTTATTAAAAGCATTGCTTTATTACAAAATCATTTTACAGCAATAACGCTGTAAAACCAATATCTTATCTATATTATCGAAAGCATAATTCAACTACATTTTACAGCAAACGCTGCATTGTTATATGTGTTTTAGAGGCTGTATTACTACATCAGACTGTTTCAAAAACATTTTAGTACAAAAATGTACTTGTTGAATCATTGATATCAAATGCATTATACAAAGATATTTCACTACACACTGCATTATTTCAGAAGTATATTGTTAATACCAGTGTGCAGTGTGTCTGTAGATGGGGGGGGGGGGGGGCATTTAATTGTGCCTATATCTCTGAATTACAGAAAACACACTTTGCCATTTTGCTAGTACTGTTTAATAATCTGTGTGTACCAAACCCATGACTTTTCATTTATAGCTTTTGTAACAAAATGTCTGGAAAACAGAAGAGGGCAAAATGAAAGACCTGTGCTTTGCCCTCCTAGAGTCAGAGTGTGGGTAATAGCAGCAGCAGCTCCAGCCAGTGTTAGTAGTTGGCCACAGTTCTCCCTGGCTCCTGAAAGGCGCAACATTATTATTGAGGACAAAGAGGATGAGATTATTGACTGGATGGCTCACCACTGACACCGTACCTTGGAGCAAAAGGTCAAAGCATTCCTCCTGCTACTCCTCCTTGCAACTTCAGAGAAGCCTTTTAGTTGCATGCTCTGTCTTTGTTGCCCCCTCTTAGTGGGGTGCCTTCTTTTTTATTAAGATGAGTCAACAAAACCCTACTTCATGCTACACAAGATAATCTCTCTGTTGATGAGTTGTGTAAGAATAGTCTTGGACTGCCATGAGGAAGAAGTTCAGGTGGAGGTGGCAGACTCATGCATAGCTATGTTCGTGGTGGTGTCAGTGGTAGCGGCAGTAGAACACAGGGAAAATATAAAGTAGGGAATCTGTAGGGGGGGCAGGGAGCCCACTATGACATATCGCAGTCTGATAAAAGTGGCAGGGATGTTGAGGACTATTGTGTGTTGGACAGGACCTAGGGTCTTGATCAGGGTGCTGAGGAGGAATTAACATCAGAGGAGGAGGCTGGTGGCAGTGACAGCAATAAAGAGCAGAGGCAACATACAACCAGAACCTCCCAAAAAACTGCTAGATCTGCTTCTATCATGGTCAGCTTGGGAACTGCTGATGCTGCTGATACTGTGGGCAGAGGCTTAAAATGTGCTAGTCCTAAAACAATGTTGAATGATGATAGTTCTGTGTGAAAATCTCTTTTCAGGCAGTCTTTCTCCACAGTGGTGGAAGACAAAAACTGTGCCATGTGCAAGATCTGCAGGATTAAAATAACCCATGGGCATTCAAACGTAGGCACCACGGCTCTATTGAACTATATGAAGCAGCATTAACTTTTACTGTGGGAAAACAGAAGTAGCAACAGCTACTAGTGTCCTCTTTCTCCTGGTCTCCTTTGCAGCAGCCAGGAAGCATCCACTTCCAGTACAGTGTTCTCCTAACTGGTGGAGAATGTAGGTTGCTTATTGCGATTATCGATGTGTGGCAGGGTGCACGCCATATTGGAAACCTGAAGCAAGGACAGCACAAGTCTTTCATAGCCCCCTATTATTATTATTTTTTTTTTTTTTGCGATGAGGCAGCACTGCAGCAAAAAGGTCAGGTCCTATTGACACCTGCATGTTTGGGTTGACCTGGTTCCCACACCAGGCACGTATCTGCCTCTTGCACCCCCTCCTCCTTGGACATCCTCCTGTTCCAAACAGAAGCAGGGCAGTGCATCACTACCTCTTCCCCTTCTTCCTATTATGTGTATAGTGAAGAATTGCCATTCCGCTTGGCAAAAGTAGCCACACAGCCAATCACTTTAAAAAGTGCATCAAGCAGGAAATATCCCACTGGCTGTCTCCCCCCCCCATCTCCCAACTTCAACTGGTTAGGTAATCAGAAACCTTGTAGCTGCTCTACATTTGGGGGAAATAACACATGCTCCTACATGGTTGGCACGATAAATCTACTTCTTATTAGGCAAGGACTTGCTGCAACAGAACAGTCTGCCGTGACATTTCAACTAGCTCGAATTACACTTTGCAGATGCTAGAGCTTCTCTACAAGCAGTGTAAACCACTGGATGATTTTGCACCAGGTCACCTCAGCAGGGCGCACGTGTTGTTTCAAGGTCAGGCAGTGGCAGCTCATCGGAGACGCCTGTCGCACACTGAAGTCCTTTGAAGAGGCCACAAAATTTGTCAACAGGGACAACTGCGGCATAAACTGTGTCATCACCCTGATATTTTTCTAAGAGCAGATGCTAATGTTGAAACAACAAGGGATGATGGAAGAAAGGTTTTTATGCTGGCAGGGGGCTTTGTGACACCAAACCAGATTAGTTTGTCCCCTGCTAGTGTAAAAAAACATCACTTTTATCAAAATAAATGAGGCATGGGACGTGATCATTTTCACAGTCCTCCGACTGAGGCTGATGAATAGATTTGCCCTTAGGACAGTGCCCCAGCCACTGTCTGCCTGCCTACCATCATGTTCCGTAATGTATGGCTGCTGCTGCCATCGTACCACTGTCTGCCTGCCTATCTTCATGGTCTATATTGTATGGCTGCCTACCTCGTTCTTTACCATATAGCTGCAGCATCTATTCTGTTATGCTAATCCCCTATTTCCAACTCCCTTTATCCCTACTACCACTATCATTATCGCTACAGAGCTGTTACTACCAATACTACCCCTAAACAAATAGTTTTTTTCTTATAAAGGTCTGTATGGTCAGCTTTCAATATT
Organism: Bufo gargarizans; assembly: GCF_014858855.1. Classification (NCBI taxonomy): domain Eukaryota; kingdom Metazoa; phylum Chordata; class Amphibia; order Anura; family Bufonidae; genus Bufo; species Bufo gargarizans. Next base: position 30,852,223 of record NC_058085.1, on the reverse strand, counting down.
TGGTAATGGTGTTTTGAGAGGATGTTTAAGGCCTCTTTATGATAATACTCGGAGTCTATGATTATTACCCCCCACACACCTTTGTCTGCACTTTTGATAACTATCTTCTTGTTTTTAGGTAGCCCGGTAATGGCTTTCCGTTGGTTACTGGAGAGATTGTGGGTATAGGTGGGGGTTAGTTCACTGTAGGAGAAAGTGACTTTTAGATCATTGAGTACCAGGTAATAAAAGGTCTCAAGATGTGGCCCTCTACTGTCTAAGGGATAGAATGTGGATTTAGGTCCAAGTCAGGATGACATTGGGGCGTTGATGATTTCCTCAATGAGAAGTTTAATGTCCTGATCCCCCAGATCCGAATTATCCACCATCAGTGTATCAGTTTGGCCTCATGCACACAGCCGTTGTTTGAGTCCGCATCCGAGCCGTCGTTTTGGCGGCTCGGATGCGGACCCATTCACATCAATGGGGCGGCAAAAGATGCGGACAGCATTCCGTGTTCTGTCTGCATCCGTTGATCCGTTCTGTGACCCCGCTAAAAAATATAACATGTTCTATTCTTGTCCGTGCTTTGCGGACAAGAATACGCATTTATATTGAAGGCTGTCCGTGCCGTTCCGCAAATTGCAAAACGCGGATCTGCAATTTGCGGACCGCAAAACACACCACGGTCGTGTGCATGAGGCCTTTCTGGGAGTGTGGTTAGAGGATTCTTGGAAAGTTGTTGGCAATGGCGGTATTTAGCAGTATAGTGTCGCTTTAGGGTTAGATTACGAATAAAGCAGTTCACATCTACAAATAGTTCAAATATATCCGGTCCACTGGTGGGGCAAAAGGAGAGGCCCTTGCTAAGTTACTGAGTTGATGGAGGTTAGGCTTGGCGGGGTTTTTCTTTTTTGGGAGCGTGACCGTCTCTGGCCACCTCTACATTCTCATCTTCTCAGTTTACTCTTATCGCTACCTTGGCGCCCCTGTACTATTGCCTTCCCTCCCCACACACCATCTGGGCCATCTAGGGGAAGCACCAGCACTTAATTTTATTTTTTTCTTATTTCTATACTTACATAGCGGTGAGAAAAAGCCCAATTTTACAATTTTACTACAGTACATTTTTTATTACTAAATTATTGCACATGCCAGGCTTACTGGCTCCACAGAACTGAGGTGGCCAGCACGGGCAACAGGTACATAAATAATTTAACGTTGTATATAGAGTTGAGCAAAGCAAAACATAAGACACGGAATTTGGTTCGAAGTTTAGAAAGTTTGATTTGCAAAGCCAAATTTCCTTGCGCTTCATGGTAATGAATCAGGTTTACCTAAAATGGCAGCTGCACATGTTAGAAAGCGAAAGTAAGAAGCCTGGGAACAAGAGAATTATCAAAAACATTTTTTTATCAGCCTGCTTTAATATTCTTAGTATCTGCGCTGCCCACAATATATTTCTTTATATTATAGGTGTAATTTATTGCCCTGTACATAACTGCAGTGGAGCGAAATTTATCATGGCTAATCCATTCTGTTAGCGATACAGTTGTTATACACTATGGCCAACAGACAGCTGCCTGGGCCCTCCAAAGGAACAGGCAGTGTCAAAATTGTTGCTGTAGCCAGCACAATTAACAGCAGAAGAAGTGGTGGTAGCAGCATCCACAGCAACTGCCACTGTCATACAGCGGTCCTGTTTTGACCAACAATCCAGTTGTACTGGAATGGTTGACTCCCTCTTCAACATAATCTCAAGTGACAACAGATACACACAGCCACCACGCTTAGATTTCATGGCTCAGGAACTGCCTCTGTGCCCTCACCTGTCCTGAACCTGCCTCTTGATTTTACTGCTTAGTCTGTTAGCCAATTAATGTTTGCCGCCGACTTTGCTCCGATTTTCGGTGACTATTATCTTTGTGAGGAAAGTCAGCAGTTACAGGCAGCCCAGACTTGGAGAGGTCACTGCGGACTCCTTTAGATGTGCAACTAACGACGATGACAGTCGGATGGGAGCATATGTTTCGAGAGGTCAGGGACGTGAGCAAGAGACCCGTGAGCCGGCAGGGTGGAAGCAGTGGGAGATCTGCAGCCAAATGCAGGGGGGGTACACCGTCTACTACTCGGGAGACTACCTGTGAGGAACACACTAGCAGTGCACGGGTTCATAAAACCAGCGGCAGACAGGCATTATACAGTGTTGGAGCGCTAGCCCACTGCTGCCTCTGCAAGTTGTGCACCAATTTCCTCCTCTGCCTCCTCATTCTCCACCTTGTCTTCACCCTCTAGGCACGGTTCACAGTGGTCCTCCATCATATCACACATGCAAAGCTAGGCATTGTCATGTGGTTCTGCACCTGTTCAACCTTGGTGAACTGAGCCACACCAGGGAGGAACTTATTGGCGTCATCAATAAAGAAATCGAACACTGGCTGTCTCGTTGGAGATAGGAGCCATGGTTATTGATAACGGGAAGAACATGTCTTGTCTGTGATACGTCAGGGAGGGCTGACCCATGCTCCCTGCATAGCGCAAGTCTTCAATCTCGTAACTCGGTTCATCAAGTCTTCTGCTTAACTGCAAGGGCTGTTTAAAATGTCCTGGAATCTGTGCATGCACTTCAGCCACTCTTACATTGCAAAACACACCCTCCATGAGCTGCAAAGGCAAAATGTTCTTCCCCGACATTGCCTGATTTGGACCCACTCCTTCTTTTTGGGTTGATCAAATACTGACGCACAGTACTGACCATGTAAAAGAGGCCATTAAAGTTCTTCATGCAGGACTTTCTTTGTTTAAAAAAAAAAAACTATTTTAGATGTAAACACACACAACATGGATTAAAATGAAAAAATTTCACCACTACTTTTTTGGCGCTGTCTACATTTCTTTATTTTGTTTTGTTTGACTAAGAAGCCATTTGGACACAGCTCCTGCGGGGGCGCACATCCTTTTTTTTGCTTTACTGAAGGGTGGTTTATGCATTATTTTTTGTTTAACAGAAGGGATTAGCTATGAATCTTGGTGCACACTATTACTGCCACTGCTGCTGACTATTTGAATCTTGATGTACTGCACAGTAAAGTCCACGGCGATAAATTAAACCTGACTGTAACATTGACCTGAAATACTGACGCACAGTAAATCTACAGCTAACAGATGGGATTCACTAAGAATCTTGGTGCACTGAACACTGATGTACACGGTGATGGACTCTCTCTGCAGTTTAACTTCCAAGCCTCTAAACTGAGATTGGGCCACCAAGTGAGAAGAATATGATTTAGGCAGAGTGGCCTGGGTATACCGGATTTATAGTGATTCATGATGAATTAATTCACATGGAATAGAATTTCTTGGCAGACTTCATCGAAGCTGCCAAATCATATTTTTCAAAAATTTGCTTATCTCTAGTTATATACACACACAATTTAATGTTACTGATGGACAATAAGGACTACTCCACCTGCCTTGTAAGCTTCTGGTTGTAATAATGAAGCAATCAGATTGGATTCATGCATGAGACCTGCAGATATTTGGGTCAGATAAGTCCTGTTATCTGGTCACTTCTGTCATCATTCTAATTACTGATCTTCTTTGGTCATATAAAACCTTCCACTCGACTTCTCCAACTGTCCGATGACGTCTATAATATTTGTTTCACAGCTCGTGAATCCGGGTGAAGATCTGAACAATATTAATCCTACAGAGACATATGTGAGGGATGATGAGCAGAGCATAGAGGACATTCCTACAGATAACCGGCCAGGTGAGTAGTAACCAGTAAGTAAAGAGGTCTCACAGATTCTACTCCTTCACTGGATACTACAGTTTTATGTTACATTTTTAGGTTCTCTTTTCTGTCAGTTTTGTCAGCACTGCTCAGTACTGTTACTGCCAAACAAACATCCAGCGAACCTTATATATGCAGTGTGCGTGGTGCTCAGCTCCGGAAAACACAAGATGAAACTTGATTGCAGGTACAAGAAATGACAGGCGGCACTCACCACCGCAGATAAAATGCTTATTTATTCATACAACACACATGGACACAAAGTAAGCGCTGGGGCAGACACCAGCCAGATCACAGAGCGCCGAAGTATCGACGGCCGCTTCGTGCTACTGCGCTTCTTCCGGCTACTGACATGTAGCCAGAAGAAGCACAGCAGCGCGAAATGGCCGTCGCTACTTCGGCGCTCTGTGATCTGGTGTCTGCCCCAGCCCTTACTTTGTGTCCATGTGTGTTGGATGAATAAATAAGCATTTTATCTGCGGTGGTGAGTGCCACCTGTCATTTCTTGTACCTGCAATCAATTATATTCACTGATTCAAATGAAATTCAAATTTAATATAGATGTAAATGTGGTAGCATAGAGGTGAGATATACATTTAGTATATGTATTGTAACCATTTATGTAGACCCTGTTTTCCACTCTAAGCTTGGGACGCGATGTCCAATTTCACTTGCAGTGCAGAAGAGATCTCTACTACTACTAGGACACACCATGTCGAACAGTGCTGACGTCTCTTCCTAGTTGTATAGCGATGTGCCGGAGTGATACAGTTCAATTCAAGCAGGGGAGATGCAAAAGGCTCATGGGCCTGGTGTAAGAGTTCAGTTTGGGCCCCCCTTCCTTCAGTGCTGTGTGGCCAGGAGGGCAAGGAATCGCATAACCTTCGTGCTGCGTGAGGCAAAAAATGAACCATCCCCCCACCTAACCTCTTCCCTCCAGCCAGTATGCACTTTCTATAATACCAATGTCTTCTTATGAGGCACAAGGGTCTTTATGTCCCGCTCGATCTGCAACAAGTGGTGATAACTGGCACATCGATGAACAGATGGCAGCACTATCATCACACAACAACGTGATCCAATTGTTGAGGTTTCATGTGGCTAAAAAAACTTTGCTCTTAACCTGGCTTAAATGTCCCTCCCACATGCCACAGACTGAAACTGGGTGCTTGACAATTTCATCATCTGCAGATCTTAGCCACTCCTGCTACTTCCTCTGTTATGATAACCTCCCGGCTTGTCATTCTCCGCGTTGCAATTTCAGGAGTTGAGGAGTGTATGTCCCTTCTGCACTCTATGGTTATCAACAATTTATTTTATTTTATTTTTACAAAAATCAAGATACATTTTTGCAGATATTAAAGCTTGAGCAAATTCTGGATTGCAAGTAGGTCCATATAAAAACAATCATTTAGCTCAATGATTAGAAAAGATATGGACCTGAGGAATCAATCCGGACAAGTACTGCCTGGTGATGGAGCTAAATTCCTTTCCTTGCTTCTTCCTATGTATTGCTATTGGCTACTGTATTTGATTTTCATCCTGACCACAATTCTGCCTTGTCTTTTTGAATTGTATACCAGGAACCTATTGTCCTTCTGTCTTTGATCATTGGTCCCGTTTCTGAACATGCTCTTGTCCTTTTGGCATGTTGCAGTTTGACCGAGCTCCTAGTGATGAGCCTTGACTCCATTGCAGACCATAATACAACTGCATCAACACTACTGTCATCAGTCTGTTCAGATTGAAACTTGAGGATCTTCCATCAGAAATGTCCTTACCCCAGACCCAAACATCATAATTAGAGATGAATGACCTTTTTAAAAATTTGATTAGGGTGATTCGAAGAACTACGCAAAGAAATTCAATTTGTTCCGAATTGGTCATGAATTTCAGTAAATCTGGTATACCTAGGGCCCTCTGCCTAATCATTTTCATCTCACTTAGTGGCTCAATCTCAGTGTGAAGGGAGTGAGACCAAGATTTCTACACATTTTCATAATCAGTAATGTAATTTACTTTTAAGAATTTATCTGAACCCTTTTTAAAACTGTCCACTGTTCCTGCTGTGACCATGTCCACAGGCGTTCTTACAGTAAAGAATCATTGACTCTTCTGGAGACTGAACTTTTATTTTTCTCCAGTCAGAGGCAGTTCCCCCTTGTCTTTTGATGGCATTTTACATGGAGCAGTTTTTCCACAATATATATATTTTTTTTTTTTGTACAGTCCATTTATATATAGTACAGACCAAAAGTTTGGACACGCCTTCTGATTCAAAGAGTTTTCTGTATTTTCATGACTATGAAAATTGTAGATTCACACTGAAGGCATCAAAACCTATGATTTAACACATGTGGAATTATATACATAACAGAAAAGTGTGAAACAACTGAAAATATGTCATATTCTAGGTTCTTCAAAGTAGCCACCTTTTGCTTTGATTACTGCTTTGCACACTCTTGGCATTCTCTTGATGAGCTTCAAGAGGTAGTCACCTGAAATGGTCTTCCAACAGTCTTGAAGGAGTTCCCAGAGATGCTTGGCACTTGTCGATTGGGTTCCGGTCCGGTGACTGTGGAGGCCAGGTCATCTGGCGCAGCACCCCATCACTCTCCTTCATGGTCAAATAGACCTTACACAGCCTGGAGGTGTGTTTGTGGTCATTGTCCTTTTGAAAAATAAATGATAGTCCAACTAAACGCAAACCGGATGGAATAGCATGCCACTGCAAGATGCTGTGGTAGCCATGCTGGTTCAGTATGCCTTCAATTTTAAATAAATCACCAACAGTGTCACCAGCAAAGCACCCCCACACCATCACACCTCCTCCTCCATGCTTCACGGTGGAAACCAGGCATGTAGAGTCCATCCGTTCACCTTTTCTATGTTGCACAAAGACACGGTGGTTGGAACCAAAGATCTCAAATTTGGACTCCTCAGACCAAAGCACAGATTTCCACTGGTCTAATGTCCATTCCTTGTGTTCTTTAGCCCAAACAAGTCTCTTCTGCTTGTTGCCTGTCCTTAGCAGTGGTTTCCTAGCAGATATTCTACCATGAAGGCCTGATTAACACAGTCTCCTCTTAACAGTTGTTCTAGAGATGTGTCTGCTGCTAGAACTCTGTGTGGCATTGACCTGGTCTCTAATCTGAGCTGCTGTTAACCTGCAATTTCTGAGGTTGGTGACTCGGCTGAACTTATCCTCCGCAGCAGAGGTGACTCTTGGTCTTCCATTCCTGGGGTGGTCCACATGTGAGTCAGTTTCTTTATAGCGCTTGATGTTTTTTGTGACTGCACTTGGGGACACTTTCAAAGTTTTCCCAATTTTTCGGACTGACTGACCTTCATTTCCTAAAGTAATGATGGCAACTCGTTTTTCTTTACTTAGCTGCTTTTTTCTTGCCATAATACAAATTCTAACAGTCTATTCAGTAGGACTATCAGCTGTGTATCCACCTGACTTCTCCACAACGCAACTGATGGTCCCAACCCCATTTATAAGGCAAGAAATCCCACTTATTAAACCTGACAGGGTACACCTGTGAAGTGAAAACCATTTCAGGTGACTACCTCTTGAAGCTCATCAAGAGAATGCCAAGAGTGTGCAAAGCAGTATTCAAAGCAAAAGGTGGCTACTTTGAAGAACCTAGAATATGACATATTTTCAGTTGTTTCACACTTTTCTGTTATGTATATAATTCCACATGTGTTAATTCATAGTTTTGATGCCTTCAGTGTGAATCTACAATTTTCATAGTCATGAAAATAAAGAAAACTCTTTGAATGAGAAGGTGTGTCCAAACTTTTGGTCTGTACTGTATATTTAAATGTATACCATTTATTCCTATTATTGTATAAAATGTCACAATTAATCCTCTAATTCATACAAAACCTTAAACCTTCACACAAAATAAATATGGCCAATAAAATAAATTACTCATATAGTGCTTGAATTGAGATAATGTACAATCACGGTCTCTCTCTTAGTCTCGCCATATTTATTGAATGTGTGAAGGTTTAAGGTTTTGTATGAAATAGAGGATTAATTGTGACATATTTTAGACAATAATTGGAATAAATGGTATCAATTTTGTATATATATGTTGTCCTTTCTTTGGATGAAGAAAGCCTACAATTGAATATTTTCATGATATCAGCTAGGTGGTATAGCAGGCTGAGCTACATGCCGGTGAACTCCCTCAATAGCACTGTTTTTATTCTTGGCAGATGACTGTACCAGGAACTTAGAGAAACATCTTATATCTTCAGATTTTGAAGTATCTGATCATGGTATCACACGAGATAAATATGAAGAACATACCAATATCCAAGACTTACCTTCATCTATTCAAAGCAAAAATGTATCACTTGATCCTTTCAAACAGGTTCAATCTTCTGATTCATCACAGACTGTAACACAAAATAAAAGTCACAGAAGAGGTGTTAAACATCAAACAACTCACTTAAAAATGGAGCCATTTACATGTTCAGAATGTGGGAAATGTTTTAAGCATAAATCGGCTCTGGTTGTACATCAGAGAATTCACACAGGAGTGAAGCCATTTACATGTTCAGAATGTGGAAAGTGTCTTAGACTGAAATCTGATCTTATTGTACATCAGAGAAATCACACAGGAGAGAAGCCATTTTCATGTTCAGAATGTGGGAAATGTTTTAACCAGAAATCGGCTCTTCTTAGACATGAGCTAATTCATACAGGAGAGAAGCCATTTTCATGTTCAGAATGTGGGAAATGTTTTAACCAGAAATCGGCTCTTCTTAGACATGAGATGATTCACACAGGAGAGGAGACATTTTCATGTTCAGAGTGTGGGAAATGTTTTATCCAAAAATCGGCTTTTGTTAAACATCAGAGAATTCACACAGGGGAGAAGCCATTTTCATGTTCAGAATGTGGGAAATGTTTTAACCAGAAATCGGATCTTATTAGACATCTGAGAATTCACACAGGGGAGAAGCCATTTTCATGTTTAGAATGTGGGAAATGTTTTAAGCAGACATCAGCTCTTCTTAGACATGAGAGAATTCACACAGGAGAGAAGCCATTTTCATGTTCAGAATGTGGGAAATGTTTTAACCATAGATCGACTTTTGTTACACATCAGAGAATTCACACAGGAGAGAAGCCATTTTCATGTTCAGAATGTGTGAAATGTTTTAAGCATAAACCAGCTCTGCTTAGACATGAGAGAATTCATACAAGAGAGAAGCTACTTTCATGTTCATAATGTGGGAAATGTTTTAAGCAGGCATCAGCCCTGGTTACGCATAAAAAAAACTCACAAATAAGAGAAGACATTTTCATGCTTAGCTTGTTCGTGACTGCCTTTACGTGTTTTTATGGTGGTCACTAACTGGCTTTATTCAAAAACATACTCCTTTTTACAGGGAGGTAAAATATCCCATTGCTTTCAGCTACCAGGGGTAGCTAAGGGTTTGGAGCAATGATCAAGGCCACTGTAAAGGTCCCCAAACACATATGGTCTCCAGTATTGAATGAATACCAATCAGCTGACAGATCAATTTAAGAGTGAAAGTAAGTTTTCTTATATACATAAATATTCTCTAAAGAAAAATGTTTGGGGAGAGGAAATAAAAAAAACAAAAACAAACTAAAGTTTCCCAACGGTACTGCTCTGCCTGTGATCGGTATGGGGGGCCCCTCCATTCCTATAAAACTGAAAATACAAGGGCCTTTGGGAAAGTCCAAATAAAAAGAGATGAATTCCCACAAGAGCTGGTGTCCAGACATGTGGAAAAAGTGGCGACAATCACACTGTAAATGGGCAGTTACTTGCAGTCAAGTGGAATGACAGAAAGGATGTCTGCAGGCTAAACACTGAGCATGAGGACAGCACAGGGGTAGTAATAGAGAGAGGGGCCACCACTGGTAAGAGAGAGTCTGTCTGAGTGACACATTGTAAATTTATACGAGTAGTGTTTCTTTCAACCATATATATATAAAAATAAATAATAAACATATGTGTGTATGTTCCGCTATCACTTAAAAACACAACCATCGATTTCAACGAAACTTGGTATACACATCCCTTGCAACCTGGGAAGAAATCTTGTGGGGTCTCAGCTCTCTAGGACATTACCATTCCTAAAATATTACCAAAAAAGTCTTTCTCTTCATATTCTACCTGCCATACACACGGTCACATGTCCCTTATCAGCCAATAGAAGCTCGCAGGCCCTTACTCTCCACATACAGATTTACAGATTTACTCCAGGTTTCATAACAACCCAGCCAACCCAAGTTGCATGACACATAGGGCACAACCACACTGCTACATGCATCCATCTTGGATGGATTTTTTTTTTCGTGTCGCAGTCGCAAAATGTCGCATGTCCCAGTGCGACACCATAGCCTATCATTATAAAAATTGTTGAGACAAAATGTCGCACAACACATGTCGTGTAGCCCTAGCCTTAAAGGGGCAGGGCCCTGTGGAGGTCACTGTTAAAGGGGTAGACACTGTGGAGGTCACTGTTAAAGGGGCGGGGGTGCTGTATAGGTCACTGTTAAGGTGGCGTGCCTCTGAGAATGTCAATGTCAAGGGAGTGAGGTGCTGTGAAACTCCTGTTAAAGGGGTGGGCTGCTGTGAAGCTTAAAGTTAAGTGGATGAGCTGCTGTAGACGTCCCAAAGTAAGGAGGTGGAGCACTGTGTGGGGGTCAGTGTTAAAGGTGTAGACACTGTGGAGGTCACTGTTAAAGGGGCGGGGGTGCTGTATAGGTCACTGTTAAGGTGGCGTGCCTCTGAGAAGGTCAATGTCAAGGGAGTGAGGTGCTGTGAAACTCACTGTTAAAGGGGTGGGCTGCTGTGAAGCTTAAAGTTAAGTGGATGAGCTGCTGTAGACGTCCAAATGTAAGGAGGTGGGGCACTGTGTGGGGGTCAGTGTTAAGGAGTGAGGCGCAGTGGATTTCACTGTTAAGGGGGCAGGGTGCTGTAGAGGTAACAGTTATGGAGGATACTGTGGATATCTTTAAACAACACACAGAAACATTAGATGCAATATACCCGAGCGGGTCCTTCTGCTAGTAAAAGGATAACAATCTACCTATTCCAGCCCTGGTCTGTTCTACCCCTATAAGTATTTGTAACATTAAAAATAAATGAACATTACATCAAATATGGGCTTATCAATAATCATTATCATCAATAATCTGCAAGTTGCCTAATTACGTGTAAGCCGTCACTTGGCCTCCTAAAGGAATATCATCTTAATCTGTATGTCCTGACCAAAATGTACCTGTAGATAAAGCCAACAAGTTGTGTCCCCGCCACCCCTCTATTTGTAGAAGTCATGTGGTTCACTTATCTCGCATGAATTTACCCGTGGGTGAATCCTTGATCATTTTTTATTGTATGTCCACCAGCTCTAGATTGTTTAGTTTTATAATTGAAGATGACTTGATATAAAATGTATTCATTAGATATGTTGATCATTTTGTTTCCCATGACTATTCCCATTCCTATTATTGTCTGGTGATATGGACATATTTTTTTATTTGGAGGATTTCTAATATTCAGGCTGTTCCATGGGCATAATTACAGTTTTGTTAATTATTTTAAATTTTTTAATTGGATGTTTTACACCTGACAATAATTCTAGAAGTAATGACAATACATTTTTGAGGGGCTGGGGGAATAGTCCTTTTCTGTTCCCTTAGATTGTTTTGGACACTGCCCCATAATATATTCTGTAGGTGATTGCTTATTTAGTGCACATAAGCATCTACCATGCCAGGCAGGGGCCCGTTATTGTGGGGTAACTACTCAGAGGTAGATATACGAGTATTTAAATTTAGCGACTATAATTTTTATTTGGGCCCTACATTTCTTAGTTTCAGAGCCAATGGGTCCTAGTTTTCTTTTCTTTTTTCTTATTTTTTTTATCCGGAGCACGTTTTATACAAAATAAAAACTGTCTTTAAAACATTTGCAAAATAATTTTAAATGTTTTCATCTGCTTTGCATTAAATAGGTTTCCCAGGATTTTCATAATGATGACTTATCCTCAGGATGGGTAATCAGTGTGGGATCAGCAGGGATCCATTTCTCAGCCCCCCTGCCGACCTGCTGTTTTAGGAAACCATGATGCTCACTAGAGTTCTGGTGAGCACCACACCCTCCTCACAAGACCTTAGTGCTTACGAGGTGCTATGGCTTCATCATAGGCAAAGAAAGAGTATAGGCGTGCTCAAACCCTGTCACACCAAGCATGGACCACGCCAAGAACCACAGTGTTGCTTGAGTAAAAAAGAGAAAAAGGTGCAGCTTGGTTAAAATGTTACCTTTTATTTTTCAGTGCAGATAAAAGCCAGTTACAGTCCAGTCTATATCTGATCAGAGACAGTAGCGTTCCTTACTCATGACTCATGGCTTCCTCATATAGCTGACTGTGGGGGTGCTGGGATTTGGAACGCCAATGATCTCATATTGATTACTTACCCTTTAGGATAGGCCATTATTATCAAAATCCCAGAAAACCTCTTTAATTCCTTAAAACATGGGATCAAAATATTCATGACACCCTCTAATGAATACGATGGTGTGATTTGGGAAAAAATGTATTTTTATTATTCTCATATATGAGCTTTTGCAAACCTGGCTTGGTACTTAAATTTTTTTTTTAATTAAAATTGAAAATCTCCTAAATTGCCCAAAAATTTGAACTTTTTTGTGGCTAAAATAAAGAAAATAGATCGTATTTTTCACCTTATAAAACTAACTCTTTTTCCCAACCAAAGTGGGGAGAAAATGTCAGTGCATTTTATGGGGCTAATACTAATGAGCGCTTCCATTATGAAGATCACCCTTTTATGTGATGTCAGCCTACGTGAATCCTGTCATCCTTGGTCTTCCCTGACTACGACAGCACATTCCAGTCTTGGACTGGCACTCGGGTCAATTCCTACGTTGAGGATCCTCCCGTCAGTCCACCTGCTTATCGGAAGTCTGAACAGCTTTCTTGTCTCCAGTACCTGAAGATCTGTCTGGGCTTCCCCTGCAATATGCCAGCTTTGTGGATGTCTTTAGCAAGATGGAGGCTGAGACTCCTCAATGATCCCATGTTTGTCCGATACACCTCCTGCCCGGTGTTACTCCTCCTTGATTTCAAGTCTACCTGCTTTCACTCCCTGATACCCAAGCGATGTCTGATTTATATCAAGGAGAATCTCAGAAGGGGGTTTATGTGGAAATCTATGTCGCCAGCTGGTGTTGGGTTCTAATTTGTACAGAAGAAATGTCATGTGTCGGGGATCCCGCGAAGGACCTCCGAGATGTCCGGCGAGCAGGAACACCGGAAAATAAAATGGAACAACGGAACTTAATTAAAGAGAACAAGCTCATGACAGGAACAGAGGCACTCAAAGTACACACAAGGAACAATGGGTGTGAACCCACTGCACCACTGACTGGCGAGATTAAGAAGGGGCGTATGTAAGCAATACCCGGACTTCACTAGAGCCTCGGATAGTGAGGGTAGGCTTGAAGAGATGGTAGTGGCTAGGGGCTACTCCAGAGCAACACGTAATCAGTGGCATCTGGTCCAGCAGAACCAGGAGATACCAACAAAGGTACCAATAGTACTAGAGTCAGACAGGCAGAGAAATACCAGCAACAAGTATAGCAGAGACGGAAGCAGTTACCTATGCCGCAAGCAATAGGAGCTACGCGGCCCCAGGCAGAGCTGCCCACGGAAGGCGGAATGGCATACACAGACACGGGAATTCCCCCTCCAGGGAAACTAGGAACCCCCTTCCGGAGGCACTGCCAAACCAACATGAACAAAAAATCCTAAGCGAGATAGACAAGGCGGCAAATCAAAATGAGGTGGTTATTATGGGGGACTTAAACTACCCAGATATAGACTTGGAAACTGAAACTTTTAGATCTCGTAAAGGAAATTAAAGGTGGGGGGTTGGGGGACACCTGGGAAATAGTGACCATAAAGTAATAACCTTCTAATTATCATTCAAAAGAGTGTTTCTTCAGGGAAGAATAAAAATGCCAAACTTCAAAATAGCTAAATTTAGCCAACTAAGAAAGGCTATAGGCTTAACGAACTGGGACAAAGTCCTCAAAAATAAAAATACAGCTACAAAATGAGATTTTTAAAAGCATCCTAAATTCTAAGTGTGAAAGGTACATAACTTATGGGAATAAAAGGTTAAGGAACAAGAAAAAACTATGTAGATAAATAGAACAGTAAAGAAAACAATAAATGAAAAGAAGAAAGCATTTAAATCACTAAAAACAGGAGGGTAGCGAGGAAGCACTGAAAAACTTTAGGGAGAAAAATAGAATATGTAAAAAACTAATAAAAGCAGCCAAACTAGAGACTGAGAGATTGATTGCCAAAGAGAGCAAAACTAACCCTTAAATGTTTTTCAATTATATAAATGGTAAAAGGCATAAATCTGAAGGTGTTGGCCCTCTACAGAGTAATGAGGGGGGAGTTGCAAAGAGCGATGAGGAGAAAGCAAAGCTAGTAAATATTTTTTCTCCACTGTATTCACTAAGGAAATTAAACTGTCAGATGAAATGCAGAATGTAAAAGTAAATTCCCCATTAAAAGTGCCCTGTCTGACCCAGCAATAAGTACCGCGGCATCTTAAAAAGATTAAAATAGACAAATCGCCAGGACCAGATGGCATACACACCTGTATCCTAAGAGAATTAAGTAATGGCATAGCCAGCCCCTTATTTATGGACTCTATACTGACAGGGAGTGTACCACAGGATTGACGCATAGCAAATGTAGTGCCAATATAAAAAAAGGGTTCAAAAACAGAGCCTGGAAACTATAGTCCGGTAAGTTTAATATCTGTCGTGGGTAAACTGTTTTAAGGTTTTCTAAGAGATGCTATCTTGGAGTACGTCAATGAAAATAAGCAAATAACGCCACATCAGCAAGGCTTCATGAGGGATCGGTCATGTCAAACTAATTTAATCAGTTTCTATGAGGAGGCAAGTTCTAGACTTGACAGTGGCGAATCAATGGATGTCATATATCTGCCTTCTCCAAAGCATTTGACACTGTACCGCATAAAAGGTTGGTATATAAAATTAGAATGCTTGGACTTGGAGAAAATGTCTGTAAGTAACTGGCTCAGTGATAATAACCACCCTCTGTTTTCTATAGATACACACTCAGATTGGGTCACTGTCACTAGTGAAATATTAAAGAGAATAGGGCCCTGAGGTATATTTATTAGTGATCTTGTAGAAGGCTTGCACAGTAAAATATAAATTTTTGCAGATGACACAAAACTGTGTAAAGTAATTAACATGGAAGAGGACAGTATACTGCTACAGAGGGATCTCCATAGATTGGAGGCTTGGGCAGATAAGTGGCAGATGATGTTAAACACTGACAAATGTAAGGTTATGCACATAGGAAGGAATAATGCAAATCACCCGTACATAGTAAATGGTAAAACACTGGGTAACACCGACATGGAAAAGGATCTAGGAATTTTAGTGAACAGCAAACTAAGCTGTAGAAACCAGTGTCAGGCAGCTGCTGCCAAGGCCAATAAGATAATGGGTTGCATCAAAAGGGCATAGTCCTTCCACTTTACAAATCACTAGTCAAACCACACATGGAGGACCGTGTAGAGTTCTGTTTATTTGTGAACAAGGCAGATATAGCAGCTGGAGAGGGTTAAGAGGAGGGCAACTAAAGTAATAACTGGAATGGGGGAGGGGCGAACTACAGTACCCTGAAAGATGATCAAAATTAGGGTTATTCACTTTAGAAAAAAGACGACTGAGAGGAGATCTAATAATTATGTATAAATATATCAGGGGTCAGTACAGAGATCTCTCCCCTCATCTATTTATCCCCAGGGCTGTGACTGTGATAAGGGGACATCCTCTGCGTCTGGAGGAAAGAAGGTTTGTACATAAACATAGAAGAGGATTCTTTACGGTAAGAGCAGTGAGACTATGGAACTCTCTGCCTGAGGAGGTGGTGATGGTGAGTACAATAAAGGAATTAAAGAGGGGCCTGGATGTATTTCTGGAGTGTAATAATATTACAGGCTATAGCTACTAGAGAGGGGTCGTTGATCCAGGGAGTTATTCTGATTGCCTGATTGGAGTCGGGAAGGAATTATTTTCCATTTAAGTGGGGAATATTGGCTTCAACCTCATAGGGTTTTTTTGCCTTCATGTGGATCAACTTGCAGGATATCAGGCTGAACTGGATGGACAAATGTCTTTTTTCAGCCTTATATACTATGTTACTATGTAAATCATCAGAAGCAGTAAACAGATAACGGACGCAGTTACGCACTGCTAGGCGTTCAGATGCAGATACGCTCTGCTAGGCGAAAACAGGGAACATAATAGGATACAAAAGACAGGGCAAGTACAGATCAGAATCAGATGCAGTTAAGCACTGCTAGGCTTACACATACTGAACGGGTAACTGAAAACATGACAAATGACATAAATGCAGAATCAGGTGAAACCACACCGAAGTGCGGACAGAATGACCCCAAGGATCAGCAGAAAAGGGACAACAACCCACACATAGACAGAGTAGAGACAGAAACCAGCAGAGAACTGACCCCCAGCAACCAGCTGGTAGGAAGATAAGGTTGCCTAATGAGGGCACCTGGGAGGACACACCCCTGGAAACAACACAGGGAGATTAACCCTTCCAGGTCAGGGAGAAACACAAACCTCAGAACCCTGCAGTACGGAGCTTTCCCCATGGCAACCAGGAACACTGGAGCAGAATACCGGAACAGAAATACAGATACAGTCAAAGGGGTAAACACGTACATGGGCAGTTTCTGTCATGGAACCATGAACCAGACGTACAACAAGAGATATGTGGAAATAAGAAGGCTTTATTGAAAACCAAGCTGTAAGGCAAAAGTCCAAACGGATGGCTAAACCGAAGCAGGGTCTTGCGAAGCCAGAGGTCAGGAACCAGAAAGGTAGTCAGACGAAGCCAGGATCAGGAACCAGCAGGGTAGTCAGATGAAGCCTGGATCAGGAACCAGCAGGGTAGTCAGACGAAGCCAGGATCAGGAACCAGAAGGGTAGTCAGACGAAGCCAGGATCAGGAACCAGAAGCAGCAGCAGTCTTAGAAGCATGTGAACACAGGAGGACCAAGCAAGGAACTGAAGCCACAGACCTCCTATATATATGAGCTAGGCATCCAGCTCCTCCCAGTGGGAAGGAGAAGCCGCAGGGTGGGAGGCTACAAGAAACCCAGAAACCAAGATGGCCGCCAGCACATGTCAAACGAAGGAGAGCAGCAAGAAGGTAAGACCATGACAGTACCTCCCCCTCAAGGGCCCCTCCTCCGCGGAGTAAAGAACG
Source organism: Bufo gargarizans (assembly GCF_014858855.1). NCBI lineage: Eukaryota > Metazoa > Chordata > Amphibia > Anura > Bufonidae > Bufo > Bufo gargarizans. Next base: position 30,835,071 of record NC_058085.1, on the reverse strand, counting down.
GTTTCTGAGGGAAGCGTGCGTGGAAGGCTCGGAGCAAGGCAGGAGCATGGACATCTGCGATCTCCAATCGAAAGTCGGATTATGCTTCTGGAGCCAGGGGTACCCCAAGACCACCGAGTAGTGTGGAGACGAAATAACCTGGAGACAGACCGACTCTCTGTGAACGGCACCAATGGCCATCCCCACTGGAAGGGTCTCCTGAGTCACGTGTGGCGGCAGAAGGGGTCTGCCGTCTATCGCCTCAAGAGCCAGTGGGGAACCTCGAGGCTGCAGAGGAATGGAATTGGCGGCAGCGAACACACTATCAATGAACAAACCACCAGCACCAGAGTCCACCAACGCCTGGGTCGTCACCGAGCCCCCGACCCAGGAGAGGACAACAGTAATCAGTGGTTTGTCAACACGGGAAACCGGGGACGAGGAGACTCCACCCAAGATCTGCCCCCGACAGGATCTCAGGTGCGAGCGTTTCCCGGACAGTTCGGGCACGCCAACCGAAAATGCCCACCGAGACCACAGTACATGCATCGGCCCTCGCGTCTCCGGAGTACCCTCTCCCCCTCGGACAGGCGAGCAAACCCCAGCTGCATGGGTTCACCCCCAGACAAGTCATCCCCAGGAGGCGTGGGAGGAGAGGGAGGCACGGGTGGGACAGCAAACGTAGGCGCCAATCGGTCAGGAACCAGAAAGGTAGTCAGACGAAGCCAGGATCAGGAACCAGCAGGGTAGTCAGATGAAGCCTGGATCAGGAACCAGCAGGGTAGTCAGACGAAGCCAGGATCAGGAACCAGAAGGGTAGTCAGACGAAGCCAGGATCAGGAACCAGAAGCAGCAGCAGCAGTCTTAGAAGCATGTGAACACAGGAGGACCAAGCAAGGAACTGAAGCCACAGACCTCCTATATATATGAGCTAGGCATCCAGCTCCTCCCAGTGGGAAGGAGAAGCCGCAGGGTGGGAGGCTACAAGAAACCCAGAAACCAAGATGGCCGCCAGCACATGTCAAACGAAGGAGAGCAGCAAGAAGGTAAGACCATGACAGTACCTCCCCCTCAAGGGCCCCTCCTCCGCGGAGTAAAGAACGGTTTCTGAGGGAAGCGTGCGTGGAAGGCTCGGAGCAAGGCAGGAGCATGGACATCTGCGGAGGGAACCCAGGAACGCTCCTCTGGACCATAACCACGCCAATGGACCAAAAACTGCACCCGACCGCGGACCAGGCGTGAGTCCAGGATATTGCTCACCTCATACTCCTCACGATTGCCCACTTGGACCGGACGAGGCCGAGGAACCGAGGAAGTAAAACGATTACACACCAGTGGCTTCAACAGGGAGACATGAAATACGTTAGAGATCCGCATGCCAGGAGGAAGCGCAAGGGCATAGGCTACCGGGTTTACCCTGCGAAGCACTCGGAAGGGACCAACAAAGCGAGGCGCCAGCTTGGGAGTGGGCACTCGAAGGTTGAGGTTGCGGGTGGACAACCATACGCGGTCTCCGACCTGGTAGGAAGGAGCGGGCGCTCGTCTGCGATCAGCCTGGAGTCTCTGGCGCTGCGCAGAGACCTCAAGGGACCTCTGGATCTGTACCCAAGAAGCACGTAGGACGGAAAGGTGATCCTCCACAGCCGGAATATCCTGGGGAGAGAATACCTCCGGTAACACGGCAGGTTGGAACCCATAATTGGCCATGAAGAGAGACGTCCCAGAGGAAGAGTTCACCGCCGTGTTCCTGGCAAACTCAGCCCAAGGCAGGAGGTCAACCCAATTGTCTTGGTGATCGGAGACATAGCAACGAAGGAATTGCTCCAAGGCCTTATTGGATCGTTCTGCGGCCCCATTGGACTGAGGGTGGTAGGCCGAGGAGAAAGAGAGATGAATCCCCAACTGGGAGCAAAAGGCGCGCCAGAACCTGGACACAAACTGACTCCCCCGATCCGACACAATCTCCTTGGGCAAACCGTGCAACCGGAAGACCTCCCTGGCAAAAATCGTGGCCAACTCTTGTGCAGAGGGTAACTTCTTGAGAGGAACACAGTGGCACATTTTGGAAAACCGATCCACAATCATGAGAATGACCGTATGGCCTCGGGATGCAGGGAGGTCCACAATGAAATCCATCCCCAGGTGTGACCATGGACGCTCCCCGGTGGCTATGGGTTGCAAAAGGCCCAACGGAAGGTGCCGAGGGGACTTACTCTGGGCACAAACGGAGCATGCCGCTACATATGCGGCGATGTCGGAACGTAGAGAAGGCCACCAGAACAGACGTGAAACAGCCCAGGACAGCTGATTCTTTCCAGGATGCCCCGCGGCCTTGGAGTTATGGTAGGTTCGCAACAACCGAGTGCGCAACTCCTCAGGCACAAAACATCTGCCGTTGGGTCTCCCAGAGGGAGCACCAGATTGAGCCGCCAAAATCTGCTCACCCAGGGGAGAGGTCAGGCTGGTGCGAATGGCGGCCAGGATCTGATTCGGAGGTATGACCGAAGTCTGAATCGACTCCTCCCCGGACAGCTCGGAGTACTGCCGTGATAGGGCATCCGCTCTGATGTTCTTGGAACCGGGTAGGTAGGAGACCACGTAATTAAAACGTGACAAGAACAGAGCCCATCTGGCCTGACGTGGTGTCAATCTCTTGGCCTCAGAGAGGTAAGTCAGATTCTTGTGGTCCGTCAGGATGAGAACCGGAACCACCGAGCCCTCGAGCAAGTGCCTCCATTCTTTAAGGGCCTGCACGATGGCCAATAACTCCCTGTCACCAATCTGATAGTTGCACTCCGCGGAAGACAGTTTCCGGGAGTAAAACCCACAAGGAAGCAGAGGACCCTCTGGTGTTCTACGCTGAGACAGAAGGGCGCCTACTCCCGTCTCAGACGCGTCCACCTCGAGGACAAAAGGCAACCCAGGGTTGGGATGCGACAGAATCGGAGCCGACACAAAGGCGGACTTTAGAGCCTCAAAAGCTCGGATGGCCTCGAGCGGCCAGACCTGGGGATTACTGCCCTTCCTGGTCAGATCCGTGAGAGGCTTGGCTAGCATGGAAAAGTCCCTGATGAACTTCCGATAATAATTGGCGAAGCCCAAAAAGCGCTGCAGGGCACGAAGACCACTGGGCTGGGGCCACTGTAAGACAGCCGAAACCTTCTCAGGATCCATGGAGAACCCCTCAGCGGAAATGATGTAACCTAAGAAGGTTACCTGGGATCGGTGAAATTCGCATTTCTCAAGCTTACCGAACAGCTTGTTCTCTCGTAACCGTTGCAACACTCGTCTGACATCCAGAATGTGGACCTCCATGGATTCAGAATATACCAAGATGTCATCCAAATAGACCACCACACACTGCTGCAACAGGTCACGGAAAACATCGTTGATGAATTCCTGGAAGACTGCGGGCGCATTGCACAACCCAAAGGGCATAACCAAGGATTCATAATGACCGGTCCTGGTGTTAAACGCGGTCTTCCACTCATCGCCCGCCTTGATCCTTACCAGGTTATATGCCGCCCTCAGGTCGAGTTTGGTAAAGACCGTGGCCCCTTTGAGGCGATCAAACAGCTCGGAAATCAAGGGTATCGGGTAAGCGTTCTTGATCGTGATGCGATTGAGACCCCTGTAATCGATGCAAGGCCTCAACTCACCGCCCTTCTTTTTCACAAAGAAAAATCCAGCCCCTGCCGGGGACGAGGATTTGCGAATGTGTCCGCGTGAAAGCGCCTCCCTCACGTACTCCTCCATGGCCTCATTCTCCGCTACCGACAGTGGATAGACTTTGCCACGAGGAGGAACGGCACCAGGTTGTAACTCTATGGCACAATCGTATGGGCGGTGCGGAGGTAGGGCAACCGCACGCACCTTATCGAATACATCCCGGTACTCCTCGTATTCAGGAGGCAACAGAGAGTCCGAGGAAGTACACAGCAACTTGACAGGCCCATGGATGCAACTAGCCCCACACTGCGGTGACCACGAGAGGATCTCGGCCGATCTCCAATCGAAAGTCGGATTATGCTTCTGGAGCCAGGGGTACCCCAAGACCACCGAGTAGTGTGGAGACGAAATAACCTGGAGACAGACCGACTCTCTGTGAACGGCACCAATGGCCATCCCCACTGGAAGGGTCTCCTGAGTCACGTGTGGCGGCAGAAGGGGTCTGCCGTCTATCGCCTCAAGAGCCAGTGGGGAACCTCGAGGCTGCAGAGGAATGGAATTGGCGGCAGCGAACACACTATCAATGAACAAACCACCAGCACCAGAGTCCACCAACGCCTGGGTCGTCACCGAGCCCCCGACCCAGGAGAGGACAACAGTAATCAGTGGTTTGTCAACACGGGAAACCGGGGACGAGGAGACTCCACCCAAGATCTGCCCCCGACAGGATCTCAGGTGCGAGCGTTTCCCGGACAGTTCGGGCACGCCAACCGAAAATGCCCACCGAGACCACAGTACATGCATCGGCCCTCGCGTCTCCGGAGTACCCTCTCCCCCTCGGACAGGCGAGCAAACCCCAGCTGCATGGGTTCACCCCCAGACAAGTCATCCCCAGGAGGCGTGGGAGGAGAGGGAGGCACGGGTGGGACAGCAAACGTAGGCGCCAATCTGTTAGGAGACCTCCGCAGGCTCTCCTTAATGGAAGGTCTCTCCCTGAGTCTGGTGTCAATCAAAATCAGGAAAGAAATAAGAGACTCGAGCTCCACTGGTAGGTCCTTAGCTGCAACCTCATCCTTCAAGGCATCCGAGAGACCATGAGAGAAAGCAGCGACCAGAGCCTCATTATTCCAGCCCACCTCTGCTGCCAGGGTACGAAACTCAATGGCGTATTCAGCTACGGATCGTGAACCCTGTCTGATGGACATAAGGAGCTTCGCAGCAGAGGCGGCACGAGCCGGCACATCGAATACCTTCCGAAGAGAAGCAACAAAACCGGAAAACTCGGCAACCACCGGATTGTTGTTCTCCCATAAAGGGCTGGCCCAGGCCAAGGCCTTGTCCGAGAGCAGCGAGATCAAGAAGCCCACCTTTGATCTCTCAGTAGGAAAGGCATGTGGCAGCAACTCGAAATAAATGCCCACCTGGTTAAGGAAACCTCGGCACTGAGTTGGCTCTCCCCCAAAGCGCTGTGGAAGGGGGGCAGAACCGGTCATACCCCGAAACACCGCAGGCGCAGCAACAGGTGTCGGGGTAGACTCCGGCGCAACAACCGGAGCGGCAGTAGGAGCGGGCCCAGGAGCGACAAACGACCCATCGGCAACGGAAGCTAAATGAGCCGTGCGTTCAAGCAGGGTTTGCAACGCCACAGTGAACCGACCCAACAGGTGATCCTGCTGATCAAGTCTGGCAACCAGCGTAGGTAGCGAGAATGGCCCTGTACCGTCAGAATTCATGGCTTGGTCCTAATGTCATGGAACCATGAACCAGACGTACAACAAGAGATATGTGGAAATAAGAAGGCTTTATTGAAAACCAAGCTGTAAGGCAAAAGTCCAAACGGATGGCTAAACCGAAGCAGGGTCTTGCAAAGCCAGAGGTCAGGAACCAGAAGGGTAGTCAGACGAAGCCAGGATAAGGAACCAGCAGGGTAGTCAGATGAAGCCTGGATCAGGAACCAGCAGGGTAGTCAGACGAAGCCAGGATCAGGAACCAGAAGGGTAGTCAGACGAAGCCAGGATCAGGAACCAGAAGCAGCAGCAGTCTTAGAAGCATGTGAACACAGGAGGACCAAGCAAGGAACTGAAGCCACAGACCTCCTATATATATGAGCTAGGCATCCAGCTCCTCCCAGTGGGAAGGAGAAGCCGCAGGGTGGGAGGCTACAAGAAACCCAGAAACCAAGATGGCCGCCAGCACATGTCAAACGAAGGAGAGCAGCAAGAAGGTAAGACCATGACAGTTTCACACTAGACACCACAGCCAGCACGAGGCCAAAAGCAACCAGCCTGCACGGAATCACCCGCAGCCAGTATGCGCCTTGACAAGAAAGATGATTCTTTACAGCCCTGGGTTGATTTGCAAGGACAGAATAAGGTCACAGTCAAGATCCAGTAGCCTTTACTGCTAATTTCCAAACTCTTCGACAGGATCTAGTGAGCCAAGATCTTCACAAAATTAGACCTGCTCAGTGCATACAATCTTATCCGCATTCATGAGGGAGACGAGTGGTAGATCGCTTTTAACACCCATGACAGTCACTATCAGTATCTCGTCATGCCTTTTGCCCTATGTAATACTCTTGCGGTGTCCCAATAATTCGTTAACGACACCCTCTGGGACCTGTTCTATGTCTGTGTGAAAGTTTACCTGGATAATATTCTGATCTATTCTCCAGATCTGACTTCTCACTGAAGGCATGCACCGTTAGCTTTACAGCAGGAAGAACTGATTATATGCCAAAATTGAAAAGTGCAACTATGAGAAATCTTCTCTGCCCTTCCTGGGGTAAACCATCTCTGATGCAGGGTTTCAGATGGCTACAGAGAAGCTGGAATGAAGTGTTGAATTGCCATGTAATTAACTAATTTTTAGCACCAGTTCATTCCGAATCTTTCGTCTCTCACATCCCCTATCTCTGTACTTACCATCAAAGGGGCAGTTTTATTACAGAAAAAATTTGAAGGGCAAGATGTCACCTGCAATTTTTTGCAAGCTCTTATCCCCTGCTGAGAGGGACTACTGTATAGGAAATCGAGAACTTCTGGCCATAAATCTAGCCTTGGAGGAATTGGAGCATTATTTGTTGCAAGGTGCCTAACATCCAGTGGTCATCTTCACTGACCACAAGAATGTTACATATCTTCCAATGGCACAGCATTCACATCCATGCCAAGCCAGATGGGCATTCTTTTCTTGATTTAATTTTGAGTTACATTTCCGCCCAGCCGAGAAGAACATCAGGGCTGATGCTCAGTCTCTGTCACTTGATTCCTCAGACCAGCACGAAAAACCCTAGTACGTTATCAAGCCTACTCACATGATTACCATGGCTCCTGTCCTGGTTAAAGACATTCCTACAGGGAAGATTTTTACCTTCATTTTTTTAACACACGCTTGCAAAACGCAGTAAATCGCATTGCACATGCGCGATAACAACTGAACGCGATCGCAGACCAAACTGAATGACTTTGTGAAATTGCGCAGTTTTCACTGAACGCATCCAGACATAATCCGGACACGCTCGTCGGTAAGGGGCCTAACTTAGCACTAGTCTCAATTCACACAGAGAGAGTAGAGCGTTCTCAATGCCTGCCCAGGACAGCAAGACAACAGCAGGCACAGACTGCCGGTGTGACATAGATAATCAGGGCCGGATTAAGAGCATCATGGGCCTGGTGCTGAGGATTTTGCTGGGCCTTTTTATGGAAATATATACATAATATATAAAATCAAAACGCAAAGCATTTGTATTAAGACAAATGAATTTTTTTTATTACCATTAAAGTGCCATAATAGAAACGGATCTAAAAGGTTTATTTTTTTGTAAACAGTAGGAAAACAGTTAATTAAATAAAGCCATAATAAATACAACATTCAAAACAACAATTTTTTATAAATAGAACGTAAACCATATAAACAAATTAAATATAATTGTATGATATCAGTGCAGAGAGTAACAAACACAAAAACAGGGTTATTCACTCAATCCTAAACTCCATTTTACCCTAAAACGAATCAAACAGCCAGATTATAATTAAACTACACATTTGCTTTTCTTGCCTTCTTGCTTGCAAATTCTTCAATTGTAGTATCAAGATTCAGCTCATTCAGCAACCCATTTTCAATGCATAACAGAGCGAGTGCATTTAAACGCTCCTGACCCATTGAGGATCTCAGTTCATTTTTCACACGTTTTAATGTTGAAAACGAACGCTCACCACTGCAGTTGCTGACCATTAAACACAAATACAGGCGGAGGGTCACATGTGTGTTTGGAAATGCACCGACTAGGGATTGTGTGACCAGAAACTTGTACATTTGTAGTTCTTGACTTTCATTAATGCCTTTTTTTCACAGAGGAAGACTGGTAAATTTTGAAAAGAGAGGCAAACTGTACAATTTCATCTGCAAACAAGGGGTCAAGATCTTCAGGATATTGTGTCACTAGTGTTCTGGCTTTGGAGCATAGACCATCTGTTGCTAGGGTGCACATTTCTAACAGCAAGCCAAATCTTTCCTGAATGACGCTGTATGCCGCTTGTCTGTGCCTCAGTCAATAATAAGATCAAAGGTGCTCACTTTATACTTTTCAGATGGTGTCATATCAGCATCTTCTGCATCACCATAGTCCCACTTCTTATTTCTTTTAATTTTCCTCCCACGTTGTAACTGGTACTCATCGCAGCAGGTAATATCTTTGCCCTGCTGTTCAAATTCAGAGAATTTAGAACGCCGAGACTGAACAAAATCCTTCAGAGAGCTCAGCATGCCTGTTGCTGTATGCAAGTCTAATGTTCCATCTTGGAGACTCTGACTGGTTCTGTGAAACCTGGGTAAACTTACAGACCATATTTCAATCATTATTCCCGTTTCCAGCTGATCCATAACACTGCTTAGGCCCTTTGCTTGTAAACAGACCTCTCCCTTTGTGTTCTCATCATTCAAAATATTAGCAAGGACTTCTTTGATAGTAGTATACCCTTTTTGTAAGGCATTCACAGCATCATGATGAGCAGACCAACGCGTATCAGCTAACCTTTTTAATGTTGGTATACCACATGTTTGTTAGAAGATTCCACCGATGAGTTGATGCAGAAAAAAAACAATATAATTGCTGAACAAAATTAAAGAATGAAACTGCAACTGGACAGCTGTTTACTGCATTTTGTCCTACAAGGTTTAGCGAATGTGCACAACAAGGAATGTATTCAGCCAGTGGATTTTTTTCCCGAATTAAGGCCTGCATACCATTATATTTGCCACTCATATTCGATGCATTATCATATGACTGGCCCCTGCAGTCTTTGATGGAAATACCCTTTTCTTCCAGAAATTGAAGAACCGTGTTTGCTAGTTCCATACCAGTATGTCCAGATATTGGGATAAATTTAGTAAAACGCTCCACTGGACCACTGGCAAGTACATATCGAAATATAATGGTCAGTTGATCAGAATGTGCAATGTCAGGGGTGGAATCCACAGAAATTGAATAATATTTGGCTTGTTTCATTTCATTTACAATCTGCTGTAGCAATTGCTGACCAATCAACTCAATAAACTCATCACGATATGTGACCTCTTCCCTTGTTGCCATGCTTTTGAATATGTTCAGAAAGGAATGGATCATATTCCGCTAACAGCTCAAGACAGCCCAAATAATTCCCGTTGTGTACTGAGCCAATAACTTCATTACTTCCTCGAAAAGACAGACCTCGTGATGAAAGGAGCTTTATAACGCTCAGGATACGGCAAAGTATTTTGTGCCAATATTTTTTCTGATTCTCAAACTGGTTGACAAGATCTTTGTCTATGCGTTGTCCAGAAGTTTTTCTCCTGATAAGGGCTTCAATTGCTTTTCCATGAGAAGCACTATTTTCATGCCTGCTTAAATCTCTTGTGGCATGTCGCCAATCTGAATAACCAGTTGAAGTCAAATGTGTTGTTTCGTCTTTCAAAAAGAGTTTGCAAAGAGCACAAAAAACCTTGCCAGTTTTCGGAGAATAACACAGCCAGTCACGCTTAACTTTTTCGCCATTCAACTGTTCTCGGAAAAACTAAGATTTTGTACAGTGCCTTGTAAAAGTTTCACCTGGACATATCTTTTCTGAGGCACGAAAATCACTGTCCATATGTTGACAGTTGGTAACCCCATTTTCACAGAAATATTCTCTCAAGGCATCACAAATATTCCAATCTCCAATGTCATTTGAATATATTTCTTCTTGCCGTTTTTATTATATTTTCATAGTCCACCTCAGTGGATCCACTTGTTTCACTAGATATACTGACCGCAATTGTACTGGTTGAACTTGAAGCGGAAGCATGTATATCAGTTACACTGCTTGTTCCAGATGTTCTTTTTCCACAAAAATCTGTAATTTTTTTAGTTTTAGACAAGATTTTTTGCATTTGTTTTTCTTCCTCTTTTCTAGCTTTCAGCTTCTCCCAACCACTACGTTGTTTTTTTCGTCATTGGGTCAAATACAGTACTTTCTTTAGGACTGTGGTACGATCCATCCAGACACCGACTGGGGTACGATCCATCCAGACACCGACTGTGGTACGATCCATCCAGACACCGACTGTGGTACGATCCATCCAGACCCCGACTGTGGTACGATCCATCCAGACCCCGACTGTGGTACGATCCATCCAGACACCGACTGTGGTACGATCCATCCAGACACCGCCTGGGGTACGATCCATCCAGACACCGCCTGGGGTACGATCCATCCAGACACCGCCTGGGGTACGATCCATCCAGACACCGCCTGGGGTACGATCCATCCAGACACCGACTGTGGTACGATCCATCCAGACACCGACTGTGGTACGATCCATCCAGACCCCGACTGTGGTACGATCCATCCAGACCCCGACTGTGGTACGATCCATCCAGACACCGACTGTGGTACGATCCATCCAGACACCGCCTGGGGTACGATCCATCCAGACACCGCCTGGGGTACGATCCATCCAGACACCGCCTGGGGTACGATCCATCCAGACACCGCCTGGGGTACGATCCATCCAGACACCGCCTGGGGTACGATCCATCCAGAAACCGACTGGGGTACGATCCATCCAGACACCGACTGTGGTACTGTCACGGTCATGGCTATGACAGTGACTTTTCAACCGCATGCGATTGTCAGCGGTTTGGTTTTGTTGTCAATCACAGGTGCGAGCAGTGGTATTTGCCTCACCTGTGGTTGCCGCTGACAACGCTATGTATGTGGCATTGCCGCTGACAACGCTATGTATGTGGCAGCTTTCCTGCTGTGCATGCGGTTGTGCCTAGCAACCTCTATGTTAGGTGTGTGTGTGTATTGTGTTCACTGTGTTGTATGTCTGTGTGCACTCTGTGTAGTGTGTTGTGTGCACTGACACTCTTCCTGCACTGTGGTTGCCCGTGGCAACATCTGGCTGTCTGTACATGTGGTGGCAGTGTCCCGGCCTCCGGGCTATCTCCCAGGACACGGTTGCCACCCATGTCGTTGCCAGCGGCAACAACCACAGTGTGTTGCTACTGTTGGACACTTTTCCTTTTATGTGTTTCCCTTCTGTGGTGCTGGAAGGGTTAACTCCTTTCCCAGTGTGTGTGTGATGTCACTGGGTGTGTCCGACTGTGGGGTGTGGCTTCTTGGCCTATATAGCCTTGGTGTTTGGCATGGCTCAGTAGGTTTCTTCAGTCATGCTTGGCTGGAGCAGCCTCCTGTGCATATTACCTGCCAGTGAGAGCCACCCCTGTGGTCATAAAGATATTGTCCTTATGTTTATGTCTTGCTGTGTGTTGATGTTGTATGTTATGTTCTGTTGGGACGTTCCTATGTGTTTTGGTGCAGCTTACGGTTCTGGATTCCTGTTTGCACAGGGATCCAGTCAGCAAGGCTGTGGCAGGTTGGTGGAACTACGTGTTCGCCTGCCATATGAGTATGGCTGTATGAGTTCCCCTTTTCCCAACAGCTTGGCCATTGAGACTCCTGCTCCTCCGTGCCTAGGAGGAGTAGGTCGTCTTACCCAGCTCCTAGCTCAGGGATCTGCGGAGGGTAAGTCAGGGCTCCGAGGTTCCTGCGCATGGGTCCTCCTACCTTTAAGGTCGGCCCATGCAGGTTAGGATTTAGGGTCAGGTTAGGGATGCTTGAGGAGGTGACCTGCTCCCTATCCTGTTCTCATGGCCGAGTAGCCACAACATCATCTGGCATCACACGGCTGAGGGTTTCCCCCATTCTCAGCCGTGACAGGTATGATCCATCCAGACACCGACTGTGGTACGATCCATCCAGGGGCTGTTCACATGAGCTGTGATTTTCATGCATCACTTGTGCGTTGAGTGAAAATCGCAGCATGCTCTATATTGTGCGATTTTTCACGCGACGCAGGCCCCATAGAAGTGAATGGGGTGCGTGAAAATCGCATAGCATCCGCAAGCAAGTGCGGATGCAGTGCGATTTTCACGCATGGTTTCCTAGGTGACAGTCTATTCACTGTATTATTTTCCCTTATAACATGGTTATAAAGGAAAATAATAGCATTCTGAATACAGAATGCATAGTATAATAGGGCTGGAGGGGTTAAAAAAAAAAAATTTGATCGCGTAGTTCCCAGTCTCTTTACTTCTTGAATGATGAGCTGTGGGCTAAAGGATGCCAAACATGCGTGATTTTTCTCACGCAAGTGCAAAACGCATCACAATGTTTTGCACTCGCGCAGAAAAATTGCGCATTTTCCAGCAATGCACCCGCCTCTTATCTGGGCCAAAAATATGACGCCCGTGTGAAAGAGGCCCAAAGGTTTTCAAAACCCTATAAAACCTGTACATGGCATTGCTCAACCCAAATAGAAGTGTTCTAGAGCAGTAAAATGTAGAAGGAATATGACATCATTGGTGAAAGGGCAGTTTGTGTGTGAAAAATGCAACCAAAAATCATGAACACTAATTTTGGCAAGGGTTTGTGACTAACTGGCTACTAAAATAGACTGGACATACTCAATTTTGAATACCCTAGGTTGTCTAATTATGCAAATGGTATGCCATCAGGGGGGGTATTCTCATTCCTGGGCTGCCATACAGTCTGAAAGACAACAAAGGCCCAGTTGGCCAATCTGGCAACTTTTAATGTGTAAAAACTGAAATGGGCAAGCCCTATATCTGAACTTGTGAGGCTACTTTCACACTAGCGTTCGGGTGTCTGCTTGTGAGTTCTGTTTGAAGGCTCTTACAAGCGGTCCCGAACGGATCCGTCCAGCCCTAATGCATTCTGAGTGGATGTGGATCCGCTCAGAATGCATCAGTCTGGCAGCGTTTGGCCTCCGCTCCGCTCAGCAGGCGGACAACTGAACGCTGCTTGCAGCGTTCGGGTGTCCGCCTGGCCGTGCGGAGGCAAACGGATCCGTCCAGACTTACAATGTAAGTCAATGGGGACGGATCCGTTTGAAGTTGACACAGTATGGCTCATTTTTCAAACGGATCCGCCCCCCATTGACTTTCAATGTAAAATCAAAACGGATCCGTTTGCACTATCATGAACAAAAAAAAATGGTAATGCACACGGATCCGTTCTGAACGGATCTAAGCGTTTGCATTATAGGTGCGGATCCGTCTGTGCAGACACCAGACGGATCCGCTCCGAACGCAAGTGTGAAAGTAGCCTAAGTTTGTGAGATGAAAGCTCTCTTTCTCATGTTAAGCTCATGAAAGCTCATGTTTCTCATGTCTTATATTGTGTTTCCTTGCTGGCTTGATTGTAGGTGACCCTGACTCCGTCCGTATTAAGTGCAGGGAGCTGGTGGTCGTGTCCCCTCACTATTATAGGGTTTTCAGGTGTCACATAGTATAAGGTACGTGGGCATGCATTTGTCTACCATAAAGACCTTTGCATGCGCATAGCAGTCAGGGAGAGCTCTAGGGTTTTTATAGGGCTCACCCATATGCTCCTTAGTTTGGGATCAAGCCAGTCGGATGTTTATTTATAAGTTCCAGCTTTCTGCAACACCATCCGTGACAGCCAACCACAGATCCTTTATAACAGTGCCATCCAGAGATCCTTTATAACAGTGCCATCCACAGATCCTTTATAACAGTGCCATTCACAGATCCTTTATAACAGTGCCATCCACAGATCCTTTATAACAGTGCCATCCACAGATCCTTTATAACAGTGCCATCCACAGATCCTTTATAACAGTGCCATTCACAGATCCTTTATAACAGTGCCATCCACAGATCCTTTATAACAGTGCCATCCACAGATCCTTTATAACAGTGCCATCCACAGATCCCCATAACAGTGCCATCCACAGATCCCCATAACAGTGCCATCCACAGATCCCCATAACAGTGTCATCCACAGATCCCCCATAACAGTGTCATCCACAGATTCCCTCCATAACAGTGTCATCCACAGATTCCCTCCATAACAGTGCCAACTACAGATCCTTCATAACAGCGCCATCAACAGATCCTTCATAACAGTGCTATCCACAGATCCCCCATAACAGTGCCATCCACAGATCCCCTTCATAACAGTGTCATCCACAGATCCCCCATAATAGTGCCAACCACAGATCCTTCATAACAGCGCCATCAACAGATCCTTCATAACAGCGCCATCAGCAGATCCTTCATAACAGTGCTATCCACAGATCCTTCATAACGGTGCCATCCGCAGATCCCCAATCACAGTGCCATCCGCAGATCCCCAATCACAGTGCCATCCGCAGATCCCCCATCACAGTGCCATCCACAGATCCTCATCACAGTGCCATCCACAGATCCTCATCACAGTGCCATCCACAGATCCTCATCACAGTGCCATCCACAGATCCCTCATCACAGTGCCATCCACAGATCCCCCATCACAGTGCCATCCACAGATCCCCTCCATAAGTGTCATCCACAGATCCCCTCCATAACAGTGCTATCCACAGATCCCCTCCATAACAGTGCCATCCACAGATCCCCTCCATAACAGTGTCATCCCCAGATCCCCCATAACAGTGCCAACCACAGATCCTTCATAACAGTGCCATCAACAGATCCTTCATAACAGTGCCATCAACAGATCCTTCATAACAGTGCTATCCACAGATCCTTCATATCAGTGCCATCAACAGATTCCCATAACAGTGCCATACACAGATCCCCCATAACAGTGCCATCCACAGATCCCCAATCACAGTGCCATCCACAGATCCCCCATAACAGTGCCAACCACAGATCCCCTCCATAACAGTGCCATCCACAGATCCCCTCCATAACCGTGCCATCCACAGATCCCCCATAACACTGCAAATAGACCTCTAGCACAATTCCCTTAGAATATCGCATCGCATATCGTTATCGCATCCTGTTTGGGAAAAGCTGGTCTACTGTGATAATATAAACAATGGGGGTTCTACAAAAGAGCTATTGTGGGGCAAAATTTATATTCGTGTTTACACACGTGTTTTAAAATGAATGCTTTCGCCTTTTATAAACAAGTAAATAAGGACACAATGCTGTGGGGCTGGTGTGCAACTTTTTTTCCAGGGCTGGTGTTTATCCCCAGTCGGGCCCTGGGCGATGGATAGATAGGTTTGAATAGAAGGCCACTCTTTCTGTAGGAAGTGCACTTACACAGAGTTCCAGAGGTTCAGTGATATACTGTATTGTCTCAGTAAGAGACTTCCCCTCAACTGACGTTACAGTTAAGGGCTTTTCCTGATGCTGCCGAGCGGGGGGCCCGCTGTCAGTGACACCCCAGAGAGAAGGCAGGGACTGTTCCTCAGTGTCCCTGCCTTCTAGATGAACGAGCGCTGTGTAGACAGATCAGGAGGCGCTATATGCTTCCTGTCCTGGCCCGGTGGTCATGTCACAGGGAGAGTGCAGGAGCTGTCAGGTCTTCCACAGACCTCGATCAGCCCTGCGCTGAGGCTGTACAGCGCTGTATTCTGCTGCACAGCCTCTCTGGGGGGTGTATTTCCTCTGTAACTGGGGCTACTATGTCGGCTTCAGTTACAGGATAAATAAATAGTGAAACAAAAAAATTTTTGATGTTAAATGTCCCCCAGAGGTCTTGTATGACCTTATGGGGAACACAAAGTGTAAAATAAAAAATGTAAAAAATAAAAAAAATATAACTAAAAAAAAAGAAAAATTCCTCCCAAATCCATTAAAAAAAATAGAAGAAAAAATATAAAATAGCCATATTTGGTATCACTCCGCAACAACCGACTCTATAATAATCATATGATCTACCCCATCAGCCGTAAAAAAAAAAAACTAAACATGAGCCAAAACAGATTTTTTTAGTGACCTTACCTCCCAAAAAACATAATGTTAATCAAAAAGTCGTATGTACTTCGTATGTACTTCAAAATGGTAGCAATAAAAACATCACCTCATCCCGAAAAAAATTGTCCACTACACAAGACCATAGCCAAAATAAAAAAATATGGCTCTATGAAAATTGCAACACAAAAACATGTTTTTATTTTTCTAAAAATGCTCTTATTGTGTAAAATGTAAAACAATAAATAAAAAATAGACATATTTGGTATCGCCGCGTCTGTAACAATTGTCCGTCACTGGAACACGTCTGGGCGGAAGCTTCCGCCTACCAGTGTTATTATAAACAAAGAGCCCTTGCCCTGCGCGATACAGCACAGGACACGGGAGATCATTGGAGAATGAAATGCTCCGATGCTCATGTCAGGGGGGCTGCCTGGGTGAACACAGGGACATGTCTGGGTTCAGCTCTGTATCCGGACAACCCCTTTAAACATCAGACACATACAGCTCAACTACACAGCCATTACACGCGTACAGCTCAGCTACATAAACATTACAGCTCTACAGCACTGCTACATACACCCTGGAATTACAAACAGCACAGCAGAGCCCTGCATACACAGAGCAGATAAACCTGGTCATGTGATCTCCATGACTCCTCCCACATGATCACATGCTCATGACATCATCACAGGTCCTATACCTTCCTCCTACAGCACAGCCTGGAGCCTGACTCCTCCCACACATGATCACATGGTCACAACATCACAAGAGGTAATTTACTTCCTCTTGGAACGCAACCTGGAGCATGACTCCACCCACATTTGGTCACATGGTCATGACATCATCACAGGTCCTTTACTTCCTCCCGCAGCCTCCCACACATGGTCACATGGTCATGACATCATCACAGGTCCTTTACTTCCTCCTACAGCACAGCCTGGAGCCTGACTCCTCCCACATTTGGTCACATGGTCATGACATCATCACAGGTCCTTTACTTCCTCCTACAGCACAGCCTGGAGCCTGACTCCGCCCACATTTGGTCACATGGTCATGACATCATCACAGGTCCTTTACGTCCTCCTACAGCACAGCCTGGAGCCTGACTCCTGTAGACTCTGGAAGAAGTGCAGTCACAGAACGCTCCATGGTGAAGGGTTGTCAGAGGAGGAGGACACGTCCGACCCCAGGTAAGTGAAACCCTCACCACAGCCACAGATGTCTCTCTGCATTCAAGCTTTGCTGTCAGGCCCCATTCACTATAATGGGGACCAGCGGCGATCCGGCAAATATGCCGAGAAGTGTCCGGTCAAATCCTGCTGTGTGCAGTGGTTTCCGCCCCGGCCGCTTCTCAGCATGTATTACAGTGAATGGGGCCGGCGGGTGTCTGTTAGCTGTATGGAGCGAGCGCTCGGTATAGTATTAGAATGTATTGGCTCCGATGAGCCGAAGATATTAGTTGGAACCGAACCCGAGTTCTGTATCAAGGTGTTTTTTACAGTAAAAATTAATTCCCGAAGTTATAACATTGTATTTTATATGTATAATTGTGTATAGGGCGACGGATAGTGGATCGTGCATCGCACCTTCACTGGTTAACCTTTTATATACCTTTATACGGATTGCTTTTATATAGTCTTTAGCCTGAAGCATAGACCACTACCGCTGGGGACACCTACTTTATAGTATCTTTATATTATACTTTATTTTGTATTGTATTTTATATTAGTTTTTGACTACTATAGTTGACCATGACTATATTGAGACACAGATCCCCTGCAGAAATATAGTAATAAAGCCCCGGGAATCACCGATGGTCTATTATATATAGTTATGTATACTCCTGTCCCTACAGCCGGCTCTGTCTATCAGACTTATCTTATTGTTTATCTTATTGTTCTGCTGTAGTTTGAAAAAGGCCTCGTTGGCCTAGAAGTCGCGATTTGTACATCCGCCTTTCAGTAAATACCACTTGAATTTCACAAGTTCCATTTCGTGCTGTAGTTTTTTTTATTTATTTTTTATTGTATACAAACGGGGTGGAAACCCTACTTCTAGCACACCAAGCGGAGTGCCACAAGGTCACTGTTGTGGGGGTGAAGTCCAAATATAAATATGTCTCATCATTTGGAATCCATTGGGTCTGATATAATTCTTCTCACGTCTGGATGAAGTGAAGGCTGTTTGGCAATGTTTGTACTTGAATAGTTAAACTGTGTCCTTGTTATTTGTCTTGACTGTTTATTTGAGACCTTGTCCATTTCTATCAGATGAAATGAAACCGGTGTGGAAATGTTTGTGGAAGGCTTTGTTCATTTTATCTGATAGACTGAGCAAAGAAGACCGGTCTGAAATCTGTACCAGGTATTGTCTCATTTATTAGAGGACCTCTGAATGGACAAGGACCTGGGTGTAAATGTGTGTACGGGAAAGGTAGCATTGTCTGTATAGCTTGTCTTGGGATTCAGATTTATTGTGGATCTGAGAATTGGCCGATCCAAGGTCCAGAATAATAACAGATAAACAAGGTATACACCGTGACCATCATGGATTACATAATCTAGCTACATTCCATTAGGGAGTGAAGCTCTTTGGTTAAAACAGTATGAAATCTTTTCGGTTAAACACTCGGAGTTCATCTATGAGATAGATGTATCTGCGTAGAAAAATGTTCTTCCCAATCGAGTCTCTGATGTCTCTCGCTGAACCGGCTTCCAGCTGATGTGTCGCTGTCAGATGATGGTCACTCAGTTGGTGATGTAAGTACCTTCATTCTGGATGAGGTCAGGACTCTAGATGAAGATTGGGTGTAATCATGGAATTAGTAGTTGAGTGTTCTATTTTGTCTAACCTTTTATTGTATGTCAGTTTTCTATTGTTGGTGAATTTACCTAATTTTGCTAAAAAGGACATATATTTACCGATCTATCCCGAGTCCCTTACATATTTTACTATTCTTAAACTGCAGTGTGCAGTCTCTGTGTACAGAGTATCTGAATCTGATATAGTGCATTTGTTAGCAAGTTATCTGATTTGTTAGCAATACAGGGGGCACTGTGGATGTCACTGCTATGGGGGGCCGGTGTGAAGACGGGTAATTCTGCTCGTAGATGATAAATATGAAAGAGCCTCCAGTGTGAGGCGCTGACGAGAAAGAATTTGTAGAACGTCGAAATGAAATTCTCAAGTAAAGTGCCTGAAATAAATAATAGTAAAATACAAAGAGGTAAAATCACCAACCCTTATGACAGACATCTGTAGGGGATGCGTCCTCCCCGACGCGCGTTTCAGCTGCTGCCTTCGTCTTGGGGTTGGCTCTCCTGTGTGTGAGAAGCCTTTTATATCAGTGTATATTATAGGAAAAAGCACCGGCCTATATCTCTCCTGCAGTCCTGGCCGTGTATAATGTAATGGAAAAATGAATCCAGCCAGCAAAGGGAGCAATATGGATAATAACAATACATTAGTAAGTGCCTTGTATTAACTTCCTCTACATCATAAATGCTAGTTACTTAGGTAAGACATCCCCCTTAAGGACCGCTGTATTTCATCATGCTGCTTGTTAAAAATAAATCTAAGTGCTTGTGAGGAGCTGTCAAAACAAAATCTGCCAATCCAATGTCTGTCTATAAAGTAATAATAATCTTTATTCATGTATCGCCAACATATTCCACCGCCTTTTACAATTACCCGGATAACATAGGACCTGTAGAATCCTCCACTGCTCCAGCACTGAGGCTCCTGTGGTCTCCTTCAGTCTGTTCACATCACTGCAGGGACAGTATTGGTTGGAGCTCCGATGGCAGTATGTATATCGCCTGACCATTGAGGCCTATGATGGTCTATAGCGGTCATGTGCTGTTCATTCTGGCATCACTGATGACGTCTTTAATTCGCTGTAGGAAGGTGTGACATACCATAAAATTGCTTTGACCTCACACATGGAGGAACAGCCTTGACTAAGCTATTTAACTCGTGTTCTAATTTATCCAAAAAGGGAGAGAACACAACATCTGCACTTTGTTATCTCTTCTAATGTCTCCTCTTATCTCCAGTTATTGTATTTTACATGGTATTTTGTAGGATTTTACATCGTCTCATCTTCTCTCTATTCAGGTTCCTACAATATAGGACCCGCTCAGTGGAGATCTTCTATATAGCTCCTTCTCCTGATTGACCCTCCAAGGATGGATAGGGACAGGGACAAGATGGCAGAGAGTATAATAAATCTCACCCTAGAGATCCTCTTCCGTCTTACTGGAGAGGTGAGAGGTTCTGATGATGTCACATTACATCATCTTATCTATGTTACTAACAGATGGACATGACTGGAGAGGTGAGGGACTCTGGAAATGTATGGAGTGATATTTATTACTGTGTCTCTCCATAACCAGGACTACACAGTAGTGAAGAAGACCTCTAGTGGGCGCTGTCAGGTCCCTGTGTCTGAAGATTGGGGAAGAACCCTGAGTCCAATCACGGGGCCTCCAGCTCACCCCCTGATACATGAGGGAATCAATAGAGAGAAGATCTTAGAACTCACCAACAAGATGATTGAGCTGCTGACTGGAGAGGTGACATTGCTGGGAATGCTGGGACATTATACAGGAACGCTATGAAGGGATCTGGGTGATGACTGTATCATTGTGTTGTCAGGTTCCTATAAGGTGTCAGGATGTCACCATCTATTTCTCCATGGAGGAGTGGGAGTATTTAGAAGGACACAAAGATCTGTACAAAGACGTCATGATGGAGGATCACCAGCCCCTCACATACCAAGGTAATAGACACGACTAAATACACCTGTCCTCTCATTATCTGTATGTAAGGAATTTATTCAGTCACTGGATGTGTTTCCTACAGTTAAGAAAGAGATAAGAACACCGGAGAGATGTCCCAGCCCTCTTCTTCCACAGGATGGTACAGAAGAACATCACAATGTCCCACGGGATGATCAGGTAGATGGAGATAAGGTCTCATGAAATGTCCCCTATGATCTGTAGGAGGCTGCGAAGATCTTGTGTTTGGTCTTGTTTTATCCACCAGTATTATATGTTTTATTCCTGTATAATGAGAAAGGTTGAGATGGCAGGATTACAGCTGATACAGCCTGATAAACGTATTAAAAGAAAACCAAAAATACTTTATTGGGATAATCTATTAAAATTGGAGAAATTCTATGTATCACTTTATGCCATGTTTTAGGTTTAGGGCATGTGTATAGACTGTGTACCAGACGATCCCGTAAGTTAGAACTACAGCGATAGGTAATAGATGGACGATCCGGTATCGGTGTCCCAATATCTGGATCTGACTGTAAGATCGGCCAGTGGCACTATAAAATATCCCGAATCTGTTGGTGAGCTTTATCATAAGTGGCTATGATTTTAGGTGTGCAATCGTCTTTAGTATTGACCTACGGAACCAGAAGTTTGCTACGATCAACACTCATAGAGTGATGAAAAGCCCTTCTCAGTTTATACTGTGGGTATCCGCGGTTCACAAACCGACACCTCAAATCTGCTGCAACTGCTCTGAATTCACCCAATTCGGAGCAGTTCCTCCTGGCCCTGAGGTATTGCCCCTTGGGGATGCCTCTTTTCAGGGCCAATGGGTGCCCGCTCTCCCAATGTAGGAGATTACTTGTAGATGTCTGTTTCCTGAACAGGTTGTAGAGCATTAATAGGGATCACGGTGAATATGATTTGGATGATTGGCTACAGATAGGACCTTTCCAAACATAGCTGTGTGCAAGCAGTGTGTATGGTACTAATTGTATCAAGCAGTGTACGTAATAATCACTGAGGCGGATGTATGTGGGTGAGTGGTTGAATTATAGACCAGATTCCATAGGCCAAGTACAGCCAGTGCTGTGTGCTATATATAGCTCTCTCTGAAGCTAGTCGCCAGATATATGCCTACAGTTGTCAGTGTGCTGCTGATATAAAGGGGTGCTGTTGTCACGCCCTAGCCTATAACCTAGTGTTCCGTTCCGTGACTCCGTTCCACATCTCCGGAATTGCTGACCCATTCAAGTGAATGGGTCCTCATCCGTGATGCTGGGTGAACGCGGCCGGTGGCTTTGGATTGCCGACCTGCCTTAAGGCAACACGCTCCACTCAGGCTTCCTGACGCTCTATCTCTGGCCCACTGGTGCACTCAGTGATGGCTTTGTTTGTGCCTGCTCTGATCGAGGTCCTCAGGCATCCCATGCAGTCTGACCACATACAGATACAGATAACAAATGGTGATGAGCGGCAGGGGCAATATTCGAATTCGCCATATTTTGGGAATATTCATCATATATTCGCAAATTCGAGATTATTTTCTTGATTGCAAAAAATTGGCAATGTAATATTCGCATAATGCATTCAAACATTCAAAATACAGGCGTGGGTCACTATAGCTCCATTTTTCAAGCTGCTAGAAGTTTCCTGAGACTGGAAAAAATGGTTGGCACGGCAGAACATTACAATAGCCTTATATGCAGATAGAGTGCTCCAATATAATCGGCTCTAATGATACGAATATTTTGCCGCAATACGTGCAACTTCACATTTTAGCAGGTCTGACTACATATTACTGATTGGTGCACTAAGAATTGTTGTGAACTTGTGACATCACAGCACTATGTCCATAGCATGTACGTATCAGCTACACTGGGTCTTATATAGTAAGTGCTAGGCAACTTTCCTATTGGTCGCTAGGGATGTTGCTAAGCTCAGACAAAGACATTGCAGCCTTCTCGTTGGCCCAGGAAGGGAGGTTACTAATGAAAACAAATCTAGAATATTCGAAATTACGAATATATAGCACTATATTCGCGAATTCTCAAGGTGCCGATATTCGCAATTAATATTTGCGAATCGCATATTCGCACCCAACACTAATATAATACAACACATTGCTTAGCACCACGTCAGCATCACGTTCTGCGTGGGTCTGGGCTGACTCTCAACCCCTCCTCCTGTGATACAGACAGGGCCTGGTGTTGCCTCCATGTATACAGGTGCACAATCAATTTAGGGCAGCCTAAGGCACACAACTTGGCAACAGCACTTTCGAGTAAGGGCTCTTTCACACCTGCGTTCTTTTCTTCCGGCATAGAGTTCCGTCGTCGGGGCTCTATGCCGGAAGAATCCTGATCAGTTTTATCCTAGTGCATTCTGAATGGAGAGAAATCCGTTCAGGATGCATCAGGATGTCTTCAGTTCAGGACCGGAACGTTCTTTGGCCGGAGAAAATACCGCAGCATGCTGCGCTTTTTGCTCCGGCCAAAAATCCTGAACACTTGCCGCAAGGCCGGATCCGGAATTAATGCCCATTGAAAGGCATTGATCCGGATCCGGCCTTAAAGGGAACCTGTCACTGGGATTTTGTGTATAGAGCTGAGGACATCGGTTGCTAGATGGCTGCTAGCACATCCGCAATACCCAGTCTCCATAGCTCTGTGTGCTTTTATTGTGGAAAAAACACGATTTGATACATATGCAAATTAACCTGAGATGAGTCCTGTACGTGTGATGAGTCAGGGACAGGACTCATCTCAGGTTTAATTACACAAAATCCCGGTGACAGGTTCCCTTTAAGCTAAATGTCGTTTCGGCGCATTGCCGGATCCGACGTTTAGCTTTTTCTCAATGGTTACCATGGCTGCCGGGAGGCTAAAGTCCTGTTTGCCATGGTAAAGTGTAGTGGGGAGCGGGGGAGCAGCATACTTACCATCCGTGCGGCTCCCGGGGCGCTCCAGAGTGACGTCAGGGAGTCCCACGCACATGGATGACGTGATCGCATGGCACGTCATCCATGCGCATGGGGCGCTCTGACGTCATTCTGGAGCGCCCCGGGAGCCGCACGGATGGTATGTATGCTGCTCCCCCGCTCCCCACTACTACTATGGCAACCAGGACTTTAATAGCGTCCTGGCTGCCAAAGTAACACTGAAAGCATTTTGAAGACGGATCCGTCTTCAAATGCTTCAGTTCACTTGCGTTTTTCTGGATCCGGCGTGTAATTCTGGCAAGTGGAGTACACGCCGGATCCGGACAACGCAAGTGTTAAAGAGGCCTAAGACACAATTTAATGTCTGGTGCTTGGAATAAAGAAACACCAGGTGGGATTTATGCAGGAGACTTGCAGATATTTGGGCCAGATAATCCCAACTCTCAGATTTTGAATGTTTTACCAACTAATGATATTTTCTAAACCAAACCTTCCACATGACTTTTCCAACCGTCTGGTGACTTTTACAATATTTGTTTCTCAGGTTCTGAATCCGAGTGAAGATCTGAACATCATATATGTTACAGAGACCTATGTGAGGGGTGATGAGCAGAGTATAGAGGACCTTCCTACAGATAACCGCCCAGGTGAGTAGTAACCACTAAGTAAGGCAGAGAGGTCTCCCAGATTCTACTCCTTCACTGGATACAATAATTTTATGTCGAATTCTTTAAAGGGCATTTGTCAGCAGATCTGTACCTGTGACCCTGGCTGACCGTTTGCATCTGCACTTTGCAGTTGAAGGTATCTGTGTTGGTCCCATGGTCCTAAGGGTACTTTCACACTAGCGTTAAAGTTTTCCAGTATTGAGTTCCATCACAGGGGCTCAATACCGGGGCGGGGGGGGGGGGGGAGAAACACTTCAGTTTTATTCTAATGCATTCTGAATGGAAAACATTCCGTTCCGTAAGCATTCAGGATGTCTTCAGTTCAGTCACTCCTACGGTATGTGGCTGCAGTATTTTCTCCGGCCAAAATTCCAGAATACTTGCTGGAATGCCAGATCCGGCATTAATTTCCATTGAAATGTATTAATGCCGAATCCGATACCAAGTGTTCTGGAAAACCGGATCCGGTTTCCCGATCTGCGCATGCGCAAACCTTTTAAAAATGTCAAAAATTAAATACCAGATCTGTTTTTCCAGATGACACTGGAGAGATGGATACGGTTTTTAAATGCATTTGGCAGACGGATCCGCATCTGGAAACAAATGCTATCCGTATGCATATGGATTTCTGGATCCGGCAGGCAGTTCCGGCAATGGAACTGCCTGCCAGAATCCTCTAACGCAAGTGTGAAAGTACCCTAAGTTTTAATATGTACAAATGAGCCTCTAGGAGAACTGGGTGCATTGCCGTTACACCTAGGCGCTCTGCTCTCTCTGCCACTGCCACGCTCTCTGCACTTTGATTGACAGGAACAGGCAGGTATGATCACTTTTACACTGCATTGCCCTGACAAACAAAATGTCTCTGTCTCGTGTTAAAATTAGAATATTGTAAAAAGGTTCAATATTCTAGGCTCAAAGTGTCACACTCTAGTCATCTAATTAATCCATACCCCCTGAGCAAAGGGGACCTGAGATTGTGACTTTGGGGTTTTCATAAGCTGTAAGTCAATCATCCAAATAATAACAAATAAAGGCTTGAAATATCTCGCTTTGCATGAAATGAGTCTCATATGTTAGTTTCACCTTTATAGTTGCATTACTGAAATAAATTAACTTTTGCACGATATTCAAATTTTTGGAGTTTCACCTGTATATTTTGTGTCATTGAAAGGGACCCGGCAATCAGGAGACCCTTCTTTATCTTTTATATTTTTAGCAACTTCATGCTGATTTTCGAGATGATAGTGTTCAGAATTTCTTTTACACTCTTTGTTCATTTCGTTTTTCTCAATTTAACAAAAATCTTATTGAGAGCAAAAGAGTCCTCTTAAGTTGAGAGAGACTCATGGGGAAATATGAGTTTGCGATGGAGAGTGTCCCCTGTTAATGTGCAGGTCATCTACGATTGGTCTTCTGAAGCCCTTAAAGCATTTTCTACTCTTAAGGCATTATTTTATTTTGATCTTAGATACAAAGCAGTGCCTCTGATTTGTAAGAAGGGGCATTACGTTCACAAGCGTATTCTTAGGATCATAGTTTGCATCCATGTTCTTACAGGTCATAAGAACTTCTGTATTGAATCCAGTGAGAGACTTAAAAGGGTTTTTCATCTTTTGGGGCTCTTTCGACAGGTTTCCCAGTTAGTGCCATACCTGTAGAGATAAATATACTTGCCTGATCCTAGCCACCTCTGCTGCCCTCAGCTCCCCTAGTGTCAACATCTAATCTGCTTCCACTGTAACCAGTCATTGGCTGCAGTGGTAGCCTGCCTCTCTTGCATTACGTGACCTATGGATGTGACACAAAGTGGGCAGGTTACTGCTGGAGCCAGTCATTGGCTTGCAGTGGTCTCAAACCGGATGGGGACCCAAGTTCAATAAAGAGGGTGGAGGCGCTAAGGAGCCAGGACCCAGTGGCAGGAGCAGGTAAGTATTCGTCTCTCCACAGGCCTGGCCATAATGGACTGGGATATCTGACTATGAACATACCCTGTAAACCCATGTGGGCTATATGGGCCCTGCTTATCTCCCAAGGTTGATATTATTATTATTATTATTATTATTATTATTACTTTCCATCCAAGCTATACTGTTAATTTATTATTTTTATGTTGTATTCTTGGCAGATAACTTTACCAAGAGCTCAGAGGGACATCTGATGACTTCAGATTTTAAATTAGAAAATCAGAGTATCACACAAGATGCATATGAAGAACATGCCATTGCCACAGATATACCTTCAGACATTCAAAGCAAAAATCTGTTATCTGATCCTTTCAAACAGGTCCTATCAACTGATTTATCACAGACTGTTAAGCAAAATAAAAGTCTCGGAAGGGGTGAACATCAAGGAACTCACACAGGAGAGAAAGCATTTTCATGTTTAGAATCTGCTTTTGTTATACATCAAAGAATTCACACAGGGGAGAACCCATTTTCATGTTCACAATGTGGGAAACAATACAGCATTAAATCAGATCTTGTTAGACATCAGACAACTGACACAGGGGAGAAACCGTTTTCATGTTCACAATGTGGGAAATGTTTTAACAGGAAATTACATCTTGTTACACATCAGTTAATTCACACAGGAGAGAAGCCATATTCCTGTTCAGAATGTGGGAAATGTTTTACAAACAGATCAAATCTTTTGAAACATAGGCATATTCACACAGGGATGAAACCACATTCATGTTCTGAATGTAGGAAATGTTTTACCCAGAAATCAGCGCTTGTTACACATCAGAGAATTCACACTGGGGAGAAGCCATTTTCATGTTCAGAATGTGGGAAATGTTTTACTCTAAAATCAACTCTTGTCAACCATCAAAGAGCTCATACGGGGGAGAAGCCATTTTCATGTTCAGAATGTGAGAAATGTTTTCACCAGAAATGTGATCTTGTTAAACATCAGAGAACTCACACAGGAGAGAAGCCATATTCATGTTCAGAATGTGGGAAATGTTTTACAAACAGATCAATTCTTTTGAAACATAGACAAATTCACACAGGGATGAAACCACATTCATGTTCTGAATGCAGGAAATGTTTTACCCAGAAATCGACGCTTGTTACACATCAGAGAACTCACACTGGGGAGAAGCCATTTTCATGTTCAGAATGTGGAAAATGTTTTACTCTGAAATCAACTCTTGTCAACCATCAAAGAGCTCATACGGGGGAGAAGCCATTTTCATGTTCAGAATGTGAGAAATGTTTTCACCAGAAATCTGATCTTGTTAAACATCAGAGAATTCACACAGGAGAGAAGCCATAATCATGTTCTGAATGTGGCAATTGTTTTAATCAAAAATCAATTCTTCTTTGCCACCATCAAACTCATACAGGGAAGTTACAATACAAGAACAAATATATTGGTTACAGTTATGTAAAGGTCAAGCGACATACAAAAGAAAGGTAATGCAATTAACAGCACTAAATGATGATTAAGAAATGTATCCAGTTACCAATAAATATCTGTTATAACAAGCAAATAGAATTCAGATAAAGCACCTATATTCCGCACCTATATATCCACCATGTGCACTGAAAATTTGACAAGGACCACTAAACCTTTAAAAACAAGAAGAAAAAAAAGGAATAATTTGTCTCAAGTTCTATCTGAATGGCTTTCTGCAAGGTGTTACAGAAAGCAGCATTAGAAGAGATTATGTAGTCATATTACTTCCCCCTAGCCCCTCTACCAGAACTTTTTTGAAGCTGGTGCAGTTGAAGATAAAGGGGAGGGGGGGGGTCAATAGACACCCAGAACACTGTCAAGGAGATGGAAACTGCACAACTTCATCAGCTTCTTAGAAACCCTCCACTTCTGGGGTCCTGATCTGCACACTAGTGGCATTGATCACTCCGGAGTGCTTCTAACAACTAGTGTACAGTAATGTATCTCTATGCACCAGGTATTTATATGCAGAGATATGTCACACCTCCAATAAACGTATTTACCACATGTGGACTGAGTATATTTAATATAACTTTTACTCTAATTTCACTAAAAGCATTGGTGGTTGCAGTGGGACAAAAGACAAAATAACATACATACATATAAACACATATATTACCACCATCCAGAAACGTGTGTAAGAAAATAATAATAACGGGTGGATCTTACCCCGGCCGGTAGACATACGATTCAATAGATGGTGGGTGGCGTAGTGCTCCTGTGTGGTATAGGCAATGGTGGCCAAAGTGCTTCAGATGATATGGCAGTCTGGCCAAAATGCTTCAGATAATATGGCAGTCTGGACACTCCTATAATGCCTTGGTCTAGAGCCCTCCCTATATGGATGGTTAGGGGCTATCCTCATAAACCTGCCTCAATGACACGGAGCACCCGCCCCGACAGGGGCGACCCCATACGGAACCTGTCCTTAAAATGGGGCCTATTCCCTGTAATTTCCCTCACTGTATTGCCCTACATGCCATGTTTCGTTCCAATAACGATGGAACTCATCAGGGGCTTATTGAAGTCAGAAGGTTTTTATAAAAACACAAAGTAAATGCGGCAAAAACACAATCACTAAATGTGCTCAATTTCATATGCATCCAGATAACATTCTTAGGTATGTATTTGCAACTTACTGCTTCAGCAGAGAGTTTCTTTCTTTCTTTGTAAATACAAAGCGGTGTGGACTGTCAGTGGTACATGCCCTCAGGGGTATAGGGAAGTATCCCCAACGATACCCTCGCCTTGCCTCACTGCAAGATGCCAGCAGTGTGGAGACACAGCATACACTGCTGTGTCACCTTTTAAAATCAGCGCCTCCAGCTGTTTCCGCCCTACTGCTCCACCCTCTCCCGGTGGAACGCATGCCGTTTCCATGCGCTCCATTACACCGGAACGTCGCGTCACATGATCGCCTAGGCTGCCGGAAGTTGTGTCTGAGCGTCACCCGTCACTAGGTAACCGGATGACGCGCAGACACTTCACGCTGATAGACGTCTCAGATGCCGGACGGTAACTTCATATAATGCAATTATTCGAATATGGATTTGTTAGGTAGATTTTTGTCCATACCGATGCCTACATGTAGTTAGTTAGTCATGTGGTACAGATAAAGGGGATATGCGGAACAACAAAAAGATGCATTCCTACGCCAATAATTAATTCTCTCATCATTATATCTTCCTATATGTTAGGTCTTCATCACTTATATCAGCATTAATGTTCCCTCGCTTCACATCAGAGTGTGACAAACAGCCCCCATAGATCAATGCACACCGGTGGAACAATTAGCACCCGTGGGTCAGTACGCACCAGATGCCATGGCGTTCATCATCACTTAACATTCAAATGAAGCATGTATAGCTCTGTTGTTCATTGAGGCCATTGGGATATACCGTCTTGAGGTAGAATATCCATCTCGCCTCACACTGGAGGATTCTTTTATCCCAATCGCTGCCTCTTAAAGGTGGCGTCACTTTTTCAATGCCCATGAAGGAGAGGACCTTGGGTCCCGATCATGCGCAACACGTACATGGTGCGAGACTGTAGTGTCCAGACAGTTGTGGATATCATTTATATGCTCGCCGATTCTCCTTCTCAACCTTTTTGTTTTACCAACATATTCTTTCATACAGGTGCATGTGATTTTATAAAAAAAACCCTATGGTTTTACAGTTTATCAGATCTCTGACAACATATGTTTTCCATGTATTGCTGCTCCTGAAGGATTTTCCACACTGCATGTATTTGCAGGCTATGCACCCTCCGAATCGATAGTTACCATGAACTCCTTTATCTAGCCAGGTTTTTTGCGCTGGCTTAGGGGAGAAATGACTGTTCACCATCCAGTCACGTACACTCTTCCCCCTCCTGTATGTTTAATATGGGGTATTCCTTTATGGTGGCACAAAGGTCAGGGTCCATCCTGAGTACATGCCAGTGTCTGGTAATGGTTTCTCTTACACCTGCAGAAGCTTCATTAAATGTACTGATCAGACGTGTCTCCTGTGTCTCTGTTGGAGACATATTGTCAGTACTATTTGTCTTATTGGGAGTGAGAAGGGAACTACGAGTGCGGGCTTTTGCGGCCTTATAGGCCGGTGTTAGTGTGCCAGTGGGGTAACCCCGATCCATGAAGCGTTTTTTAAAGTCTGCCGCCTGTTTTTGGAATTCTGCCTCCTTGGAGCAATTTCTCCTTATTCTTAGGTATTGGCCTCAAGGGATCCCCCTCCTGAGGGGGAAAGGATGACAGCTGTCCCACCTCAGGAGGGAATTCGTCGAGGTTGGTTTTCGGAAAATTGTTGTTTCAAGACAACCGTCTTGATTCTTGATGATGAGAATGTCTAAGAATGGTAGCTGTTTCGGATCACACTCAGTCCACATGTGGTAAATACGCTTCTAACAACTACTCCAGTTCTCCTCATCATGGTCAACATGAAAAAAACAACACAGACCTGTAAAACTGATAGAATATTTTGCTAAATTAACACTTCTGGCTTTAGGTCTTGGTCCGGTGAGGTCTGAGAATGAAGCATAGGTAGCCGACATAGTTGACCTCCGGTGTGTTTCGAAAGGCACTTGAGGGGGGCCCGAGGCCCGATGAGAAAGTAAGCAATCTTGCCTACCTCTAGTTGCTTTGTTTCGTTACGTCACTGCTGTCTGTCTGCTGGACGATGATCATACTGTGAGTAGTAACTGGTGTTAAAATTTTGGGTCCTTAGAACCTCAGACTGAGAAGGAACGTTTTACTCTATTGTGGATATTCTTCTCTGTGTTTTCTGTAGTTTGTGTTGTGTGTCAGGTGCCTCCCAGGTAGCAATTAACCAGGGCAAAAGAATACCCCTGGCAGGAGGTTGGACTCTGAGCGCAGGGACCGGACTGACAGAGACTACAAGAGATTTCTGCCTACGAGAGTCTGGAGGAATTGCCAGACAAGGGGGCAGAGTAAGTGGTCCGACCGGAAGGCCAGCCATGGAAGCTGGGGAAAAATCCTGTCTGCCCGTGAGGAGCCAATGCCAAGGATATGGCAAAGAAACTGGTCAGTGAACTGTTATGCAGGTATGGTGTTCCTGAGGTTATTGAGTCAGACAGAGGTTCTTATTTCATAGGTGAAGTGATGAGAGAGGTTATACAAGCATTAGGGTTGACCCAAGCCTTCCATACAGCTTACCATCCCCAGCAGTGGCCGAGTTGAGCACCTGAATGGCACATTGAAACTGAAAATACAAAAGGCCATGCGGGAGATCTAGAGGCCCTGGACAGAGTGCTTACCTCTGGCCCTGTATTCAGTAAGGAACACCCCAAACAAGAAGACAGGGTTGTCCCAATTTGAGATCTTGTTTGCAAATGCCCCCATGTTAGGGTTATACTTTCCTAAGCAGCTGCAGATGAATAATGACAGTCTCACCAGTTACATGCGGGCCCTCACAAAAAGGCTAGAACACATGCATATACAAGTGTTTGCTTCACTTCCAGATCCTGACTCAGTAGAAGGAACTCACAGCTTGCAGCCCAGAGACTGGGTGGTGATAAAGAGGCATGTGAGAAAAGGACTAGATCCAAGATTTGATGGTCCCTTTCAAGTACTGTTGACCACCCACACCGCTGTAAAGGTTGAAGGAAATCCCAACTGGATACACGCTTCTCACTGCAAGAAAGTCTTGGAACCATAGGCTGAAGGTCCTTCTGCTGACAGTGGCTCTGACCATGAGCATGTCAGCAGTGTTTCATCCACTGAATGATGAATGGGACAATGCTTTGATATGGCACCATCAGGTACTCTTCGAAGGACTGAATGACATTGAAAAATTGAGAGACTGTTGGATTTGTACTCACAGTCCAGTGAGTTCAGCCAGTATGCCCTATTAAGTTTTTCTGAATTGACTGACCTGTCCAACTCTACTATCTTTTTCTCAGGCATGAAGCATGTTAAGTCTAAAACTAGAGACGGGGAAGTACCCTTACCCATTGCAGGATGGGCTGAGCCCCCATGGCTCATGGTAAACAGATCAGTGCCACCAGTTGATTATAGCTCTACCCCCTGGAACTAGAACATGTGGTGCAATGTGTCATGCTTTCCAAGTTGGACACAGTTATTGTTTGCAAATACAGCAGAAAGGTATGTCTTTTAGTCCTCATGACAAATTCGGCTGCAATGACTCTAACCCGAACATACTGGTGCAGTGTGTTGGTATAGATCCTGTAAAGGGTAAGAATCTGGCCTGCTACAACCAGTATTTAATTGCTAGAATAACATCTAACATTTTCCAGAACCAGATAATCATTGTAACCAATCAATACACCTTGGTTTTAGACTACCTGACAGCAAAGGAATGAGGTATGTGTCAGGTTGTAGGACCTGCTTGTTGCCATTATATAGATCCCCGATGTAACCTACAGGTAAAAGCTGTAATAGAAAAGGTGAAAGCCATGAGAGACAAATGGTTAGAGGAAAATAATGCAGACAAAGACTCATGGTGGGGTGACACCTTTTCTTTCCTAAATCCTGCCAATTGGTTCAAAGGGCTCGGTGGCTGGCTATTGGAACACATACAAACAATAGCACAAGTGGTACTAATTATACTAGTTATATACATTGTAATGAAGCTTATACTTATGTTTAATAATAAAGTTTGTAAGAAGGTGGGGGGGGGGGGTTAACTGCTCCCTCGCAACTGCAAAAAAGCTGACATTCACTAACCTCTTAGTGAACTCTGGTTCACAGACAAGATGGCCTTCTATCTCTCACAATTCCCCCATTTTGAGAAATATGTGATACTGTTCCACCGTGAAGGGAATCCTGTTAAGGCAGAATAAGGTTAGCTTGTTCTGAAGTACCTTTGGGTCAGTGGCGTACCTCCAATAGAGGCAGACCACGCAGCTGCTATGGGGCCCCTGGGGGAAGGGGGCCCGCAGTGGAGGATAGGCCCCGCCCACTAATT
Source organism: Bufo gargarizans (assembly GCF_014858855.1). Lineage (NCBI taxonomy): Eukaryota > Metazoa > Chordata > Amphibia > Anura > Bufonidae > Bufo > Bufo gargarizans. The sequence continues at coordinate 30,801,853 of NC_058085.1, read as the reverse complement.
ACACTTGTATGGCTACCTGAGAAAGTAAGAGGTGGAGAAGGACCTTTGGTGATGTCATCAACCATGTGACCAGTGCAGGAAGCCAATGAATAGCAGAGCAGCAGAAGTCTAAAGGACCTTTGGTGATGTCATCAACCATGTGACCAGTGCAGGAAGCCAATGAATAGCAGAGCAGCAGAAGTCTAAAGGACCTTTGGTGATGTCATCAACCATGTGACCAGTGCAGAAAGCCAATAAATAGCAGAGCAGCAGAAGTCTAAAGGACCTTTGGTGATGTCATCATCGTGTGACCAGTGCATAGGACTGGTGAAAGACCTGTGGCATATCACTGTGAGGGGGCGGAGCTTCTGTGTGGTGCCTGCTGGAGGAGAGGTTAGTGGTGTTCTGGGATAACCCATAACATCCTAGAAAAGCTGGGAGTTGTAGTTTTGTCGTATTATATGTTTCTCAATGTAATTTAAACGTATGCCCTAGTACAGGCTGGTAATGCTGGGAGTTGTAGTTCTCTCTTATACCCCCTGGAATGTATACTGATGCCCCATAATAAGTCTGGCCATACTGGGGGTTATAGTTATTTATTTTTAAAGCTCTTACCTGGTACAACTAGATGATGTCCTATAATCTGGACATGCTGAGAGTTGTAGTTCTCTTTTCTTAGGCTGGATTCTCATCACAGTTTAGTTTTCCGTTTTGCATGCAGGACTTTTTTCTGTCTAAAATAACGGATCTCCGACAGAAATGGCATAAACGGATGCCAAATGTGCAGAACTGATGCTTGAAATACAGGATCATTTTTTTTCTTTATTTTTCTGTTCATCTGACGGATCAGAAGAACTGAAAACTAAACGGTGATATGAACCCGGCCTAATACTCTGTGTAATGTCTGCTTGTATCTGATCATAACAGCCTGGACATGCTGGAAATTGTAGTTCTCTCCACTTTCACCTCTCCCTGTGTTGCTCCCTAATTTCACATAATAATCTGGTGATGATGAGACTTGTAGTTCCCTTGTCACTATTATAATGTTCTGCAGCAGCTGAGGTGTGTATTACTTGTTCACTTCTGTGCTGGTGACGGTCGCTGTTCTGCTGTCATAGGAGCAAATCAACGAAAATCACTGCAGTTCCGGATCTGGCACTTCATGGACGACAACACCTGACGGTTCCCGCTGACTATGATGAGATGTCAGGTTTCCATCTTCCAGGCTATAAAATTGTGTCCAGCATTTATGACCTGATCCACGAATGAGGCCCCAACACAGATGTGAACGAAGCTTTATATGTTCTGCAGCAGCTGAGGTATGCATTAGGAGGTTCTGACAGTTCATAAGGCAAGGGGGGATATGGTGGCACTGGTATACTATTATGCCAGCACCACCATAGCCCACCCCCCCCATGAGCTGTGCCTGTGTGCTGCTTATAGTGGACAGTGCCCTCAGACAATGAATGGGGACAATCAAAAGTGTTTTTTTTTCCGGTATTGAGACCCTATGACGGATCTCAATACCGGAAAATAGAAATGCAAGTGTGAAAGTAGCTCCTAATGTCTACACGGCTGCAACTGCTGGGGGTATGGCAGGGGAGAAGCCAGGGCAGGTGGTGGGATGGGCAAGTGGATGGAGTTAGTGGGGCCCCAATAAGATTCTTGCTATGGGGCCCAATGATTTCTATGTACGCCCCTGCTTTGGGTAATAACAGTTCCAAAGATTTCTCAAAATGGGGTAATTGTGAGAGATAGAAGGCCAGAGTTCACTAAGATGTTAGTGAATGTCAGCTTTTTTGCAGGTGCCAGGGACCAGTTGACCACCTTCTCTATTCTTAGAAATGGAAATTCTTATTGGTCACTTTTGCATCCTCTTTTCTGATAAGATGTTTCGTTTCTTCTGTCTTTGTGGTTTCTGCTCATGTTATGTGACACACGGCTGTTAGGCGTCTACCAATAATCATGGTATAAGACTCTATTAATTTACAATAAAGCAGATTACTGATCCAGCCATCTTGACTGTATCAGATTTTCTTAATATGTGCACATATGATTTCTTCTTTGATTTGAACCCCGATAATCATAGACGCAGGGGTAATTTCCCCAACACTGTGCCAGGGTGCCCCCCACAGTACTAGTGCATCCAAAAGTCCCACCAATGGTAATAATTCTTTTCCAGAGCACAGCTAGTCGTAATTGTGCCCCTACAGTGCCTCCAACAGTACTAATGTCCCCACAGTGCCCCAGAAGTAATAATTCTTCCATAGTGACCATACTAGTAATCATGTTCTCCATAATCCCCCAGTAGTAATAAAGCTCACCATAATGCGCCCCCCCCCCATAGTAATAATTCTTCTTATAATGTGTGACAGTCAAAAAATACCTATAGTGTGCCAGTACAAATATAATGCCCCTATATAGTGTCCCCAGTAGAAGCCCCATGATGTCCCCCATAATGTGTGACAGTATAAAAAGCCCCTAAAGAGTGCCCCCATCGTGCTCCTCTCCCTGCTTCCCCATATTGGCCAACAGCATGGTATTGAATGAAAAAAAAAAATACATGATAGCCTAAAAAATTTGTATGGTATTAATATTGTGTAATTCATTTATTAAGGAACCTTTCCTTTCCAATAATTGCCTGCTCGTCAGTTGAGGTGAACAGCTGCTTTTACATGCAGAGATCTCCTCAACGCCACGGCCATCGCTCATCCTCATACAGATTCATTGCTTCTGGGCAGCAGATCGCTGTTCACACATCACAGTCTGCTGCCTAGAAACAATGATTTAATGTGCTGTATGAATGATGAACCCACCCGATGAACAAGTGTTTGTTAATTGGCAGCACAGTTACACAGACCTGTTATCAGGAATGAGTATTCGAAGTAACGTTAGTTCCTGATAATTGGCCTAACAATTTTGTAGTGTAAATCCACCATAGGATTCCTATTTATCAAAAACCATGATAAGCAGGGTGTTCTACTGGTGATAGAGAATCAGTTCTTACTTTTCTGGAGTTCTCTCCTGTCCGTATACTATAATCAGTGATAAGCAGGATGTTCTAGTGGTGATATATAATCAGTTCTCACCTCTCCTGTGTTCTCTCCTGTCCTTAAACAGTGGTAAGCAGGGTAACATAGTAACATAGTTTATAAGGCTGAAAAAAGACATCTATTATCCTACTAGTTGATCCAGAGGAAGGCAAAAAAAAAAAAATGTGAGGTAGAAGCCAATTTTCCCCACTTTAGGGGAAAAAGATTCCTTCCCGACTCCAGTCAGGCAATCGGAATAGCTCCCTGGACCAACAACCCATCTCTAGTAGCTAAAGCCTGTAATATTATTACACTTCAGAAATACATCCAGGGCCCTCTTGAACTCTTTTAGTGAACTCACCATCACCACCTCCTCAGGCAGAGTTCCATAGTTTGCAAACCTACAAAACCTCTCTGTCTATGATTGACAGCACAACATTCCACCTGGAAAAACATCCAATGTCATAGCAAAAAAGCCAGTGGAAATAATATGCAAAATAGTATCAATTTTATTATATATTAAAATATGTAGAAAAAAGCAAGATGGAAAAAAGGATACAGAGAAGCGAAGGGAAAAATATACTACTGGACTGTCATGTATCCCCACAAGGCTGGTAAGCACTTACTGGGTACCAGGTCAGACACTGTGACTCAGACACCCAATGTGTGTACCACTGATAGAAATAACATAAACACCCCAATGGGGGACTATACAACGTGATACCACAATATATGAGAATTCCCCGGGTGTCAGTGAGATCCAAAGTCTGCGTCCTAGGTGGCCATAGACAACATGTATATGACAGGCTTAATAAAGTCTATCCACAGCCTAGTCTATAGCACAGCACAATGATAACATATATACGGCCTGAACGATAACATAGGCCTAATATGGATGTGGTATACAGTATAGCAGAGTGTGTAATGGTGTCTAACTACACCTAACACAGGACGTACCTGAAGACATGACAAAAACCCAAGGAGATATAGTGAGCCTAAGCGCAGGACCTCAACGCGAGTTTCACCTCAGCGGCTTTGTCAGTAGTAATAAGGCCCCCACAGTGCCCTTAGTAGAAATAATGCGGATCTATAAGAGCCCCCAGTAGTAATAAGAATGCCTAATGTCCCCTGGATTTAAAATGCCCCCACAGTGCACTCATATTTATATCACCTCCTTCTGTTATAATGCTCACCCTGAAGTGCCCCAGTATTTATATCACCCCCTACTGTTATAATGCTCTTAAAGTACCCACAGTATTTATACTGCTCCTTACTGTTATAATGCTCACCCTGAAGCTCCCCAGTATATATAATGCCCCCTGTAGTTATGTTCTTCCGTTTAGTGTCCTCAGAAACCATAATGCCTCAGCCCCTCCACCATACAGTCCCCTCTGTGGTATCCTCCCATGAAATTCATTCTTGTTTAGTGTTTTACGTATCGTAGATTCGCTAACAGGGATGTTAGCATATGTCAGAGACTTTTGTAAGTCTTTAGCTGACACTGTAGGATTCTTCTTCACCTCATTGAGCAGTCTGCGCTGTGCTCTTGCAGTCATCTTTACAGGACGGCCACTCCTAGGGAGAGTAGCAGCAGTGCTGAACTTTCTCCATTTATAGACAATTTGTCTTACCGTGGACTGATGAACAGCAAGGCTTTTGGAGATACTTTTATAACCCTTTCCAGCTTTATGCAAGTCAACAATTCTTAATCGTAGGTCTTCTGAGAGCTCTTTTGTGCGAGGCATCATTCACATCAGGCAATGCTTCTTGTGAAAAGCAAACCCAGAACTGGTGTGTGTTATTTATAGGGCAGGGCAGCTGTAACCAATACCTCCAATCTCATCTCATTGATTGGACTCCAGTTGGCTGACACCTCACTCCAATTAGCTCTTGGAGATGTCATTAGTCTAGGGGTTCACATACTTTTTCCACCTACACTGTGAATGTTTACATGGTGTGTTCAATAAAAACATGGTAACATTTAATTATTTGTGTGTTATTAGGTTAAGCAGACTGTGATTGTCTATTGTGACTTAGATGAATATCAGATCACATTTTATGACCAATTTGTGCAGAAATCCATATCATTCCAAAGGTTTCACATACTTTTTCTTGCAACTGTGTATATATATATATATATATATATATATATATATATATATAATCAAAAAAAGTAGACTGAGGCAGCACTTCAAAGTAGTGAAAAATGGTGGACCGCTTGTCACGGCTGAGGATGGGGAAAACCCTCAGAAGATGTTACGCGCTGCTTGACCATGACGACAGTATTAGGGAGCAGGTCACCTCCTATCGCGTCCCTAAATTGACCCTGACTCCTATCCATATGAGTCAACCCTGAAGGTGGGAGGACTCATACACCGTATGCCTAGGGGTCCCTACTAGCCCTCAGGATTGCCCTGGAACAAGGAGCAGGGTAAGACGACCTGTTCTTTCTGGACACGAATGAACAGGAGTCTCACTGGCCAAGCTGCAGAGAAAGGAACATAAACAGCCTATGGATATAGCAGGAGGCTGAAAAGCACTTCCACACCTACAGTCATGTGAAAAAATTAGGACACCCTTTGAAAGCATGTGGTTTTTTGTAACATTTTTAATAAAAGGTTATTTCATCTCCGTTTCAACAATACAGAGAGATTAAAGTAATCCAACTAAACAAAGAAAACTGAAGAAAAGTCTTTTCAAGATCTTCTGTAAATGTCATTCTACAAAAATGCCTATTCTAACTGAGGAAAAAGATAGGACACCCTCACATGTATTCCCTCTTAAATTTGCTCAGATCTCACACAGGTATATCACACCAGGTGCACATAATTAGTAGATCGTTACTCTGCATGTTGAATGAGGCTTGCCCTATTTAAACCTCAGACATTTAGTTTGGTGTGCTCCTGACTGTTGAAGTGAGAGTGAGCACCATGGTGAGAGCAAAAGAGCTGTCAGAGGACTTCAGAAAAAAGATTGTAGCAGCCTATGAGTCTGGGAAGGGATTTAAAAAGATCTCAAAAGATTTTGAAATCAGCCATTCCACTGTCCGGAAGATAGTCTACAAGTGGAGGGCTTTCAAAACAACTGCCAACATGCCCAGGACTGGTCGCCCCAGCAAGTTCACCCCAAGAGCAGACCGCAAGATGCTAAAAGAGGTCTCCAAAAACCCTAAAGTGTCATCTCGAGAACTACAGCAGGCTCTGGCTACTGTTGATGTAGAAGTACATGCCTCTACAATCAGAAAGAGACTGTACAAGTTTAACTTGCATGGGAGGTGTGCAAGGAGGAAACCTTTGCTTTCCAAGAGAAACATCGAGGCCAGACTGACATTTGCCAGAGATAAAGTTGACAAAGACCAGGACTTCTGGAATAATGTTCTTTGGACAGATGAGTCCAAAATTGAATTATTTGGACACAACAGCAGAGGACATGTTTGGCGTAAACCAAACACAGCATTCCAAGAAAAGAACCTCATACCAACTGGGAAGCATGGAGGTGGAAGTGTCATGGTTTGGGGCTGCTTTGCTGCAGCAGGACCTGGTCAGCTCACCATCATAGAATCCACGATGAATTCTACTGTGTATCAGAAGGTGCTTGAAGAACATGTGAGACCATCAGTTAGAAAATTAAAGCTGAAGCGGAACTGGACCATGCAACATGACAATGACCCAAAACATACTAGTAAATCAACCAAAGATTGGCTGAAAAAGAAGAAATGGAGAGTCCTGGAATGGCCAAGTCAAAGTCCAGATTTGAATCCCATTGAGATGCTGTGGGGTGACTTGAAAAGGGCTGTACGTGCAAGAAACCCCTCAAACATCTCACAGCTGAAAAAGTTCTGCATTGAGGAGTGGGGTAAAATTTCCTCAGACCGATGTCGAAGACTGGTAGATGGCTACAAGAACCGTCTCACTGCAGTTATTTCAGCCAAAGGAGGTAACACTCGCTATTAGGGGCAAGGGTGTCCTATCTTTTTCCTCAGTTAGAATAGGCATTTTTGTAGAATGACATTTACAGAAGATCTTGAAAAGACTTTTCTTCAGTTTTCTTTGTTTAGTCGGATTACTTTAATCTCTCTGTATTGTTGAAACGGAGATGAAATAACCTTTTATTAAAAATGTTACAAAAAACCACATGCTTTCAAAGGGTGTCCTAATTTTTTCACATGACTGTACCTGCCACAGACACTCAGACTGGATCCCGTGCAAGACAGCAAGTGTCCACACCCAAACACAGATGGACACAGCACACACACAAACACACAGGAAGCCAGATCCATAGGTGCATAACATAACAAAGGAAAACATCAAATGGACATCAACATAAACTTAAGAGTCACAGTTAGTTTGTTTATGACCACAAGGGTGGCCCCCACTGGCAGATGGAATGCACAGGAGGCTGCTCCAGCTAAGCATGGCTGAAGCAACCCACTAAGACATGCCAGACACAGAGGCTTTATAGGCCTAAGTGGCCACACCCACACAGACACACGCAGTGTCTCACACACACAGAAAGGGAGTTAACCCTTCCACCACCAGGGAAGGGAAAACACCACTTAAAGGGGAAGTGCACACAATAACATAAAACACAGTGCACACCATACACACACACCTAACATAAAGGTAGTCAGGTGTAACCGCATGCCACTGCAGCAAGCTGCCTAGCACCGCTCAGGCTGCTTTGCTGACACATACACAACACAACTAGTTGCCCGTGGAAACCACAAGTGAGGCCACACACCAGCAACCCTCACCTGTGGTTGAACACCCAAACTAAACCGCAGGCAACCGCATGCGGTAAGGAGTCACGACCATTACTGTGGCCGTGACACCGCTTCATTCACCCAACTTACATAACACAGTCAGTGTTGAGCAAGTCTCCACAGTTAATAAATAAATAGAAGACAGAGGAGTGTTGCTTCAGATATTATTCTAATAGAAATGTACGATTTAACTAATTAAAGTATATTTCAAAAATGGTCAGTATCACTGCCCCTACTCATTACAAAAAAAAAAAAAGAATGACAGTCACACTTTAAACAGGTCCGATCTTCTGACTCATCACAGACTTTAACACAAAATAAAAGTTACAGAAGAGGTGTTAAGTGTCAAACAGCGCACGTGAAAAAGGAGCCATTTTCATGTTTAGAATGTGGAAGATGTTTTGACTATAAATCAGGATTTGTTAGACATGAGAGAAGTCACACAGGGGAAAAGCAATTTTTCATGTTCAGAATGTGGGAAATGTTTTAACCATAAATCACATCTTGTTTATCCATCAGAGAATTCACACAGGGGGGAAGCCATTTTCAAGTTCAGAATGTAGAAAATGTCTTAAACATAAATCTGATTTTGTTATGCATCAAAGAATTTACACAGGGGAGATGCCATTTTCTTGTTCAGAATGCAGGAAATGTTTTCACCGTAAATCATCTTTTGATAAACATCAGAGAATTCACACTGGAGAAAAGCCTTATTCATGCTCAGAATGTGGGAAAAGTTTTAGGCATAAATCAGTTCTTGCTACACACAAAAAAAAACTCATATGAAAAGGTATTTTCATGCTTAGCCCGTTAATGACCGCCCTTACATGTTTTTATGGTGCCCTCAAACTGGCTGTATTCCAAAAGATACTTCTTTTTGCAGAGAGCATCTTGCTTTTGAGGACTTGGAGTGATGATCGGGGCCACTGTGAAAGGTCCCAAAACACGCATGGTCTCCTGTATTGAATGAATACCTATGATCAACTGACATACAGTTAAAAGTGAAAGTAAGTTTTCTTTTTTATATATATCTCCTCTAAACAAAAATGTTTGGTGAGCGGAAATATAAAAATCAACCCTAACATTTTCCAAAGCTGACAGCTCTGCGTAGTCAATAACTCTCATTCTAGATAAACAATAAGAGTCAATGAGTCAGAATAGTCATTAAGATTCGATTTGTGCCCTTGATCTCTTTCCTTGCTGACTTTCTCCGCCGCCATAGGCAGCCATGTTGAGGAACAACTGTCCGTCGTCTCACAGACTGTTTCTCTACAGGCCAGGGAAGATTGTCAAATTGAAGCACCTCTTTAGCCTCTTGGGGGGAATAATTAGGTCTGTGTGAAGTCATCCTTGTGGAAAATCATCAAGACTGCTGGATATACCACAGCAAATTTTATTTGTCACGGTATAGTGCTGAGCAGATTATAGAGAATTCTCTTCTGCATCTTATGACCAGATAAAAAAAAACACCACTTAATGGCCTCTTATTTCTAATGGTGTTCTAGATCTCTTGAAAGCTCAAAGTAGCAAGGCTTTTTCAGAGTAGTTAAGGTACCGTACTATGACTTGACTTGGCCTTAGGCGTTGATGTGAGCGTGTGTCTGGGCAGACTCTGTAAGCTCTCCACCTTCCAGACTATGCTCAGGTTCAAAGTCTTAGATATCTCTTGCTCACAGATGGCAGATCACCAATTGCCAGATTGGGTATCCTCCTGTCAATCTGCCTAGTTATCGGAAGTATGACCTGCTTCCTCGCCTCCAGTGCCTGAAGATTTGTCTGGACTTTCCCTGCAATACATCAGCTTTGCGGATGCCTTAAGCAAGATGGAGGCTGCAACTCATCACTGATCCTATGTTTATTCGATAGACCTCCTGCCCGGTGTTACTCCCCCTTGAGGTAGAGTCTACCCCTTTTTGCTCCCAGAGACCCAAGCAATGTCTGATTATATCAAGGAGAATCTTGAGAGGGGGTTTATCTGGAAATCTACATTGCCAGTCAGTGCCTGGTTCTTCTTTGTACAGAAGAAAGATAGTTCCCTACAGCCCTGTATCGATTTTCGAGGATTGAATAAGGTCACAGTCAAGAACCGGTACCCTTTACCGCTAATTTCCAAACTCAATGTCAGGATCCGAGGAGCTAAGGTCTTCACAAAATTAGACCTGCGCGGTGCGTACAGTCTTATTTGCATTCATGAGGGTGATAAGTGGAAGACCTCTTTTAACATCCGTGACCATCACTACGAGTATGTCGTCAAGCCTTATGATCTATGCACTACTCCCGTGGTGTTCCAAGAATTTGTTAACAACATCGTCCGAGACCTGCTCTATGCCTGAGTGATAGTTTACCTAGTTTCCAGATCTGACTTCTCACCAAAAGCATGTACAGTTAATTTTACAGTGGTTAAGGTAGAATTGATTATATGCCATACTTGAAAAGTGCATCTTTAAGAAACCTTCTCTGCCTTCCTTGGGGTACATCATCTCCGATATAGGGTTGCAGATGAATACAGATAAGCTGAATACAGTGGTGAACTAGCCATGCCCTCGGGTTCTTCATGGGATACAGTGGTTTATCTGCTACACAAATTTTTATCACCAGTTCATTCCTAATTTTTTGTCTCCTATATCCCCAATCTCTGCTCTTACCAATAAAGGTGTGAACACCAGAGCCTGGACTCCAGAGGCTGAAGCCGCCTTCGTTCAATTAAAGAATCCCTTTGCATCAGCACCTATTCTTCACCATCCTGATGTTTCCAGACAGCTCTTCTTAGAGATGGATGCTTCCTCCATGGGAGCTGGGGCAGTCTTATTATAGAAAAATTCTAAGGGTAAGCTGTTACCTGTTTTTTTTCCCAAGCTCTTATCCCGTGCTGAGAGGGAATACTGTATAGGAAATTGAGAACTTCTGGACATAAAACTAGCCTTAAAGGAGTGACGTTATTTGTTGGATGGTGCCCAACATCCAGTGGTTATCTTCACTGACCACAAAAATCTTACATATTTTCAAATGGCACAGCATCTAAATTCATGCCAAACCAGATGGGCACTCTTCTTTTCTCATTTTAATTTTACGTTACACTTCCATCCAGCTGAGAAGAAAAACAAGGCTGATGCTCTGTCTCAGTCATTTGATTCCTTGGACCAGCAAGTGGAACCCCAGTACATTATCGAGCCCACACCTGATTACCATGGCCTCTGTCCTGGTTAAAGACACTCCTCATGGGAAGACCTTCATGCCACCTGCCAAAAGGAGACTAGCCTGGGTACATGACTCCAAATTGGCTGGTTATCCGGGGATTCGCAAGACTTTAGAACTTTTATCGCGCCACTACTGGTGGCCCACATTTCCAAAATACCGTATGTACATGATTACATGCCTGCTTGTACCATCTGTGATCAAATGAAGATCTCCAGGACCAAACTACCTGGTCTGCTGTTGCCTCTTTTATCTACTAACGCCCCGTGGCAACACATTGCCATGGATTTTGTCACTGAGCTTTTAACCTCTGGCAGGTGTACAGCTATCTGGTTTTGGACTGTTTCACCAAAATGGCTGACTTCATTCCTTTATCTGTTTTGCTCTCAGCTGCAAAACTTGCCAAATTGCTCATAGAGCACATATTCCGATTGCATTGACTACCTTTGCACATAGTTTCTAATCGTGGAGTTCAGTTTACCACAAAGCTCTAGAGAGCTCTTTACTGGCTGCTCGTGATGGAATTGGATTTTTCTTCAGGATATCATCCACAGACTAACAGGCAGGTAGAGTGAGTCAATCAAATACTAGATAACTATCTTCAACTCTTTTTCTCTGCACAACATGACAATTGGGTACAATTGCTACCTTGGCCAGAGTTTTCTTATAATAACATAACTGTTCTTTGTTGTTTATGGACAACATCATTGTACCCCTCTCCTTGTTCCTATGTTTTCTGGGATTCCATCTGCAGATTCTTCCTTTAGAAAAGATATGGTGTTAGACCAAAGACTGCATTATCAAGTTCTCGTCAGGAGACAAAGTATGACGCTCCTCTAAAAAATACACTTTTAAAGTCCCTAGGTTAAAATTCGCCCCTATGTTCCTGCAACCTTTTGAAGTGTTATAGTGTTATAGAAGATCAATGAGGTCAGCTATAAGCTACATGTCTCTGTCTGCAGATTCCCAACTTCTTCCATGTGTCCTTGCTGAAACTGGTAGTTCTAAATAGATTTTCTGTGTTCCATCTAATCCAACGCCTGTGACTGGAGATTCTAACAATGCATATAAGTATTGTTTTATATGAATGATGATGGGGTCAAAAACATCCTTGATATCAAGAAGCGTGGCAAGAAGACCTACTATCTTGGAGAATATCTGTGCCCCAAACTTGATAAAAAGGTTCATGTCCCGTTTTGGACCCAAGAAGAAGGGGTTTAAGGTGGTGGTTACTGTAACTGCAAGTGATCCTGCCCTCTTCCTAGTTGCCTGAGTGTCATAGGTCTATGTGTCCAACAAAGATCCGCATATCCCTTTCTATACCTTTCTGACCCTTGCCTTTTCTGCCTTGGCTCTTGACCCGGACTGTCTGACCAGTACCATGTCCATTTAGGATCTTCCTTATTTGGACTGGATGCCTGTGGCAGCCTATCGCCCCTCCAGTAATTAAATACACCTGGAACTTTTTCACCTACGGTCCTTCCTTTGGCGCCCTGCCTGGATATCTCAGACTCTTTCTATCCAAAGGGTCTGTGACTAACCTCCTCTCTTTTTTTATTCCTCTTGTCCCTGCCTTACATTTGTTCGGCCGATGGGGGACCAATGGCCGACCAGAGTAGCAGAGGCTGACTTAGGTCAGACCTACCTTGAAAGAGATTTGCCTGATCTATTTGAAAGAATAATAAGAGAAATTGAAAGATTACCTACAAATGAAGATTTCTCAATGCCTGAAAATATCCAGACATGTACATGGCGGAATATCTGTAAAGAAAAACGATCAAATACGAACAATAAAGCTACTGGAATACAAAGTAAGACTACCAATACATCACCGCTTGGGATTACCAAAGATTTTGTGAGAAATTAGATAGACTGGTTCTTTCTCACAATCTACCTTCATTTAAAGATCATTCCAAGAGGTTTGAGGATTTCCCTCAAACCCACTTTTGGAAATGATCCTGCTTTCATCAAATCCTGGCTGCGGCTCAGTGATGTCTGTTCCCTGGACTATATCAAACTCCTAATAGAAAAAAGGAAAAAGATATGTAGAGACCTAGGCACACAACTAATAAATTTGCTGGAAAAAAGCCCTGACATATCATTAAGTTTTAACACTAACACCATAAGGGCCTTTGAATATAATGAGGCCTTAAAGAAATGTAGAAAACAACTTAGAGATCGAACAGATTACCATAATAACACCATTAGGCCATGGGAGAAAAAACGTGCTCAACAGACTCTCCATTGCTTCCCAGTTTGGCCTATCACTACTCCAATGGGTTTATACATTAACAACGACAGCCCATCCACCACGTCACATGGAGTAATGAAACCATCCAGAGCTCCCTTTGCTCAGAGATCTTGGATCCCCAGAAGGACTATCTATAACAGTAATCACCATAGACCCCCCTCAAACTTCCACCAACAAACAAAAACATCCATTCCCCAAACCAAAACAATTATCCCACACCCCTTTCCCCCGACCCCACCACCTCTGACATTCTACCTCTCAAAGAATGTCTCCTCTCTAACAAGACTACCCTTGACACAGATAATATATCCATTTATAATGCCCCACCTTCTGTACATAATCACTCTCCCCACCCTACAATAGAACCCTTTTCACCAACCCAAACAGGAATGGAGAAGATATCCACTGATCCCTCCTCTACATCAAATCCCCATTCATCAGGGGAGTGCAACTCGTCCAGACCCATCCCCAATTTACCCACTTATCGCCCATCAACTCCCCCATCAACTTCACCAATACTAGCAGCAACTGAGAACAATCCCACTAATGCCTCTTCCCCATCAAATCCCCACCCACTAGGGGACTGTAGTCTATCTGGATCTATTTTTAATACAACCACCCATTCCCTATACAGTACACTATCATATACTTTTTTAGCCTTGCCTTCAAATCTATCAGGAAGCCCTTTTTTTTAGGAAACCTTTCTCCAGGACCACCACTAACACCATCGACCACTCCGACCCAGAAAGTAATCTCGAGCATACAGCTGTTGAGTCCCTTTTTCACAAACGAACTTTACTCCCCACCCAAGCCCCCACTTGCAGAATCGGAGAATCACACAATTCTTCAGCCCACTACCAATGACACGAAAAAGACCAATAAAAGAACAAGGGGATGCAGAGGAGGAAGACTTAGTCACACCAAAAAACAAAAAAACAAAACCCCTGTGGGTATCACCCAACTTATTCAATCCCTTCCACCAGTCCATTGAATACTAACAATATTGATACACCAAAAACTAATGGAATCTTCAATCTCTCTAGATACCCTCTAAAACCAGAAGAATCACTACTTTTAAGCAAAGGCCTTTCCTTTTGCCCAACCTATTACCCTGACCCCTTTCATCTATTCGTTGATCTTAACCAGTTTATCAGAAGACTTACCCTCAAGAGACACTTTTCCATCAAAAGCCTCAATGATAGGGACTAGGATCTCCTAACCAACATCTTTGATGTCAACAACAGCATTGACGCCAAAGATGGATTTATGATTGATTCCAATGAACCTCCTCCTGTACCCTCCAATCTAAAACCAAAATCTTCCTTCTATCCTCTAGGAAGTAGAGGCCCTCATCTTCTTCAATCTATTCCTTGAAGATTTTAAAATCCTAACCAAGGCTCAATATTTATGAAAATAGAGCCTTAAAGGCCCTCAAAAACAATAAAGATATAGTCATTAAGAACGCCGACAAGGGAGGGGGGGTTGTCATTATGGACCGCGACTACTACCTAGCAGAATCTAATAGAATCCTGTCAGATACCAACTATTACAGGACCATTACCAGTGACCCAACACCCGTCTTCAAAAAAACCTTACCGTTATTAATAGACTCCAGTTTTGCTTCAGGAATTATCAACAAAAAGGATAAAGCGTTCCTTTACAATAACCACCCGACAATAGCCCGCTTTTATTTTTTACTAAAGATACATAAATCCATTGAGCATCCCCCAGACAGACCAATCATATCCGGCATTGGTTCTCTCACATCTAATTTATCTGCTTATGTGGATAAATTCCTGCAAAAATATGTCATAGAACTTCCCTCTTATCTCAGAGATTCCTCACACCTAATTAGCACTCTGGATACAGTCCAATGGAAAACCAATTACTACTGGGTGACACTAGATGTAAGCTCTTAATATAGCAACATCCAACATGAACTAGGCCTACAAGCAATCAAACATTTTTTAACCAAAGACTGCGAAATGCCCTCAATTTAAAGAGATTTTATCCTTAATTCCATTCATTTTATTCTTCACCATAATTTTTTCACTTTTAACGATAAATTTTATTTACAAACTAAGGGGACAGCAATGGGGACCAAATTTGCACCTTTCTACGCCAACTTATTTGTAGGCCTCTTCGAAGAAAGACTACGCCTCCTCTCCCATGATCATATCATATTCTATAAAAGATACATCGACGACATTATACTTATCTGGGATGGACACAAGGAGGGACTAGTAAATTTCATCAAGGAGCTGAATACTAATAGTTGGGGCCTAGAACTCAGTTCTGAATATGACCCCCAGGAGGCCATTTTTCTAGACATCCATATTAAAATATTATCAAACAAAATCACAATCCAAACTCACTTTAAAAAAGTCGATGCAAATAGCTATCTTGATTACTACAGTTGTCACTATTCCAAATGGAAAAACAACATTCCATTTGGCCAGATGAAAAGAATAAGGGGAAATTGTTCCAATGACAAAGTGATGAGTGAACAACTAGAGATTCTCAAGCAGATTTGTCCTGTTCTCACAACATGTACCCCCGGGGTCTATATGCAGTTCAACAGGCAGATATCACCATTCTACTTGTTAATAAGATGAGACTTCTTTCTGTAATCTGTGGCTTTATTAACCAGCAGTAGATAATGTAAACTATAAGAAAATGAACTTACAAGAACTTAATATACAGCACAATGTACACAAAGCCTATACAAAAACATGAATTAATCCCTTACCGACGATGCTTTAGTAAGAGACACAAAATGTGCAGCTGCTCTTTCCATGAGGTGAAGGGAAAAGGAAGAAGGTGCCTGTCTCTTTCCCAGAAAGCACTGTGAGCAGGAAGTCAGGTGACCTAATGAATATGCATAGTTTAACAAGGCAGAAGATGCACTTACAGCTAAAGGTCACTAGATGGTGCTGAAGGCACACACATGAACACACACATTAACAAACTATGCAATAGTTGGTGAAGAGAAGACAGTACAAGATTCAAAGAGAAAGGATACCCAAAAGGGTTAATCAATGCCACTGCAAAGAGGGTACGTACCGTAAACCAAAAATTAACCCCTGAATCTGCCAGACCTAAAATCACAACAGATGATAAATATCAGTACAACCTTATTACCCGTTTTAATGCCAAACATACGGTAAAAGCATTAGGCAAATACTTACTAAACATTGGGACATCCTTCTTAAGGATCCGATTTTATGTGACTCCCTACCCAAACAACCTTCCATCACGTTTAGGAGAGCCCAAACTCTTAAAAATCTAATCACTCCACCCTGCCCAAAACTAGAAACCAAAAAAATTGACTCTGTCCCTAGGGACTATCCGAGACCCGAATATGATAGGGATATGGAAATGCCAACTTAAAAATGCTGCACCATGATCACCCATGGTGTAAAAGAGCTGCTGATCGATACACCAAAAGAGGCCCAACATGAGATATGGAAGATTAAACAAGATTTCCATTGTGGCACAAAAAATGTGGTATATCTACTGACCTGCCCCTGCAAGCTCAAATATGTCGGTAGAACCACACAAACAATTAGGGAGAGAATGAACGAGCATCGCTCTAACATCAGACGAGGCATTCTAACCCACAGAGTCTCTCGCCATTATTCATAAAAACACAATAGTGATCCATCAACCCTAAAAGTGTCACCTATAGAACATATCACTACCGCTTACCAACAACTTTTCCGAAAAGAAATGCATTGGATTTATCGTTTCAATTCACTAACACCTTTCGGACTCAATGAATCAATGGAATACTCAAACTACTAACCAGTACCATCGACACAATCCCGTACACTACGATGCCATTAGTGAATACAATTTAGTACTATCCCTCTGTCATCAGAGAATAACCACAAGGACCCCCAGTTTTACATTTATTGCCGTACCACCCTCTTTTATGTTTTTCACATGAGAGGTATATATCTCTCCCTGTGGACACTGACTATGCGACATTGGCAAAGAATAACTCATTATCACCATTATATCCCCTGTGAAGTGTTATGCACCTTTTTGTTGCACCGACCAATTATGTCTTCTGTTCTTAGACATGATACTCCCATGTAACATACACTATTCATTACCCATTTATCTATTGATTCATGTATTTAACAACATATTGTTATGGATTACCATTTTTTAGTGATCTCCCCCATGTAATATATACTATTTGTGTAATATATACTATTTATCTACTATTTATCATCTATTTATTTATTCATGTATCTAGTTGTGTATTTTTATGTACTGTATACTACTATTTTCCAGCGATTTTTGTATATATATATTTTTTGTGATTTTTATACCACCAAGAGATTACGATATATCTATATACAGGTCCTTCTAAAAAAATTAGCATATTGTGATAAAGTTCATTATTTTCTGTAATGTACTGATAAACATTAGATTTTCATATATTTTAGATTCATTACACACCAACTGAAGTAGTTCAAGCCTTTTATTGTTTTAATATTGATGATTTTGGCATACAGCTCATGAAAACCCCAAATTCCTATCTAAAAAAATTAGCATATCATGAAAAGGTTCTCTAAACGAGCTATTAACCTAATCATCTGAATCAACTAATTAACTCTAAACACCTGCAAAAGATTCCTGAGGCTTTTAAAAACTCCCAGCCTGGTTCATTACTCAAAACCGCAATCATGGGTAAGACTGCCGACCTGACTGCTGTCCAGAAGGCCATCATTGACACCCTCAAGCAAGAGGGTAAGACACAGAAAGAAATTTCTGAACGAATAGGCTGTTCCCAGAGTGCTGTATCAAGGCACCTCAGTGGGAAGTCTGTGGGAAGGAAAAAGTGTGGCAGAAAACGCTGCACAACGAGAAGAGGTGACCGGACCCTGAGGAAGATTGTGGAGAAGGACCGATTCCAGACCTTGGGGGACCTGCGGAAGCAGTGGACTGAGTCTGGAGTAGAAACATGGCGTGTGCAGGAAATGGGCTACAGGTGCCGCATTCCCCAGGTCAAGCCACTTTTGAACCAGAAACAGCGGCAGAAGCGCCTGACCTGGGCTACAGAGAAGCAGCACTGGACTGTTGCATGTCATTCGGAAATCAAGGTGCCAGAGTCTGGAGGAAGACTGGGGAGAGGGAAATGCCAAAATGCCTGAAGTCCAGTGTCAAGTACCCACAGTCAGTGATGGTCTGGGGTGCCATGTCAGCTGTTGGTGTTGGTCCACTGTGTTTTATCAAGGGCAGGGTCAATGCAGCTAGCTATCAGGAGATTTTGGAGCACTTCATGCTTCCATCTGATGAAAAGCTTTATGGAGATGAAGATTTCATTTTTCAGCACGACCTGGCACCTGCTCACAGTGCCAAAACCACTGGTAAATGGTTTACTGACCATGGTATTACTGTGCTCAATTGGCCTTCCTACTCTCCTGACCTGAACCCCATAGAGAATCTGTGGGATATTGGGAAGAGAAGGTTGAGAGACGCAAGACCCAACACTCTGGATGAGCTTAAGGCCGCTATCGAAGCATCCTGGGCCTCCATAACACCTCAGCAGTGCCACAGGCTGATTGCCTCCATGCCACGCCGCATTGAAGCAGTCATTTCTGCAAAAGGATTCCCGACCAAGTATTGAGTGCATAACTGAACATAATTATTTGAAGGTTGACTTTTTTTGTATTAAAAACACTTTTCTTTTATTGGTCGGATGAAATATGCTAATTTTTTGAGATAGGAAATTTGGGTTTTCATGAGCTGTATGCCAAAATCATCAATATTAAAACAATAAAAGGCTTGAACTACTTCAGTTGGTGTGTAATGAATCTAAAATATATGAAAGTCTAATGTTTATCAATACATTACAGAAAATAATGAACTTTATCACAATATGCTAATTTTTTTAGAAGGACCTGTATATGTGTGTACATTCTTTAGTGACCAAGACATATTTATACCTATCTATTCCTTTTATATATATATATTCCCTTTTTATATAAATAAAGGGAAAAAGGAGCCGCACTGCAGAAGATAGTACAAGCGGAGTGCCAGCGGCTGTGAAGGCGATCCCCCTTCAAGACGTCTAGTAGAAAGAAATCCACGGCACTTCCAAGGCGTAAAATAAGAACAACTTTTATTCTCCAGACAGCGACGTTTCGATCCACCTCTTTGGGATCTTTCTCAAGCAGTGACACATATAAACATATACTTTTATAATTTATATGTGTATTTTATACTCAATTTTATATTCATATATCTATTTCACGGCACATACGTATATACCAATGAGCAGCCTCCTATTGATCTTAACGGGCTTCTGTCACCCCACTAAACCGTTTTTTATTTTTTTGTTTACTTATAATCCCTATAGTGCGATTTCTGCAAACATAAGCTAAATAATCATTTCGGTTCAGTAGAATTTGTTAAAAACGTAATTTTAAAATATGCAAATTACCTTGCTACCAGCAAGTAGGGCGGCTACTTGCTGGTAGCAGCCGCATCCTCCGATCCTAAAGACGCCCCCTCCGCATGTTGATTGACAGGGCCAGGGAACGGGATCGTTCTCTGCTGGCCCTGTTTGAATTCAAAATCTCGCGCCTGCGCCATACCTGTCTTCAATCGGAGCAGGCGCACTGAGAGGTGGCCACTCGCTCGGCCGCTCCATCCTCAATGCGCCTGCGCCAATGACATCACATCTACACCCGGCGCAGGCGCATTGAGGATGGAGTGGCCGAGCGAGCCCGCCTCTCAGTGCACCTGTGCACCTTAACCCCTTATGATGTTGGAAATCCTTAGAGACCAGCGGCTCTACTAGCAGACCCGGATCATGGTGCTCAGCGTGGGTAGAGATACAATACATGGACGGTAGATAGAAAAGACGCGGCACTCACCAGGGTCTGAATATCTTCAAAAGGCTTTAATGCTTACACGATAGCATGGCACAGGCTGGGGAGCAGGATGGCCAAGGTGTGGATCGGCGGTGACGGCCTATGACGCTCCGGTGCACGAGCGTGCATTTAAGAGCAGCCGCCGATCATCTCCATAGTGACCACGGACGCTCCACAGGTGCGCAGCTGTAGCGGATACAGAAAGGAAACATGGAAACATTACAAGCGCATACAAAGTAGCACTAAAGCACAACATGGCAACACAATATCTATCCTGGAGGCGACAGATTCCAAAAGCATGACTTAATAATGGGGGGATGCAATATAAATAGTGCATAGAGAAGCAAGGTCTCAAATGGCATAATTAAGCCCATACAGACCAATAGCACACCCCGTTGTTCAGGGTAACCTCCCAGTAACTGCAGGTAAACCTTCCCGAAGGGGTGCACGTTAAAGCGCCGATGCTAGTCATAAGAAGGGGGTGAAAAAAGGGATAAGATGTTCAACAGTGACCATCCCAGACGGGACATCCAGAAACGGACAGAAAGGCCGTGACGGAGCCCGTCAGTAATACAGAGGCCGAAAGGCCTAAAGAAATACAGCCATGTAATTTTTATTGTTCAAACCATGGCATCCGTTCTGATGATCCATCGAGCCTCCCGCTGTAGCAAGAGGCGGTGGCGATCCCCACCCCTAGGGATGGGTCCCACAGCCTCAATGCCAGCAAAAGAAAAGACTGGATGGATCACCATTATGGGCAGAACAAACATGATCAATCAAGCGGGGCGAACCTCGACCAGTCCTGATCGAACTGAGATACTCCCGTACTCTCTCTCAAACAAAGGCCTGATGGTTTTACCTATGTAAAACCTACTACAGGTGCATAGTACAACATAGACCACGTAAGAAGTGCGACAGGTGATAAACTCTTTGACCTTATGTGTCTCATCCCCCAGTGATAGTACCTTTCCCTGTGAATTATGGGAACAAAAGGAACATGTTCCACATTTATAGTTGCCCTGGGGTCTTCAACTCTGCTGCTTTGGATTTCTCAACACACTGTGAACCAATCTGTCTTTCAAGGTGTGGCACTTTTTAAAGGTGATCAGGGGTCTTCTAGAGACAAGGCCCCCCAAAGAGGATTCACCTTTCAAAAGGTCCCAGTTATTCAACACAGCTCTTCTCACTATATCCGCAGCAGGGCTAAATTTGAAAATAAACGCAAACCTATCCTGGTTGCTATCCTGGACCTTGTCACTAAGGAGACTATTACGTGGGCGGAGAGTGGCTCGATGGAGTGCATCGATCACGTCCCTCCTCGGGTAACCCCTTTCAAGCAGCCTCTCCTTAAGTTTGTGGGCCTGCCTAAAATAATCTTGATCAGTGCTGTTGATTCTGCGTAGGCATATAAATTGCCCAAATGGGACAGCATCTTTTACTGCCGGGGGGTGGAAGCTGGTCTGGTGGAGCAGCAAATTGGTTGCAGTAGGCTTGCGAAAACCTGTAGTGCGCAAGACCCCATGTTCATGTTCATTGGTCTCATTCAGGTACTGCACAAACTGCCTACACAAACATTCACTGCCCGACCAGATCAGGAACACATCATCCACATAACGCAGATAAAGGTCGACATACATAAGAAAGGTAGCAATAGTGAAGGAGATGCACAGGAATGCTGATCCTCCAAACCAGGGTGCTCACAGTCCCACAGTGTCACCCCACTGTTGAATAGAGTAAAGTATTATAGATAAAAAGACTGGGCACACCTAGGATATGAGGACAAATGCTTTAATTAGTAAATATTCTGATAAAACAAAGTTGAATAAAATAAAATAACGTTGAATAAAATTACAATAGGGTATGGACCACAATCTAGATTAATTTAAGACATTCAACAACAGTACTCTAAATTGTAAAAATAGCAGCAATATGAAGAACAAAGTACATTAGTGACAGTGGAGGTGGTAGCGGTTAGAGATAATATAGTCTATAGCTTCCGCAATAGTAATATATCCACTTGAGGGAAAATAGATAGACTCTGTTACTTTGTAGCATACATAGTGTTTGTGGATCCACCTGTGGAGAATAAGATAATTTCTAGCCAGCACAGTCCTGAGTTAACCCTCGATGTATCCAAAGAGAGGGGGATTTAAAGTGCCGTCAGTAAAATCCTTCAATATAGTATTTGTTGGATACTAATACACTGTGCACTTCGTAATCAATAGATGTTTGTGAATGTGTCCTCGACACTAAGTGCACACCATATACCTAACCCGGCGGCGTCCCGCTAGCGATCAGGGTTTAGGTTAGGGTGGTGTGCCAACCTTGGCTGGATTACTGTACCGGTTTTATAAATAAGAACAGCACCCTGGTTTGGAGGATCAGCATTCCTGTGCATCTCCTTCACTATTGCTATATTGTTCACTATCTGTCACCCGAGCAGATAGCACGGTCTGTTGATCCACCATGGATATTTGGACACATGTGGAAAATCAAAAACAAAAAGTGGAAAATTTCCACTTTGAAAACACATCCGGAGACACTACACATGATGATATATGTATGTATAATGTGTTTAAAGAACTAGAAACACTTTTGATTCGCCAACTTAAACAAAGGTGGGAGATCAAAACGCTAAAAAGAAGCATTGAAATTAACAAAATCCCTAAAGGCCTATCAATCAATAAGACCCCTGCACAAGATCTATGCAGCACCCAATTTAACAAAGAATGGGATGAGCTGTTGCAAGAACAATCAGTTGCCTGTACGAAATTAGTAATTAAAAGACGCATAGAAATTTTGGAAGCAACCAATGAACGAATCTCCGAATTAAAAATAATAATGGACAAACTTATTAAGAACGAAGAATATAACAATTTACAATCTAAACTATGTGATAATCTAGATAAATTAGAACAAGAAATAATAGAGAAAAAGGTGAAAAAATTGAACTATAGAAGAGGAGGAGGCAGAGATAGGGAAGAAAGAAATAGAGAAAAACCAGATGAACATATAACAGCAATAGAGGCAGTTAGAAATATTGGGAGAGAAACTAATATCACCGAAAAAACACCAATAACAAATGACAATTATAACATACCAACCCAAAACAGATTTGAAATATTAGAGGAAAGAGATCATTTTTTAGATCGTACTCCGCCACATCACCGCTCCCGAATAAGACAAAGATCACCCCCCCCAAAAAAACAAATCACACAGAAAAAAACACACACAGATCACCAGTACAATCTGAGGAACAAACCCCAGAATGTACAACAATATCACAGGACACCAAACATGAGAGGAGCTTACACGACACAAAACGAATACCACAATCACAATCACTACCACAGAGAGAGAGAACACGAAGAAAGGGAAAGACAAGAAGAGGAACACGAAAAAAGACATTATCACTACAGAACACGTCACCTATAATCACAAATGATGCAATTATAAATTTAAGTTCGGTGATACTATCAGAAACCCAAAAACAACTGCTTAATAAAGGCCTCAAATTCGCCCCAACAAAACCCCTCAACAAATTTGAAATTTTTATTGGGGTAGAAAAATTTCTTAGGAAATTATGTTTGAAAAAATATTTTTTAAAAAACCCATTAACTCGAGATACCAAATCTATTATACAAAATGATAAGATTGTCCATACATCACTTAAAAACAAGTCAAAAAATTATCCAAGGAACGAACTAAGCGTGGAAATGACCACTTTTAAAGAATGTGTAATGAGGGATATAAAAATAAGATAAAAAACAATACTAAGTATAAACGAAATAATCTCACACAAAGTGAAATTGCAGCCCTCAAATCGTTACAAAAGAAGGAGAATATTGTAATCCGTCCAGCGGACAAGGGAGGATCCATAGTTATTCAAGATGTTGACAAATACAACATGGAATGTTTACGCCAATTAGCAGATAACAGTACATACCAGAAACTTTTAAAGGATCCAACTGATCAATTTTATATTCATTTAGAACAATTTTGTAAAAAGGGACTAGATAGTGACATTTTAAATAAGGAAGAATTTGATTTCATTTTAAACAAATATCCACGTATACCAGCTTTTTATTGTATCCCAAAAATACACAAGGACAAGGACAATCCACCAGGGCGTCCAATTATCTCAGGAATAGAATCCTTGACGGCAAACCTTTCTATGTACATCGATACTTTACTTCAGACTAGAGTAAAAAAGATCCCATCATATGTTAAAGACACGACTCAAATCATAAAAAAGATAGAAAATATGACATTTGAAGAACATTGGATAATGGGATCACTGGACGTCCAGTCCTTGTACACAATCATTGACCATGATCAAGGCAAGGAAGCCGTGGGAAAACAATTAACAATAGAAGGCACACTAACAGACCAACAAATTGAATTTTTGATAGAAGGCATTGACCTTCTTTTAACTCACAATTATTTTTATTTTAATGGAAATTTTTATATACAAACTCGAGGTACTGCCATGGGCACCAGGTTCGCCCCCAGTTATGCAAATCTATTTATGGCAGAATGGGAGGAGCAAAATGTGGCCCCCATACTGGGGACGAGCCTGGTGCTCTGGCAGAGATACATCGACGATGTATTTTTCATCTGGCGGTCAGGACGTGAAGAATTAGATATATTTTTAAAATCTATTAACCAAAATAATCAAAATCTCAAATTTTCGGGTACAACTAGCAAAGAAAATATAGAATTTTTAGATTTAAAAATTTACGTTGAAGGAAATAAACTCAAAACTTGCACATATATCAAGCCCTCAACACGCAATAGCTATATTCTTTTCAATAGTTGCCACTTGCCGAGTTGGCTTTCAAATATTCCTCAAGGCCAATTCCAACGTTTAAGACGCAACTGCACAACTATGGAAAAATTTGAATTGGAGGCTGATAATATGAAAACAGAATTTTTAACAAAAAAATACCCAGAAGAAATTTTAGATATAGCCCTAAACAAAGTGAAAAATATGGAAAGAACAGAAATTTTCAAAGAAAAACAGAAGACCACTAAAGAACAGGGAGAAAACCTAATAAAACTAATATTACCATACAATGCAGACCACAAAAAAATAAGAAACATTATATACAAACATTGGGAAGTAATAAAAAAAGAAAAAACTATTGGCACTATAATTCCTCCAAAACCCCTGATTATTTTTACCAAGGCACCAAATCTGGGGAACAAGATAGCCCCCACAGTCAAAGAAGACAATACAGATAAAAACTCATCACTATGTAGATGGATGGACTTAAAGGGGTTCTTTAGATGTGGCCAATGTAACATTTGCAAACTAACTTCCTTTGGGAGACACACTAAGGAAATAACATCTACCACCAATGGACACAAACATACTATAAAATAATTTTTAACATGCAGTACAGAGAGTGTCATATACATTGTAGAATGCCCCTGTAAAAGGCAATACATTGGTAGGACCAAAAGGACACTAAAAAAACGTCTAGCGGAACACGTATCTAACATTAAAAAAGGAGTGGAGACGCACTCGCTATCACAACACTTCAAAAATGTGCATAACAGAGATCCATCTGGTCTGAAATTCGCTGCGATAGATAAAATACCGAAAAGCTGGAGGAAGGGCAATCATATAAGCAAAATGTCAAGGATGGAGACCCAAAGAATATTTGAATTGGAAACCATGATTCCGGAAGGTCTCAACGCGGAATATGAAATATTTGGCTTCCTTTAAAGAATCTGAAGGGTGGGGACCCGCTGTGGAGGATGGATCCCGCCGTAGAAAACATTTCGCGGCGGGCCCCGTCCTCGACGGTGGGCCCCCACCCACAAACATCACATGACCGTCTCCACAAATATATATATCTTAAAAAATCTAAAAACCCAAAGATAATAAATATAAAAACTTCTGTAGACAATATACTTATATAATTTTACTGACAATATAATACTAACATTTTTATTCACAAATTTAGAACAGAAAACTTTATTTAATAATAAAAAAATTAAAGAAATTTTTTTTTGAATTTTTAATTGAAAAATAAATATTTCATAACTAAATATCTTAAGATGAGACCCACCACTGCAATCCGATATTGTGTGAATTTCCCGACGCTTTTTTCTGCATATCCTCTTATCACATTTTAATACTAGCGATGTCTCTGTAACTGTGGCCTATAAGGCATCATATGCCCATCTGCATAACTCTTAATCCTGTGCTATATTAAATGGAATTAAAAGTCACTTTCATAATGTTATCTTGAATACTGGATAACATTAATATTTTTAGGCTACATTAATATTAATATTTTTAGGCTACATCTCTAATTGATATTACCTATATTAGAAACACTATTGTCATTTTTAATATTTTATCTGTCACTATTTTTAGACACCCATCATTATTTATTTATTCACTATTTATATTCATTGCCTATCCCTATATGTCTATTTCCACATTATGTTTATTAGCCAATTTCTGGTATCAGTGAACAAAAGTTCATGACTGATAAATAATATACTACACTATATAGACTATACCCCAATAAATTGTGGAAGGTGAAGCGGCATACTATAACGCAATGGAAACGCAAAAATATCAAGAATGTACACAACTGCGGTTGTTGCAGCAAGAAGACAATTACAAATCCATTATAATTGACATAGTGAAAACACTAGCGCAATGACCTGTGCAGATAACTATCTTAGCCAGACTAAATAAAATGAAAACCCAAATAACTACACACGATGAAGAAAATTAGCTGACTTCCGGAACGGAATCCATTTCGGGTCTTGCAACCAACACCTTTTGAGATATAAAAGAGAGCTGGTTCGGGTGGTCTGGTTACCACTGAGGAAGGGGATACCCCAACCCCGAAACGCGTCTGGTCAGACCCCCGAACCTATGTGAGTGCACCACATCTCCGGACCTACCTAAGGACATCGCGACAAGCCAGTGAGAAGCTCTAGCTCGTAAGGTGAAGGGAGTAAAGCGTCACCGCTTGCATAAGCTAACCCACGTGGAGCAAACATCTAACGCGGTGAAGACGATATCTCCCTAACTGAAAAAACTAACCTGAGCAAGCCTCTCCTGGACAGAAGAACTTATCCGCAGTCGAGACCGGAGATCCAACATACCGGTAAGACCGTTCTTATTTATAAAACCGGTACAGTAATCCAGCCAAGGTTGGCACACCACCCTAACCTAAACCCTGATCGCTAGCGGGACGCCGCCGGGTTAGGTATATGGTGTGCACTTAGTGTCGAGGACACATTCACAAACATCTATTGATTACGAAGTGCACAGTGTATTAGTATCCAACAAATACTATATTGAAGGATTTTACTGACGGCACTTTAAATCCCCCTCTCTTTGGATACATCGAGGGTTAACTCAGGACTGTGCTGGCTAGAAATTATCTTATTCTCCACAGGTGGATCCACAAACACTATGTATGCTACAAAGTAACAGAGTATCTATTTTCCCTCAAGTGGATATATTACTATTGCGGAAGCTATAGACTATATTATCTCTAACCGCTACCACCTCCACTGTCACTAATGTACTTTGTTCTTCATATTGCTGCTATTTTTACAATTTAGAGTACTGTTGTTGAATGTCTTAAATTAATCTAGATTGTGGTCCATACCCTATTGTAATTTTATTCAATGTTATTTTATTTTATTCAACTTTGTTTTATCAGAATATTTACTAATTAAAGCATTTGTCCTCATATCCTAGGTGTGCCCAGTCTTTTTATCTATAATACATAAGAAAGGGGTTTTCCACAGAAAAGACGTACGTTTCCTCAAAGACCGCCAGATACAGTTTAGCGAAAGTGCACGACACTGGTGTGCCCATCGCTGTACCTAGTATCTGCCGGTACCACTGACGATTGAACTGAAAAACGTTATTAGTAAGTATCAGATCTAAAGACTCTTGTATGAACTGAGAGAAAACAGCACTTTTGTCTGAGCGACTGAGGACAGACGCTATGGCTCTCAACCCTACATCGTGGGGAATGCGTGTATAAAGACGCTCCACGTCTAAGGACACAAGGTGGAATTCCTCCCGCCACTCAACATTGCTGACGGCGCGGAGGAAGTCTCCGGTGTCCTTTAGATACGTGGGAGTACCTCGTAGCAAAGGCCTCAGCAGCCAATCCGTATATCTCGAGATAGGTTCAGTCGCTAATCCCATTCCGGCGACAATAGGTCATCCTGGGGGATGGGATACGGATTGGTGCACCTTAGGGACGAAGTACCAGGCCGGGTTCTTAGGAAACTTGGGGACCAATTTATCTAGACTACTTTTGGGCAGACTTAGAAAGAAGTGACTGATCCCTGGTGAGTATAGACGGGCCGTCACCGCCGATCCACACCGTGGCCATCCCGCTCCCGAGCCTGTGCAGCCATGCTATCGTGTAAGCATTAAAGACTTTTAAAGATATTCAGACCCTGGTGAGTGCCGCGTCTTTTCTATCTACCGTCCATGTATTCTCATTTTATATACTAACCTTTTATGTGGCACAGTATCAAGTGCTTTGGGGAAGTCAAGATATACGACATCCATTGATTCGCTGCTGTCAAGTTTAGAACTTACCTCTTCATAGAAACTGATTAAATTAGTTTGACATGACCGATCCCTCATGAAGGCATGCTGATATGGCATTATTTTCTTATCTTTGTTAAGGTACTCCAAGATAGCATCTCTTAGAAAACATTCAGTTTACCCACGTCAGATGTTAAACTTACTGGCCTATAGTTTCCGGGCTCTGTTTTTGGACATTTTTCGAATATTGGCACCACATTTTCTATGCGCCATATCCTGTCAGTATAGAGTCCTCAAATATTAGAAATAAAGGTCTGGCTATGACATTACCTAATTATCTTAGGATACAGGGCTGTATGCCATCTGGTCCCAGTGATTTGTCTATTTTCATCTTTTTAAGATGCAGCTCCACTTTTTCCTGGGTCAGACAGGGCACTTTTAATGGGGAATTTACTTTTACATTCTGCATTTCATCTGACAGTATATTTTCCTCAGTGAATACAGTGGAGAAAAAAAATATAATAATATCATAGAGTAGATAATAAACATTTATTTCAAGTAGTGAATTTATGTTTAGAACACAATATATATATATATTTTTTTATTAATTAAGCTAACTAGTATTACATTTGGCCTCGGCTGAAATGGCTGCCTCAAAGAAGTCTGCTTTACCTCTACCGTCAGATAAGTATACACAGGTAGCGATCATCATGTCATAGATCCCTGAGAAAAGAATCTATATTTGTGTTTTGAAACATGTAGTATAAATTGTTGCCACAGACACCGGACCTCTTAAGGGGTTTTCCAAGTGTTTTTTACTGAAAACCTATCCTCTTGATAGTTCATCAGTATTTGATCAGTATCTGACCACCACCAATCAGGGTACTTTCACACTAGCGTTTTTCTTTTCCGGCATAGAGTTCCGTCACAGGGGCTCTATACCGGAAAAGAACTGATCAGTTTTATCCCCATGCATTCTGAATGGAGAGTAATCCGTTCAGTTTGCATCAGGATGTCTTCAGTTCAGTCGTTTTGACTGATCAGGCAAAAGAGAAAACCGTAGCATGCTACGGTTTTCTCTCCGGCGAAAAAAACTGAAGACTTGCCTGAACGCCGGATCCGGCATTTTTTCCCATAGGAATGTATTAGCGCCGGATCCGGCATTCAGAATACCGGAATGCCGGATCCGTCGTTCCGGCATGCGCATGCGCAGATCGGTAAAAATGAGAAAAATGTACAAGACAAAAATGTGCATGACAAGCGGAGAGACGGATCCGTCCTTGCAATGCATTTGTGAGACGGATCCGTATCCGGATCCGTCTCACAAATGCTTTCAGTCAGTGGCAGATCGGCGGATCCGGCGGCCAGTTCTTTCAGTATCTGTGTGACGTCACGTTCGTCACTCACATGACCTAGGCACAGCTCATCCCCATTTGAGTGAATGCGGCTGGGCTGCAATCCCAAGCAGGACCGCTATACAACATGCAACGCTGTGCTTGGTGAGGAGAGAGAAGGCTGTAGCGCTACTGCAAGCACCACTGCAATTTTCAAACAGCTGATCAGCGGGGGTTCTGGGACAGGTAGAGGACAGGTCTAGCAGAGTTCATGTGAATTCTTCAGTAAGACAGAATTAATCTCAGGGCAAATCTGAAAGAAATGACTGGCAGCAGAGTCAGTCACTGGTACTTCATAAGAGACAAGAAGAGGAACTTTACTTTGGGCCCTTAACTGGACCAGCTTCATTAACACAATATCGGTAGGATAGATTGTAAAAAGCAATGGATGTGGACCCACTGTGCCAACTAACCAGTTTGGGCTAAACTAAAGTCATTGTCCTGGTGATTCCCTGGTATTCACCCTTTGACTGCTGTACAAGGATCTGGATTTCACAACAGGGGACCAACCAGACCGCTACCTCCTGGAGTACTTGGCTGCTGACCCAGGGAGGTCAGAGACACCGGTTTGAAGCACCAAAGATTCCGGAAGAAGACATATTCTGAGCACAGTCCAAGTTCTGAGTACATGTGTATTTGAGATACCAATTCCATGGTCGGGGCAGGCAGAGTACGTGCAGAATCCAGATAGCAATTCCAAGTTCAGGGCAGGCGGTAAGGATCAGAATTGTAGGACAGGCAAAGTATGATACAAGGGTAGTCAGATGTGAGATCACACCTTAGCTGGTTACTAGAGACTAGACAACCTCAAAGCACAGGTGAGGAGGCGGATACAAAGCCCAGCTAAATAGGATGGTTGATCACCTCCTTAATCAACAATTGGGCTGGGAGCACTAGTGTCACGGAAGGTGTACAGGAAACAAAACAACACAAAATGAATATACGACTCACTGGATCCAAAACTAAGGAACAAAAAGGGAGACCCCTACATCAGACCTGGCACTCTCCCTGACTGCTCAGCCTATGTGAAAATCTCAATGGTAGATGATTGCATATCCTCGTACCTCGACTGTATAACACCTGAACACCCTATAATAGTGAGGGGACACGACCACCGACTCCCTACACTAGATACGGAGGGAGTCAGGGTCACCTAGGATCCAGCAAACAGAAAAACACAAATGAATGCACAACACTTATCTTGTAGAAGACTGGGAAGTAGGATCAGCATGCACACACACTCCAGGAAATAATATAAACCGCACACTGATGCACTATGGGGAGGAATTTAAAGGGATGCAATCAGTCCAACTACATGACAGCTGAGAGAGGCTAACGAGATGAGGAACTGAAAGCAAAACAAAGGAAGCTCAAGGAGGAGGTTCTGAAAGGCATCTGTCAGAGCTTCTCAGATGTCTGGTGGTGACAGTACCCCTCCTTCTACGAGTGGACTCCGGACACTCAGAGCCCACCTTCTCAGGATGGGACCTATGGAAAGCCCTGATGAGACGAGTGGCCTTAATGTCTGTCACTGGGACCCACATCCTCTCCTCAGGACCATAACTCTCCCAATGAACGAGGTACTGGAGAGAACCGCGGAGAACACGAGAATCCACAATCCTAGTGACCTGAAATTCAAGATTACCATCAACCATAACCGGAGGAGGAGGCAAAGACGAGGGTACAATGGGTTGGACATAAGGTTTTAATAAGGACTTATGAAAAACATTATGGATCTTCCAAGTCTGAGGAAGATCAAGACAGTAGGCAACAGGATTGATGACAGACAAGATTTTGTAAGGCCCAATAAACTTAGGACCCAACTTCCAGGAGGAAACCTTCAATTTGATATTCTTAGTAGACAACCACACCAGATCACCAACATTCAGGTCCGGACCAGGCACACGTCTCTTATCTGCCACACGCTTATATCTCTCACTCATGCTCTTTAGATTATCTTGAATCTTTTGCCAAATAGATGACAAAGACGAGGAGAATCTGTCCTCATCAGGTAAACCAGAAGACCCCTCTCCCGAGAATGTCCCAAACTGCGGATGAAACCCATATGCACCACAAAATGGTGACTTATCAGAGGACTCCTGACGACGGTTATTTGAAGCAAACTCAGCAAGGGACAAAAAAGAACACCAATCCTCTTGATTCTCCGCCACAAAACAGCGCAGATATGTCTCCAGATTCTGATTGACGCGCTCTGTCTGGCCATTCGACTGCGGGTGGAAAGCAGAAGAGAATGACAACCAAACCCCCAAGCGAGAACAGAAAGCCTTCCAGAATCTGGAAACAAACTGCATGCCCCTATCAGAGACTATGTCTGAAGGAATACCATGCAATTTGACAATGTGATCAATAAATGCCTGCGCCAGCGTCTTAGCATTGGGCAAGCCAGGAAAAGGGATGAAATGCACCATTTTGCTAAAACGGTCCACCACCACCAGAATCACAGTTTTCCCGAGGAACGAGGCAGGTCCATGGACAGATGGGTCTAAGGACGGGAAGGAATGGGTAAGGGAAGGAGAGGACCTGATGGCCGTGAATAAGGGACTTTGGCACGAGCGCAGGTCTTGCAGGCTGCCACAAAACCCTCAACCGACTTACGAAGCGCCGGCCACCAGAATCTCTGAGCTGATATCCACTGTGGCTCTTGCCCCCGGGTGCCCAGCAAGGACCGTATCGTGGTGTTCCTTAAAAATCTTGTGTCTTAAAGCGAGAGGCACAAACAACCTCCCAGGAGGACAAAGATCAGGAGCCTCTGACTGGGCTGCCTGCACCTCTGCCTCCAATTCAGGAAAAAGAGCAGAGACCACCACACCTTCAGCCAAAATGGGACCCGGGTCTTCAAAATTCCCACCTCCCGGAAAACAACGTGACAGGGCATCTGCCTTCAAATTCTTAACCCCGGGGCGGAATGTGACAACAAAATTAAACCTTGAAAAGAACAAAGACCATCTGGCCTGTCTCGGGTTCAGACGCTTGGCTGACTCCAAGTAGGCTAGATTTTTATGGTCAGTAAACACGGTAATAGGGTGTCTGGCGCCCTCTAGCCAATGGTGCCATTCCTCAAAAGCCAACTTGATGGCCAACAACTCCCTATCTCCCACATCGTAATTTCTCTCTGCGGAGGAGAGTTTCTTCGAGAAAAAGGCACACGGTCGCCATTTGGCAGGAGAGGAACCTTGAGACAAGACCGCACCCACACCCACCTCAGAAGCATCAACCTCAACTATGAAGGGTAGAGAAATATCAGGTTGTACCAAGATGGGAGCGGAAGCAAAACTCTCCTTGATATCAGAAAAGGCCTTATGCGCCTCTACCGACCAGGAAGAAAAATCTACCCCCTTTCTAGTCATATCAGTGAGTGATTTAACCACAAAGGAATAATTCAAAATAAACTTCCTGTAATAATTGGCAAAGCCCAAAAAACGCATCAGCGCCTTCTGATTTTCAGGAAGCTCCCACTCAAGCACAGCGCGGACCTTCTCGGGATCCATGCGAAAACCAGAAGCGGAGAGAAGAAACCCCAGAAATTGAATTTCTGGAACCGCAAACACACATTTTTCCAGTTTCGCGTACAATTAATTCTCCTGCAGGATGAGCAAGACCTGACGTGTGTTCCTTATGAGTTTTGAAATCAGGAGAAAAAATCAAAATGTCATCCAAATACACTAATACAAATTTTCCCATTAAATGATAAAAAATGCTGTTCACAAAATGCTGAAAAACGGCTGGAGCATTCATCAAACCAAAAGGCATAACCAAATTCTCAAAATGGCCCTCAGGGGTATTGAAGGCCGTCTTCCATTCGTCTCCTTCTCTGACCCTGACCAGGTTGTATGCCCCTCTTAGATCTAATTTGGAAAAAACTTTCGCCCCAACAATCTGGTTAAACAGGTCCGGGATCAGAGGAAGCGGATAAGGGTCACGAATTGTGATACTGTTCAGCTCCATGAAATCCAGACAAGGTCTTTAAGAACCATCTTTTTTCTTAACAAAGAAAAAACCAGTGGCAACAGGTGACTTCGAGGGTCGTATGTGTCCTTCTCTCAGACTCTCAGAGATATAAGCACGCATAGCAACCCTTTCAGGTTGGGAGAGATTGTATAAACAAGATTTAGGCAGCTTGGCGCCTGGGATGAGATTAATAGGGCAATCGTACTCCCTGTGCGGGGGCAAATCCTGAACTCCGCTCTCAGAGAAGACATCCGAAAATTCAGAGAGAAAAGAAAGTACAGTCTTAGTAGAAACCTCAGAAATAGATGTCGTGAGCCAATTCTCTCTGCAAAAGTCACTCCAACCATTTATTTGCCTCGCTTGCCAATCAATGGTGGGGTTATGTTTAGTGAGTCAGGGTAGCACCAACACTAGAGGAGTAGGCAATCCGCTAAGGACGAAACATGACACATCCTCAACATGAGCATCACTCACAATTAAACGGATATTGTGAACTATGCCCTTTAATGATTTCTGGGAAAGTGGAGCGGAATCAATAGCAAAAACAGGAATATCCTTTCCCAAAGTGCATACCTGGAAACCATGAGTTATCGCAAATTGATTATCAATGAGATTGACAGCTGCTCCACTATCTACAAAAATCTCACAAAAAATGTTCTTGCTCTCTAGCGCCACCCTGGCAGGCAGGACAAAACGGGAACTACAAGCAAACGGAAAACCTTCAATTTCCGCCTCAACCCTGCCAATGTTAACAGATGGAACATTTTTAAAGGATTTTTTCCTTATTATTCTCAAAAGACTGTCTGAATCTCCTAGAGGGACAAACATTTGCCAAATGATTTATACCTCCACAACAAAAACAAACCTGCCCATGCGGGCTGAATCTTCTATCGTCAGAGGCAATCAACCCCAGCTGCATGGGCTCCTGCTCAGAAGGGGTTGACAGCGCCTGAGACCCCTGCGCACTGAATGAGACCACTGCACTGTCCTGGGATTGAGTATGACAGGAAGGAGTGATCTCTCCTCTCTCTCTAAGACGCCTGTCAATACGAACGGCCCGAGACATGGCCGAGTCCAAGGAGGTAGGCCTCTCATGAAAGGCAAATGCATCTTTCAATCCCTCTGAAAGACCATGGCAAAATTGACTTCGGAGTGCAGCATCATTCCAACCAGTATCAGCTGCCCATCTCCGAAATTCTGAGCAGTATATCTCTGCGGATTGTTTACCCTGGCATACGATCCGGATCATCATATATCTGACCCAGGGCTAAAAAGAATTCATCCACTGAACGGAGGGGCCGTGCCCCCACCGGCAGCGAAAAGGCCCACGACTGAGCGTTACCCCTGAGCAGCGATATAATGATCCCCACCCTCCGTTCCTCATCACCAGAGGAATGGGGAAGAAGGCGAAAATGGAGTTTGCAAGCCTCTCTAAAACGCACAAAATTCTCACTACCCCCGGAGAACATATCCGGGAGCGAAATCTTAGGCTCAGAACAAACTCCATGAACACAAGCTGAACCGGTCCCCAGAAACTGAGAAAGAGTCTTACGGAGATCTGCTACCTCCAATGAAAGACCCTGCAAGCGTTCAGTCAAAAGTGAAACCGGATCAATGCTTGAGACGGTTTTGGGCGGTTTATAATGTCACGGAAGGTGTACAGGAAACAAAACAACACAAAATGAATATACGACTCACTGGATCCAAAACTAAGGAACAAAAAGGGAGACCCCTGCATCAGACCTGGCACTCTCCCTGACTGCTCAGCCTATGCGAAAATCTCAATGGTAGATGATCGCATATCCTCGTACCTCGACTGTATAACACCTGAACACCCTATAATAGTGAGGGGACACGACCACCGACTCCCTACACTAGATACGGAGGGAGTCAGGGTCACCTGGGATCCAGCAAACAGAAAAACACAAATGAATGCACAACACTTATCTTGTAGAAGACT
Source organism: Bufo gargarizans (assembly GCF_014858855.1). Classification (NCBI taxonomy): domain Eukaryota; kingdom Metazoa; phylum Chordata; class Amphibia; order Anura; family Bufonidae; genus Bufo; species Bufo gargarizans. The sequence goes on along the minus strand of NC_058085.1, from coordinate 30,765,873 downwards.
GGGAAGTAGGATCAGCATGCACACACACTCCAGGAAATAATATAAACCGCACACTGATGCACTATGGGGAGGAATTTAAAGGGATGCAATCAGTCCAACTACATGACAGCTGAGAGAGGCTAACGAGATGAGGAACTGAAAGCAAAACAAAGGAAGCTCAAGGAGGAGGTTCTGAAAGGCATCTGTCAGAGCTTTTCAGATGTCTGGTGGTGACAACTAGGAAAGGATTAACTTTTGCAGGATTAACTCTTGCAATTAACTGAGCACTAGTCTCAATTCACACAGGGAGTGTAGAGCAACGTTCATGCCTGCCTGGGACAGCAAGATAGGGGCGGGCACAGACTGCCGGCGTAACATAGATAATATTTTAATCCAATATATATCTTGTACCTATATATCATGCATGGAACCATAACATAAACCCCTATATAACCACTTAAAACACCACACAAAATCATGAGCAAAAAACTTTAATCATCCAACATATAGACATATACATCTGACATAAATATTAAAAAATATATACTGAAGAGAGTGCGAGGATATGAAGAAAAGACCCCTCCAACCACAGGAACAAATAGTCATCAATAGTGAGGCTCAACAGTCACAGTAGTGTCTAATAAACACTGGACCATAATACTGAAATTGATAGGTGACAACCGGCATCCTCCAAAAAACCTATCACTGAAGACATCAGCAGTAAGCCCACGATGGGAACTGCCAAGTCAACCAAATATAGACTGAGAGCTATAATGCTAATTAATAATACAGACCCAGGTTAGAGGGAACAGCCCAACTTCTGTTTTCACAGTCGCGCTTTTTCACAGGGCACAACCCACCTATCATATACCTAAGGTATATCATACATCCCTGTATCCCCCTCCTTCTCTAAGGTATATCATACATTCCTGTATCCCCCTCCTTCTCTAAGGTATATCATACATCCCTGTATCCCCCTCCTTCTCTAAGGTATATCATACATTCCTGTATCCCCCTCCTTCTCTAAGGTATATCATACATCCCTGTATCCCCCTCCTTCTCTAAGGCATATCATACATCCCTGTATCCCCCTCCTTCTTTAAGGTATATCATACATTCCTGTAACGCCTCCTTCTCTGAGGTATATCATATACCCTGTGTATCCCCCTCCCTCTCTATAATATATCATGTATCCCTATATCCCCCTCCCTCCCAATAATATATCCCTGTATTCTCCTCCACCTCTATAATATATCCCCTGTATCCCCCTCCCTCTCTATATTACTGTATCCCCCTCCCTCCCAATAATATATCCCTGTATTCTCCTCTATGTCTATAATATATCCCGTGTATCCCCCTCCCTCCCAATAATATATCCCTGTATTCTCCTCCATCTCTATAATATATCCCTGTATTCTCCTCTATGTCTATAATATATCCCGTGTATCCCCCTCCCTCCCAATAATATATCCCTGTATTCTCCTCCATCTCTATAATATATCCCGTGTATCCCCCTCCCTCCCAATAATATATCCCTGTATTCTCCTCCACCTCTATAATATATCCCGTGTATCCCCCTCCCTCCCAATAATATATCCCTGTATTCTCCTCCATCTATATAATATATCCCCTGTATCCCCCTCCCTCCCAATAATATATCCCTGTATCCTCCTCCATCTCTATACTATATCCCCTGTAGCCCCCCCCCCCCCCCAGCTCTCTCTAATGTCATGGCCGGAGTGTACAGATGTAGTCAGAGTAATTGCGGGGAAGTTGCACTATTGCTTCCCCGTGTCAGCTGCCTGCAGCTCGGGGTGACAGAGGACGGCACAGAGGGGTGGACACTCACAAAGAGAATGCAGCGAGCAGGAGAGATCAATAGCTCCAGAGCCGGGTACTGGGGGAGCCCTGACTTACAGCCCCCCCCCCCCCCCAAGTTATGTGGCCCTTTATTTCCCGACAGCTCTACAATATCGGGCGCTCTACAATATCGGGCGCGCAGGTATAGGCGGTGCAGGCAGTGTGGCGGTGCAGGCATGCACAATTAACAATTTGGCAAGTACGCGCAATTAACAATTCGGCACACACGCACGGACACAGCGCAGGCACGCAGGGCTTTTATTAGGTAGCGATACAGCACAGGACACGGGAGATCATTGGAGAATGAAATGCTCAGATACTCATGTCAGGGGGGCTGCCTGGGTGAACACAGGGACAGGTCTGGGTTCAGCTCTGTAGCCGGACAACCCCTTTAAACATCAGACACATACAGCTCAACTACACAGCCATTACACGCGTAAAGCTCAGCTACATAAACATTACAGCTCTACAGCACTGCTACATACACCCTGGAATTACAAACAGCACAGCAAAGCCCTGCATACACAGAGCAGACAAACCTGGTCATGTGATCTCCATGACTCCGCCCACACATGATTACATAGTCATGACATCATCACAGGTCCTTTACTTCCTCCTACAGCACAGCATGAAGCATGACTCCTCCCACACATGATCACATGGTCATGACATCACAAGAGGTCCTTTACTTCCTCTTGGAACACAACTTGCAGCATGACTCCGCCCACATTTGGTCACATGGTCACGACATCATCACAGGTCCTTTACTTCCTCCTACAGCATATCTGTAAAGAATAAATCAAGTCAACTGGATGTACTGTAGATTTCTTGAAAACGTTTCACTCGTTCTTCCAACGAGCTTTCTCAATTCTGAGGGACTGTACAAGAATTCTGGGAATAAATATATAACTGAATCCACATCTGGTAATTATACCCAGCATTGGGTCAAAGGTGTTGATTCATTATCCTAATTGGAGTCAGTAGGTGATAAAGACTTCCCAGAAAAAGGTGTCAAGACAGCATTGTATGTAGCGCACAACCTGGAGCATGACTCCGCCCACATTTGGTCACATGGTCATGATATCATCACAGGTCCTTTACTTCCTCCTACAGCACAACCTGGAGCATGACTCCGCCCATATTTGGTCACATGGTCATGACATCATCATAGGTCCTTTACTTCCTCCTGGAGTATGACTCCGCCTACATTTGGTCACATGGTCATGACATCATCACAGGTCCTTTACTTCCTCTTGCAGCACAACCTGGACCCTGACTCCTCCCACATTTGGTCACATGATCATGACATCATCACAGGTCCTTTACTTCCTCCTACAGCACAACCTGGAGCATGACTCCGCCCACATTTGTTCACATGGTTATGACATCATCATAGGTCCTTTACTTCCTCCTGGAGCATGACTCCGCCCACATTTGGTCACATGGTCATGACATCATCATAGGTCCTTTACTTCCTCCTGCAGCACAGCCTGGACCCTGACTCCTCCCACATCTGGTCACATGGTCATGACATCATCACAGGTCCTTTACTTCCTCCTACAGCACAGCCTGGAGCCTGACTCCTGTAGACTCTGGAAGAAGTGCAGTCACAGAACTCTCCATGGTGAAGGGTTGTCAGAGGAGGAGGACACGTCCGACCCCAGGTAAGTGAAACACTCACCACATCCACACATGTCTCTCTGCATTCAAGCTTTGCTGTCCGGCCCCATTCACTATAATGGCGACCAGCGGCGATTCGGCAAATATGCCGAGAAGTGTCTGTAAGGATGAAATTAAGGGCCCGTATCTCTTTGATTACCTCCTTATCTGCACTTCACCCCTCACTCGTCCCCTGGATGAAGCCGCGCCCTTTCTGGTACCAGGAGAGCTGATCAATCAGACAATTGACACAAGGTAGACTGAAAAACGGCTCTGTTTATTTCTAGCATTGCATATATATATATATATATATATATATGTTCCTTGTCAGCAACAGGAAGTCGTCTTAGCTCCAATAAGAAGTAAACACAAGCAGACGTACCTATTTGTCAATTACATATAAGTTTGATCATATGCTAAAAATGTCTTTGGAAAGTACATGGCATTTTCTAGAATCTTGTATGAGTTACATCCTTGCTAAGCAATAGTCACACAACGGAGTCCGGCCTTCTTTACCCTTCCTTCACCCTCCTCTTAGAACCATATTTTATTTGATACAATATGATTCTTCTTACCGCTCTTCTTCTTAGCCGCTCTGTACTCCTCCAAATAACGCTTGTGTGCCTTAAGAGAGTTGTCAGATGCACCGGGAAGTTGGTTATACATAGTAAGGTTGGCAGCCCCTTTAGTTATAGGGGTTCTGCACTTTCATTTAACTGATGATCTATCCTCTGGATAGATCGTCAGCTTCTGATCGGCCGGGGTCCGACACCCGGGACCCCCGCCGATCAGCTGTTTGAGAAGGCAGCGGCGCTCCAGCAGTGAACAGAGCTTAGCTGCGCCTACGCTAGTTGATACAAGTCGTGACGTCAGTGGGCCTACGGTAAACAGTGAGAAGGCCGCGGCGCTGCTGGAGCGCCACTGCCTTCTCAAACAGCTGATCGGCGAGGTCCCGGGTGTCGGACCCCGGCTGATCAGAAGCTGATGATCTATCCAGAGGATAGTGCAGAACCCCTTTAATATTTATCTTATGCATGGTATAGCGCAAAGCATAACAATAGCAAGTAGGAGAATCACCACAAGGATGGTGATACATAGCTGTGCCAGGGTCTGTTTCCAATTTCCAACCCAGTCAAAATATTTGTCCCAGGGATTGGAAATACCTGAGTTCCGTATCGGATAATTCTGTGAGTTATTTTACCATCAGGGCCCGTATTATTGGGGATAAAGGTACAGCAGGAAGTGCAGACCCCTCCTTTCTCAGTCAATATCATATCAAGGGCCATGCTATTTTGAAATGTCATGATGGAGTCGGCCTGTAATTGCTCAGCTACACCCTGAAGGGCGTCTATGGTATAGTTTACAAACCTCTGCTGATTGTAGAAAATGTAATTGATCCAATTAACATTTTTGTTCACAGTAATAATAGGAAGGATGGACTCAAGGCCAGCTGCCAATTGGTCCCTGGCTTTGAATTCACCAGGAACCCCTCTTGGGACACCTATGGCATCTATATAAACACGGGGATCAAAGCTACCCGGGAAAGGGTGCTGATCTCTTGGGACATACCTTTATAGGGCTGCGGTGTGGTTCTTCCTCTGTGACTATATGGATATTCATGATAGCTTTGACTAGGGCACACTCGCCTCTCCACCTGCCCTCAAGTCTGGAGCAGATCTTGTAATCACCACATATCCAATAAACATCACCCAGGGAGAACACTTGGTTCTGTGTAACGTTGGGATCCAGAACGCTGTAATTTGCACAATACCCTTCAGTGAAATTGCCCAGAAACCGTCCCCTGTTCCCTTGCCGGTGGCAGGTGTAGCTGCCTTGGTACACATAGATACCTGCCCCAGGGGCGGGAGTTTTGGTAAGTAAGGGGTATCTCCCTTTCCATTCTTCACAGGCGGAGTGATTTGTGGCTGTATTGGTGAAGAGGCTGAGGAAACACTCTTTGACGTTCTCAGGGAGAACTAGCGGGACTGTACCCAGGTGGGGTTTAGCTGCCCCGCACACATAACAGTTTGATTTATTTACTGACAAAGCATTAAACCGCGTCCACTCCAACCACAAATTCACATCAGAGTATCCCGCCTCTACGGCTAAGGTGTCCTCATATGTAGGATCTGCTATAGCAACCATGTCTTTAAGGGTCTGAATATGGGGGCGGAGAGGATAAAGAAGAGGTTGTGGATTTCCGGGATATTCTCTATTGTCATACATATCTTTTAAGTAACAGGGGGTGATAGATGATCCATAGAGGTTATGGTAATACACCCCTAAAACATACTTGGCTGCATCACCTGGTGAAGGGTTTTCTATATTTAACGCCAGCCTAGCATGTGGAGCTGTGACAGTGTCCTGAGTCCATGTCTTGACATGGTACTTGTAACAATCTCCTGAGGTGGTGAGCTTCATTCTGGGGATAAGAGATTTACCATGTTTATCCTTTCTATTTAATGCTGTGGAGGGGTTATATCCCAAATCTAACCCCACATTCCATCCCACAGCTTTCCAAGTATAGCATTCTTCTCCCCAATGATCCCCTGTAACACAAATATATGCCTGAGAAGCACTGCCAGAGTAATCTCCTGCACCCAAAGTAAGATGATTGCAAGTGATAATATCACACAAACAGAAAGTATAGGTAGCTACATTAGCTATCACTTCGAGGTCAGGGCTGCCTGCCTCCGTTATTATCTCCTTTGCTTTTCCTTCTTCAAGGCCAGGGCTGTCTGCCTTCGTTATTGCCTCCTTGTCACCTGGTTCTCCTGGCCGGTTGATGAACTTTACCCTTGTGGCGTGTATCCAGGTAGGTGAACTGTCAGTGAGGATAGCGGTGCGGGTGATGGCCACTACTGTGGTAGGGGGGCCAAATGTGAAGTCTCCCGGTTTTCTCCCCTTCTTAAAGGGGTTGTCCAAGTTATATTTATTGATGACCTATCCTGAGGATAGGTCATCAATAAATATAACTTGGAGAACCCCTTTAAGCGTCTTCGCGAGGCCCTTATCTCCAACCTGGAAGGAATGTGTCGGCTCCTGTGGGAGAGAAGGAGACTTACAGGCAACTTTTTCCTCAAATGTGGACAAGGTTTCCACCAGCTTCCTTACATATTCATCCTGGATTTGTTCCAGGTCCCCTTTAAGCATAATGCCTGGCGTTCCTGCCCATGGGGTTGGGAAGGGTCTTCCCATGAGGATTTCAAAAAACGGGACAGTCCTGTCCTCTTATTTGGCGTCATTCTGATTTCTGCAAGAACTATAGGTAAAATTTGCTTCCATTTCTCAAATGTTCCTGCCGTGGCCTTTCTGAGTTTATCTTTAATTGTGCGATTCATTCTCTCTACCACTCCTGATGATTGTGGGTGCCAAGGGATATGGAATTTCCATTCTAGCTTAAGGAGCTTCACTAATTCCTTATTAACTTTAGAAGTGAATGCGGGGCCCTGATCAGATTCTATTATTGTAGGGAACCCCCATCTGGGAATTATGATCTGTGTCAATACCCTTGCAACAGTTTTAGCATTTTCTGTTTTGATAGGGAAAACTTCTGGCCATCTTGAGAACATGTCCACTATTACTAAGGTGTTTTCCTGTTTCCCTGTTTTACCTGGAATATGAGTGAAGTCTACCTGTAGGTGAGTGAACGGTAAGGTAGGATAGTCCAAATGTTGGTGCGGCACTTTAATTTTGTTATTGGGGTTGTTCCTTAGGCATGTGATGCATCTTCCTATGTAATCTTTCACTATCTCATCAATATCAGTGATGTAGAATCCCTGTTTGAGGAGCATAAGTGTTGTTTGTATACTGTTATGCCCTACCCCATGAAAGTGTGCCACAAAGAGAGGTGCGCTGTGTTGGGGTATACATAGCTTCCCCTCCTTGCAGACTAATCCAGTTTTTGGATTCTTCTGCAAGACAGGATAACGCCAATCTTTCATTTCCTCGTCGGTAGCTGAAGCTTGCAAATCTACTAACATTTGTGACTCCTCGAGGGAGGAAGTAGGACGGACAATTGTAGAGTAGCTGTACTCTGCAGTGCAGCCCTCTTTGCTGTGGCGTTAGCCTACGGCTGAGTTCACACGGGCGCAATGCGGGAGGTGAACGCATTGCACCCGCACTGAATCTGGACCCATTCATTTCTATGGGGCTGTGCACATGACCTGTGATTTTTCACGCAACACAGGCCCCATAGAAGTGAATGGGGCTGAGTGAAAATCGCAAGCATCCGCAATCAAGTGCGGATGCGGTGCGATTTTTCACGCATGGTTGCTAATATGACAGTCTATTCACTGTATTATTTTCCCTTATAACATGGTTATAAGGGTAAATAGCATTCTTTAATACAGAATGCTTAGTAGGTGGTCAATTCAGGGTTAAAAAATAATTAACTTACCTTCTCCTCTTGATCGCGTAGCTGCCGGTCTCTTCTTACTTCTTTAATCATGAGCTGCCGGCTAAAGGACCTGTGGTGATGTCAGATCACATGGTCCATTATTTTAAATCAGATTTTTTTTTATTTTATATAAAATGCATTTGAGGAAAATATATTTCCATCCAAAGGTTATTCCATCATGAAATAAAGATTAGTTTTTTAATTATGTAGAATAAGGCTGTACATGGACTCCCATATTGTTGAATGGATTAGGCAGTGGCTGAGGGACAGACAACAGAGGGTTGTAGTCAATGGAGTATATTCAGACCAAGGTCTTGTTACCAGTGGGGTACCTCAGGGATCTGTTCTGGGACCCATATTGTTTAATATCTTTATCAGCGAAATTTCAGAAGGCCTCGATGGTAAGGTGTGTCTTTTTGCTGATGACACAAAGATTTGTAACAGGGTTGATGTTCCTGGAGGTCAAAAATCTGGCAACTAAAATTTAATGTTGATAAGTGCAAGATAATGCACCTGGGGCGTAAAAACCCAAGAGCAGAATATAAAATCAGTGATACAATCCTAACCTCAGTATCTGAGGAAAGGGATTTAGGGGCCATTATTTCAGAAGACTTAAAGGTAGGCAGACCATGTCATAGAGCAGCAGGAAATGCTAGCAGAATGCTTGGGTGTATAGGGAGAGGCATTACCAGTATACAGAGGGAGGCGCTCATGCCGCTCTACAGAGCACTAGTGAGACCTCATTTGGAGTATTGTGCACAGTACTGGAGACCATATCTCCAGAAGGATATTGATACTTTGGAGAGAGTTCAGAGAAGAGCTACTAAACTAGTACATGGATTGCAGGATAAAACTTACCAGGGAAGATTAAAGGACCTTAACATGTATAGCTTGGAAGAAAGACGAGACAGAGGGGATATGATAGAAACTTTAAATACATAAAGGGAATCAACAAGGTAAAAGAGGAAAGAATATTTATTTAAAAGAAGAAAAACTGCTACAAGAGGACATAGTTTTAAATTAGAGGGGCAAAGGTTTAAAAGTAATATCAGGAAGTATTACTTTACTGAGAGAGTAGTGGATGCATGGAATAGCCTTCCTGCAGAAGTGGTAGCTGCAAATACAGTGGAGGAGTTTAAGCATGCATGGGATAGGCATAAGGCCATCCTTCATATAAGATAGGGCCAGGGGCTATCCATAGTATTCAGTATATTGGGCAGACTAGATAGGCCAAATGGTTCTTATGTTTCTACATGTGTAATTTTTTGGGGTAAATAAATTCCATTAATCCATTCACAGTGTCATGCTCTTCCAGAGGTTTTTGTAAGATTATTGGGCAGTTCCTCTGCCTACAAGATATTATCACAGATGCTTGGTTTACTTTTGCAGTTCTCAAAACTGAATTTGACTCGGCAGAGATCACATACTTCTTCTTCACAGCAAAAATGTTATAACATGAACAAAGTTGAGAAAAAGACCTTAATCCTAACTTCTACAAACCTATGAATGCAGAATCAACCTAATCAAACTAATATGAAAAGTTGTTATTCTAAAAATCTTCATCTACTTGCATATTATAAGTTATACCAGCAAGAATTAGTCTTTATGTAGAAAACTATTATTTAAATCAAGCCTTACTAGTGATTTAAATAATTTTGATTTAAATCAAATCCACCCTGGTTTAAGCCAGGGTGCAAACTCCACTCTGTTGTACCCCAACATAGCAGAGTGGACGTGTTACCTTTATCATACCTTGCAGCCCGTAAAGCTATTCTGTAGTTTGAAAATGGCCTTGTTGGCTGAGAAGTCGTGATTCGTACATCCGCCTTTCAGTAAATTCCACTTGAATTTGACAAGGTCCATTTCGTGCTGGAGTTTTTTTTTATTGTATACGAACGGGGTGGAATGTGGATGGCACTGTTGTGGGGATGAAGTCTGAATATGAATATGTCTCATCATTTGGAATCCATTGGGTCTGCTAAAATTTTGCTCACCTCTAGATGAAGTGAAGGCTCTTTGGCAATGTTTGTACTTGAATAGTTAAACTGTGTCCTTGTTATTTGTCTTAACTGTTTATTTGAGACCTTGTCCATTTCTATCAGATGAAATGAAACCGGTGTGGAAATGTTTGTGGAAGGTGTATTTCATTTTATCTGATAGACTGAGCAAAAAAGACCGGTCTGAAATCTGTACCAGGTATTGTTCATTCAGAGGTCCTCTAATAAATGACAAGGACCTGGTTATAAATGTGTGTACGGGAAAGGTAGCATTTTCTGTATAGTTTGTCTTGGGATTCAGATTTATTGTGGATCTGAGAATTGGCCGATCCAAGGTCCAACAGATAAACAAGGTATACACAGTGACCATCATGGATTACATAATATAGCTACATTCCATTAGGGGGTGAAGCTCTTTGGTTAAAATAGTATGAAATCTTGGGGGTGTGGCCAACTGCCGGCATGAGCTCACGCATCCGAGTCCTGCTAACAATCCTGATCCATCCTGACTTGCCAACAGCCGCAAACATAGAGTGGCAGGTGCAGAAGAGAAGGGGATCAACCCACAGGAGGAAAATAAGCCCCAGCAAGTCGCAAGTGGCGGTGGATCGGCTTAAGGAGTTTGCTAGAGCTGAGAGCCAACATGGCGCCTCGGCCCCATCCATCCCGCGCGCCCCAGTGAGTCGTGGCAATGCGACCTCGCAGCAAGATTCTCCCAGTGATGAAAGACCCGAGCTCTCCCTTAAAGCAGCCCATGAACAACTTATGGCTGCCATCATTATGTGCCAGACCTCCCTTACGAGTAAAATCGATGAGGTGAAGGTGGATCTTGGTCTCCTTAGACATGACGTGCAACAGCTGAGAGAGAGGGCGAGACAGACGGAGAGCAGAGTCTCTGAATTGGAGGACATCATCCGACCCATGCAGGTCAAATTGACACATCTGGAGAAAACGGTGCAATTAGGGCAGCAGAAATGTGATGATCTGGAGAACAGATCCAGACGGAATAATGTGCGCATCCTTGGCTTTCCAGAAAGGGCGGAAGGATCGGATCCAGCGGCCTTCATAGAAAGATGGTTCAAGACCACGTTCCCAGAGACCACGTTTTCAGCGACATATGCCGTGGAAAGGGCACACAGGGTCCCGGCTAGACCTTCACCTCCAGGTGCCCATCCTAGTCCTCTGCTAGCCAGACTTCTAAACTGGAAAGATGGGGATCTGCTACTCAATCTGGCCAGATCTGCACCAGACATATACTACAACAACTCTAGGATCTCCCTGTTCCCCGATATTTCGGCGGAACTTCAGAAAATGAGATCTACTTTTGTCTCGGTTAAGTGAAAGCTTCGAGAGCTGAATATCCAATACTCCATTGCGTATCCTGCTTGACTCCGGATCGTGGACGGCGGGAAATCCATATTCTTCACTGACCCGAGTGAGGCTGACGAGTGGCTAGCCAGCAGACCGGGACGTTGACCCACCCTTTTTTCATTCTGTTCAGGACTCCTGGATTTGTCCTCACTTCTCTGATCCAGGCCGACCTGAGGACAGTACTTTCCTGTTAAAGCCGTACGCCGCTTCCAGATGAGGACCCTGGGTATCGTATGTGGCCTAGGACCACTTATCCGTGACATGCGGGGCCGTTAGTCATATATAATGTTTATTTACTGCACCTTTTCTGGAAGTTATTTGGTAGTTTTACAAGACATGGCTCTGGGACCCACCCCGCGGACACCTGCACTGGGATAACACCTAAATACACTGTGGAGGTCCCCGAACATACGGCCATGTTTGCCACAGACTTTCAGTCTATCCAGTGTTTTTATGCATTGTTTCTACTGGTTGTTGTTTTCTGGGATGCATGTACTTCATGGTGGCGCTTTAATATTTCTTTGAGGGTGTCGTGTCAAATCTGCAGAGTGGGTGGCAGGGAAGAGTGCTTTGATGTACCATTCAAAGGGATAATGCTTATGCGACTTCTTGTATTTAAATCAAAATGACGGGATTAACAGTCATGTCGTGCAATGTGTGTGGGCTGGGCGGACCTAGAAAGAGGATTGCTGTGTTTTCCCATGTGCGCCGGCATTCTCCACATATCCTGGGATTGCAAGAAACCCATTTGACACCGGAGACGGGCAGCAGAATTAAGAAACCCTGGGTTCAGTGGAGCGCCAACGCATATGGGAACTCATACTCTAGAGGTGTTGCTATGTTGGTGCATCGCTGCTTGCGTTGGGAGACGTAGACACTTGTTGTCGATTCCGATGGATGCTATATATTTGTGTTTGCATATATTATTTGCACCCCACATGTTGTTATTAATGTATATAACCCACCACCGGCCAGCGTATCAGTCCTGCGGGCTATGGTGAGTTTTGTAGCACAATACCCAAATGTAAGATTGCTTTGTATGGGTGACTTTAATATGCTAATGAACCCTGACCTAGACCGCTTTCGGAGCGCGTCGGGGGATGGAGTGGTAGTTTCCTCAGCCTCCGTGCTCTTCAAAGTGACCTCAGAGATGGGATCCTCTGACGGTACAATACTCTTGTTTCACCCCTTCTAGGGGAGCCTTATCTAGGATAGATTACCTTCTGGGTAACGCATTAACTCTGACAGAAATATAGAGCATTGAGTATTGCCCGCAGGGGCCCTCTGATCACGCACCAATGGTGGCGAGGTTCTCATTGCTGGGGGATGTAGTGAGAGGGAACAAAATGCGCATACATCCGTTCTGGCTTACCCTCATGGACTCCCATGATAGGATCCCGGATCAACTGTGCATGTTTTTTTGAGGTCCAGGGTGACATTATAGACGAGCTGTTAATGTGGGAGATGTTAAAAGCTTATTTGAGGGGATGGTTTAAATCATCCATAGCATTCATTAAAAGAGAGGCCCATCGTAGAGAGGAGGAGCTTCAGAACTCCTGTAGGGAGGCTGAGAGAAACGTTACTAATGACACCACTGAACCCAACAGGTTGGAGTGGCTGCTCAGGGGTAGACAGTATATGCAGCACTTGCAAGAGAAAAGCGATCGTAGACTGTTTTTTCCTTAAGCAGCAGTCCTTTGAGCTAGGGGGTCAAGCGGGTAAGGTACTTGCTCACATTGCCCGGAACAACTCGGCAGCCCCTCCGGTTATACGCATGCGCGGGGCGGATGGATACTAGAATCGCTAACTGGCATCCTCGCTAGATTTCAAGAGTTCTACCAGGATCTGTATAGCTCAGCGGCACATTATTCCACCCGAGAGCTGAGGACATATCTGCAGGAGGGGATACACCCCCGGCTGAGTAACGAGGATAGGAAGTTGCTAGAGGGTGACATCACATTGGAGGAGGTACAGGAAGCTATAAGAGGACTTACAACAGGGAAGGCACCCGGCCCTGGCGGCATACCGATCGAAGTGTACACTAGATATATAAATATTTTGGCCCCTAGATTGGAAAAAGTGCTACAATCGGCGAAGAGACAACATAGACTACCAAATTCATTCTATGATGCCACCATAGTGGTGATCTTGAAACCAGACAAAGATCCTTTGGAGTGTGGGTCGTACAGACCCATCTCCTTATTAAACCTGGATTATAAAGTGCTCACGAAAATTATTGCCAATAGGTTGAATAGGGTCATAACATCAGTTGTACACCCGGATCAATCCGGATTCATACCGGGGAGGTCTACTTCCAATAATATTAGGAGAGCGCAGGTGATTACGCAGGTTGGTGGGTCCCTGAGCAAGCCATGGGCTTTGGCCTCCCTGGACACAGCCAAGGCCTTTGATTCGGTAGAGTGGCCATATTTATTGGAAGTATTGAGCTGTTGTTTTGGTTTTGGCCCAGTGTTCACCCAATAGGTTCATATGCTTTATAGGCAACCCAAAGCAAACATCCTTGTGAACGGCTCTCATTCAGGACAGTTTACCCTTGGCAGGGGAACCAGACAAGGGTGCCCCCTGTCACCTCTTCTCTTTGCAGTTGCAATAGAACATTTAGCTCTCAGACTGCGACAGGATGAGGTCCACAGCGGAGTAACCCTAGGGCTTAGTAAATATGCAGAGTGCCCTTGTCTTTGCTGTTATTATATTGTTATATTGATTATCACATCCACATAATTGCTATCTTGTGTAGGAGGTCTGTTGTGGTACTTGTGGTCCACCGCAGGCATCCTCCACTATGCATTTTTGCTGGGGATCGCCATTAGCAATGGGCCACAAGTGCAGGATTTGCTCCCCTGTTTATATATGCACAACTGCTTATGGGTTTAAGCACTTACTGCCTGTTAACTCCTTAAGGACACTGCCATATTTCACCTTAAGGACCAGGACATTTTTTGCAAATCTGATCAGTGTCACTTTATGTGGTGATAACTTTAAAACGCTTTGACTTATCCAGACCATTTTGAGATGACAGATAAAACGTTTAATCCGAGTAAATGTATCATTTTAAAGGAAAAATACGTTGATTCAAATTTTCATGGTGTCAACAAATCCCCCAAAAGTTGGGACAAGTAGCAATAAGAGGCTGGAAAAAGTAAATTTGAGCAGAACGAAGAGCTGGAAGACCAATTAACACTAATTAGGTCAATTGGCAACATGATTGGGTATAAAAAGAGCTTCTCAGAGTGGCAGTGTCTCTCAGAAGCCAAGATGGGTAGAGGATCACCAATTCCCACAATGTTGCGTAGAAAGATAGTGGAGCAATATCAGAAAGGTGTTACCCAGCGAAAAATTGCAAAGACTTTGCATCTATCATCATTAACTGTGCATAACATCATCCAAAGATTCAGAGAATCTGGAACAATCTCTGTGCGTAAGGGTCAAGGCCGTAAAACCATACTGGATGCCCGTGATCTCCGGGCCCTTAAACGACACTGCACCACAAACAGGAATGCTACTGTAAAGGAAATCACAGAATGGGCTCAGGAATACTTCCAGAAACCATTGTCAGTGAACACACTCCACCGTGCCATCCGCCGTTGCCAGCTGAAACTCTACAGTGCAAAGAAGATCCACAAGCTCCGGCGTTTTCACTGGGCCGGGGATCATTTAAAATGGAGTGTGGCAAAATGGGAGACTGTTCTGTGGTCAGACGAGTCACGATTTGAAGTTCTTTTTGGAAATCTGGGACGCCATGTCATCCAGACCAAAGAGGACAAGGACAACCCAAGTTGTTATCAACGCTCAGTTCAGAAGCCTGCATCTCTGATGGTATGGGGTTGCATGAGTGCGTGTGGCATGGGCAGCTTGCATATCTGGAAAGGCACCATCAATGCAGAAAATTATATTCAGGTTCTAGAACAACATCTGCTCCCATCCAGACGTCATCTCTTTCAGAGAAGACCCTGCATTTTTCAACAAGATAATGCCAGACCACATTCTGCATCAATCACAATATCATGGCTGCGTAGGAGAAGGATCCAGGTACTGAAATGGCCAGTCTGCAGTCCAGATCTTTCACCTATAGAGAACATTTGGCGCATCATAAAGAGGAAGGTGCAACAAAGAAGGCCCAAGACGATTGAACAGTTAGAGGCCTGTATTAGACAAGAATGGGAGAGCATTCCTATTTCTAAACTTGAGAAACTGGTCTCCTCGGTCCCCAGACGTCTGTTGAGTGTTGTAAGAAGAAGGGGAGATGCCACACAGTGGTGAAAATGGCCTTGTCCCAACTTTTTGGGGATTTGTTGACACCATGAAATTCTGATATAACACATTTTTCCCTTAAAATGGTACATTTTCTCAGATTAAACTTTTTTGTTCCGTGATTTATGTTCTATTCTGAATAAAATATTAGAAGTTGGCACCTCCACATCATTGCATTCAGTATTTATTCACGATTTGTATAGTGTCCCAACTTTTTGGGAATCCGGTTTGTACATGGTAATACCTACATAAATAGTTATTTATGTAGCAAAAATTTAGAAGTGAGGGCGAGCACTCAACACCTGGAATCAGTTAGTGATGCATAAAATAATTTATTAAATCACCATATAACAGTATGACATACAAATGGACCCTATAAACTAAAATCTGATGGATACAATAAAAACAATAATAAAAAAATAATAAAAATACCACTTGAAAATTAGTTGAATAATAACAGTCTTTTCTGTTCAGTGCTGCTAATATATTAAATAGGTTTTGCCGCTATGCTTTAGTATCCCATGCGTATTTTGCAATAGTCAGTGGAATTCGCTGGCTCTTAAATGCAGCTCCGATAGCAGCCCCACAGTAGTACAAAAGGATTCAGTATGTCCACCACCACATATAATCAGGGCTAGATCTCCTTGGATGCCAAATGATCTTAAAAACATGCACCTTCCAGAGGTACGCCTCACCATGTGAGGTTTAGGCTGATAGTGTTCCTACCTTCCTCTGTTTACGAGGACGTCCCGTCGGACGTGTACGGTGGATAGGCTGCAGGCGGCTGTTCCGGCGTCTTCCTCGTGGTGTCTGTGATCCGTGATCAGCTGTTCCCAAGTCTCGCGGGATTTCGGACGTAGTGAGACCCTGGACTGTGCAGCGGTAGTTCAACGTTCTGTACTTAGCGTCTCAAGGGTCTTGCTTCTTCCGCTAGTTGAATTGTTTGCATGGCCATGCGTCTATTGCGGAGATGCTTCTAATACAGGTGTACGGCCCAGACGCGTTTCGGGAACTCCTTCCCTTCGTCAGTGGTCCAGCTACACCTGTTTTGCTCCGCCCTTTATACTTCCAACTAGCTCCCAAAAACCTGGATCACCGGATTAGTTTTCAAATACATGGGATATGCATGCGGTTTTTAGCGGTATTGGTGCGGTTTTCTTAATGAACATGCGTTTTGATGTAAAATAAATTCCTTATGACAATCTCTGTATTCTTCATAGGTCATATATATAATTTATATTTATATTACAGAAAGGGTTAGTCTCCAAATGAATAATATCATTTAAATGCCAACCTGCACTGTGAATTCTCTTATTTGAATTGATTCAACCATAATGGATGGCATGAGTAACATCTAGGTATATATACTTATATATGAAAATATACAATAAAACTATATGAAATATGCATTACCAGTAGAACATGACTCCTATGTATAAAAATATATGAATATCTGTTCCACTGGTATCTTAGTACTGTGTAATACATACATCTGTTTCAATGTATAAAATAATAAAATAATAAAATGATAAAATAGGCTGAGAGAGAGATATAACCTTCATAATCACAAAATTTTAATGATATAAAATGTGTAAAATATAAAATATAAAAGTATATAACATATAGAATTTTTGCAAAAAATATTTTTTTTTTTTTTTTTTTTTTTTTTTAAAATTATAAAATTTGAAAAATGCACATTCAGGGCAGTGGCGTCAGTTTCCATGTTCTGGTTCAGACTGGCTTCATCCACTGGCTTCCTCCACTGGATGTGGTGAGTGAGATTGAGTGCCCACAATCGAGTCCACGACTTAGTGTCGGTAAACGACCAAACTAAGTCGTAGGAGTCGAAATGAGGGCACCCAATCTACAGAAAACCAAAAATCTCCAATTCGGCGTTCAAGCCCACTGGCAACAGAGATCCAAACTGGTAAATGTGTTTGGATTCCAACCTGGACATCTGTTTGATGTAATTTCCACCCCTCCAATGTCTGTCTACCTTCTCCAGTGCCGTGAAGACAAGTTGAAGCAGGTAGGATGAAGGACCAATTCATGGAGAGACAGTATCCTGAAAAAGTAATTAATTTAGCTCTAGAAAAAACGAGAAATCTAGATAGAAATAGCTTTTTTATGGATAAGATGGCTAGGACGGAGGCAACACAAGAAGTTGAGACCATTAACAATAAAATGATTTTTCCATTCACGAAGAGTTATAAGCGATTACAGAAAATTGTTAAAACCCACTGGCACCACATTTTATGTGACAAGAAGATAGGCCATCTGTTACCAACCACCCCGGCCGTAATATTCACCAAGGCACCTAACCTAGGTTTAAAAATAGCCCCCTCAATCAAAAGATCTGAAGCAATAAAAAAGGAGAATACAATTTTGGGCTCTTGGATGAACTTAAAGGGTTTCTTTAAGTGTGGGAAATGCATGGCCTGTAAGGTCAATCCCACACTCAGAAAAACCACTACCATCTCCTCCATGCAGAACAACTTCACATGGGAGATTAAAGAGTGTATTACTTGCAATACGTCGGGAGTTGTCTACCTGGTCCAGTGCCCTTGTAGGAGACAGTATATAGGGAGAACTAAACGTCCCTTGAAGACCAGGCTAGCTGAACATATAGCGAACATTAGGAAAGGCTACGACAAGCATTGCTTGTCCAAACATTATAAAGATATACATAATAAAGATCCTTCCGGCCTGGTCTTCACGGCACTGGAGAAGGTAGACAGACATTGGAGGGGTGGAAATTACATCAAACAGATGTCCAGGTTGGAATCCAAACACATTTACCAGTTTGGATCTCTGTTGCCAGTGGGCTTGAACGCCGAATTGGAGATTTTTGGTTTTCTGTAGATTGGGTGCCCTCATTTCGACTCCTACGACTTAGTTTGGTCGTTTACCGACACTAAGTCGTGGACTCGATTGTGGGCACTCAATCTCACTCACCACATCCAGTGGAGGAAGCCAGTGGATGAAGCCAGTCTGAACCAGAACATGGAAACTGACGCCACTGCCCTGAATGTGCATTTTTCAAATTTTATAATTTAAAAAAAAAAAAAAAAAAAATATTTTTTGCAAAAATTCTATATGTTATATACTTTTATATTTTATATTTTACACATTTTATATCATTAAAATTTTGTGATTATGAAGGTTATATCTCTCTCTCAGCCTATTTTATTATTTTATTATTTTATACATTGAAACAGATGTATGTATTACACAGTACTAAGATACCAGTGGAACAGATATTCATATATTTTATATTTTTATACATAGGAGTCATGTTCTACTGGTAATGCATATTTCATATAGTTTTATTGTATATTTTCATATATAAGTATATATACCTAGATGTTACTCATGCCATCCATTATGGTTGAATCAATTCAAATAAGAGAATTCACAGTGCAGGTTGGCATTTAAATGATATTATTCATTTGGAGACTAACCCTTTCTGTAATATAAATATAAATTATATATATGACCTATGAAGAATACAGAGATTGTCATAAGGAATTTATTTTACATCAAAACGCATGTTCATTAAGAAAACCGCACCAATACCGCTAAAAACCGCATGCATATCCCATGTATTTGAAAACTAATCCGGTGATCCAGGTTTTTGGGAGCTAGTTGGAAGTATAAAGGGCGGAGCAAAACAGGTGTAGCTGGACCACTGACGAAGGGAAGGAGTTCCCGAAACGCGTCTGGGCCGTACACCTGTATTAGAAGCATCTCCGCAATAGACGCATGGCCATGCAAACAATTCAACTAGCGGAAGAAGCAAGACCCTTGAGACGCTAAGTACAGAACGTTGAACTACCGCTGCACAGTCCAGGGTCTCACTACGTCCGAAATCCCGCGAGACTTGGGAACAGCTGATCACGGATCACAGACACCACGAGGAAGACGCCGGAACAGCCGCCTGCAGCCTATCCACCGTACACGTCCGACGGGACGTCCTCGTAAACAGAGGAAGGTAGGAACACTATCAGCCTAAACCTCACATGGTGAGGCGTACCTCTGGAAGGTGCATGTTTTTAAGATCATTTGGCATCCAAGGAGATCTAGCCCTGATTATATGTGGTGGTGGACATACTGAATCCTTTTGTACTACTGTGGGGCTGCTATCGGAGCTGCATTTAAGAGCCAGCGAATTCCACTGACTATTGCACAATACGCATGGGATACTAAAGCATAGCGGCAAAACCTATTTAATATATTAGCAGCACTGAACAGAAAAGACTGTTATTATTCAACTAATTTTCAAGTGGTATTTTTTTATTATTTTTTTATTATTGTTTTTATTGTATCCATCAGATTTTAGTTTATAGGGTCCATTTGTATGTCATACTGTTATATGGTGATTTAATAAATTATTTTATGCATCACTAACTGATTCCAGGTGTTGAGTGCTCGCCCTCACTTCTAAATTTTTGCTACATATATCACTAGAGGAGGGGTGATCCTCTAATTTGGGCTAGCAGCACCATCCAGAACCCTGCCTGAGGTGAGCCACCAATTTTGAATTTCAGACTATAAATAGTTATTACTTGTCATTCCCAAAATGATCCTAACATAAAGTAGACATATGGAGAATGTAATTTTATTTTTGGGAGACGTTACAAGGCTTAGAAGTTTAGAAGTAAATCCTTGAAATTTTCAAAAACCAACTTTTTAAAGGGGTTCTACCACCAGATTTGGTCCTATTTAGCTGACTGATACTAGCGATGTGCTAGTGTCAGCAGTCCATAACAGTGTTCTTACTTATCTGTCTGCTGCCGTTCACCTTAAAAACGTACTTTTATAGATATTCTAATGAGCCCTTAGGTGCTATGTGGGCGTCATTAGCACCTAGAGGGCTTCGTCCACTAAACATTTCAGCCGCCCATCGCGTCCCTCCAGCCCGCCCTGCTCCTGTTGATTGACTTGAAACTTCTCAGTATCTCGTACCAATTCCCGCACCTGCGCCGTGCGCTTCTGTATTCGGCGCAGGCGCAGTGAGTGAATGCCGTGCTACTGGTGCTGACTTCCTCACTGTAACGTAGTTGGCGCAGGCGCAGTGAGGAAGCCGGCGCCGGGAGAATACAGAAGCGCACGGCGCGGGAATTGGTACGAGATACTGAGAAGTTTCAAGTCAATCAACAGGAGCGGGGCGGGCTGGAGGGACGCGATGGGCGGCTGAAATGGTTAGTGGATGGAGCCCTCTAGGTGCTAATGACGCCCACATAGCACCTAGGGGCTTATTAGCATATCTATAAAAGTACGTTTTTAAGGTGAACGGCAGCAGACAGATGATAAGAACACTGTTATGGACTGCTGACACTAGCACATCGCTAGTATCAGTCAGCTAAATAGGACCAAATCTGGTGGTAGAAACCCTTTAAGGACCAGTTCAGGTCTGAGGTCACTTTGTGAGGCTTATATAATAGAAACCACCCAAAAAATTACCCCATTCTAGAAACTACACCCCTGAAGGTATTCAAAACTGATTTTAGGTGTTCCACAAGAATTAATGGAAAATAGAGATACAATTTCTAAATTTAACTTTTTTGCCAGATTTTCAATTTTTTTTTTTTTTTTTTACCAGTTACAAAGCAAGGGTTAACAGCCAAACAAAACACAATATTTATTGCCCTGATTCTGTAGTTTACAGAAACACCACATATGTGGTCGTAAACTGCTGTACGGGCACACGGCAGGGCGCAGAAGGAAAGGCATACCATACGGTTTTTGGAAGGCAGATTTTGCTGGACTACTGGATAGTGTGGAAGTTTTGTTGGTACTAGTTTAGGGTACGTATGATTTTTGGTTGCTCTATATTACACTTTTTGTGAGGCAAGGTAACAAGAAACAGCTGTTTGGCAACGTTTTTTATTTTTTGTTATTTTTTTTTATTTTTTTGTTATTTACAACATTCATCTGACAGGTGGTATTTTTATAGAGCAGGTTGTCACTGACGCGGGAATACTTAATATGTATACATTTTTTTTATTTATGTAAATTTTACCAATGATTTCATTTTTGAAACAAAAAAATCATGTTTTAGTGTCTCCATATTCTGAGAGCCATAGTTTTTTCAGTTTTTGGGCGATTATCTTAGGCTACTTTCACACTAGCGTTCGATCGGATCCGTTCTGAACGGATCCGATCATAATAATGCAGACGGAGGCTCCGTTCAGAACGGATCCGTCTGCATTAAAATGGCAAAAAAAGCTAAGTGTGAAAATAGCCTCGGACGGATCCGTCCAGACTTTCAATGTAAAGTCAATGGGGGACGGATCCGCTTGAAGATTGAGCCATATTGTGGCATCTTCAAACGGATCCGTCCCCATTGACTTACATTGTAAGTCTGGACGGATCCGCACGCCTCCGCACGGCCAGGCGGACACCCGAACGCTGCAAGCAGCGTTCAGCTGTCCGCCTGTCCGTGCGGAGGCGAGCGGAGCGGAGGCTGAACGCCGCCAGACTGATGCAGTCTGAGCGGATCCGCATCCATTCAGACTGCATCAGGGCTGGACGGAGGCGTTCGGGTCCGCTCGTGAGCCCCTTCAAACGGAGCTCACGAGCGGACCAACGAACGCTAGTGTGAAAGCAGCCTTAGGTAGGGTCTCATTTTTTGCAGGATGAGATGACTGTTTGGCACTATTTTGGGGTGCATATGACTTTTTGATCGCTTGCTATTACACTTTTTGTGATGTAAGATAACAAAAAATGTGTTTATTTAGCACTTTATAATTTATTTTTTTACGGTGTTCATCTGAGGTGTTAGGTCATGTGAGATGTTTATAGAGCCGGTTGATACGGACGCGGCGATACCTAATATGTCTCTTTATTTGGGGAAAATGAAGTTCTTGTTTGTTTTTACTTGAAACTTTTGATTTTTTTTGGGGGGGGACTTAATTTTTTCAACTTTTATTTTTTTTACTTTGTTTTGTCCCACTTTGGGACTTCAACTTTTGGGGGTCTAATCCCTTTTACAATGCATTCCAATACTTCTGTATTGGAATGCATTGGCTGTATGAGTTAGGCCTCTTTCACACTACAGTTTTTTGCGTTCCGTATACGGTCCGTTTTTTGCGTTCCGTATACGGTCCGTATACGGAACCATTCATTTCAATGGTTCCGCAAAAAAACGGAATGTGTTCCGTATGCATTCCGTTTCCGTATTTCCGTTTTTCCGTTCCGTTGAAAAGATAGAACATGTCCTATATTTGGCCGAGAATCACAGTCCGTGGCTCCATTCAAGTCAATGGGGCCGCAAAAAAAACGGAACACATACGGAAATGCATCCGTATGTCTTCCGTATCCGTTCCGTTTTTTGCGGAACCATCAATTGAAAATGTTATGCCCAGCCCAATTTTTAATATGAAATTACTGTATACTGTATTTGCCATACGGAAAAACGGAACGGAACAACGGAACGGAAACGGAACCACAACGGAAGCAAAAAACGGAACAACGGATCCGTGAAAAACGGAACGCAAAACACTGAATGCAACATACTGTAGTGTGAAAGAGGCCTTATACTGTGTGTATTACTCATACAGCTTCCAGCCTGTGAGATCCAGGGGCTGGATCTCACAGGCTCGTCAACGGAAGGCAGCGCAGATGCCTTCTTTAGGCATTGCGCTGCCTTCCATGCCATCGGGTCCCCCCTACAGCCGCATGGGGACTCGATGGCACTGCCGATGGCCGCCGTCGCATAAGGTAAAAGCCGCAAACCGCAGGTCTGAATTGACCTGCGGTTTGCAGCGATCGCCGACACGGGGGGTTACGGGACCCCCCCCCCTTGCATTTACCCAAGGTGCCTGCTCAATGATTTGAGCAGGCACCGGGCTCTGATCACCTCCTGCCGAGCTGCGGTGATCGTGATCGGAAATACATAGGACGTACCCGTACGCCCTGTGTTCTTAAGTACCGAGACATCAGGGCGTACCGGTACGTCCTATGTCTGGAACAGGTTAAACACCACTCCATAGAATGGCGCTAGAAGATTTAAAGCAGAGTAACAGCCTGGTTGGACTAAAAAAGTCAGTAATATCAAAAATTCTTCTAATGCCACAGCGCAAAAGGCACTTCATAGTGCTGTGCCTGCCACAGTACTTCACACAATAAATGGGTTAATGTCACCCACCGAACTAACAGACACATTAGCTATATTAATTTCCCTGGCATGTATGCATTGCAGGTGTACCTCACGCAATAATTGAGTATATGAACCCACTGAACTTAGACGGATTAACTATTATATTTGTGTGTTAGGGGTACAAAGATGTTGCATTGCACCCACCCAAAAATTGCTATAGGTCACCCACAGAATTAACAGCCAGATGAGATTCCTAACACTCTCCCTCACTTCATCTGCCTGCTTCCTGTCTCAGAGCTGATGGGCGGTGCTACACGTGATCCAGCTTGTATAGAGGCTGGGTCACATGATGCACCGGCCAATCACAGCCATACCATTAGTAGGCATGGCTGTGATGGCTTCTAAGTGCCCACAGCTTAAAAGCTTGTTGATTGGCTGCCCTGCAGCCTTTCAAAAAAGCTTTATTAAATGCCCGATCTGCAGTTCTATTTTACATGGAATTTGGTAGGATTTTACATTGTCTACTCTTCTCTTCTTTCCATTCAGGTTCCTACAATATAGGATCTGCTCAGTGGATATCTTCTATATAAGATCCTTCTCCTGATTGACCCCCTCATGGATGGATAGGGACAAGATGGTGGAGAGTATAATAATCTCACCCTAGAGATCCTCTTCCGGCTTACTGGAGAGGTGAGAGATTTTGATAATGTCGCATTACTTTATCTTATCTATGTTACTAACAGATGGACATGACTGGAGAGGTGAGGGACTCTGGAGATGTATGGAGTGATATTTATTACTGTGTTTTTCCATAACCAGGACTACATAGTAGTGAAGAAGACCTCTAATGAGCGCTGTCAGGCCCTTGTGTCTGAAGAATGGGGAAGAACCCTGAGCCCAATCACGGGGCCTCCACCTCACCCCCTGATGCATGAGGAAATCAAAAGAGAGAAGATCCTAGAACTCGCCAACAAGATGATTGAGATGCTGACTGGAGAGGTGACACTGCTGGGAATGCTAGGACATTACACAGGAACACTATGAAGGGATCTGGGTGATGACTGTATCATTGTGTTGTCAGGTTCCTATAAGGTGTCAGGATGTCACCATCTATTTCTCCATGGAGGAGTGGGAGTATTTAGAAGAACACAAAGATCTGTACAAGGACGTCATGATGGAGGATCACCGGCCCCTCACATCACCAGGTAATAGACATGACTAAATACACACGTCCTCATTATCTGTATGTAAGGAATGAATTAAGTCACTGAATGTGTTTATTACAGTTAAGAAAGAGACTAGAACACCAGAGAGATGTCCCAGTCCTCTTTTTTCACAGGATGTTTCAGAAGAACATCACAATGTCCCACAGGATGATCAGGTAGATGGAGATTAGGTTTCATGAAATGTCCCCTGTGATCTGTAGAAGTCTGGGAAGATCTTGTGTTTGGTCTTGTTTTATCCATCAGTATTATATGTTTTATTCTTGTATAATGAGAAAGGTGCAGATGGTGTCACGGACATTCCCGTGGCAGGAGATCGGCAAAACTGTCAACACGTGGTTTGATCTGACAGGTTTTCTTCTGGATCAATAGGCGTTGTTGTTTCTCTTAATGGCCACACCCCTTGCCTCAGGTATTGCTAATGTGGTCATTTAACCTTATTTATAGTTTCTTCTTCTCCCACTATGCTGTGCGGTTTATAGATTCTGCTTTGAGTTGTGGATTGCTGGTGTCTGGATCTTAGCGGAGTTCCTGGTGCTTCCATTGCTTCTTTGCATTTAAGTATTTTTGTATTTTGTTTGAGTTCTGTGTGTTGTATTTCCCTGTCATTTGTATTAAGGCCTGAGGAGACTCCTGTTTGTCCTTTCTCTTGGAGGAACAGGTTGTCTCAGTCCTGACATTAGTCCAGGGTCCTATAGGGTCAGTTAGGAAACTAGGTTCCGGTGTATGAACTCACCAACCTCTGGGGTCTGTTCATACTGGTAGTTGGTAAGGACTTTGTGTACGGTTTTATTAGGAGGTGTCCATCTCCTTTCCTTAGTTCCCAGGCCTTATTCCCTCACCCCTTTCCCTACTATGTTCGGTGTGGTGTTCCCTCCCACACCCGAACGTGACAGATGGCAGGATTACAGCTGACCATAGACATTAAATGTTGTTGGGTTCTTTTCACAATTTTCTGCCTATGGAGACTTTGAAGATTGGTTCCTCTGTGAACTGCTGCAGACCTTTTGTGGTTGCAGAAGAGTGCCTCAACAATTCTTGGAGCAGTCCTCTGCTAGGACCATATGATTCTACAACTGGTGCACAAGTGTTGAGTTGTGCCCAAATTGTCAGCTTTTTAGGAGGATTCTCCTTCGCGGAGAAAGGATGCTACTATGTGCACTCATGCACAACATGGTTCATGTGGCTGATGTGACACATCCTTTCATGGCCTACCTAACTACTTATGACTGTAAACATGCGGTGTGCATATCGCACAACAGTGTACATTAGGTATGGTCCCAAGACACCAGGTGGCGGCCAACATAGTTCCAGTCCAGGTCCTTCATAGCACGTACAGTGTCTCAGAGAAGCCACTACAGCAAATGTAGTCTGGCACTTCTGATACTTCAAATACATAGAAACATAGAATGTGTCGGCAGATAGGAACCATTTGGCCCATCTACTCTGCCCAATTTACTGATACTATGAATAGCCCTTGGCCCTATCTTTTATGAAGGATGGCCTTATGCCTATCCCATGCATGCTTAAAGGGACTCTGTCACCACTTTCTAACCCCCACTTTTAAAACTATAGTTCTGTCCATGGAGCCCCTGTGATTTCAATGGTGTTGTTATATGTGAAATCCGCAGGCTCGTTTTGATAAAAAAAGCTTTTATCTAACCTGTCAGTCATGAGGATAAGGTGCCCAGGGCGTTTCTCCTGGTCTGAACATGCCGCCAGCCGCCGCCGCCGTTGGTGCCCAGCTCCTCCTCTGCCTTGAATTTGCGCCGCCTGAATGTCAAGAAATACGCCTCCGGCTCTCCCTCAGTCCCCCCTCCTTCTTTTCTAAGATCCCGCGCGTGCGGCAGTGTTCGCGTTATCGGGAGGTTGAGCGAAGTGCGCATGCGCATGCGCACTTCGCTCAATGAGGCTGAATCGTAAAGTCTGCACGGGCGCATCAGGCACAGGCCTGTGCGCACGCGCGAAATTTTGGAAAAGGAGGGGGGACTGAGGGAGAGCCGGAGGCGTATTTCTTGACATTCAGGCGGCGCAAATTCAAGGCAGAGGAGGAGCTGGGCACCAACGGCGGCGGCGGCGGCGGCATGTTCAGACCGGGAGAAACGCCCTGGGCACCTTATCCTCATGACTGACAGGTTAGATAAAAGCTTTTTTTATCAAAACGAGCCTGCGGATTTCACATATAACAACACCATTGAAATCACAGGGGCTCCATGGACAGAACTATAGTTTTAAAGTGGGGGTTAGAAAGTGGTGACAGAGTCCCTTTAAACTCCTTTACTGTATTTGCAGCTACCACTTCTGCAGGAAGGCTATTCCATGCATCCACTACTCTCTCAGTAAAGTAATACTTCCTGATATTACTTTTAAACCTTTGCCCCTCTAACTTAAAACAATGTCCTCTTGTAGCAGTTTTTCTTCTTTTAAATATTCTCCTCCTTTTTTACCTTGTTGATTCCCTTTATGTATTTAAAAGTTTCTATCATATCCCCTCTGTCTCTTCTTTCTTCCAAGCTATACATGTTAAGGTCCTTTTAATCTTTCCTGGTAAGTTTTATCCTGCAATCCATGTACTAGTTTAGTAGCTTTTCTCTGAACTCTCTCCAAAGTATCAATATCCTTCTGGAGATATGGTTTCCAGTGCTGAGCACAATACTCCAAATGAGGTCTCACTAGTGCTCTGTAGAGCGGCATGAGCACCTCCCTCTTTCTTCTGGTAATACCTCTCCCTATACACCCAAGCATTCTGCTAGCATTTCCTGCTGCTCTATGACATTGTCTGCCTACCTTTAAGTATTCTTAAATAATGACCCTAAATCCCTTTCCTCAGATACTGAGGTTAGGACTGTATCCACTGATTTTATATCTGCTCTTGGATTTTTACGCCCCAGGTGCATTATCTTGCACTTAACAACATTAAGTTTTAGTTGCCAGATTTTTGACCATTCCTCTAGTTTTCCTAAATCCTTTTCCATTTGGTGTATCCCTCCAGGAACATCAACCCTGTTGCAAATCTTTGTGTCATCAGTAAAAAGACACACCTTACCATCAAGGCCTTCTGCAATTTCGCTGATAAAGAGATTAAAGAATATGGGTCCCAGAACAGATCCCTGAGGTACCCCACTGGTAACAAGCAGTGATGGCCATTTCGCAGTGTTCGCCGACGAACACATGCGATCTGCCATCTTTATTGCCAAGCCCGGCGATGCAGAGGTAAGTTCTTACCTGTGCCTGCACCGCGAGCTGCTCTGAAACACATGCGGTCGCCGGGAGCAGGCAGTTCCGAGAACAATCCTTCATCGGGCTGTTCTCGGAACTGCCTGCTCCCGGTGACCGCATGTGTTTCAGATCAGCTCGCGGCCGCATATTGCATATCGCGGCCGAACACTGCGAACTGGCCATCGCTAGTAACAAGACCATGGTCTGAATATACTCCATTGACTACAACCCTCTGTTCTCTGTCCCTCAGCCACTGCCTATTACATTCAACAATATAGGAGTCCAAGCACAAGAGACTGCAATTTATTGATTAGCCTTCTATGTGGGACAGTATCAAAAGCCTTACTAATGTCTATTTAAGCGATGTCTACTGCACCTCCGCCATCTATTATTTTAGTCACCCAATCAAAAAAAATCAATTAGATTAGTTTGACATGATCTTTCTGAAGTAAACCCATGCTGTTTTTCATCTTTCAATTCCATGGGATTTTCGATGTTCCACAATCCTCTCCTTAAGTAGGGTTTCCAATATTTCCCCAATATTGATGTCAGGCTTACTGGCCTATAGGTGCCCGATTCCTACCTACTACCTTTCTTGTGAATGGGCACAACATTTGCTCATTTCCAATCTTCTGGGACGACTTCTGTTGCCAGTGATTGGATAAATAATCTGTTAATGGTTTTGCTAGTTCACCGCTGAGCTCTTTGATTAGCTTTGGGTGTATCCCATCAGGCCCCTGTGACTTATTTGTATTATTTTAGACAGCTGACTTAGAACCTCTTCCTCTGTAAAGACACATGCATCAAAAGATTTATTAGTCTTCCTTCCATTTTTTTTTTTTTTTTTTTAAATATATTTTATTTTCCAAAAAATAATGTGCAACAATCTTCTATTTCAATATCACAAAGCGATAAAGTGAGAGTGCAATATTAGTTTCATCTAAACCTATACTAAGTTTGCAGTTTTATTTATAAACCCCCCCCTATCCCTCCCTCCACCCCCCCCTTTTTCTTTCCGCGGGGCTGCCGTGTCTGCATCTTTAACATTGTTATTGTTTCCAGTTGCCAGTGACCCCCCCTTCTCCTCCACAAAACCGCAGTGCCCACATCGACTGTCGTTATTTCCAGTTACCCCAGATCCGCAGCCAGGCTGCCTTTTTCCGTGCTGTTTGGGCTAGAGTGTGTTCATACTGCCTAACTCTGTTCATCCACTCCAACCACTCCTGAAAACTAGGGTATTTCATGGTGCCCCAATGTTTCACAATTATTATTTTGGCTAGTGCGATGCCCCGAAACCACAGTATCTGCTCTGTTTTATTTTCGTCTGTCTCTGGAGTGTACCCAAGATGGCATAATCAATGCATGCCTGGTACTTCATTGGGGAGTGGTCCTGCAGTTTCCGAAATATTTTTATCCAATATTCATTTATCCCTGGGCATTCCCACAACAGATGTTTATAATCTCCTCTGTCTTTGTTACATTTATAGCAGTTCTGTTTCCTATCTTTATAAATGGTGTGCAATAATGCTGGTGTATAATAGAGGCGGTGTATGATTTTCAAAAGAATCCATGCATGAGCGGGTGAGACTGGTCGATCTTTAATGTTTCTGTACACAGTATTCCAGATAATAGGTTCCCCTTTATGTAGGTCTCTTTCCCATTTAGCTTCACCCCTAAATGTGATCGTTTTTGTGTGTTCATATTTTAACTTAGCGTATATATGTGATATAGAAGTGTTAAATGTCATGTCTAGACAAAGATCTAAAAAGTATTCCTTACTATCTTCAAATAATTCTTATTCTCCGTGTATTGTATAGCGTGACGTAATTGTTCATATCGAAATTTATCAGTAAATCCTAATAGTAATGTCTGGTAATATTTCATTTAAGGGCTTAATCAGTCCCTGATGAAAAAATTGTGCAATTAAATATATCCCATTTTTTCCCCAATATTCAACGTGACCTAGTTGCATAACTTGTAGGTAAGTGTGCATTCCCCCACAGTGGGGTGTACTGAACTGCTTCAGATACGCCCGCCATATCTCTAATTTGTTGCCAGATATACCCGAGCATTCTACAAACGGATTTGTTATTGTTTTCTTCTTAAAATACCGGTTTCAAGAATATGAAAAGATCCGACCATGGTCTACAATGCTCCCCAAAAAGAAGACAGATGCATGTATTCCTCCGATTCCTCACACACCATCTCAATTGGGCAGCTAAATAATATCCTTTTAAAAAAGGGATGGACATTCCACCCTCTTCTTTATACAGATACTGAATCTTAATTCTGACTCGTTTGCGGCCCCAAATCAGTTCGTTAAAGAGGGTCTCTAGCTTGTTGAAAAACTTGTCTTCTATCGTAATTGGACTGGCGTTGAAAACATATAGTAACATTGGTAATAATGTCATTTTAATAAGCGCTATTCGGTTAATTTGTGACAGAGGGAGCTTTAGCCATGTTCTAATTTTTTCCCTAACTTTATCTATTATTGGGAGTATGTTCAGTTTCAAATAATGTTCCAGTTTGGTCCCTATCTGGATACCCAGGTACAGTAGGGAGTCTGCTGGGGTCAATATACTAACCCGAAAATTGTGGCCCCGTGGAACCGGGCATCTCAATGGAAGAAATTTTGATTTTTCCCAGTTTATGTCGTATCCAGATAGTGATCCAAACTCATCCAGACTATCCATAACCCTGGGCAAGTTTATATACCCCTTTCCCAAAAGAGCAGCATATCGTCCGCATATAAACTGATTTTGTCAGCTTCCCCCTCGCACCCGAAGCCAGATATTTCCTCATCTGTTCTTAATTTTGCATGCAATTGGCTCCAGGAATAGCGAGAAGAGCAAAGGGGAAAGGGGGCAGCCCTGGCGTGTTCCTCGGTTCAGGGGAAAAGGGGCAGAGTACTCACCATTAATTCGGACCCTCGATACCGGGTTTTGGTACAGAATGCGAACCCATCTGGAGAAATACTCGCCCATCCTCACCCGTGATAATACTTTCCAAAGGAAGGGCCACTCCACCCTGTCAAAGGCCTAGCGGCATCCAGGGACAGGATGGAGCAGTCCCCCCCCGTCCCCCCGTCTGGATGTTCAAGAACGCCCGCCTATATTATCCTGTATATTTCTTTTGGGAATGAACCCGGTTTGGTCTACATGGACAACTTTATGTATGACAGTTTTTAATCTGTTGGCTAACAATTTGGCAAGAATTTATAATCTGTATTCAACAGAGAGATAGGGCGGTAGGAAGCAGCTAACAGCGGATCCTTCCCCTTTTTGGGGATCAATGTGGATGGTGGCTTCCATCCATGAGGGGGGTAGGGAACCCATTGTCCAAGATTGATTTAGTACCTCCAACATTGGGTTGAAGGATCGTTCCCTCATGTTGCGGATATACTTCGAATGGGAAACCGTCTACCACCCATGGGGATGTATTGCCCTTGAGTACAACGTGGTCTGTAGCTCGGTCAGTTGTATAGGTCTATTTAACCAGTCAATGTCTTGTGGTCAAATTCAGGGATATCGATGTTATCCAGATATTGATCTATTTTCCTCCCTGATTTTGGGACCCGGCTTGATATAATATAGAAAAATACCTAGTGAATTCCTTTAGGATGTCATCAGGGTCTCGTAGGATATTCCCTGCCTCTGTCCTAATTTCCAGTGATATTGGAACCTCCCCCTTTGATTTTTTTACTATCATAGATAATAATCTGCTTGGATTGCCGGCACTCGCTACTAAAACTCCTCAACCCTGAAAAAACATTTTGTTCTGTGCTTTTTGTATAAATTTTGTTATATTCCTCTTGTGCCTTTTTAAGTTGGAGTTGTATTCTCTATGGTATTTACAGAGACTAATCTCATTCGTTAGTCTGGTGAGCCTCCCTTATATTTCTTTTTGAGTTTGGGCGAAAAAGATTTTTCTGTTTCCTGATTTCATATGAATATATACCCCCGAAGGTATGCCTTAAGCGAGTCCCAAACCATATGGATATGTGTTGAATTAACATTATCCTCCAAAAGTTTTATGTTTTTCATTAATCTTATCTAGATCCCTTATCAATGTCATCCAGTGGGGGTTGAGTTTAAAATTCTATTTTGGTTTGGTTTCTTAGGACTGTCCAGTATTACCATGACCGGGCTATGGTCAGAGCTTGCCATGACATTCGTAATTCATTTTTTTAACCCTATTAATGAGCCCGGGGCTTGGACCCTATATGTGTTACTAAAGCAAGAAAATACCTGCTTATTTCCGATAAAGAGATCGCCAGATATCGACCAGTGCCATCTCCGTACAGATTCTAGATAGCACTGTACTTGATCCTAGATTTGATTCATAATTAGTTATGGTGGAAAACAATCCCCCTATCTTTTTTTTTTTAGTGTCCATGACCGAGTTTGAAATCGCCCATCACCAGCACGGGCACTCCTCTCGTGCTGCAATGTATTCCATCAATTTACATAGTACAGTAGTAGTAAAGGGGGCGGGATGTATATAAACGCTATGATTATCCTTTGCCCCTGCCAATAGCAGTGCAAAAAGGATGTACCGGCCCTCTTGATCAATTAGCTGTTCTATTGGGTCATAGTCTACCTGTCTATGAACATACACACTAATTCCCCTGGAATATATAGAGTGGCAGGAATGATATTCGTGAGAGGCCCATCTCCTTCCGCCCAGTGCTGCTATTTTTTCACCTGTAAGGGTGTTTCTAACAGGGCCACTATTGCTGGTAAATGTCTAGAAACTAAATCGAACACCTGTGCACCTCTTAATTTTTCCGCAAAACTGCGGATATTCCATGTCAATATGCTAGACATTTTAAAGAATATGGCAACACTGAGCGGAAGAGCAGGGGACCACCAGCGACATACCCTCAACACCACGACAGACCCCGCGGAAAGAAATCCCCTCCCCAACCCCCAAAACCCCAATCCCATTCTGACCTGCGAGACGCAGAGCGCGGCCATAGGTCTCTAACTATAGGACCTCTCTTCAGGCCACACGACAGCAGGGCAGATGGAAACCGGGAGCAGTCGACTATGAACCGTCTCAGACAGTGCCAAACAGACGAGACTCCCGAAGGCAACAATGTAGCACCACACAAGGGGGCATTTACTCATGCCGCGCCGCGACTCCAAAATCTTCGGACACCGCATGTAACCTCCAGTTTTGAACAGTCCCGGAGCGGGCACAGAAGGGCAGCCTGAGACAGTTAGGAACCCAGGTAAGGACCCCGGACATACGGCCTCCTAAGTCGACTCAGCGGAGAAGGCAACAGTGCTTCACAGCAGGAGGACAAACCAGCGGACGCAGCAGGCACATCGATCAGGTAGGTCAGCCTCTCAACAGGGAATCGGGCTCATCGGATCGGAGAGCGCAGCAGCGCGTCGGAGTCGTCGCCCATGCCGCAGCGAGAGCAGGCGCCGAAAGTCGGCGTCATGGGAGGGGGGAGGATCGCCGCACGCCCGTCTGTTTCGCGTCATGCCGCAGCGCCTAATCCTTTTTTAGTCTTCCTTCCTAACTGAGGGCCTTTTCCTTCATTTTCCTTTGTAAAAACTGAACAGAAGTATTCATTGAGGCAGTCAGCTAGTTCTTTATCTTCTTCCATATACCGTCCTTCCTTTTTGTTTTAATTTAATTCCTTGTTTTAGTTAACTTTTTTTATTTATGTATCTGAAGAATGTCTTATCGCCTTTTTTCACTGACGGAGCTAATTTCTCTTTTGCTTGTGCTTTAGAAGCTCTTATAACTTTGGCCTCTCTCTGCCTAATCTTAAATAAATTTTGCCTGTCATCCTCGTTTTTGTTTTTTAAAATTCCTAAATGCTGTCTTTTTTGTTTTTAATGATTTTTGCCACTTCTGTTCAGTCAGTGGTGTCTTCCTTTTTTGCTTTACTGACAAGCCTAATGCAATTTTCGGTTGCCTTCAATAGTGACACTTTTAAGTAGTCCCATTTCTCCTGGACTCCATTGAAACCGTTCCAATCTGATAGGGACTTGTATACCACTAATCTAATTTTAGAAAAGTCAGTTTTTCTAAAATCTAAAACTTTTGTTTTTGTGTGGTGTGACTCAGTCACTGTACTTATAGTAAACCACACTAACTGGTGATCACTAGATCCCAAGCTTCCCCTACAGTAATATCAGATACCAAACTCCCATTTGTGAATACTAAATCTAAAATGGCCTCCTTCCGGGTTGGCTCCTCAACTACTGTGTAGAAATATCCAAGTAGGGAATTTAGAATATCTGTACTGGCAGAACTAGCTATTTGGGTTTCCAGTTTACATAAGTTAGATTAAAGTCTCCCATAATGATAACTTTCAATGTCATTTTAGTTATTTCCTCAACTAGTAGATCATCTAATTCTTTGACTTGGCCAGGTGGTCTATATATCACACCTACACAAGTTGCCTATTATTATCAAGACTGCAATGTTACCCAAACTGACTCTAAATTGGGTCTTACTAACTTGTATTAAATTAGATTTTATGCTATCTTCACATACAGGGCCACCCCTCCCCTTTCTTGCCTTATCTGTCTTTCCTATATAGAGAGAAACCCTGGTATTGTTATATCCCAGTCATTACCTCCCATTGAACCATGTCGCAGTAACAGCCACTAAATCTATATTCTCAGATGCGATTATTGACTCAAGTTCATTGATCTTATTCCCTAAACTGCGAGCATTTGTAGACAAGACTCTGAGCTTGTCCATTTCTTAACCTATGTGCTACTGGCATCTTCTGGCAT
Source organism: Bufo gargarizans (assembly GCF_014858855.1). Lineage (NCBI taxonomy): Eukaryota > Metazoa > Chordata > Amphibia > Anura > Bufonidae > Bufo > Bufo gargarizans. The sequence goes on along the minus strand of NC_058085.1, from coordinate 30,731,032 downwards.
TGTTCCGGGGGGCATCCGGACTGCTGGATTATCACACCATTTGCCCCCCTTTCCCAGTTTAAATGCTTCTTAGTAAATACTTTGAACTGTTCACTGAGGACATTCGTTCCTTTGAACGAAAGATGCAAACCATCTTTCTTCGTACAGTTCTTTTCCATTCCAACGAGAGCTAACATGAGACGCAAAGCCAAGCCCTTGGTTCAGACACCATTCACCAAGCCATACATTGAATTCCTTAATGCACATCTTCCTGTCATGCTGAAGGTTATGCACAGGCAATACTGCAGAGAATGAAACAGTTGATGCTGTACTGTAGAGAGCAAGATTTTAAAGGAGAGAGATTGAGTATAACACTTCTACAAGGATCGTTAAAGGGGTATTCCAGTTAGAAAAGGATATCCCCTATCCACAGCGATCATGAGAATGGGGCCCCTTACCTCCCCCATCTCCGGTGCTCCTATAGAAATGAATAAAGCGGCAGTGTGCATTACGATCAGCCTCAACATCCATTTCAGTGGACTCCATGGGGCATTCTTGTGATAGGTGGGTGTCCCAGTGGTAGTACCCCCACCAATATAATTATTCTCCTTATTCTTTATCCTTTGAATAAGGAGTAACATTCTGTAACCAGAATACTCCTTTTAAGAGTGGAAATAGAAGTAGAAGCATGGAGATCCTCAGCCACAGAGGATGGTCAAGCAAGTGTGGCTTAAGACATTTTTCTGGCCACCTGCATTTTTTACATCAGGAATAAATGAATCGTCTCCAACAATCCCAGCTTCCTTTTCTGAATAAGGTTTTATCCTGGTACCTCCTTAATGTCAGAATGGCAGTACCAAGGTCATTCTAGCACATCTAGATATAGGACCCTTCTTATTTGCATACAATATAATATAGTATTGGCAGTTAATCATTGGAAAAGCTATGTAGGATTGCTTTCATCAGTGCTAACTCACCAGCAGTTTTCTGGATGCTGAGATGCAGCCATAAATTTTGAACCTTTTTAATTATGGATACCTGGTCATATGATCTGCAGTCTGACCACCTGTCTGGAACTTACTGTTCTGACAGACAGACGATCAGTCTCTCCTGTGTGGCTGACATCCTGTGAACTACAAGATTACAGAATCCTTTATCAGATCCCTCTAAAGGCTCCCTCCCCACCAGCTCCTCCTGCTTGGTTTTTTCCCTAACCCCTTCCCGACTATGACGAGTATACTCGTCATGGAGCACTGCTACTTAGCGCTCCATGACGAGTATACACGTCATGGCATTAAACTGTCACCATGTCTGCAGACATGGTGACAGCGCTGAGTGCCGGCTGTTACACACAGCCAGGCACCCAGGGTCAATGCCGAGGGGGGTCCTGTGACCACACCCGTATCGGCGATCGCTGCAAACCGCAGGTCAATTCAGACCTGCGGTTTGCAGCTCTTTCTTTATTGAAACTTTAAAATTACAAAAATAAAGATACATTTTTCACACCCTCCTGCACCCCTGGGGGTGTTGCGGGAGGCGGGCAGTGCGGCAGGCGGGATCGCGATCCCCCGCCCGCCTCCCCTTGAATAATCGTTGGTGGCCAGTGGGTATACCAGGGTGTCAGCACATTGCTGACACCCTGGTATAAACGGCTGACATCTGTGCTGCGATGTCAGCCGTTTAACCCTTTCCATACCGCGGTCCGTACGGACTGCTTTATGGAAAAGGTTAACAGTCAGGGAGCTCCCTCCCTCTCTCATCGGGGGGCTTGCTGTGCCTTTTCAGCCCCCGATGGGAGAGAGCCCCCAGACAGCCCCGTCCTTACCCTTCCCCGTCTGTGAAGTTGTGGCAGACAGGATGCCTTCCCAGGGCATCCTGCTGTCCATTGTGCTGAGCAGATCTGTGCTAAAGGCAATAGATCTGTTCAGACAAAGTGTGTAAGTAAAATACAGTACAGTACACTATATAGGGTACTGTATTATACAGACATCAGACCCACTGGATCTTCAAGAACCAAGTGGGTCTGGGTCAAAAAAAGTGAAAAAGGTAAAGATAAAAAAAAAACACTTATCACTAAATAAAAATAAAATACACTACACATATGGGTATCGCCGCGTCCATAACGACCTGATCTATAAAACAATCCATGTTACTTTCCCCGCACGGTGAACGCCATAAAAATAAAAAAATTAAAAACTATGAGGAAATAGAAATTTTACCCACCTTACTTCCCAAAAAAGGTAATAAAAGTGATCCAAAAAATCGCATGTACGCCAAAATAGTGCCAATCAAACCGTCACCTCATCCCGGAAAAAATGAGCCCCTACATGAGACAATCACCTAAAAACGGAAAAAACTATGGCTCTCAGACTATGGAGACACTGAAACATGATTTTTTTTTTATTTTTCCAAAAATGTATTGTGTAAAACCTAGATAAATAAAAAAAAGGTAGACATATTAGGTATTGCCACGTCCGTAAGAATCTGCTCTATAAAAATACCACATTACCTAACCCCTCAGGTGAACACTGTTAAAAAAAAAAAAAAAAAAAGTTGTCAAAAAAGCTGTTTTTTGGACATATCCAATCATCCTGCAGGACGCCTCTCTCATCCCATGGATCCACATATCTGCAATACAAAACAAATATCATTATCCTCGCAAAAATCATAACTGGTCTGTACATTCAATGTAATGATGTATCTAGTGATCATGCAAT